>NC_067418.1:628750-1257500 GCF_009764475.1 Pristis pectinata
GATATCGGTGAGCACAACATTGTGGGCCGAAGGGCCTATACTGTGCTGTACTGTTCTATGTTCTATGTATGTTAAACTCTCATCTTTAATTTGAACAAAGGAATTACAGAGATATGAGGGGTGATTTGGCTGATTGGGAAAATACTCTGCAGTTATAGAGTCATTGAGTTATACAGCACAGAAACAGGCCCTTCAGCCCATCTGGTCCATGCCGACTGAAGTGCCTACCTAGTTAGTCCCATGTGCCTGTGTTTGGCCCATTTCCCTCTAAACCTTTCCTATCCATGTCCCTGTCCAAATGTTTTTAAGTGTTGAGTTGTACCCACCTCTACCACTTCCTCTGGCAGCTTGTTCCATATACCCACCACCCTCTGTGTGAAAATCTTGCCCCGCAGGTCCCTTTAAATCTTTCCCCTGTCACCTTAAACCTATGCCTCTAGTTTTAGACTCCCGTACCATAGGGAAAAGACTGTGGTCATCCCACTCATGATTTCACAAACCTCCATAAGGTCACCACCTCAGTTTCCTTCACTCTAGGGAAAACGGGCCCAAGCCTATCCAGCCTGACAACATCCTTGTGAATCTTTCCAGCCCCCTCTGTAGCCTCATCACGTCCTTCCTGTAGTGTGATGTGGGACCACTCAGTCTGGCCTGGAGCCAATGCATTACAACAAAAGCGAAACAGTGCAGCTGTTGAAACCACTGGAAATGTTCGCAGTGTCTGATGGGAGAGGGTGTAGATTTAAGCTTGATAATTTTTAAATCAGGAAATAGCAGGTAAAAGAGGTTTTACCAGAGGACACAGTTAGAGACAATGAGGGCATAAACCAAGGCAGCAACGTCTGTGATAGTGCGGAAGACCAGAGGGATGGCAGAGTCAGGCAAAGCGTGCTTCCTATCATTGGTCCACGCTGTACTGCTGTCCGCGGGCAGGTCTGTGAGAACTGCTGGCTGGCTGCGCTGACCATATCAGTCCATTCCAGACCACACCCATGCCCTGGGAATGTGGAGGTGCCTTCGGTATCGTGCTCTGTCTCTGGACTGAATCCACTGGTGTTCAATAATGACCTGAACTGAGGGTCTGCATTCACACGTACTCTCTCAGCTTTACACTGTCCACTGCCAGCACATCTAGTGGGGCCCTCATTAAAAAGCTTAGTGGTTGATTTTTATTTATTATTAATGTTAATTAATATGGAGAGCACTGTGGGGCAGCTGGTAGAGCTACAGCCTCACAGTGCCAGAGACCCAGGTTCAATCCTCACCTCCAGCACTGTGTGGAGTTTGCACGTTCTCCCCGTGACCGTGTGAGTTTCCCCTGGGTGCTCCAGTTTCCTCCCACATCCCAAAGACATGCGGGTCGGTGGGTTAATTGGCAGTGATAAAGTGCCCCCAGTGTGTGGGTAAAATCTGGGAGCGATTGAAGAGAATTGTGGGGGGGAATACAAAATGGGAGTGTTGTAGGATTGGTGTGAATGGGTAGTGGCTGGTTGGTGCAGATCCAGTGGGCCGAAGGGCCTGTTTCCATGCTGCATCCATCTGGGAGTAATGTGAGAATTTTTGTCAGTTGATTGTACATGAGGATTTATAATTTTTTGTTAATTTAGTTTTTTTGTTGTGCTTTATTCAATGTTTCTAAATGGAGAAAAGGCCCTGGGCAGTTGGAGCTGTGGGAGGTTGTGGTGACAGTCACTGGACCGAGCCTTGGCACTGCCTGCACCATGGTTGGTGCTGGACCTACCCCACCTTACGGAACGGTCACAGCGGGGCAGGTCTCAGAGCTGTCGGCAGCTATCCGTGAGGTTCACGTACAGGAGAGTTGATGGGGATGACTGGGTCCAGCGCGATGCAGGCCATTATAACGCATCGATTAGTTTTCTTACTAAAGGCCGCATTACACCCGAGGTATTTGTGTAGAATCTCATGGGCTCCAGAACACATCACCACTGAAAGCCTCACCACTGGTGTGAGAACAAACTGCTTCTTACACTCTTCCAACAACTTTTTCAAAGATAGCAACAAAACTCAATGTGATTCTGGATAGAGTTCGGCTATAATTAAAACAGTGTAATGTTTGATGATAAAGGCATTCTGGCACCTTTAGTGTTGCTTGTGTCGTCTGTCAGGCTGCGCTGTCCATGGGAGCTGAAATGCTGAAGCATCCTGTACTTTGCCAGTTCTGCTCCAGATTTATTCATTGCCAGTTTATCAAGATCACTTGGCTTTAAGCCCCATTTAGTTCTTTTCAACTGGTGCACTTTATGCCTGAAGTGACACAGGTTCGCTCTGAGGTTCCTGGATGACAAGAACAGCTGCAGGAACCACAGCCTCACTGCTGTCTTCAGAGACAATCAAGCAACAAACCTGTGTCAGCACAGTTTTGTGCTAGTGGTACTCTCTGATTAACAAGCAGTTCCTAGTCAGGGCACAGACCTGCCTCAATATCAGCATCAGTAAATCTCTCCAGCACCAACCATGGTGCAGGCAGTATGTAGACAGGTCAAGGAGAGGCCAAACTGGATCTCGAACTAGGCAATGAACCTGGTCAGGTGACAGACCTCTCGGTGGGCGAGCATTTTGGAGATAGTGACCACTACTCCCTGACCTTTCGCATAGCCATGGACAGGGATAGGAGCAGATGATATGGGAGAGTTTTTAATTGGGGGAAGGGCTAATTATGCTGGTATTAGGTAGGAACTTGGGGCCGTAAATTGGGAACAAATGTTCTTAGGGAAATGCTCAGAAGAAATATGGAGGTTGTTCAGGGACCACTTGCATGGGGTTCTGGATAGGTTTGTCCCACTGAGACAGGGAAAGGATGGTACGGTAAAGGAACCATGGTTGACAAGAGAGGTGAAATATTTAGTCAAGAGGAAGAAAGAAGCATACAAGGTTTAGGAAGCAAATATCAGACAGGGCACTTGAGAATTATAAGGTAGCCAGAAAGGAGTTTAAGAAGGGACTCAGGAGAGCTAGAAGGGGGCATGAGAAGTCCTTGGCCAGTAGGATTAAGGAAAACCCCAAGGCGTTCTACATGTATGTGAAGAATAGGAGGATGACTAGAGTGAGGGTAGGACCGATCAGGGATAAAAGAGGAGGTGGAGGAGGTAGGGGAGGTCCTTAATGAATACTTTGCTTCAGTGCTCACTAGGGAGAGAGACTTTGACAAATATGAGGTCAGCGTAGAACAGGCTAATGTGCTGGAGCATGTTGAGGTTAAGAAAAAGGTAGTGTCAGAGTTTCTGAAAAACATTCGCATAGACAAGTCTCCAGAGCCGGATGGATGAACTGCAAGTTACTATGGGAAGAGAGGGAAGAGATTGCTGGGGTGTTGACGATGATACTTGCATCCTCCCTGGCCACGGGAGTAGTGCTGGAGGGCCGGAGGATGGCAAATGTTGTTCCCTTCTTCGAGAAAGGTAATAGGGATAATCCTGGGGATTATAGAGCAGTGAGTCTTACGTCAGTGCTAGGCAAATTATTGGAGAGGATTCTTAGGGACAGGATTTATGAGCATTTGGAGAAGCATAGGCTATAAGGCTAGAATTTGCGAGTGTAAATTGGGATGACATTTTTGAAGGGAAGTGTACAATGGAGATGTTGTCGTTGTTCAGGGATCTCTTGCAGGATGTTAAGGATAAATTTGTCCTGGTGAGACAGAGAAGGAATGGCAGGGTGCAGGAACCATGGGTGACAAGAGAGGTGGAACAAGTAGTTAGGAAGAAGAAGGCAGCATACATAAGGTGTAGGCAGCAAGGATCAGATATGGCTCATGAGGAATATAGGGTAGCAAGGAAGGAACTTAAGAAGGGGCTGAGGAGAGCAAGAAGGGGACATGAAAAGGACTTGGCGAGTAGGGTTAAGGAAAATCCCAAGGTTTTTTTTCACTTATATGAAGAGCAGAAGGATGACGAGAGTAAAGGAAAGACCAATTAAACACAAAGGTGGGAAGATGTGCCTGGAAGCTGTGGAGGTGGGTGAGGTTCTCAATGAATACTTCTTTTCAGTATTCACCAAGGAGAGGGGCCTCGATGACGCTGAGGACAGTGTTGGTAAGGGTAATGTTCTGGAGCACATAGATATCAAGAGGGAGGATGTGTTGGAGCTGTTAGAAAATATTGGGACAGATAAGTCCCCGGGGCCTGACGGAATATTCCCTAGCATGCTCTGCGAGGCGAGGGAGGAGACTGCCGAACCATTGGCTAGGATCTTTGAGTCCTCGTTGTCCATGGGAATGGTACCGGAGGATTGGAGGGCGGCAAACATTGTCCCCTTATTCAAAAAAGGTAGTAGGGATAGTCCAGGGAATTATAGACCAGTGAGCCTTACGTCTGTGGTGGGCAAGCTGTGGGAAAGGATCCTTAGAGGTAGGATCTATGAGCATTTAGAGAATCATGGTCTGATCAGGGACATCCAGCATGGCTTTGTGAAGGGAAGATCTTGCCTCACAAGCCTGATAGGGTTCTTTGAGGAGGTGACCAGGCAGATTGATGAGGATAGTGCAGTAGATGTGGTCTACATGGATTTTAGTAAGGCATTTGACATGTTCCACATGGTAGGCTTCTTCAGAGGGCATAGGATCCAGGGAGGCTTGGCCGTGTGGATTCAGAATTGGCTTGCCTGTAGAAAGCAGAGGGTTGTGGTGGAGGGAGTGCATTCGGATTGGAGGGCTATGACTAGTGGTGTCCCACAAGGATCGGTTCTGGGACTTCTGCTTTTCGTGATATTTATTAATGACTTGAATGAGGGGGTAGAAGGGTGGGTTGTCAAGTTTGCAGACGACACAAAGGTTGGTGGTGTTGTGAATAGTGTGGAGATTGTCGAAGATTGCAGAGGGACATTGATAGGATGCAGAGCTGGGCTGAGACGTGGCAGATGGAGTTCAATCCAGAGAAGTGTAAGGTGGTACACTTTGGAAGGACAAACTCCAAGGCAGAGTACAAAGTTAATGGCAGGATTCTGGGTAGTGTGGAGGAGCAGAGGGATCTGGGGGTTCATATCCACAGATCACTGAAAGTTGCCTCACAGGTGGATAGGGTAGTTAAGAAAGCTTATGGGATGTTAGCTTTCATGTCGTGGGATCGAGTTTAAGAGCTGTGAGGTAATGATTCAGCTCTACAAAACTCTGGTTAGACCACACTTGGAGTATTGTGTTCAGTTCTGGCCACCTCATTATAGGAAGGATGTGGAAGCTTTAGAGAGGGTGCAGAGGAGACTTACCAGGATGCTGCCTAGATTGGAGAACATGTCTTATGAGGAAAGGTTGAGCGAGCTCGGGCTTTTCTCTTTCTTGCGACACAGGATGAGAGGCAACTTGATAGGGATGTACAAGATTATGAGGGGCATAGATAGAGTGGATAGCCAGCACTTTTTTCCTGGGGTGGCAGTGGCCAATACCAGAGGACATCAGTTTAAAGTCAGAGGATGAAAGTTTAGGGGAGATGTCAGAGGTAGGTTCTTTTTGTTTTACACACAGAGAGTGGTGCGTGCCTGGAACACATTGCTGGAGGTGGTGGTAGAGGCTGATATAATAGGGACATTTAAAATACTCTTAGATAGGATCATGGATGTAAGAAAAATGGAGGGTTATGGGCTGTGCAGGAGGGAAGGGTTAGATTGATCATAGAACATAGAAACATAGAACATAGAAAACCTACAGCACAATTCAGGCCCTTCATCCCACAAAGCTGTGCTGAACATGTCCCTACCTAGGCTTACCCATAGCCCTCTATTTTTCTCAGCTCCATGTACCTATCCAAAAGTCTCTTAAAAGACCCTATCGTATCCGCCTCCACCACCGTTGCCGGCAACCCGTTCCACACACTCACTACTCTCTGAGTAAAAAACTTACCCCTGACATCTCCTCTATACCTACTCCCCAGCACCTTAAACCTGTGTCATCTTGTAGCAACCATTTCAGCCCTGGGGAAAAGCATCTGACTATCTACCAGGTCATGGAGTAGGTTTATATAGGTCGGCACAACACCATGGGCTGAAGGGCCTGTTCTGCGCTGTGCTGTTCTATATTCTCTCCTTTGTTCTTTCCCTCCACTTTTCTGGGTTCTGAATTTGCTCGAACTTGTTACATCTCAACTATTTCCAGTTAGAGTCACAGAGTCATCCAGTATGGAAACAGACCCTCTGGCCCAACTGGTCCATGCTGACCAAGATTCCCATCTAAGCTGGTCTCATTTGCCTGCGTTTGGCCCATATCCCTCTGAACCTTTCCTACCCATGTATCTGTCCAAGTACCTTTTAAATGTTGTTAATGCCTGCCTCAACTACTTCCATATACTCACCACCCTCTGCGTGAAAAAACTGCCCCTCAGGTGCCGGTTAAATCTTTTGCCTCTCACCTTATGCCCTCTAGTTCTTGATTTCCCAACCCTGGGAGAAAGACTGAGTGCATTCACCCTGTCTATGTCTCTCATAACTTTATATACCTCTGTAAGATCACCCCTTATCCTCCTATATTCCAATGAAAAATGTCCCAACCTGCTCAACCTCTCTCCATAACTCAGACCCTTGAGTCCCGACAAAATCCTCATAAATCTCCTCTGCACTCTTTCCAGCTTAATGGCATCTTTTCTATAGCAGGGCAACTGAAACTGAACACAATATTCCAAATGTGGCCTCACCAATGTCTTGTACAAATGCAACATAACCTTCCAACCTCTATGCTCAGTGCCCTGACTGATGAAGGCCAGTTTTCCAAAAGCCACCTTCGCCACCCTGTCTACCTGTGATGCCACTTTCAAGGAACCATGTACCTGTACTAGGTCCCTCTGTTCTACAACACTGCCCTAACTAATTTCACCCCATCTAAGCCCTCAGCACTCTGGCAGTCTCAGTCTATGTTAGGAAAGTTAAAATCCGCTACTATGACGACCCTATTATTCCTGCAACTTTCCTCAATCTCCCTGAATGTTTGTTCCTCTAATTCCTGTTGACTATTTCGGGGCCAGTTGTACGATCCCAACAAAGTGACCATCCCTTCCTTATTTTTCAGATCCACCCATAAAGCCTCACTGGACAATCCCTCAGTAATTTCATCTTGGACTACTGCCGTGACATTCTCCTTCATTATAATTTCAACTCCCCCTCCTTTCTTTCCTCCACTTGTATCCCACGTATGGTACCGTGGAACATTTAGCTGCCAGTCCTGTCCCTCCCTCAGCCATGTTTCCATAGTGACTATAATATCCCAGTCCATTGTAGCTGTCCACGCCCTGAGTTCATCCGCCTCACGTCAGGCCTCTTGCATTGAAATAAATGCCATTTAATCCAGCAGTTTTTCCTCACTCCCTGCCATGCTGCTGCCTGTCTTGTCTGCTGACCTTACTGTCATTGAATTCTGTCTCAGCTTCCAGCCTTCCATCCGCCTCACTTCTGCTTTGGATCCCTCCCCCTGCCAAATCCGTTTAAACCCTTCCTAGAAGTACTTGCAAACCTGCCTGCCAGGATATTGGTCCCCTCCAGTTCAGGTGCAACCTGTCCCCCGTACAGGTCTCCCCTGCCCAGAAAACATCCCAATGGGCCAAAAATCTGACTCCCTGCCCTCTGCACTAATTCTTCAGCCACACGTTCATCTGCCATATCCTCCTTACCCTTATTGGCACGTAGCACAAAGATCACTACCCTCGAGGTCCTGCTTTTTAACCTTGTTTCTAACTCCCTGTATTCACTCCGCAGGACCTCATCCCTTTCTCTACCTATGTCATTTGTGCCAACGTGCACAATGACTTCTGGCTGCTCACCCTCACCCTTGAGAATGTTCTGCAACCACTGATATGATGAAAGGTCATTATTCTGAGCCATTAACTCTTTCACTGTCCATTGATGCTGACCAACTTGCTGCTATTGCTGGCAACCTCTAGTGTTAGATTTCTAGCCTCTGTAGAACTTTGCATTCTCAGGAACAGCAAACCTTTTGACCATCAGCTAAGGGCGAGCACAAGTCTGGATACAGGAGAAGGTCCTCGCCCTGTTAGCAGTGGGGGGTGGCCCTGCGTTCACTCTTCCAGTCTCAGAGGTTACACAGAGAACTCACCTTTCTCATGCGTTGAACACTTTTTTTTACCTGCAGAAGATGGCATTCACCAAGCACAGCCCTGTCGTGACTGGTGGTGGGACACAGCAAATAAAACCCCTTACCCCCTACAAGGTCATGAGGGTCACAGACAGGGCAGTCGTGCAGGTCTCGGGGTCCCTGATGTCTGTGGAGATGATGGCACTCAGGGTAAGTACAGTGATTAATGGTGCATTTATGGTGATACTGAATTATTGTTGGGTTTGGATCAAAGCACAGCATGTAGTGTTATATGCACGTCCCTACCTGTGTTCACATGGCGTGTCTCAATGTCTGTATTGTTGATAGGTTCATAGTTTACATCAGCCTGTGTGTGCTGCTGTTGTACAGACACATTTATACACTTCTGTTGTAAGGATAATGTAAGGAACATGCTCACAATGTGCCTTCTGTTTACAGGACGGCCTCAGGGCCAAGTGGAAGGTGGTACACCAGGCCCCTCGCGATCACCTCCACACTCCGCTTCACCGACATCACTGGGAGCTGGTGCCAGTCCTGACACACACACATCGAAGAGTATCAGTGAGTTTGAGGAGGGAACACAGGGTGAGTCAGATTGAGGGAGGGGCAGAGGCGATGGGTGAAGGAGTCAGCCTCTCCAAGTGGTATAGTGTGGGCACAGGCCTGGTGAATGGGCTTTGCATGTCCACCACTCTGACCAATTGGACCATGTAGCCTCGCGGGCTGTAGCTCCAGTTAGACCGTGTCTTGTCCACAGGGGAAAGCACACAGATCAGGGCACTTAGCTCGGACATGCAGACAGTGACCAGGGCAGTGGTTTATGTCCACACAGCTGGGTGCTCCTGGAGTGCAGCACAGGTCGGTAGTTGTCTCTTCCTTGACATCTCTTGCCTGCAGCTGCTTCCAGCCAAGTGACAGGAAAAGGCAGTGAAATCACAAAGACCTCCAAAACTGAAATAGAACTGGCAGACTGAGAGTGGGAGGGGAGGCTGCAGGGCTGAGGGACGGGTGTTGTGGAGTGATCGCTGAACAGAGACTCCACACAATCCTACATCCTCTGTTTCAAATATTCATCAGACCTTCCCTTTAACCTTATCAGTGAGGAAATTAGATATTTTCACTTTCTGAAAATGTTTAAATTGCACAGTCTTTTCCTGCTCCACTGGGAGAAGTCCCAGTGTTGTTGCCCATTATTCAGGTTTACAACCTTGGCGTCAGTTTCGGTGCCTGCTCCTTGTACTTCAGTGAGGTGAAGAAATGGTACAAATCCGAGGTGTGAGGATTGATCCCTGGGCTGTACATTGGCCTCAGCTGGACAGGTCAGTGGTCATGTTGCAGCAGATCAGTCCAGCAAGGCTCCATCTTCGGATGGCTTTCAGTGGTTCCGGGAGAATGTAGTGTGATCACGGTCAGCAGCAGTCCCAGGCAAAGGCTTAGGCTTTGGATCAGGAACAAGCTAAGGTGTGAAGATCTCTGCAGTCTGACACCTTTTGGCATGAGGACTGGCTGTTTGGGACTTGCCTTAAGGGGTAGTCTCCATGGATGTACCCAGTACTGATTGTACTCCAACACTGATCAAGTCCCAATACCAGTCACTCCCAGGGATGTGTCTCATCATCGTTTGTACACTGGGTGCAGCACATTGACTTTTCCCTTTGGGTGTGCCTAACATTGATTTCATCAATAGGGTGTAATGAGTATTGACTGTATCAGTGGGATGTGCCCTGGTACCAGCTGCACTTCTGGGGCAAGTGAGTAAGGAATCGAGGTAACACAATCTAGATCTATCTTTAAATGTGGTGAATTTTGGTGATTGCCAACTTGAAGCTACAATGTGGCATTCACAACTAATGTGTAACGCTCTTTGAGAGAATATGATGCTTCACATTCCTGGATAACGATGTCTCTCAGAGGATTGCTCTAGCTACTACCTTCTTTCCATAGTATTGGCCTCGCTTCCTGCCCTCGCAGTGCCGACTCCTCCCACTCCGACCAAGGTCATCTCGCCTACTGCCTTGAATGGGTTGGAGGTTGCTGAGCAACGTAGCTGGCTCTACCTGGAAGAAATGGTCAATTCATTGCTGGCCACAGCTCAGCAGCTGAAGACTCTGATCGAGCAGGCAAAACAAGCTAGCATCGCCTCGAAGGATGGAGCTATCGCTCAGGCCAAGCTGCAGGCAGACACCGAGAGAAAAGGGGTGAGTGGACCTCATACCGAGTGCACTACCGGACCTGGGTTAATCTCAGTGAATGCTGAGCCTAGTGTTAGTAGGAGTGGTTTGTGTGAATGGCGAACCAAGGGAAAAGGAGGCCTGGACCTGAATCTCAGCTTGATCCAACAAATCCCAAACTGGCTCCCAGTCCCAGGCTCCAACCCCAGCCAAACCACTGATCCTAGGTCCAGCTCTGCCTGGCCCCCGCCTGTGCTGTAACCCAAGCTGAGGTAAAACCTTCTGCAGGCATACATCTGACCAGCCTTTCTCCCTGGCTGGCTGACTGTAAGCGGTAAGGTTGTGTAGTGGGTTAATTAGCAATGGAAGAAAGGTGATGAGGCTTGTGAGTGCAATGAGGGGTGTACATGTCACATGATCATCAAGACCATGTATAGACAATGAGGTAAAAGTTGTGTTCAAGTTTTTGTGCACAAGAATGGAATAAGAATGTTGCTGACCACTTCCTTGACACAGTTTGTTTCTTGTGTAATGTAGACCCTGACCCAGTACCAGAACCAGATACCATTTCACTCAGCTGATGATGTGGATGGAAAAACTGAGATCATCATCAAGGTGAGTGAGAGGGAGGTAATTTATGTCAGGCACAACTCCAAGCAGAACAAGTCTAAGGCTGCAGACCAGTATCCCTTGAGAAGGTGGGGTGAGCAGATGCTAGAACAGTGTGGTCTGCCTGGTGAAGGTGCTCCCACAGTGCTGTTGAAGAGGGAGGTCCAGGATTTAGACCTGACAACAGTGACAGACCAGAAATACATTTCCAGGTCAGATGTGGTGTGACTTGGAGGAGAACCTGCAGGTGGTGGTGTCCCCCTGTGCCTGATATCCACGACCTTCCTGGCTGCAGAGGCCGTGGCTTCGGAAGCTGCAGGCTGATGTGCTGCAGTGAATTGGGCCTCAGCCACTGAGCTGGTGCTGAGATCGCATTATGTATTACAACAAGTACATCCCAAAAACACTGAAATGTGAAAAGCACTATATAAATGCAAGCCTTTCTTTGTACCCCATTTCAAGATATTTGAGTCATTGAGCACTACAGCACAGAAACAGGCCCTTCGGCCCGACTAGTCCATACCGACCTGATCTTCTGCCTAGTCCCATCTACCTGCACCCGGACCATATCCCTCCAAGTCCATCCATGTACCTAGCCAAACCTCCCTTAAATATTACAGTTGAACCCACATCCACCACTTCCACTGGCAGCTCGTTCCACACTCGCACCACCCTCTGAGTGAAGAAGCTCCCCCTTAGATTCCCCTTAAATATTTCACCTTTCACCCTCAACCTATGACCTCTAGTTCTAGTCTCACCCAACCTGAGGGGAAAAAGCCTGCATGCATTCACCCTATCTATACCCCTCATAATTTTGTATACAAGATCTTCCCTCATTCTCATACACTTAGGGGTATAAAGTCCTAATCTATTCAACCTTTCCCTGTAACTCAGGTCCTCAAGTCCCAGCAACATCCGTGCAAATTTTCTCTGCACTCTTTCAAGCTTATTGATATCTTTCCTGCAGGTAGGTGACCAGCACTGCACACAATACTCTAAATTCGGCCTCACCAATGTCTTGTACAACTTCAACATAAAATCCCAACTCTTGTACTCAATGCCCTGATTTATGAAGGCCAATGTGCCAAAAGCTCTCTTTACGACCCTATCTACCTGTGATGCCACTTTCAAGGAACTATGGATCTGTATTCCCAGGTCCCTTTGTTCTACCACACACCTCAGAGCCCTACCATTCACTGTGTAAGTCTTACCCTAGTTTATCCTCCCAAAGTGCAGCACCTCACACTTGTCTGCATTAAATTCCATCTGCCATTTTCCCAGCTAGTCAAGATCACGCTGCAAGCTTTGATAGCCTCCTCGCTGTCCACTACGCCCCCAACCTTGGTGTCATCTGCAAATTTGCTGATCCAGTTTACCGTATTATCATCTAAATCATTAATATAGATGATAAACAACAATGGACCCAGCACCGATCCCTGCGGCACACCACTAGTCACAGGCCTCCAATCAGAGAGACAACCATCTACTACCACTCTCTGGCTCTTCCCACTAAACCAATGTTGAATCCAATTGGCTACTTCATCCTGAATGCCAAGTGACTTAACCTTCTGGACCAGCCTCCCATGCGGGACTTTGTCAAAGCCCTTGCTAAAGTCCATGTAGACAACATCCACTGCCTTCCCTAGATCAACCTTCCTGGTAACCATCTTGAAGAACTCTGTAAGATTGGTTAGACATAACCTACCACACACAAAGGCATGTTGACTATCCCTAACCAGGTATCCTATTCCTCAGAATACCTTCCAATAATTTACCCACGGCTGACATCAGGCTCACCAGCCTATAATTTCCCAGCTTATTCTTAGAGCCTTTCTTGAACAGTGGAACAACATCAGCTATCCTCCAGTCCTCTGGCCCTTCACCCGTGGCTGAGGACATTTTAAATATCTCTGCCAGGGCCCCTGCAATTTCTGCACTAGCCTCCCACAAGGTCTGTGAGGACACCTTGTCAGAACCTGGGGATTTGTCCACCTTCATTTGCCTCAAGACAGCCAGCACCTTCTCTTCCATAATCTGGATACAGTCCATGACCTCACTACTCTTTTGCCTCAGTTCTATAATCTCTGTGTCTATCTCCAGAGTAAATATGGATGCAAAAAATTCATTTAAAATCTCCCCCACCTTTTTCGGTTCCAAGGATAGATGTCCATGCTGATCTTCAAGAGGACCAACTTTGTCCCCTGCTACCCTTTTGCTCTTAACATAGCTATAGAAACCCTTGGGATTCTCTTTCACCCTGCCTGCCAGAGTAACCTCATGTCCTCTTTTTGCCTTCCTGATTTCTCTCTTAAGTGTTTTGCATTTCTCATACTCCTCAAGCACCTCATTTGATCCTAATTGCCTATACCTGAAATATACCTCCTTTTTCTTTACCAGATCCTCGATATCCCTTGATAACCAAGGTTCCCTAAACCTCTTAGCCTTGCCTTTTATTCTGACAGGAACATACAGGTTCTGTACTCTCAGTATTTCTCTTCTGAAAGCCTCCCACTCACCAAGCATCTTTTTGCCAGAAAACAGCCTATCCCAATCCACGCCTTCCAGATCCTTTCCGATGCCATCAAAATTGGCCTTACCTCAATCTAGAATCTCAACCCGAGGACCAGTCCTATCCTTCTCCATAATTATCTTCAAACTAATGGAATTATGATCACTGGATCCAAAGTGTTTCCCTACATACACTTTTGTCACCTGCCCTGTCTCGTTCCCTGAGCGGAGATCCAGTATCACACTCTCCCTAGTTGGGACGTCTACATATTGAATAAGGAAACTTTCCTGAACACTTTTGATAAATTCTATCTCATCCAATCCCTTTACAGTATGGGAATCCCTTTACAGTCAATATGTGAAAAGTTAAAAATCACCTAATATCACAACTTTATATTTCCTGCAACTGACTGCTAAGTCTCTACAGGTTTGTTCCTCTGAATCCCAGTGACTATTGGGAGGTCTATAATATAGTCCCATTAATATGGTCAATGTATTTGGGACTGTTAATGTATATTGCCAGTAACATTTTCCTCCGTTCAGTCTGGGCAGCTACCCGTAACCAAATATCCCTAACGTTTTAAACCATCCTTAAAATTGTGGCTTACACTATATAAACCAAGTTCGCCCAACCTGTCCTCATAGCACATACCCTCTAATCCAGGCAGCATCCTGGCGAACCTCTTCTGCACCCTCTCCAAAGCCTCCACATCCTTCCTGTAATGTGGCGACCAGAATTGAATGCAATACTCCAGATGCAGCCTAACTAAAGTCTTATAAAGCTGCAGCATAACTTCCTGACTCTTGAACTCACTGCCTCAATTAATGAAGGCAAGCATGCCATATGCCTTCTTTACCACCCTCAACCTGTGTAGACACTTTCAGGGAGCTATGGACCTGGACCCCAAGATCCCTCTGCTCATTAACACTGTTAAGGGTCCTGCCATTAACAGTGCACTGTCTCTTTATATTGGCTGGGATGAACTCCATCTGCCATTTTTCTGCCCATATCTGCAACTGATCTATATCCCGCTGTATCCTTTGCCAGTCTTCCGGTGTATAGTTACCAGGATTATCCCTGTTCTCCTTCTTGAATAATGGAACAATGTTAGCTACTCGCCAGTCCTCCAGGACCTCGCCTGTGGCTAGAGAGGACACAAGGATATTGGTCAAGGCCCCCAGCAATCTCACCTCTTGCCTCTCTCAATAACCTGGGGTATATCCCATCAGGCCCTGGGGACTTATCCACCTTAATGCTCTTTAAGAGACCTGACACTACCTCCTCATTTATCTCGAAATGCCCCAGCATATTAGCACGCTCCACACTGATCTCCCGATCCTCCACATCCTTCTCCTTGGTAAATACTGATGCAAAGTACTCATTAAGGACCTCACCCACATCCTCCACTTCCAAGCACATGTTCCCTCCTTTATCCTTGAGTGGTCCTACCCTCTCCCTAGTTATCCTCCTGACATATGTATGAAATGTCTTGGGATTCTCTTTACCTACTTGCCAAGGACTTTTCATGGCCGCTCCTGGATTTCCTAATTCCCTTGTTTGAGTTCTTTTCTTGCTTCTTTATAATCCTGAAGTGCTCTGTTTGATCCCAGCTTCCTAAGTTTTACATACTTTTACTTTATCTGCTTGACTAGATTCACCGCCTCTCTCGACATCCAAGGTTCCCTTCCCCTGCCATCCTTGTCCTTCCTTCTTACTGGAACATCCCTGTCCTGTCCTGTACTCTGTGCAGTTGATCTTTAAGTACCCTCCACATGTCAGATGTGGACGCCCAAAAACAGCTGTTCTCAATTAATTCTCCCTAGTTCCTGCCTAATGCTCCCGTAATTTTTCCTGTTCCAGTTTAATACTCTCCCACAAGGTCCATACTTATCCTTACCTATAGCTATCTTAACTTAAGGAGTTGTGGTCACTGTTCACTAACTGTTCTCCCACCGTAAGATCGGTCACCTGGCCAGGCTCGTTACCCAACACCAGGTTCAGTACGGCCCCTCCTCTCGTTGGACTATCGATATATTGATTAATTGATTCATTATCTGGATGCACCTAACAAATTCTGCCCTGTCTAAATCTCTTGCACTAAGGAGGTCCCAGTTTATATTGGGGAAGTTGAAATACCCCATGACAACAACCCTATTAGTTTTACACCTTTCCCTAATCTGCCTGCATATCTGTTCCTCAATGTCCCGGTGGCTGTCGGTGAGTCTGTAGTATAATCCCATCAGAGTGATTGCACCTTTCTTATTTTTGAGTTCTACCCATATAGACTCTGTGGACGAGCCCACTATGTCCCCTCTGAGTGCAGCTGTGATATTGTCCCTGATTAGTAGTAAAACACGTGATCCACTGACAACAAATGATCCATTGACAACACCTGACCCAGTAACAACACCTGACCCAGTAACACCCAATCCATCAACAACATCGGACCCATCAACAACACCCGGTCCATCAACAATACCTGATCCAGTAACAACAATTGATCCAGTAACAACACCTGATCCATGCACGTCATATGAAATGTGAATCAGGGGCAGGTGCAGGCTACTTTGCCCTTGTTCCTGCTCTATCCTTGAATGATTTTTAAACAGTGACCCTGTTCTCTACATTCTCCCACAAGGGCAGACACGTCCTCCACATCTGCCCTGTCAGAACTTACGATCAACAAATTTAGCAATACTTGATCTCCTATTAGGGAGCCAGACAGGTCAGGTGACAGAAGTATGTGTAGGTGAACATTTTGGATCCAGTGACCATAATGTCATTAGTTTCAAGTTAATTATGGATAAGGACAGGTCTGGTCCTTGAGTTGAGGTTCTAAATTGGAGAAAGGCCAATTTTGTGGAAATGAGAAAGGATCTAGGAAGAGTGGATTGGGATGAGTTGTTTTCTGGCAAGGATGTGCTCAGTAAGTGGAAGGCCTTCAAAGGTGAAATTTTGAGAGTGCAGAGTTTGCATGTTCCTGCCAGGATTAAAGGCAAAATTAACAAGCATAGGGAACCTTGGTTTTCAAGGGATATTGGTGATCTGGTTAAGAAAGAGAGAGAGGTGTATAGCAGGTGTAGGCAACTAGGAACAAATGAGGTACTTGAAGAGTATAGAAAAAGTAAGAAAATACAAAAAAAGGAAATCAGGAAGGCAAAAAGAAGACATGAGGTTGCTTTGACAGATAATGTGAAGGTAAACCCGAAGGGTTTCTACAAGTATATTAAGAGTAAAAGGATAGTAAAGGACACAATTGGTCCCCTAGAAGATCAGAGTGCTCATCTATGCGTGGAGCCTCAGGAGATGGGGGAGATCTTAAACAGTTTTTTTGCATCAGTATTTACTCAGGAAACTGGCATAGTGGATATGGAAGGAAGGAAAACAAGCAGTAGTGTCATGGAACTTATAGAGATTAAAGAGGAGGAGGTGCTTGCTGCCTTACAGCGAATAAAGGTAGATAAATCCCCCGGGCCTGACAAGATATTTCCTCGGACCTTGAGAGAGACTAGTGTAGAAATTGCAGGGGCCCTGGCAGATATATTTAAAATGTCCTTAGCCACGGGTGCGGTGCCGGAGGACTGGAGGGTAGCTCATGTTGTTCCGTTGTTTAAAAAGGGATTTAAAAGTAAACCAGGTAATTACAGGCCGGTGAGACTGACATCAGTAGTAGGTAAATTATTGGAAGCTGTTCTGAGAGATTAGATATACAAGTATTTGGACAGCCAAGGGCTGATTGAGGATAGTCAGCAATGCTTTGTGTGTGGTAGATCATGTTTAATGAATCTTGTAGAGTTTTTCGAGGAGGTTACCAAGAAAGTAGGTGAAGGAAAGGCTGTGGATGTTGTCTAAATGGACTTTAGTAAGGCCTTTGACAAGATCCCACATGGGAGGTTAGTTCAGAAGGTTCAGACACTAGGTATCCATGGAAAGGTTGTAAACTGGATTCAAAATTGGCTGTATGGGGGAAGACAGAGAGTGGTAGTGGATGATTGTTTCTCAGACTGGAGGTCTGTGACTAGTGGTGTGCCTCAGGGATCTGTGCTGGGACCATTGTTGTTTGTTGTCTATATCAATGATCTAGATGATAATGTGGTAAATTGGATCAGCAAGTTTGCTGATGACACTAAGATTGGAGGTGTAGTGGACAGCGAGGAAGGCTTTCAAAGCTTGCAGAGGGATCTGAACCAACTGGAAGAATGGGCCAGAAAATGGCAGATGGGATTTAATGCAGACAAGTGTGAGGTGTTGCATTTTGGTAGGACAAGTCAAGGTAGGACATACACAGTAAATGGTAGGGCACTGAGGAGTGCGGAGGAACAAAGGGATCTGGGCATTCAGATACATAATTCTCTGAAAGTGGCGTCACAGGTAGACAGGGTTGTAAAAAAGGCTTTTGGCATCCTGGCATTCATAAATCAAAGTATTGAGTATAGGAGTTGGGATGTTATGGTGGGGTTGTATAAGACATTGGTGAGGCCAAATTTGGAGTATTGTGTGCAGTTCTGGTCACCTAACTATAGGAAGGATGTCAGTAAGATTGAAAGAGTGCAGAGGAGATTTACTAGAATATTGTCGGGTCTTCAGGAGTCGAGTTACAGGGAAAGATTGAACAGGTTAGGGCTTTATTCCTTGGAGTGTAGAAGAATGAGGGGAGATCTGATAGAGGTTTACAAAATTATGAGGGGTATAGACAGAGTAAATGCGAGTAGGCTCTTTCCACCTAGATTAGGAGAGATAAGTACGAGAGGACATGGCTTTAGGGTGAAAGGGGAAAGGTTTAGGGGATCATTAGGGAGAACTTCTTCACAGACAGTGGTGGGAGTGTGGAACGGGCTGCCATCTGATGTGGTAAATGTGGTCTCACTCTTGTTTTAAGAATAAATTGGATAGATACATGGACGGGAGAGGTCTGGAGGGTTATGGACTGGGTGCAGGTAAATGGGACTATTGGAATAAAGTTTTGGCACAGACTAGAAGGGCCAAATGGCCTGTTTTCTGTGCTGTAGTGTTCTATGGTTGTAAACACGCTTCAATGCCTTAATTACAAGTCATTTGTGTGTTGGCAAAAGTTGATGCCCCACTCATACCTTGCCAACCAGGAACAGGTGATGCTTCCTCCCTGTTTCCTATTGGTCATCTAATCTATCCACGCCAATGTGTTACCACCTACACTGTGAACTTTTATCTGCCACAATAATCTGTGAAGCAATCTTATCAAATACCTTCTGGAAATCTGAGTACATCCGCCAGATCCTCTGTGTCTGTAGCACATTACCTTTCCAGAGAATTCTGATATACTGGTCAAACATTATTTCCCTTTCATAAACTCATGTTTACTTTGCCTGATTACCCTCAGATTTTGTAAACGCCCAGCTCTTACATCTTTCATAAAAGCATTGAGCGTTTTCTCTGAGACAGATGTCAAGCTAACTGGCCTATACTTTCCCTTCCTTCAGTCTCCCCTTTGTTGAACATCACAAAGTCTGTTCCAACCTTATGCTTGTGCCAGCTGGTCCTGCCCTCACCGTGTCTCGTGTCAATTGGTGCCAGCATCACTGTGTCTCGTTCCAAGCTTGCATGAATATCATTGTGCTGAGGTGTCTGGCACCAAGCTTCCAGACAAATGTGAGGCGGTGCATTTTGGGAGCACTTCAAGGTCTCTCTGGTGAATACTGAAGCAAAGTATTCATTGAGGACCTCCCCTACCTCTTCCGACTCCAGGCACATGTTTCCTCTTTTATCCATGATCGATCCTACCCTCACTCTAGTCATCCTCTTATTCTTCACATACGTGTAGAAAGCCTTGGGGTTTTCCTTGATCCTACTCGCCAAGAACTTCTCATGCCCCGTTCTAGCTCTCCTAAGTCCATCCTTAAGCTCCCTCCTGGCTACCTTGTAACTCTCCAGAGGCCTGTCTGATCCATGCTTTCTAAACCTTAGGTAAGCTTCTTTCTTCCTTTTGACAAGATCATCTACTTCTCTTGTAAACCATACTTCCTTCACTCTACCATCTTTACCCTGCCTCAGTGGGACAAACCTATCCATAACCCCATGCAAGTACTCCCTAAACAACCTCCACATTTCCGGTGTGCACTTCCTCCTGTTCCTAATTTATGCTCCCAAGTTCCAGCCTAATAGCATCATAATTCCCCCTCCCCCAATTAAATACTTTCCCATATCGTCTGCTCCTATCCCTCTCCAAGGCTATGGTAAAGGTCAACGAGTTATAGTCATTATCTCCCAAAATGCTCTCCCACCGAGAGATCCGAAACCTGATCAGGCTCATTGCCCAGTACCAAGTCCAGTATGGCCTCTCTTCTAGTCAGCCTGTCCACCTACTGTGTCAGGAATCCTTCCTGGACACACGTAACAAACTCTTCCCCATCTATATCCCTTACAGTAAGGAGGTGCCAATCAATATCAAGGAAGTTGAAATCACCCATGACAACAACCCTGTTATTTTTGCACCTCTGTCTCCTGATCTGCTCCTCAGCGTCTCTGCTGCTATTGGGGCAGGGGGTGGTCTGTAGAATGCTTCCAATAAGGTGATCGCACCCTTCCTGTTTCTGACTTCCACCCACACTGACTCAGTGGACGATCCCTCCAGGACATCCTCCCTTTCTACAGCTGTGACACTGTAGCTGATCAGCAAAGCCACTCCCCCACCTCTATTACCTCCACCCCTGTCCCTTTTGAAACATCTAAACCCCGGAATATCCAGCAGCCATTCCTGCCCTAGTGACAGCCAAGTCTCTGTAATGGCCACCACGTCGTAGTTCCATGTACTGATCCATGCTCTAAGTTCATCAGCCTTGTTCCTGATATTTCTCGCATTAAAAAAGACACTTCAGCCCATCCAACTGACTGTAATTTTGCCCTTTCAACTGACTATCCTTCCTTAGTCTTTCTACACGCTGCATCTATTTGTACACTAAATGCACCAACCTCTGACCTATCTCTTGGGTTCCCATTCCCCTGCCGAACTAGTTTAAACCGTCCCCAAAAGCTCTAGCAAACCTGCACGCAAGAATATTGGTCCCCCTCCAGTTCGGGTGTAACCCGTCCCTTTTGTACTAGTCGTACCTTCCCCAGAAGAGATCCCAATGATCCACAAATCTGAAACCCTGCCCCCTGCACCCTGCACCAACTCCTCTGCCACGCATTCATCTGCCAAATCATCCTATTCTTACCCTCACTGGCATGCGGCTCAGGCAGCAATCTAGAGGTTACTACCCTTGAGGTCCTGCTTTTCAGCTTCCTACCAAGTTGCTGTAAGTGCCTGGAAGAGCAGTTTGGTCAAAGTGTTGACCCTTCATCTGTTGTTTCTCACCGGAACCTTCTAGCAACCTGTCCTCCCCAGTTAGCTTTCCACCTTCAATGAAGTATTTTAAAATCTGAATTAAATTAATCACAAGAAATAATCTGACACACGACTACTGCTAACTCCCAAGGTCTGGCATTTATTTCAGAGCTTGTCCGTTAGGAAGAAAGCAAAGATGTGTTTTTACAGAGTCTCACCTACCCCAGCTGTTCCCAAAATGATTCACAACTAATCTCTGTTGAAGTATGCGAGATACAGTTGCGGTGAGATAAATGATAAAATAATCTCTGCTAATGTTCGTGTGGTTGGATAATACCGGGAGAAATGCACGTTCTTCTGCAAGTGACTAATGCAGAGCTTGAGCTGTGGCCATCTCTGAGTCCAATGACTAACATGGGTTGGTACCTTGACCTGTGTGAGCCCCTAAAAGCACCCAATGTGTAAACATCTTGAACCGACTGGTTGGCCATCCTGTGGATGCTGTATTGTTTTTCAAGTTTTCCGTCTTACTCTCTGTCCATTCATATCCTTGTTAACAAAAATAGTTTTGAAATTCAGCGATTTGTACCAAATATTGAAAGCAAAAACTTCCCAGAAGTATCTGTAACTTGTCTTTTTCCCTCTGGGTTACTCGTAGCAAACGTGTGTGAACTGTGGCCGTGAAGCGATGAATGAATGCACTGGATGTCACAAGGTTCATTACTGTTCAACGTTCTGCCAGCGAAAGGTGAGCTTTCTCCAGAGCCTTTCACTGCCTTGGGCTTTCAAAGAGGGAACACTTTGCAGGGTTCTGGGGAAAGAGCAGGGGGATGGGGATGACAGGAACAGACGTAGACTTGATGAGCTGAATGACTCCTGTTCTGATCTTGTGACAGTTATGTTATATGTAAGTTTAGCCACTCTTGTACTGCACATGGCAGGTCTCCATGATCACCAGCCGGACAAGAATCAGATGATCAGTTTTTGTGCAACAAAAGCATTGGTGTTTCGGTAAACCACTGCCCTCCCTCCTCCCCCACTGAAGGTGCAGCACACCGCCCTTTGAGGACCAACCCCAGCACTGGTCAAGGTGGTGCCATTGTGGTTTGACAAGGTTCACCTCTACCTCTCAGACGTCCTCATACCTCCCTCTGGACCATGAACACCAGGCTGTAATCTCTTGACTTTATTTCCTTGGAAAAGCTTGCCTCCACAGCCCCACCCTCATGGGTTGCCAACCCTACACAGACCACTTCTATCTCCTTCCCAAGACCCACAAGCAGGCGGAGCCACCTCTCACCCTGTCCTTGACATTCTTGGTCCCTCTGTCGCTCTCCATTAATTTGACAGTTTCCTGGTCCCAATCTTTACTCTGGATGCCCAGTTGCTGTTACCTCCATCCCACACTAATGATCTCGGAGCCCTACATCTCTGCCTTGAACAGAACCAGTCAGTCTCCCTCTACCAACACTTCCCTTGTTCTTGCATTGAATAACCTGTCCTTCAACCACACTCACTTCATGTCAGAGGGATGGCTGCAGCAACACACATGGGCCCAAGCTATGCCTGCCTCTTCAGGGGATATGTGGAACTTCACTCCTATTCATGCCCTTCCTTTCCTCTTTCTCCTTTACCTTTAAGGCAATATTGGTGCTGCTTCCTGCACTTGCCCAGAACTCTTTCCCTTTGCTGCCAACTTTCACCCTGATCTCACTTTCACATGGTTCCTATCTGACTCTTACCTTTCCTGACATCTCTGTCTCCATCTCGGGAGATGTCAGCAACCAAAATCCATTATAAGATCATTGATTCCCCTCCCATAGTTACCTCAACCACACCTCCTCTTATGCTGCTTCCATTGTCCTTGTATCTGTCTCCACAGTATCTGCTCTAATGAAGAGATTTTCCACAACAGTGCCTTTAAGTATCTTTTCTTCTTAAGCGTGGCTTCCCCTCCACCATGGTTGACAGACTCTCAACTGCATCTCTTCTCTTTGCCACACTTCTGCTTTCAATCCACTCATCACAACTGGAATAAGAGTAGGTTCTCCCCTTGACCTCCCCCTTTACTTCAGCAGATCATCCTCCATAATTTCCACCTCCTCTGATGGGACTACCCTCCCTTTCAGCATTTCGGAGAGACCGTTCACTCTTCGACTCCCTGGTCCATTCTTCCATCTCCACTAACATCCAGTCCCCTACTCATGGCAGCTTCCCTTGTAGTGTGGGAGATGCAACGCTTCTCCTTCTACCTCTTCCCTTCCCAGGGACCCAAACGGTCCTTCCTGAAGGAGCAGCGATTCACTTGTCTTGCCTCCTGTCTCATGTGCTGCATTCAGTGGTCATGATCTGATCTCTACATTGCAGAAACCAAATGCAGATGATAACTGCTTTTCACAGCACCTGAAATGTCCAATGATGGCCAACTTAATTTTAAGGTACAGCACCTCGTCTTCCTTCTGGGACAGTGCAGCCCTCAGGACTGGCTATTTAATTCAAGAATTGTGGGTGACCCACCACCCTAAGTTGGCCTGTCTCCCCTTTGTTATTCTCTTGTTCTTTCTGTACTTAGAAATATCTTTGGGTTCTCTTTAAATTTACTTGCTACCCTCCTATGCTCTATATTCTTCTCGGCTTTCTGTTGTATTCTCTCTGACGAGGTCTCCAAAGTGAGTTCAAGGAGTTAAAAGACAGGACCTCCAGGGTGGTGATCTCAGGATTGCTACCCATGCCACTTGCTAGTGAGGCAAGAAATAGGAAGATAGTGCAGTTTAACACGTGGTAAGGAGATGGTGCAGGAGGGAGGGCTTCAGATTTTGTGATCATTGATCTCTCTTCCAGGGTAGGTGGGATCTGTACAAATGGGACGGTTTGCACCTGAACTAGAGGGGGACCAATATCCTTGTGGGAAGGTTTACTGGTGCTGCTTGGGTAGGGGAGGGGGGGTTTGAACTGGAGTTGCAGGGGAGTGGGAACCATGGGAACCAGAGTGGCAGGGCAGCAAGTGGAGGGGCTGTGGGGAAAGTAGATGTTGAGATACAGGCAAAGATGGAAACTGAAAGGTTGAGCGTGGTGGGACTAATGTTCTGAGTTGTGTCTATTTCAATGCAAGGAATATTGCAGGTAAAGCAGATGAACTTAGAGCGTGGATCCGTACGTGGAATTATGATGTTGTCACCATTAGTGAGAATTGGTTGCAGGAGGGGCAGGGCTGGCAGCTCAATATTCTGGGGTTCTGATGTTTTAGACATGATAGAGGGGGAGGTATTAAAGGGGGAGGGATGGCATTACTCATCAGGGAAAATGTCACGGCAGTGCTCAGAGAGGACATACTGGAGGCCTCAACTACCGTGGCAATTTGGGTGGAACTGAGGAATAAAAAAGGGACAAACACGGTAATAGGACTATATTGTAGACCTTACAATAGTCAGCAGGATTTAGAGGAGCACATTTGTAGAGACTTAGCAGACAGTTGCAAGAAATATAAAGCTGTGATAGTGGGTGATTTTAACTTTCCACATATTGACTGGGACTCCAGTACTGTAAAAGGAGTTTGTCAAATGTGTTCAGGAAAGTTTCCTTAATCAATATGTAGAGGTCCCAACTAGAGAGAGCGTGATACTGGATCTCCTCTTAGGGAACGAGACAGGGCAAGTGACAGAAGTGTGTGTAGGGGAACACTTGGATCTAGTGATCATAATTCCATTAGTTTCAAGAAAATTATGGAAAAAGGTAGGACTGGTCCCAGGGTTAAGATTCTCAACTGAAGTCAGGCCAATTTTGATGGCATCACAAAGAATCTGGCAGGCATAGATTGGGATAGGTTGTTTTCTGGCAAAGGGATGCTTGGTAAGTGGGAGGCTTCCAAGAGTGAAATATTGAGAGTACAGAATCTGTATGTTCCTGTTAGGATAAAAGGCAAGGCTGACAGGTTTAAGGAGCCTTGGTTATCGAGGGATATTGAGACCCTGGTAAAGAAAATGGAGGTGCACATCAGGTACAGGCAGTTAGGATCAAATGAGGTGCTTGAGGAATATAAGAAATATACAAAATATAAGAGTATAAGAGAGCAGTAGATGTAGTGTATATGGATTTCAGCAAGGCGTTTGATAAGGTACCCCATGCAAAGCTGATTGAGGAAGTAAGGCATGTGATCCAAGGGGGCATTGCAGTGTGGATCCAGAACTGGCTGGACCGCAGAAGGCAAAGAGTGGTTGTTGAAGGGTCGTATTCTGTGTAGAGGTCAGTGACCAGTGGTGTACCTCAGGGATCTGTACTGGGACCCTTACTATTTGTGATTTTTATAAATGACCTGGATGAGGAAGTGGAGGGGTGGGTTAGTAAGTTTGCGGATGACACGAAGGTTGGGGGTGTTGTGGATAGTTTGGAGGGCTGTCAGAGGTTACAGCGGGACATAGATAGGATGCAAAGTTGGGCTGAGAAGTGGCAGATGCAGTTCAACCCAGATAAGTGTGAAGTGGTTCATTTTGGTAGGTCAAATATGTTGGCAGAATATAGTATTAATGGTAGGACTCTTGGCAGTGTGGAGGATCAGAGGGATCTTGGGGTCCGAGTCCATAGGACGCTCAAAGCGGCTACGCAGTTTGACTCTGTGGCTAAGAAGGCATATGGTGTATTGTCCTTCATCAATCGGGGAATTGAATTTAGGAGTCAAGAGGTATTGTTGCAGCTGGTCAGACCCCACTTGGAGTACTGTGCTCAGTTCTGGTCACCTCACTACAGGAAGGATGTGGAAGCCATAGAAAGGGTGCAGAGGAGATTTACAAGGATGCTGCCTGGAATGCGGAGCATGCCTTATGAAAACAGGTTGAGGGAACTCGGCCTTTTCTCCTTGGAGCGACAGAGGATGGGGGGGACCTGATAGAGGTATATAAGATGATGGGAGGTATTGATCGGGTAGATAGTCAGAGGCTTTTCCCCAGGGCTGAAATGGTGGCCACAAGAGGAATAGGTTTAAGGTGCTGGGGAGTAGGTATGGAGGAGATGTCAGGGGTGCGTTTTTTACTCAGGGAGTGGTGAGTGCACGGAATGGGCTGCTGGCAACGGTGGTGGAGGCGGATACGATAGGGCCTTTTAAGAGACTGTTGGATAGGTACATGGAGCTGGGAAAAATAGAGGGCTATGGGTAAGCCTAGTAATTTCTAGGGTAGGGACATGTTTGGCACAGCTTTGTGGGCTGAAGGGCCTGAATTGTGCTGTAGTGTTTCTATGTTTCTAAATGCAAGAGAACACTTGAGAGAAATCAGGAGGGCTAAAAGAGGACATGAGGTTGCTTTGGCAGGCAGGGTGAGAGAGAATCCCAAGGGTTTCTACAGCTATATTAAGAGCAAAAGGATAGCAAAGGACAAAATTGGTCCTCTTAAAGATCAGCGTGGTCATCTAGGTGTGGAGATGAAAGAGAAAGGGGAGATTTTAAATGGATTTTTTGCATTTGTATTTACTCTGGAGACACACACAGAGACTATAGAACTGAGGAAAAAGAGTAGTGAGGTCATGGACCATATCCGGATTACAAAACAGGACATGCTTGCTGCCTTGAGGCGAATGAAGGTGGATAAATCCCCAGGGCCTGACGAGGTGTCCCCTCAGAACTTGTGGGAGGCGAGTGCAGAAATTGCAGGGGTCCTGGCAGAGATATTTAAAACGTCCTTAGCCACGGGTGAGACGCTGGAGGACTGGAGGATAGCTTATGTTGTTCTGTTGTTTAAGAAAGACTAAGAATAAGCTGGGAAATTATAGGCTGGTGAGCCTGACGTCAGTAGATAAGCTCGTAAAGAGAAGTTATTGGAAGGTATTCTGAGGGACAGGATATACAAATATTTGGATGGTCAGGGCCTGGTTAGGGATAGTCAACATGACTTTGCACGTGGCAGGTCATGTCTAACCAATCTAATGAAGTTTTTGGAGGTGGTTACCAGGAAGGTTGATCAAGGGAAGGCGGTGGACGTTGTCTACATGGACTTTAGCAAGGCCTTTGACAAGGTCCCACATCAGAGACTGGTCCAGAAGGTTAATTCACTTGGCATTCAGGATGAAGTTGGCTTAGCAGGAGAAGCCAGAGAGTGGTAGTAGATGGTTGTCTCTCTGACTGGAGGCCTGTGACTAGTGGTGTGCTGTAGGGATCAGTGCTGGATCCATTGTTGTTTATCATCTATATTAATGATTTAGATGATAATGTATAAACTGGATCAGCAAATTTGCAGATGACACCAAGATTGGGGTTAGTGGACAGCGAGGAAGGCTATCAAAGCTTGCAGTTTGATCTTGACCAGCTAGGAAAATGGGCTGAAAAATGGCAGATGGAATTTAATGCAGACACGTGTGAGGTGATGCACTTTGGGAGGACAAACCAGGGCAGGACTTACACCGTGAATGGCAGGGCTCTGAGGTGTGCGGTAGATCAAAAGGACCTAGGAATACAGATCCATAATTCCTTGAAACTGGCGTCACAGGTAGGTAGAGTCATAAAGAGAGCTTTTGGCACGTTGGCCTTCATAAATCAAGGCACTGAGTACAGGAGATGGGATGTTATGTTGAAGGTGTACAAGATGTTAGTGAGGCCAAATTTAGAGTATTGTGTGCAGTTCTGCTCACCTACCTACAGGAAAGAGATCAATAGCTTGAAAGAGTGCAGAGAAAATTTACAAGAATGTTGCTGGGACTTGAGGACTTGAGTTACAGGGAAAGGTTGAATAGGTTAGGAATTTATTCCGTGGAGTGCAGGAAAATGAGGGGAGATGTTGTAGAAGTATACAAAATTATGAGGGGTATAGATAGGGTGAATGCATGCAGGCTTTTTCGCCTCAGTTTGGGTGAGACTAGAACTAGAGGTCATAGGTTTAGGGTGAAAGGCGAAATATTTAAGGGAAATCTGAGGGGGAACTTCTTCACTCAGAGGGAGGTGTGATCGAGCTCCAGCAGAAATGGTGGATGCGGGTTCAGTTGTAACATTTCAGGGGAGTTTGGATAGGTACATGGATAAGAGGGGTTTGGAGGGCTATGGTCTGGGTGCAGGTAGATGAGACTAGGCAGAAAGCCAGTCTGGTATGGACTAGATGGGCTGAAGGGCCTGTTTCTGTGCTGTAGTGCTCTATGCCTCTGTCAGCTTCTCTTGTGTGCCTTATCCACCCTGTCTGCATTTGGAAACATAGAATAGAACCATAGAACACTACAGCACAGAAAACAGGCCATTTGGCCCTTCTAGTCTGTGCCGAAACATTATTCCACGTCCCATTTGCCTTCACCCAGTCCATAACCCTCCAGACCTCTCCCGTCCATGTATCTATCCAACTTATTCTTAAAACTTAAGAGTGAGCCCGCATTTACTACATCAGATGGCAGCCCGTTCCATACTCCCACCACTCTTTGAGTGAAGAAGTTCCCCCTAATGTTCCCCCTAAACCTTTCCCCTTTCACCCTAAAGCCATGTCCTCTCATACTTATCTCTCCTAATCTAGGTGGAAAGAGCCTACTCGCATTAACTCTGTCTATACCCCTCATAATTTTGTAAACCTCTGTTAGATCTCCCCTCATTCTTCTACGCTCCAAGGAATAAAGTCCTAACCTGTTCAATCTTTCCCTGTAACTCAACTCCTGAAGACCTAGCAACATTCTAGTAAATCTCCTCTGCACTCTTTCAATCTTACTGATATCCTTCCTATAGTTAAGTGATCAGAACTCCAAATTTGGCCTCACCAATATCTTATACAACCTCCCAACTCCTGTACTCAATACTTTGACCTATGAATGCCAGGATGCCAAAAGCCTTCTCTACAACCCTGTCTACCTGCGACGCCACTTTCAGGGAATTATGTATCTGAACTCCCAGATCCCTTTGTTTCTCTGCACTCATCAGTGCCCTACCATTTACTGTGTATGTCCTACCTTGATTTGTCCTTCCAAAATTGAACACCTCACACTCGTCTGCATTAAATCCCATCTGCCATTTTCTGGCCCATTTTTCCAGTTGGTTCAGATCCCTCTGCAAGCTTTGAAAACCTTCCTCGCTGCCCACGACGCCTC
The DNA here is from genome assembly GCF_009764475.1 of Pristis pectinata. Taxonomy (NCBI): domain Eukaryota; kingdom Metazoa; phylum Chordata; class Chondrichthyes; order Rhinopristiformes; family Pristidae; genus Pristis; species Pristis pectinata. Next base: position 657,436 of record NC_067418.1, read on the forward strand.
CAATCTTAGTGTCATCAGCAAACTTGCTGATCCAATTTACCACATTATCATCTAGATCATTGATATAGACAACAAACAACAATGGCCCCAACACAGATCCCTGAGGCACACCACTAGTCATAGGCCTCCAGTCTGAGAAACAATCATCCACTACCGCACTGTCTTCTCCCACACAGCCAATTTCCAATCCAGTTTACAATCTCTCCATGGATACCTAGTGTCTGAACCTTCTGAACTAACCTCCCATGTGGGATCTTGTCAAAGGCCTTACTGAAGTCCATGTAGACAACATCCACAGCCCTTCCTTCGTCTACTTTCTCGGTAACCTCCTCAAAATGCTACAAGATTCGTTAAACACGATCTGCCACGCACAAAGCCATCCTGACTATCCTTAATCAACCCTTGGTTGTCCAAATACTTGTATATCCACTCTCTCAGAACACCTTCCAATAATTTACCTACTACTGATGTCAGGCTCACTGGCCTGTAATTACCTGGTTTACCTTTAGATCCTTTCTTAAACAACGGAACAACATGAGCGACCCTCCAGTCCTCCAGCACTGCACCCGTGGCTAAGGACATTTTAAATATATCTGCCAGGACCCCTGCAATTTCTACACTAGTCTCTCTCAATGTCCCAAGGAAATATTTTATCAGGGCCGGGGGATTTATCTACCTTTATTCGCTGTAAGGCAGCAAGCACCTCCTCCTCTTTAATCCCTATATGTTCCATGACACTACTGCTCGTTTCCCTTCCTTCCATATCCACTATGCCAGTTTCCTGAGTAAATACTGATGCAAAAAAACTGTTTTAAGATCTCCCCCATCTCCTGAGGCTCCACACATAGACGACCACTCTGATCTTCTAGGGGACCAATTTTGTCCCTTACTATCCTTTTACTCTTAATATACTTGTAGAAACCCTTCGGGTTTACCTTCACATTATCTGCCAAAGCAACCTCATGTCTTCTTTTTGCCTTCCTGATTTCCTTTTTTAGTATTTTCTTACTTTTTCTATACTCTTCAAGTACCTCATTTGTTCCTAGTTGCCTACACTTGCTATACGCCTCTCTCTCTTTCTTAACCAGATCACCAATATCCCTTGAAAACAAGGTTCCCTATGCTTGTTAACTTTGCCTTTAATCCTGGCAGGAACATGCAAACTCTGCCCTCTCAAAATTTCACCTTTGAAGGCTTTCCACTCACTGAACACATCCTCGCCAGAAAACAACATCCCAATCCACTCTTCCTAGATCCTTTCTCATTTCCACAAAATTGGCCTTTCTCCAATTTAGAACCTCAACTCGAGGACCAGACCTGTTCTTATCCATAACTAACTTGAAACTAAATGACATTATGGTCACTGGACCCAAAATGCTCACCTACACATACTTCTGTCACCCGACCTGTCTGGCTCCCTAATAGGAGATCGAATATTGCATTCTCTCTCGTTGATACCTCTATATATTGATTTAGAAAACTTTCCTGAACATATTTGACAAATTCCAAGCCATCCAGCCCTTTCACCGTGTGGGAGTCCCAGTCAATATATGGAAAGTTAAAATCCCCAACTATTACAACTTCCTGTTTCTTACATCGGTCTGCTATCTCACTACACATTTGTTCCTCCAATTCTCTCTGACTATTGGGCGGTCTATAATACAACCCTATTAGTGTGGCCACACCTTTCTTGTTCCTCAGCTCCACACAAATGGCCTCTGTAGACGAGCCCTCCAGGGTGTCCTGTCTACGCAGAGCTGTGATATTTTCCCTGACTAGTAATGCCACTCCTCCCCCTTTCATCCCTCTCCCTCTATCACGTCTGAAACAACGGAAGCCCGGAACATTAAGCTGCCAGTCCTGCCCCTCCTGCAACCAAGTCTCACTAGTAGCAATAATGTCGTAATCTCACGTGCCAATCCACGCCCTAAGCTCATCTACCTTACCTACAATACTCCTTGCATTGAAATAGATACACCTGAGAACATTTCTATCACGTACAAACCTTTGATTTCCGTCTATACCTGCAGTCCTCGCATGACATTTTTCCTCCTCCACCTCACTATCTGCTCTAACACTCTGGTTCCCCTCCCCCTGCAATTCTAGTTTAAACCCCCCAGAGCAGCACTAGCAAACCTACCCACAAGTATGTTAGTCCCCCTCCAGTTCAGGTGCAAACCGTCCCGTCGGAACAGGTCCCACCTTTTCTGGAACAAAGCCCAATTATCCAGAAACCTGAAGCCCTCCCTCCTGCACCAACTCCTTAGCCACGTATTTAGCTGCATGATCCTCCTATTTCTGGCCTCACTAGCTTGTGGCATGGGTAGCAATCCTGAGATTGCAACCTTGGAGGTCCTGTCCTTCAACTTTGCACCTAATTCTCTGAACTCTCTTTGCAGGACCTCCTTCTCCTTCCTATCCACGTCATTGGTCCCTACATGGACCACAGCATCTGGCTGCTCACTCTCCCTCCTGAGAATTTTTCAGCCAAGGGGCTGTACATTGGGCAATCCCATCCCTTCTCTTTTACCCTGAACCCCTGGAATCTCTTGAATGCTTCTCACAGCTCTGAGACTGATCCACCTTCAGTTCTGAGTTCATATTTACCAAATCACTTTGCAGACTTGTGAAATTGGCCTTATCCCCAATTGAGAACTGATTGTCCTATTTTATCACTGTCCTTCCCATGATTATGCTGAATCTAACCGAAGTACGATTACTGCCACAACTGTGGTCTCCCAATGATACTCCTTCCGCCTTACCTCAAACTAACTCATCTCTTATTAAACTTACTACATACTGACAAAAGGATTACCTGAGAAACAGTTCAGGAATTCTGTGCTCTCTATACCTTCTACACTGATTGTACCTCAGTCAGTATTAGAGTAATTGAAGTCCACCACTGTTACTCATATTGTTGGAAGTTTGCCTACACACCTGTTCTTCTACCTCCCTCACACAGTTTGTCCCGGCTACACTCACAATTGTATGATAGCCCCTTGTTTGTTCTTTCATTCAATCCATATAGCCTCAGTTGATGACCCCACGTACATAGAGTCTTCTTTTGGGTTGGTTTTTATTGTTGCAAGGACCCAGCACCAGAAAATTACCCTGTTTCAGTTTTTGACTTGTTTTGGTAGTTCTGACAGTGACTTTGTGCGACTTGTAGTAAGTTCTGAGCTAGAGGAGAGAGCTTTAGTGGGAATCATGGTGAAATTGCCTGCTCTTTTATGGAGGCACTGCAGGTAGCAGGGGAGGTGAGGGGCATTATCCGACCTCTCATTCTGGCAACTGCATGGCATTGATTAAATTAGTGGCATCACTCTTTTCTATTTGCACATCGCTGAGATATGTGATCCTCAAGCTTCTGTTGATTGTGAAGATTGGTTTGTGTTTGATTGAGTGCTCCTTGTTTTAGGACTGGAAGGACCACCAGCACGTGTGTGGGCAGCCAACAACTCTCACTGTGCAGGCAGAGGATGTGCAGGTGACAGAAGTGGATGTGGAGAAAGTCAAAGTCTGAGACTGTGGTTGCTGAAGTTGATCCAGGGTGCTTGAACCAAGTTCCATCGGAGTCTGCAGGCTGGGGGAATGTCAATGTCTGATTGTCAGAAAGGGCTGTGTCCATGGAGCGGGCTGAATCTCATGGTGCAGAGTGGCTCCGAGATCAGAAAAGCCACTTAAAAGGCAGAAAACGCCCTTGGAGAGATGTGAGCCCACAGCCGCATATCCTCCATCTTAGTCCTGGCCCTTGGCCTTATAAAGAACGTGTTACTGCTCACTAACATGCACCAGCTTACGTGCATGCTCCACGTGGAACACGTACTGAGTAACTGCTGCCCACGGGGGTGCCACTCACCTTTACATTGGAGGGAGGGTGAGGGGGTGATTGTGCATGGGGTAGGGTCTGCTCTGAGCAATGGTATTGGGGTGGGGGGTGTGAGTAGGGGCTGTGGAGAGCATCAGTGGAGGAGAGGTACAGTTTGGGCATGCCTTTATGTGGAGTGACGTGGTTCTGTCCCCAGTACGGTAAGCAGCACTTGTACCTGCCCATACAGGTGGAAGCACATGCTCCTGTCACCAGGTACAGGGCAATGCAGACTGACCACCTGGTCCAAGCCCTCAGAGTGACTATGGTCCTCAGCCAAGGTGGAGAAAGGTGATTTTCAAATGCAATATTACCGACTTTCTTCATATCACTTTGTTTTTATTGGAAGGATTTGAATTCTATAGCAATTTACATTTTTAATTCAAAAGCTGTTTGTGGCGAGACATCAAGTAGTGTATGTGGATGGGCTTGGGCCTGAGGGGGTTAAACAAAATCAGGAGTAGATTTTGGGGAATTAATCACTACCGATTAAACACATGCTGCAAATCTTCACACTTGGAGCATTACAGAGGATTGGTTCGGATTACCTTTGGTTGTTCAACCATTAATTGGATGATTTTTTTTGAATCAGGGAGACTGTTTACCAATGCTTCCCATGAGGAGCTGTGAAGTTCACCGTGAATAGCACATCTCTGGGAGATTAAAGTTCCTCCTTCTGGGAGACCGGACCTATTGTCCAGTGTGACTGTAAATAAGGGGCTGTGTGGGAGGGTGGGGCTGAATTCTGAACTAAACACGGGCTGTGGTACTGCCCCTCCCATCAGTGTTACTTTTGATAAGAATGACAGTATTGATGAACTTTGTACAATCCCTGCAGCGCTGTTATCAAAATATTCTTGTACTTAAGTTTCTGTGTGGTGTCTTCTTGCAAAGCTTGTAGCTGATCAGTCAGTTATGTTGTTACCACTGTAATGGGACTGGCATTGCCATTCGTACAGGGGGAGTCTCATTGGGGTGTTTAACATGATTTAAGGTGGGGGGGGGAAAGAATCTGGTTCCTCTGATTGGAGAGGGTTAAGAACAAGAGGGGGCATCAGTTTAAAATTGGACCTGCTGCATGTCCCCACACACAGCAGTGAGAACCTGGGTCAACAAACAACCTGCTGGAGGAACTCAACTGGTCGAGCAGCATCTATGGGGGGAAAGAAATCGCCGAGGTTTCGGGTTGATACCCTGCAGCAGGTCTGCCTCCAGACGGTTGTTCCAGCTGAGGTCAGTTAGAAATTTAAGACTGATGGATTTTAACATTACAGAGGCAAGGCTGAGGAGGGAGGTGGAGGTCAGATCAGCCATGGCGTAACGGACTGAAGTACCAAACGACCTTTGCTTGTCCCAAGTGTGAATCTTTCACAGGAGTATTCAATATTTTGGAAAGGCAGCTGCAGAGAGAGGCCATGTGTTCAACCAGCTGGAGATTGTCAAAGCATGGTAGTCACACCGGGAGAGTGGTGGGAACGTGGAGCTTGCTCCACAGGGAGTGGTTGAGTGATCGAAGGTGTTCATTGTGTGAGGACATGAGCATGGAAGGCATAGAACAAGCTGCTGCCGGGCGATACAGAGAGAATCTGCGATGGAGCATGACCACTAGCATGTTTCTGCCCTGACACCGTGCCCTTCCCCTTCTCTACCCTGCACAGGGCTTCACTTCCCATTGATGTAAGACTGGTGCAGGTGTCTGGACAGATGTGGAGGGAAAGTGGGGACTGCACACAGTGCTCACCACTTCAATAAACCAGGAGAAGTTTGCACCAAACTATTGTCCAGGTGAGTGGCCACAGCGAGCTGGCTCCCCACAAAGCAGAACCTTGTGCGTGGATCAGGAAGGCTGTAGGAACTGGCCCCCGGCAATGCAAAACCTCATCATTTAGTCCCACAAAGCTCTTCTGCAGATTGGCCAGCTGTGGATGACATGAAACTCCTCAAACGTTTAACACCTGGAAGGAGGTAAGAAGATGGAGGAAAATGGCTCATCCTCAGTATTCCAGAAAGAGTTTAACAACCTTGCTGTGCCTGGCACAGTAGGACAATGGGCTTTTGTCCTTCCACACACCGTGAGCAGCTGCAGCCAATGCCCTGCACACATCTGGATAGATCTGGGCATGGCACTTGAGAGGTCAAAGTTGTGAGAGACCAAACTCCCAATGGTGGGCAAGGATTGCAGGATCAAACCATCAGCATTAGCACAGAAGGATACTGGCCTTCACACCTTCTCCACTATTCAATAAGATCACGGCCGCTCTTTATCTCAGCTGCACTTTCTTGCACTGACCCCCCTATCCGTTATTTCACTTAAAAGCAAAAAGTCTATCAATCACTGTCTTGAATAGGACTTCGGAGCAGATAAGTTTTTCTTTTTTTATTAGGGTTTTAAGTATAAGGCTTAGTTTTTAATAGAGTTGTAATTTATTAGGGTTAGTCTTTTTATAAGGTGCTTTTATAAGGGTTGTAAAAGTTTTAAGTGGTAGAGTGGGGGCTGGACTGCGCAGGCGCGGCGCCGGCAGCTTAAAAAGCCAACTGCCATATCCAGTGGGCAGCGTCGGAGTGGGCAGCGGAGTGAGAGGGAGCAGAGTGTTCTGGGCTTTGGCTCAAGGGGCTTCGGCGTAAAGGGGCGAGGAAAGGGAGGTGACGAGTTAGGGAAGGAGTACGAGTGCGGTTTCCTGTACTCAGTGTCAGATGTGGGAGTTCCTGGAGTCTCCCTGCCTCCAGGAAGGCTACATCTGCACCCGGTGTGTCGAGCTGCAGCTCCTGAGGGACTGTGTTAGAGAACTGGAGATGCAGCTCGATGAATCTTCGTCTGGTCAGGGAGAGTGAGGAGGTGATAGAGAAGAGTTATAGACAGGTGGTCACACCGGGACCATCGGAATCAGGCAATTGGGTCACAGTCAGGAGGGGGAAGGGGAAGGGGAAGAGTCAGGTACTAGAGACTACCCCTGTGGCTGTACCCCTTGACAATAAGAACTCCTGTTTGAGTGCTGTTGGGGGAGACAGCCTACCTGGGGGAAGCAACAGTGGCAGTGTCTCTGGCACAAAGAGTCCAGCCCTATGGCTCAGATGGGTAGGGAAGGAGTGAGGAGGGCACTAGTGATAGGGGACTCTATAGTTAGGTGGGCAGACAAGCGATTCAGTGGATGCAGGAAAGAAACTCGGAAGGTAGTTTGCCTTCCAGGTGCCAGGGTCCGGGATGTTTCAGATCACGTCCAAGATATCCTGAAGGGGGAGGGAGAACAGCCAGAGGTCGTGGCACATATTGGTACCAACGACATAGGTAGGGAAAGGAATGAGGTCCTGAAAAGAGACTATAGAGAATTAAGAAGGAAGTTGAGAAGCAGGACCTCAAAGGTAGTAATTTCCGGATTACTGCCTGTGCTAAGTGACAGTGGGGATAGGAACAGAATGAGGAGGAGGTTAAATGTGTGGTTGAGGGATTGGAGTAAGGAGCAGGGATTCAGTTTTCTGGATCATTGGGGCCTCTTTTGGGGCAGGTATGACCTGTTCAAAGAGGACGAGTTGCACTTGAATCCCAGGGGGACCAACATACTGGCGGGGAGGTTTGCTAAGGCTACTGTGGAGAGTTTAAACTAGAATTGTTGGGGGGTGGGATCTGTACTGGAGAGACTGGGGAAGAGGTGTTTGGCTCTCAAATAGAGGAGGCTAGGAATAAGTACCATAGGCAGGTGATAGAGGAGAGACGTGTTCAGACAGGCTTGAGATGTGTCTATTTTAACGCAAGGAGTGCTGTGAACAAGGCGGATGAGCTTAGAGCTTGGATCAATACTTGGAGCTATGATGTGGTGGCCATTACGGAGACTTGGATGGCTCCGGGGCTGGAATGGTTGATTCAAGTGCCGGGTTTTAGATGTTTCGAGAAGGACAGGGAGGGAGGCAAGAGAGGTGGGGGAGTGGCACTGTTGATCAGAGACAGTGTCACGGCTGTGGAAAAGGTGGACGTTGTGGAGGGATTGTCTCCAGAGTCTCTGTGGGTGGAGGTTAGGAACAGGAAGGGGTCGATAACGGTGCTGGGTGTTTTTTATAGGCCGCCCAATAGTGACAGGGTTATTGAGGAGCAGATAGGGAAGCAGATCCTAGAAAGGTGTGAGAATAACAGAGTTGTTGTGATGGGGGATTTTAAAGTCCCAAACATCGACTGGCATCTCCAGACAGTGAGGGGTTTAGATGGGGTGGAGTTTGTTAGGTGTGTTCAGGAAGGGTTCTTGACACAGTATGTAGACAGACCTACAAGAGGAGAGGCTGTACTTGATTTGGTATTGGGAAATGAACCTGGTCAGGTGTCAGATCTCTCAGTGGGTGAAATTTTGGTGATAGTGATCATAATTCTATCTCCTTTATGTTAGCACTGGAGAGGGATAAGAACAGACAGACTAGAAAGGTGTTTACTTGGAGTAAAGGGAATTGTGAGGCTCTCAGGCAGGAAATTGGAAGATTAAATTGGGAACAGATGTTCTCTGGAAAAAGTACAGAAAATATGTGGCAAATATTCAGGGGGTATTTGTGTGGAGCTCTGCATAGACATGTTCCAATGAGACAGGGGAGTCATGATAGGATACAGGAACCGTGGTGTACAAAGGCTATAATAAATCTAGTCCAAAGGAAAAGAAAAGCATACAAAAGGTACAGAGAGCTAGGTAATGTTAGAGATCTGGAGGAGTACAAGGCTAAAAGTAAGGAACTTAAGAAAGAGATTAGGAGAGCCAGAAGGGGACATGAGAAGGCCTTGGCGGGCAGGATTAAGGAAAACCCCAAGGCGTCCTACAGGTATGTGAAGAGTAAGAGGATGCGATGCGAAAGGATAGGGCCTATCAAGTGCAGCAGTAGGAAAGTGTGTATTTCCGCTATTTCCGGAAGAAATAGCGGAGGTACTTAATGAATACCTTACGTCAGTATTCACTACGGAAAAAGATCTGGGGGATTGTAGTGGGGACTTGCAGCAGCCTGAAAAGCTTAAGCATGTAGATATTAGAAAAGAGGTGGTGCTGAAACCTTTGGAAAGCATCAAGTTAGATGAGTCACCGGCACCGGATGAGATGTACCCCAGGCTGCTGTGGGAGGTGAGGGAGGAGATTGTGGAGCCTCTGACAATGATCTTTGCATTGTCGATGGAGACAGGAGAGGTTCCAGAAGATTGGAGGGTTGCGGATGTTGTTCCCTTATTCAAGAAGGGGAGTAGGGATAGCCCAGGAAATTATAGACCGGTGAGTCTTACCTCAGTGGTTGGTAAGCTGATAGAGAAGATCCTGAGAGGCAGGATTTATGAACATTTGGAGAGATATAATATGATTAGGAATAGTCAGCATGGCTTTGTCAAGGGCAGGTCCTAGCTTACAAGCCTGATTGAATTTTTTGAGGATGTGACTAAGCACATTGATGAAGGGAGAGCAGTAGATGTAGTGTATATGGATTTCAGCAAGGCGTTTGATAAGGTACCCCATGCGAGGCTTATGGAGGTGGTGAGGAGCCATGGGATCCAAGGGGACATTGCAGTGTGGATCCAGAACTGGCTGGCCCACAGAAGGCAAAGAGTGGTTGTTGAAGGGTCGTATTCTGAGTGGAGGTCGGTGACCAGTGGTATACCTCAGGGATCTGTACTGGGACCCTTACTCTTCGTGATTTTTTTCAATGACCTGTTTGAGGGACTGGAGGGGTGGGTAAGTTTGCAGATGACACAAAGTTTGGGGGTGTTGTGGATAGTTTGGAGGGCTGTCAGAGGTTACAGAGGGACATAGATAGGATGCAGTTGGGCTGAGAAGTGGCAGATGCAGTTCAACCCAGATAAGTGTGAAGTGGTTCATTTTGGTAGGTCAAGTATGTTGGCGGAATATAGCCTTAATGGTAAGACTCTTGGCAGTGTGGAGGATCAGAGGGATCTTGGAGTCCAAGTCCATTGGATGCTCAAAGCGGCTGCGCAGGTTGACTCTGTGGTTAAGAAGGCATATGGTGTATTGTCCTTCATCAATCGGGGAATTGAATTTAGGAGCCGAGAGGTATTGTTGCAGCGATATAGGTCCCTGGTCAGACCCCACTTGGAGTATTGTGCTCAGTTCTGGTCGCCTCACTGCAGGAAGGATGTGGAAGCTGTAGAGAGGGTGCAGAGGAGATTTACCCGGATGCTGCCTGGAATGCGGAGCATGCCTTATGAAAGTAGGTTGAAGGAACTCGGCCTTTTGTCCTTGGAGAGACGGAGGATGAGGGGGGACCTGATAGAGGTGTATAAGATGATGAGAGGTATTGCTAGGGTAGATAGTCAGAGGCTTTTCTCCAGGGCTGAATTGGTGGCCACAAGAGGACATAGGTTTAAAGTGCTGGGGAGTAGATATAGAGGCGATGCCAGGGGTAAGTTTTTTACTCAGAGAGTGGTGAGTGCGTGGAATGGGCTGCCAGAAACGGTGGTGGAGGCGGATATGATACAGTCTTTCAAGAGACTGTTAGATAGGTACATGGAGCTGAGTAAAATGGGTATGGGTAAGCCTAGTAATTTCTAGGGTAGGGACATGTTTGGCACAGCTTTGTGGGCCGAAGGGCCTGAATTGTGCTGTAGTTTTTCTATGTTCTATCTTCTAATATACGTTGCGACTGAGCCTCCATTCCCCTCTTCATTAGTGAATTCCATAGATCATTATCCACTGACTGAAGTTTCATAGTTTTCACCATTTTACCTTTGAATGTCAAATGGATATGGTCATTAAATGTGTGAGTTTTATTCAAGATTCAAGTCTAATGGAACGTCCCATAACTAACCGGGAAGGTCGGTTATATTGGCCTGTTGGGTTTGACTGACCTGTGGATGGGGTGGTCTGGTAGACATCCTATAGGGTACATCCTCCTCCAGGAAAATCAATGCTGAACATCTCAAGGATCTTGTAAAGATTATTTCTTCTAAAGTCAGTGACTAATAGACAACATGACAACCCCTTATCCAGAGTAGCTGCAGAGTGCCCTCATTATAGACTCTCCTGAAAGTCTACCATAGTCATCACCTACGATGAGACATAAGTACATAAGAAATAGGAGCAGGAGGCAATCTGGCCCGTTGAGCCTGCTCCGCCATTTAATAAGATCACAGCTGATCTGGCTGTGGACTTAGCTCCACCTATCTGCCTTTTCCACATAACCCTTAATTCCCCTACTACGCAAAAATCTATCTAATTGTGTCTCAAATGTATTTAATGAGGTAGCCTCTACTATTTCCTTGAGAAGAGAATTCCACAGATTCACTACTCTCTGGGGAAAAAAAGTTTCTCCTCAACTCTGTCCTAAATCTATTCCCCCAAATCTTGAGGCTATGTCCCCTAGTTCTAGTCTCATCTACCAGTGGAAACAAGCTTCCTGCCTCTGTCTTATCTATCCCTTTCATAATTTTATATGTTTCTATAAGATCCCCTCTCATTCTTCTGAATTCCAGCGAGTATGAACTGTGTTCAGTTTTGGTCGCCACATTATAGGAAGGATGTGGAGGCGTTGGAAATGCTGCCTGGATTAGAGAGTATGGAATATGAGCAAAGGCTTAAGGTGCTAGGGCTTTATTCACTGGAAAGGAGGAGGATGAGAGGAGACATGATAGAGGTGTATAAAATATTGAGAGGAATAGATAGACAGCCAGTGCCTCCTTCCCAGGGCACCAATGCTCAAGACGAGAGGGCATGACTTTAAGGTTATGGGTGGGAGGCTCAGGGGAGATGTCAGGGGGAGGTTTTTCACCCAGAGACTGGAATGCACTGCCTGGGGTGGTGGTGGAGGCAGATACATTGGACAGGTTCAAGAGTTTGTTGGATAGGCATATGGAGGAGTGTGAGATAGAGGGATATGCGGGAGGAAAGGTTTAGATAGTGTGAGGGTGGTTTGATGGACGGCACAACATCATGGGCCGAAGGGCCTGTTTTGTGCTGTATGTTTCTATGGTTCTATGGTTTATAGTCCCAGGCGACTCAATCTTTCCTCATAGGGTAACCCCTTCATCTCTGGAATCAACCTGGTGAACCTCCTCTGCACTGCCTCCAAAGCCAGTATATCTTTCCTCAAGTAAGGAGACCAGAACTGCACACAGTACTCCAGGTGCAGCCTCACCAGTACCCTGTACAGTTGCAGCATAACCTCCCTGCTCTTAAATTCAAACCCTCCAGCAATGAAGGCCAACATTCTATTTGCCTTCTTGATAACCTGTTGCACCTGCAAACCAGCCTTCTGTGATTCATGCACAAGCTCTCCCAAGTCCCTCTGCACAACAGCATGCTGCAATCTTTCACCATTTAAATAATAATCTGATCTTCTATTTTTCCTTCCAAAGTGGATGACCTCGCATTTACCAGCATTGTACTCCATCTGCCAGACCCTTGCCCACTCACTTAATCTATCAATATCTCCCTGCAGACTCTCTGCATCCTCTGCACAATTTGCTTTTCCACTCAATTTAGTGTCATCAGCAAACTTAGATACGCTGCACTCGGTCCCCTCTTCCAAATCGTTAATGTATATTGTGAACAGTTGTGGGCCCAGCACCGAGTCCTGCGACACCCCACTCACCACTGATTGCCAAGAGAAACACCCATTTATCCCAACTCTTCCTTCTATTGGTTAACCAATCCTCTATCCATGCTAATACCTTACCCCAACTCCATGCATCCTTATGGATAAGTTTTTTTTGAGCGAGACTTGGCCTCTTTATCCATGAGCACGAGGACCGGTGCGATGAGCAGGAGATCCAGCAGCTAATCAACCACAAATGCACAGATTGAAACTCCATAATGCCTGAGAGAGGGAACAAATCTGTAGGTACCTGAAGCTGAGATCCAATAGGAAACCTCTCACCTAAAGAGCACTTGGTGGGAGGAAAGAGCAGAGGAGGACCAGCAATTCAATGATAAATGAAGTGTGCAGGTTCTTCAATGCTGCCGAGGTTATCCACGGCCTGAACACCCAGAGTCCCACTCCACTGAGGGTCAACAGTGAAGGAGAGCTTAAAAAGAGTCAAGTGGTGGCCACTGGAAGGAACACTCCTCAACCATGACGTAAGTCCCTGGCTCCAGTCCACAGCGAATGTTTGGCCCAACCTCCTGATTAAGGAAAAGTTAGAAGGCAACGTCTTTTTCCCAGGGTAGAATTGTCAAATACTAGAGTGGATAGCTTTAAGGTGATAGGGAGAAAGTTCAAAGGGGATGAGAGGAGCAAGTTTTTTTACACAGAGAGTGGTGGGTGCCTGGAATGTGCTGCCAGGGGTGGTGGTGGAGGCAGATACAATAGTGGTGTTCTCGAGGCTTTTAGACAGGTACATAATTGTGCAGGTAATAGAGGGATATGGATCAGTTTAATTTAGCATCATGGTCAACACAGACATTGTGGGCCGAAGGGCCTATTCCTGTGCTCTACTGTTTTGTGTTTATGTAACATTCCAACTGAGAAACATCCCAATATCCTTGGGAGTAAAAGGTTTCCCAAGTGAAGTTCTAAAAGTTGATGGAAAGGAACATCAGTCAAAAGTTAACGAGCTCACCTCCAAAGTGTGGGAGGGGGAGGATAGGCCAGGGGATCTCAGGGACATTGTAATCATAATCAAGCAAGGAGACAAATTGAGCTGAGGTAACCACAAAGAGTTCCTGCAAAGTGCCAGGGTCCTCCTGTCTCCTAATAGAGCAATACAGCACGGATACAGGCCCTTCGACCCAACCACAATGTCCACCAAGCTAGTCCCAATTTCCTGCATTTGGCCCATATCCTTCTAAGACCTACCCCTCCATGTACCTACCTAAGTGCTTCTAAAATGATAATATTGGACCTGCCTCAACCACTTCCTCTGGCAGCTTTTTCTAGATACTTATCACCCTCTGCGTGAAAAAGTTGTCCCTCAGTTCCCTTTTAAATCTTTCCCTTCCTACCCTAAATCTATGCCCTAGTTTTAGACTCCCCTATCTCCTACATTCAAAGGAAATAAAGTCCCAGCCTGGCCAACCTCACCCTATAACTCAGGCCCTTGAGTCCTGGCAACATCCTTGTAAATCTTTTCTGTGCTCTTTCCAGCTATCCTCCTGGCAGTGACTGCAGATCTGCTCTGTTGGGCAGCCACATTGTTAAAAAATCTGACCCAAGGCCCCTGAAGACACTCTGTTCACAGAGTCAGAGAGAGGGACAGCACGGAAGCAGGCCCTTCGGCCCACCACGTCCATGCTGACCTTTTTGCCCATTAACACCAATCCCATTTTCCTGCTTTAGGCCAGTATCCCTCTAGGCCTCAGCTATTCAAGTGTCTGTCCAAACATCTCGCAAATATTACTGATTGTATCTGGCTCCACCACCTCCCCTGGCAGCGAGTTCCAGATATCACCCGCTCTCTGCGTAAAAAAACTTCCCCCTCAGATCCATTTGAGGTCTCCTTCCTCTCACCTGAAACCTACACCCTCCCACCCCTCCCACTGACACCCCGCCATTGATGCTGTCATTGATACCCCTCCCATTGACACCCCGCCATCAACACCCCTGTCACTGACACCCTTCCCATCGACACCCCCACCATAAAAGACTGACTATCTACCCAACTTCTCAATCATAGAACCATAGAACAGTACAGCACAATACAGGCCCTTCGGCCCACAAAGATTTAAAAGGGAACTGAGGGACAACTTGTTCACGCGGAGGGTGCCGACCTTTAAACCTCACCTAAGACTATCTAACCCCTTCCTCCCACATATCCCGCTATTTTAAATTCCTCCATATGCTTATCAAGCAATCTCTTGAATTTGACCAATGTACCTGCCTCCACCACCGCCCCAGGCAGCGCATTCCATGCCCCAACCACACTCTGGGTAAAAAACCTTCCTTTGATATCTCCCTTGAACTTCCCACCCATTACTTTAAAGCCATGCCCTCTTGTATTGAGCGTTGGTGCCCTGGGAAAGAGGCGCTGGCTGTCCATTCTATCTATTCCTCTTAATATTTTGTATACCTCTATCATGTCTCCCCTCATCCTCCTTCTCTCCAATGAGTAAAGCCCTAGCTCCCTTAGTCTCTCCTCATAATCCATACTCTCTAATCCAGGCAGCATCTTGGTAAATCTCCTCTGCACCCTTTCCAACGTCTCCACATCCTTCCTATAATGAGGCGACCAGAACTGGACACAGTACTCTAAGTGTAGCCTAACCAGAGTTTTGTAAAGCTGCATCATTACCTTGCAGCTCTTAAACTCGATCCCACGACTTATGAAAGCTAAAATCCCGTAAGCTTTCTTAACTACCCTATCCACCTGTGAAGCAACTTTCAGTGATCTGTGGATATGAATCCCCCAGATCCCTCTGCTCCTCTACACTGCCCAGAATCCTGCCATTAACACTGTACTCTGCCTTGGAGTTTGTCCTTCCAAAGTGTACCACCTCACACTTCTCCGGATTGAACTCCATCTGCCACTTCTCAGCCCAGCTCTGTATCCTATCAATGTCCCTCTGCAATCTTCGACAATCCTCCACATTATCCACAACACCACCAACCTTTGTGTCGTCTGCAAACTTGCCAACCCACCCTTCTACCCCCTCATCCGTCATTAATAAATATCACGAAAAGCAGAAGTCCCAGAACCGATCCTTGTGGGACACCACTAGTCACAGCCCTCCAATCTGAATGCACTCCCTCCACCACAACCCTCTGTTTTCTACAGGCAAGACAATTCTGAATCCACACAGCCAAGCTTCCCTGGATCCCATGCCCTGTGACCTTCTGAAGAAGCCTACTATGTGGAACCTTGTCAAATGCCTTACTAAAATCCATGTAGACCACATCTACTGCACTACCCTCATCAATCTGCCTGGTCACCTCCTCAAAGAACACTATCAGGCTTGTGAGACATGATCTGCCCTTCACAGAGCCCTGATCAGTCCATGATTCTCCAAACGCTCATAGATCCTATCTCTTAGAATCCTATCCAACAGCTTGCCCACCACAGATGTAAGGCTCACTGGTCTATAATTTCCTGGACTATCCCTACTACCTTTTTTGAATAAGGAGACAACATTTGCCACCTTCCAATCCTCCGGTACCATTCCCGTGGACATTGAAGACTCAAAGATCCTAGCCAATGGTTCAGTAATCTCCTCCCTCGCCTTATGGAGCATCCTGGGGAATATTCCAGGGACTTATCTGTCCTAATATTTTCTAACAGCTCCAACACATGTCCTCTCTTGATATCAACATGCTCTAGAACATTAACCTTACCAACACTGTCCTCAGCGTCATCAAGGCCCCTCTCCTTGGTGAATACTGAAGAGAAGTATTCATTGTGGACCTCACCCACTTCGTTTCCAGGCACATCTAATCGGACCTACCTTTACTCTAGCCATCCTTCTGTTCTTCACGTACAAGAAAAAAGCCTTGGGATTTTCCTCAACCTACTCGCCAAAGCCTTTTCATGTCCCCTTCTTGCTCTCCTCAGCCCCTTCTTAAGTTCCTTCCTTGCTACTCTATATTCCTCACGAGCCCTATCTGATCCTTGCTGCCTACACCTTATGTATGCTGCCTCTTCCTCCTAACTAGTTGTTCCACCTCTCGTCACCCACGGTTCCTTCACCCTGCCACTCCTTCTCTGCCTACCAGGACAAATTTATCCCTAACATCCTGCAGGAGATCCATGAACAATGACCACATCCCCATAGTACATTTCCCTTCAAAAATATCATCCCAATTTATACTCGCAAGTTCTAGCCTTATAACCTCAGAATTTGCCCTTCCCCAATTAAATATCTTCCTGTCCTCTTTGCTCCTTTCCCTGTCCATGACAAGGCTAAAGATTATGAAGCGGTGGTCACTGTTCCCCAAATGCTCACCCACTGAGAGATCTGTCACCTGACCCAGTTCATTACCTAATACTAGATCTAATATGGCATTCCCTCTAGTCAGCCTGTCAACATACTGTGACAGGAATCTGTCCTGGACACACTTCACAAACTCTGCCCCGTCTAAACCCTTGGTACTAAGCAGGTGCCAATCAATATTTGGGAAGTTGAAGTCTCCCATGATAACAACCCTGTTATTTTTGCATCTTTTAAAATCTGCCTCCCGATCTGCTTCTCAGTATCCTTGCTGCTACCAGGGGGCCTATAGAATACTCCCAGTAGAGTAACTGCCCCTTTCTTGTTCCTAACTTCCACACATACTGACTCTAGAGAGGATCCTTCTACATTATCCATCATATCTGCAGCTGTAATAGTGTCCCTGACCAGTATCGCCACCCCTCCTCCTCTTCTCCCCCCCTCCCTATCCCTTTTAAAACACTGAAAACCAGGAACATACAATATCCGTTCCTGCCCTGGTGACAGCCAAGTCTCTGCCTCTAATAATCTTATATAAGATTATAAACTTCTACCAAGTCATCCCTCAGTCTCTTTCCAGGGAGAGTCCAGCCCAGCCTCTCCAATCTCTCCCCATAACTACAATCCAGGCAGCATCCTGGGGAATCTCCTCTGCACCACCTCCAGCACAACCACATCCTCCCTGTAGTGTGGTGACCAGAAGTGCACACACTGCTTCCTGTGGTCCACCCAGTGTTTGGTAAAGCTGTCCCACAAAGTCCCAGCTTCTATATTCCATGCTCTGACCTATGAAGGCAGGGAGGGTGTTGCACTTGTTTCAAGGAGGCTTTAAGTATATCCTTAAATCTCCTCTGTCCCTCTGCTCATGTCTTGCTGTGACAACGGTCAGTATAATTAGTAGGTTTGCGAGTGACATGAAATCTGTTGGGTTGTGGACAGCGAGGAAGGTTGAGGCTGCAGACGATGCAACACTGTGCCAGGTGATGCACTTTGGGAAGGACATACACTGTAAAAGGTGCGACACGAAGGAATGTTGATGCACAAAGGGACTTTGGGGTCCAAAGTGGCAACACAGTGTGTGAAGAAGGCATACAGTATGTTTCCCTTCCTGGGACAGAACATAGAATATAAAAGTTGGGACGTAATGATGGAACTTTGGGTGGCAGCTATGTGGAACAAAAGGGCACAGAACAGTACCTCACAGACCCTTCGGCCCACCATGTGCTGAACTAATTAACTAATGAACACCTAGCTAAACTAATCCTTTCTGCCTACACAACGTCCATCTCCCTCCATTCTCAGCACATCTACATGCCCATCTCAGAGCCTCTTAAACCCCTCTATCATATCTGTCTCCACCCCCACCCCTGGCAGCCTGTTCCAGGCACCCACAGCTCTGTGCAAAAAAAACTTGCCCCACACACCTCCTTTGAACTTTCCCCCTCTCACCTCAAATGCATGCCCTCTGGTATTATATGTTTTGGTACTGAGAAAAAGATAGCTGTATCTATACCTCTCATAATCTTATAAACGTCTACAATCAGGTCTCACCTGTCTCCCCCTGAAAGTGTCAGAGGAAGTGGTAGCGGCAGGTACAGTTACAACACAAGAGACATTTAGACAGGTTCATGGATAGGAAGGGTTTAGAGGGATATGGGCCAAACACAGGCAAATGGGACGAACTCAGGAAGTCCCCTTGGTTGGCATAGACGAGTTGAGCCAAAGGACCTGTTCCTTTGCTATATAAATGTGGCTCTGTGGTCATATTGAATGGTGGAGCAGGCTCGAAGGGCTGAATGGCCTGTTCCTGTTTCCATGTTTCAGTAGATGGCCCGCTGCTCTGAAATACCAATTCTTGTAAAGCAGCAAATTCCTGGAATCTGCTGCAGGTTGTGATGGCTCATTGACCTGTTCGGGCTGATTCATTGTCTCCATTAGTCCCCAAGTGGGACAAATTCCTGCCCTTCACCACTTGGAGTCACAGAAACAGGCCACCACATCCATGCCGACTGATGCCGATCTATGCCAGTCCTGTTCATCTGCATTGGAACTGTGACCTTCTCTGCCTCACCTATTCAAGTGTCTATCTAAATGACTCAAATGTAGTGATTGTATCTGATTCCCTTCCCAACATTTCAGGAGCGTTACAGAGTCACACAAGAAACAACTTCAGTCATCTGTACAAAATGAACTCCGATTTATTGCTTCAGTTCTGGCCGGTTTCTGGTCAGCAGCAGGGGTACAAAATCTTTCGAAAGAAGTTCCTGAATTCCTCATTGAAGATGGTGTAGATGATGGGATTGAGTGCACTGTTCACGTACCCGAGCCACGTCACCGTGCTGATCAGTTGCGGTGGGATGTTGCAGGTCTCACAGCTCGCTCTCGTTATGTGAACCACAAAAAATGGAGTCCAACAAAAGAGAAAAGCCCCTGAAATGAAAAGGACAGTGATCATAGGGAGCCGCTGCCAATGTGCCCTTTCTCGCGCGTTGCACACACAGGATGTGGCTTCATCAGCACAAAGGTTTGCTGGGTGCAGATGTCAGGACTGTCCACGGGTCTGAGGAAGCCTCTCACTGTCCCCCCATTTCTGCATCAAGGACCCTGTTCCCACTGATGACCCCAGCAGCCACCAGGTTGGTTCTGTACACAGACCGATCCTACTGAGCCCAGTGCTTGGTGGGTCCCCTCCCCCCCACCCCGTGATCTGTAATCCCAAACTCTCAGGGCAGGGAGAAGTTCAGGGGGAACACAAACTTCAGCCATTTAGACAAAAACAAAATGTCAAAGATTTTCGTATTTAACCAATTAACCACCAAGAACAGAAAAAACCCAGAAAGCTGGAAGAGCTCAGCTTGACTGGTTCGGACGTGGTATTTTGTTCCAGATTGCAGCATCTGCAGTTCTCTTTATCTTCAGTTAGTACCAGCATCTGGATGTGACCACATGGGGAATGAGTCCGGCTGAGACTTAGCTGACAGAGTCATAGAACGCTACAGCACAGCACAGGCCCTTCGGCCCATGATGTTGTGCCGACATTTTATCCTGCTCTAAGGTCTATCTAACCCTTCCCTCCCACACAGCCTCCATTTCTCTATCATTCATGTGTCTATCTAAGTCTCTTAAATGCCCCTAATGTATCTGCCCCCGCAACCCCGTTCCATGCACCCACCACTCTCTGTGTAAAATACTTAACCCCTGACATCTCCCTTATACCTTCCTCCAGTCACCTTAAAATTATGTCCCCTCTTGTTAGCCATTGTCGCCCTGGGAAAAAGTCTCTGACTATCCACTCGATCTATGCCTCTTATCATCTTGTACACCTCTATCAAGTCCCTGCTCATCTTCCTTTGCTCCAAAGAGAAAAGCCCTCACTCACTCGACCTATCCTCATAAGACATGCTCTCCAATCCAGGCAGCATCCTGGTAAATCTCCTCTGCACCCTCTCCAAAGCTTCAGCCCATCTAGTCCATGCCGACCTGATCTTCTGCCCAGTCCCACCTAACTGCACCTGGACCATATCCCCTCAAACCCCTCCCATCCATGCGCCTATCCAAACCTCTCTTAAATGTTACAACTGAACCCACATCCACCACTTCCGCTGGCAGCTCGTTCCACACTCGCACCTCCCTCTGAGTGAAGAAGTTCCCCCTCAGATTCCCCTTAAATATTTCACCTTTCACCCTAAACCTATGACCTCTAGTTCTAGTCTCACCCAACCGGAGGGGAAAAAGCCTGCATGCATTCACCCTATCTCTACACCTCATAATTTTGTATACTTCTCCTGCACTCCAGGGAATAAAGTCCGAACCTGTTCAAACTACCCCTGTAAACTCAGGTCCTCAAGTCCCGGCAACATCCCTTAAAACTTTATTTATACAGCAAAGTAACAGGCCCTTCCAGCCCAACAAGCCTGCGCTGCCCAGTTACGCCCATTTTAAACTACTAACCTGTACATCTTTGGAACGTGGGAGGAAACCGGAGCACCCGAAGGAAACCCATGCAGACACGGGGAGAACGTACATACTCTTTGCAGACAGCTGGCGCTGTAATAGTGTTGCGCTAACCCCTACACCACGTGCCTCCTTAAATTTTCCCTGCACTCTTTCAAGCTTATTGATATCTTTCCTGTAGGTAGGTGACCAGAACTGCACACAATGCTCCAAATTTGGCCTCACCAATGTCTTGTCCAACTTCAACATAACATCCCAACTCCTGTACTCAATGCCCTGATTTGTGAAGGCTAGTGTGCCAAAAGCTCTCTTTACAACCCTATCTACGCCATTTTCAAGGAACTATGGATCTGTATTCCCAGGTCGCTCTGTTCTACCGCACACCTCAGAGCCCTGCCATTCACTGTGTAAGTCTTACCCTGGTTTGTTCTCCCAAAGTGCATCACCTCACACTTGTCTGCATTAAATTCCACCTGCTATTTTCAGCCCCTTTCCCAGCTGGTCCAGATCACGCTGCAAGCTTTGATAGCCTTCCTCGCTGTCCACTACACCCCCAATCTTGGTGTCATCTGCAAATTTGCTGATCCAGTTTACCACATTATCATCTAAATCATTAATATAGATGCTAAGCAACAACGGACCCAGCACCGATCCCTGCGGCACACCACTAGTCACAGGCCTCCAGTCAGAGAGACAACCATTTGGTATTGGTTTATTATTGTCACTTGTACCGAGGTACAGGGAAAAACTTGTCTTGCATACCGATCGTACAGGTCAATTCATTACACAGTGCAGTTACATTGAGTTAGTACAGAGTGCATTGATGTAGTACAGGTAAAAACAATAACAGTACAGAGTAAAGTGCAGTGCAATAAGGTGCAAGGTCACAACAAGGTAGATCGTGAGGTCATAGTCCATCCATTGACTACTTCATCCTGAATGCCAAGCAACTTAACCTTCTGGAGCAACCTCCCATGTGGGACTTTGTCAAAGGCCTGGCTAAAGTCCACGTAGACAACGTCCACCACCTTTCCCTCATCAACCTTCTTGGTAACCTCCTCGAAAACTCTATAAGATTGATTAGACGTGACCTACCATGCACAAAGCCATGTTGACTATCCCTAATAAGCCCTGTCTATCCAAATACTTATCTATCCTGTCCCTTAGAATTCCTTTGGGATTCTCTTTCAACTTGTCTGCCAGAGCAACCTCATGTCCTCTTTTAGCCCTCCTTACTTCTCTCTTAAGTGTCCTCTTGCATTTCTTATACTCCTCAAGCACCTCATTTGATCCTAACTGCCTATACCTGATATGCACCTTTTTCTTTACCAGGGCCTCAATATCTCTTGATAATCAAAGTTCTCTAAACATGTTAGCCTTGCCTTTTATCCTGACAGGAACATACAGATTCTGTACTCTCAATATTTCACTTTTGAAATCCTCCCACTTACCAAGCATGTCTTTGCCAGAAAACAATCTGTCCCAATCCATGCCTGCCAGATCCCTTCTGATGCCATAACAATTGGCTTTCCTCCAGTTTAGAATCTCAACCTGAGGACCAGACCTATCCTTCTCCATGATTATCTTGAAACTAATGGAATTATGATCACTAGATCCAAAGTGTTCCCCTACACTCACTTCTGTCACTTGCCCTGTCTCGTTCCCTAAGAGCAGATCCAGTATCACGCTCTCTCTAGTTGGGACCTCTATATATTGATTAAGGAAACTTTCCTGAACACATTTGACAAACTCCTTTTACAGTACTGGAGTCCCAGTCAATATGTGGAAAGTTAAAATCACCCACTATCACAGCTTTATATTTCTTGCAACTGTCTGCTAAGTCTCTACAAATGTGCTCCTCTAAATCCTGCTGACTATTGGAAGGTCTATAATATAATCCCATTAATGTGGTTGTCCCTTTCTTATTCCTCAGTTCCACCAATATTGCCTCAGTGGACGAGTCCTCTGGGATGTCCTCTCTGAGCACCCGTGAAGGTAGGTTGATCTTGGGCAATTAAGGATTGTCGGGATCAGGCAGGAAAGTAGAATTAAAGTCAAAGTATGAGATCAGCTCTGATCCCATTGCAGGGTGGAGCAGGCTTGAGGAACACTGTGGCCACCTTCTTTCTCTAAAAACCTTTCCCCCAACCTGACAGGCATCTCTTTCCCAACAAACGTCCAATCAAGAATGAGTCTCAATATTCCCCTATCCCACCAGTCTGTGTCTGGTTCCCATTGACCTTGGCCACACACTCAGGCCCTCTCACTCCACCAGAGATGTCTCAACAGCTCCCTCCCATCTTTTCCAAAGTGCCCAGTTTCCTCTTCCTGCCTCCACCCTCACTGTACAGAGGTGAGGGGCATAGGAGGGGTGTCAGGAGGGGCATAGACAGGTGAATGCACATTTTCCCAGGGTTGGGGAATCAAGAACTAGGGGGCATGGGTTTAAGGTGAGAGGGGAAAGATTTAAAGGGGTCCTGAGGGGCAACTTCTTCACTGAGAGGGTGGTGGGGATGTGGAACGAGCTGCCAGAGGAAGTGGGTGAGGCAGGTACATTAACAGCATTTAAAAGGTACTGGGACAGGTCCATGGATGGGAAAGGTTTAGAGGGATATGGGCCCAACGCTGGCACATGGGACTGGCTCAGGTGGGTATCAGTCAGTATGGACCAGTTGGGCCGAAGGGCCTGTTTCCGTGCTGTCTGACTCTGTAACTCATGCCTGCCTTGTGTCCCTTCACATCACATCTTCAGCATTTGGTTCACACTCCACACGCAGCCTTAAAGCAGAACATAAGTTGTCCTCTGACAAACTCCCTCACCCTCCCCCCTCTCCACAGTAACAGCTCCCCAGATCCACCATCTTCACACCCCTCCATTGCACTGCTCCCTTTTCCCAGTAACCTGCGCCTCCCAACACCTTTCCCGGGTCCCTCTGTTGCTTCACCCTTGGCTTCAGCCATCGTTGCCGACCTTGGCTTGACCCTGCCTAACCTCTCGGCTCCCAGCTCCCCCTCTGCTCTGTGCCCCACTACCTGCTCAGGTGGCTTGCTCTCAAATCTGTCCCGGAGTTTGGCCCTTTTGGCAAATTTGGCAAATCTCACCTCAGTACAGAGCTGTGGAAATGCAAGTGATTGTTCAGACTCATCCCCTTACTCATTTCTGAGTGCCTTCCTGTGTCAAATGTTCAGGCGCTCTGCAAATGCCGCCTCGTTCGCACTGAAATGTTTTAATGTCAACCCAAGAGGAACAGGTAGACTCACGGGAACATTCGCGCATCGGGCCCACCCATTGCCTCTTGCCCCTCAGCCCTGGTAGGCACCACATCTCAGACCACAACTGCATCTGCTGGGGAAAATAATTCTCCTCCTCTCAGCCGGGTTACTAATCTTTGGGGAATGTCAGATTCATGCTCAGGCTGTGATTTGTATTCCCCACCATCCTGGTGCAGGTCCACAGCTGTAAGCCCAGCTCTCCAGCTGTGCTCCTTCTGTATGTTTGTCCTTACACCATCAGATCGGCCTCACTCAGGAAGGTAAATGGCCAAGTGCCTGTGTCCGGGCTGCCCCCTCTGGCCATTCATTCCTCACTGGTGAAACAGAATAGGGTGACCACCACCCCAGTCAAACAGAAAAAGTCCAGTGTGGGTCACACACAACAGCTCAGTGCGGGTCACACAGTCCAGCGCGGGTCACGCACGACGGCCCAGCGTGGGTCACGCACAACGGCCCAGCGCGGGTCACACAGTCCAGTGCGGGTCACGCACGACGGCCCAGCGCGGGTCACACAGCCCAGTGTGGGTCACGTATGACAGCTCAGTGTGGGTCACGACAACTCAGCGCGGGTCACATGGTCCGGTGTGGGTCACGCACGACGACCCAGCACGAGTCACACACGACGGCTCAGTGTGGGTCACACAGCCCAGTGTGGGTCACGCATGACAGCTCAGTGTGAGTCACACACGACAGCTCAGCGCGGGTCACACAGTCCAGTACGGGTCACGCACGACGGCCCAGCGCGGGTCACACAGCCCAGTGTGGGTCACACACGACGGCACAGTGTGGGTCACACAGCCCAGTGTGGGTCACACATGACAGCCCAGCATGGGTCACACATGACAGCCCAGCACGAGTCACACAGCCCAGTGCGGGTCACACACAACGGCCAGAAGACATAAGGGGCCATTGAATAATGTTACACTAACCCTTGACCATAACTCCAGTGTTCCTCCCAGATCCCAGATCCTTCTGTGCCCAAAAGACCAATGGTCTCAGTCCCAAACGTCCTCAGTGACTGAGTACACACAATCCTCTCGCCATTCCCTCTCGTTAACCCATTTCCCCTTCCCCACCCACCTCCATTACTTCTCTCTGACTGTGTTCCCTATGTCCATCACTGTCCCTCCCGCCCCCATACAGAGGCTTCCCTCAGATCACAATTCTCAGACACTGCCAGTGTGACACATCAGCCCTCTACCAAGATGGTGCAGGAATCTGGTGACTCATTGCGAGCTGCTCTCTGCAATCCACTCATTACTTCTATTATGATCATTCTACTCTTTTAAACCTAAATTCTCTGTCTACACTTTATTCTGAATTCTGTACTGTTTTACCCTGTAATACTCACTGCACTGTGTAATGAATTGACCTGTACGATCGGTGTGCAAGACAAGTTTTTCACTGTACCTCGGTACAAGTGACAATAATAAACCAATACCAATTTGCCAACAAGCCGAGTGTGTACACACTGCCCCTTTAATCTGCCAACAAGCCGAGCGTGTACACACTGCCCCTTTAATCTGCCAACAAGCCGAGCGTGTACACACTGCCCCTTTAATCTGCCAACAAGCCGAGCGTGTACACACTGCCCCTTTAATCTGCCAACAAGCCGAGCGTGTACACACTGCCCCTTTAATCTGCCAACAAGCCGAGCGTGTACACACTGCCCCTTTAATCTGCCAACAAGCCGAGCGTGTACACACTGCCCCTTTAATCTGCCAACAAGCCGAGCGTGTACACACTGCCCCTTTAATCTGCCAACAAGCCGAGCGTGTACACACTGCCCCTTTAATCTGCCAACAAGCCGAGCGTGTACACACTGCCCCTTTAATCTGCCAACAAGCCGAGCGTGTACACACTGCCCCTTTAATCTGCCAACAAGCCGAGCGTGTACACACTGCCCCTTTAATCTGCCAACAAGCCGAGCGTGTACACACTGCCCCACACACTTTGCAAGGCCCACTTACAAGTGACTGCTGGGACCCGCCCCACCCCCAACCCCCCATTGGGTCCCTTCACCAAAACCCTCACCGTTTGTCGGACACGGTTTCACTTTTGACATGATGTGCTGCCTGTTGTTTATGGTCCTGTGGCCTTTGACCCTGAACCAGGACTGGAGGTGGTCAAGGACCCCGCGACCTTTACCCCCGAGGGATTGGACAGGCCAGGCGTGTTTTCCCTGGAGCGGTGGAGGTGAGGGGTGAGCTGGTATAACATTATGAGGCACAGAGGGGGAGGGGCAGCAAGGTGTGAGGAAGGAGATTTAAAGGGGATGGGAGGGCAGGTATTTTACATCTGGAACTCACTGCTGGGCGAGGGGGTGGAATCACACAGTCACTACATTTCAGAGACATCCAGACACTTAAATGGCAAGGCACAGAAGGACTGGTGGAGGTGGACAACAAGGTCGGCATGGACATAGTGGGCCGAAGGGCCTGTGCTGTAAGATTCCACGACCCTCTGACCCACAGACTTGGGCAATTTACAGCAACCGATTAACCTCCAAATGCACATATCTCTGGGGTGCGGGAGGGAACTGGAGCACCCGGGGGAAACCCGCATGGCCACAGGGAGAACGTGCAAACTCCACACAGACAGTGGAACGGTGAGGCAGTGACACCAACTGTCACACGATTGTTACTCTGACAACTCCCCAGACCAGGACCTCGGCCACCAAGCCGGACGAGGGTAGCAGGAGCAGGGAACACTGCGCCGTCCCAAATCCATGGTTCCGACATTGTCTCTGGGTTCTACTGTGCATCACTGACCCCCTCTCTGCTCTGTTGTCAGGGCAGGCTTCACCCTTTCTCTTCCTGAGGAAGGTTGTTGGTCTCTGCAGACCGTTCTCAGTCTCAGAGACCAAGATGATTCATTGTGTGGCTCACAACTCCCCACCTTCACAGAGGACTCGGTATTTAAAGAAGGTTAGCTGGGATTTGATTTTAATTGTGTGTTACAGTATTACAGGATAAAGGTGGCTGTGTCCTCACAGAATAAATCCAGAATAATGTGGGCTATTCTCCAGCACCATGTTCATTAACTGCTCTATATTGTGGTTGCTAGTGTCACCACTGCTTTCCCTGAATGGTGGGTTTAAACATTCTGCAGAGTAACACAGGGACATGGACACACATTTAGTTTATCTGCCACATTCAATGACCAGCAGTTCAGGTGATAAAGCTGTTTAATAGCATTAGCCCAGCTTAGGCTAACACTGCCTGGTACCTTGAGAAGGATTGCCTCGTGTGACAGAGCACGATGTGGTCCACTCAACCCTCCTCCAGGAAATCACTGATCACCTCCCTCCGACATCTGAACCCGGCGGGGCGGGTGGGGGGGTGGGCTTCTCTCATTCTGCAGACCCGAACCTCAGCCCCTGACCTCAACTCACCCACCCCAGACATCCTGCTGCCTGTCCTGTCAGCCCCCAGCCCCGGCGAGACCAAGCCCAATATGTAGGACCAGGTCAGTGGGACCAATGTCTGGGAGAGATGACAGCACACAGGACTGAAGAGCAAAAGCAGTGTCCAGGTCAACTCTGAGCACAGACCTGTTGCAGTACAAAGAGCTCTGGAATCCACCCCGTCGGCCCAGACTGGACTTGCTCGGTTCCCCGCGTCCTGTATCGCAACATCCTGCCTGCCCCTGTCCCTGCCCTCCCTCTCCCTCTCCCTGGCTTGTACTGGCTCCCAGATCCAGGAGCACCTCACTCTCCCAACACTTATCCATGTTCAGGTCCCTGTAACCCAGCTGGATCATCAGCGTTCTAGGGTCTCCTCACATCTCCAGTCCCAGCTCAACATCACCCCCGACTCCTCACCTGCCATCTGTGGCCATGGATTCAGGTGATGAGACCATGTGCTCTCGAAGCACCTCCTCTGCACCTCTCCAGCTTTCTCTCTCTCATCCCCAGAACCTCAGTCATTGTCCAGTGTCCCGAGGTCCCGGACATGACACGGGATCTGCTCAGGATGCAGGCAATATCTTGGAATGACTGGCATGGAACAAATGTCAGGTGTGGCTGTCTGAAGCCGTGCAGCTTGGCACGGACATGGGAGCCACAGGGACACCCCACCCGGACACAGGATCGAGGCCCACTGGGACAGGAACGGACACTGGTGCCCAGGGTGCAGCAGCTGAAGGAGGTCACAGAGCAACACAGCACGGATACAGGCCCTTGGGCCCAACCAGTCCATGCCGACCACGGTGATCACCCAGCTAGTTCCAACTTCCTGGTTCGGCCCATATCCCTCCAAGCCCCACCCCTCCATGATCCTGTTGTACCTGCCTTAGCTCGTTCCACACACTCACCACCCTCTGCGTGAAAAAGTTGCCCCTCAGGTCCCTTTTAAATCTTTCCCCCCTCACCCTAAACCTGTGCCCCCTACCCTGGGGAAAAGGCTGTTACCGTCCACCTTATCCATGCCTCTCATAATTTTAAACACTTCTATAAGGTCACCCCTCATTCTCCTACGCTCCAAGGAATAAAGACCCAGCCTGTCCAACCTCTCCCTGTGACTCAGGCCCTCGAGTCCTGGCAACATCCTCGTAAATCTTCTCTGCACTCTTTCCAGTTTAACCACGTCTTTCCTATAACAGGGGGACCAAACCATACACAGTGCTCCAAGTGCGGCCTCACCAACGACTTGTACAATTGCAACATAATGTCCCAATTCGCTGACTGATGAAGGCCAGCGTGTTAAATGCCACCTTCACCACCCTGTCTACCTGTGACGCCGCTATCAACGAACTATGCACTTGTGCTCCTGGGTCCCTCTGTTCCATTACTGCCCAGTGCCCGACCGTTCACAGTACAAGTCCTGGGGGAGAATGTGGGGAGAACAGAGTGGGATTAGGTGGAGGGGTGTGAGTCAAACAGCCCAGAAACAGGCCTTTCAGCCCAGGGTTGTAGCTATCCACATTCATCCCATTTATTGATTGTCCACTGGTGTCCCTGTATTCAGGGACTTGTCTTGATGTTGTGAGAGTCTCTGCCTCCCCCACTTCCTCAGGCAGTGTGTTCCAGACTCCCGCCATCCTCTCCAGCACCATCTTGTAGTGTGGTGACCAGACCTGCACGCAGTGCTGCAGCTGTGGTCTGACCAGTGTTCTGTAACGTTGCAGCAGAACATCCAGCTGTTGGTTTCTGTGCCATGGCCAATGAAGGCAAGCGCCCTGTGTGGCCTCCGCACCGTCCCTTTCAGGGATCTGCAGACTTGTACCCTGAGGTCCCTCTGTTCAACACGCCCGGGAGCCTCGCCTTTTACTCTGTACGTCCCACCCTTCGCCTCAGCCGTCAGGATCAAATTCCATCAGCCATTGTTGCTCACAGCTTTCCAGCTGACGTACACCACACCATAGCTTGAGATCCCCCTCCTCGTTCTCCACACCACCAGTGTCTGTCACCTGTAAATGACTTGTACATTCACCTCCAAGTCGTTACCATAGACAGGCAGTCCCCGGGTTACGACGGGGTTCTGCTCCTGACAACAGTTTGTAAAAACATGGAGTGGGTGGCAGCCGTAACCTCGGTGGTCACCACTCAACAACAACAACTTGCATTTTCCCAGCCCCTTCAACATCCCTAGCAGCTTCTCTGGAGTGTGAAAGGGAACCTGTAGCAGGGCAGAGGACAAAAACCTGGATCGAAGAGGGAAGGGAGAGATGGAGGGGAGGGAAGGGTTGGGGAGGGAGTTCCAGACCTCAGCTCCCTGGCTCTGAAAACATGGCCGCAATGGGGCAGAGGTGATCACCGGTCCTGGGGGAGGTAGGCATCCCAGAGGGGGAGGTAGGCATCCCAGAGGAAGAAGGGGGCTCCTGGGGAAGGGCCTGGAAGTACATCAGCTGTGGGAAGCAAGTCTGGGAGCAGAGCGATGGGCTGGCAAAGGAGCGGGCATTGATGGGCAGTGGTGGTGGGTTTGCCTTCTGATTGGATAATTGAGTAGCTCTGTGCAACGTTTGACTCTGCTGGTCCTGGGCAGGGCCAAAGGACACCAGGACTGGGAGGGAACCAGGGAGTTGGCCGCTGGTCAGATCGGCCAGAGACTCACCCACAACAATCGGCAAGACTTTCATGGCTTTGTGCTCCCTGCCGTTGATCTTGGCCTGTTTCCTGCCACCGGGGCGTGTCTGGACGTACTTCAGCTGTGCTGAACTCAGGGTGTGCAGCGATCGCTCGGGATGTTCCGATAGATCACAGGCCGGGTCCGGGAAGGGCTGCAACTCCTCCCGTGGGCTCTGGGGCTCCGAGGGGCTCCCGTTAATCTTCCTGAAGCCGTGCATGTTCCGCCGGAGTCGGTGGCTTCGGGCTTGCTCCCAGCGCTTGAGGCCCCGCAACATTCCACAGTACAGGAGCAGCATCACGGGGCAGGGCAGGACAAAGGAGCACACCGACGACCAGATGATATATCTGCTGCCTTCCAGCCGGCACACACTCGCGTCTCGATCCGGGACGTGGTTCAGGCCAAAAGCGATCGGAGAGGCTACGGCAAAGGCCAGGATCCAGGTCATGGAGATCAGGGCCACCTGCCGCGTGTCGATGTGTTTCCTGCTGTAGTTCAAGGGGACCGACACAGCAATAAACCTGGGGGGACAAGAGCAGTGAGTCGTGAGTACCAACCAGTCCTGAGCACAGACTCAACCCCGACATCACTGCAACCTGTCGGCAGCTCCGGCCGCAGTGGCAATGAACATCTCCCTGGGGGGGACAGTCTGCTGTCATTGGGAGTGCCTGGCCACTCAGGGGAAGGTACTTCCCCAGGGTTGGGTCACCGACAGACACTCACAGGTGGAGGATCAGGGGCCACGGTGTGCTCACCATCACGGCCCCTCTCAGCCCACACTTGGCTTCCTCTGGCCTGGACATTCCAAAACCAACTCCCTGTATCCGGAGATTCCAGTTCACCTCACACTCCCAGCCGGAGTACCGGTTGGTGGTGGTGTGGTTAGTGTAGAAGGTTGCTTTAGGTTACAACAGGACATTGATAGGATGCAGAGTTGGGCTGAGAAGAGGCAGATGGAGTTCAACCCGGATGTGTGAAGTGATACACTTTGGAAGATCGAATCTGAAGGCAGAATACAAGGTTAATGGCAGGACTGTTAGAGTGTGGAGGAACAGAGGGATCTTGGGGTCTACGTCCATAGATCCCTCAAGGTTGCTGCGCAGGTCGATAGGGTTGTTAAGAAGGCGTATGGTGTGTTGGCCTTCATTAGTCGGGGTATTGAGTTCAAGAGCCGCGAGGTAATGTTGCAGCTCCATAAAACTCTGGTTAGACCACACTTGGAGAATTGTGTTCAGTTCTGGTCACCACATTATAGGAAGGATGTGGAAGCTTTAGAGAGGGTGCAGAGGAGCTTTACCAGAATGCTGCCTGGATTGGAGAGCATGTCTTATGAGGATAGGTTGAGTGAGCTGGGGCCTTTCTCTTTGGAGAGAAGGAGGATGAGAGATGACTTGATAGAGGTGTACAAGATGCTAAGAGGCATAGATCGAGTGGACAGTCAGAGACTTTTTCCCAGGGCGACAATGGCTAACACGAGGGGACATAATTTTAAGGTGATTGGAGGAAGGTATAAGGGGGATGTCAGGGGTAAGTTTTTTACACAGAGAGTGGTGGGTGTGTGAAACGCACTGCCGGCAGAGGTTGTGGGGGCAGATACATCAGGGACATTTAAGAGACTCTTAGATAGACACATGAATGATAGAAAAATGGGGGCTATGTGGGAGGGAAGGGTTAGATAGATCTTAGAGCAGGATAAAATGTCAGCACAACATTGTGGCTGCACGGCCTGTATTGTGCTGTAATTATCTATGTCCATAACCGTGACCTGCATCTCCCTGTTGCTAGTCACTTCAACTCCCCCTCCCACACTATCACTGATACGTCAGTCCTCGGCCTCCTCCACTGCCAGGGAGAAGTCGAAATGCAAACCGGAGGAACATCATTTTCCATCTTGGGACCTTGCAGCCTGATGGCATGAACATTGAATTCTCCCACTTTAAGGAAACCAAACCCCTACCCAGCCACTCCCCCCCACCCACCTTGCCTCTTTTCCTTTCTTCCCTTTCCTAGCCTCTCTCATTTTTCTCCTCACCTATTTCTTCCTTTTTACCTCCCCTCCCCCCATGGGGCACCTGCCTCCTTACCTGTGACCCATCCCCTGGTGGATCTGCTCTCCCCTCCTCCCCCGCACCTGCCCATCACTGTCTCTCACCTGCATCTACCTATCCCCACCCTGTGCCCACCCCACCTCCCCTCTTTTGTCCACCTATCACTGCTCTGTTTCTCCCCCCTATATATTGGGCTTCCCCTTTTCCTGTATATGGGCCAAATGCAGGCAAATGGGACAGGCTTAGATGGGAATCTTGGTCGGCATGGAGCATGATAGAACAGTACAGCACAGGAACAGGCCCTTCGGCCCACAATGTTGTACCAAACTAATTAAATTAGCAACTAAATTCCTAACTCAGCTCATCCCTTCTGCCTACATGTGGCCCACATCCCTCCATTCTCCGCACATCCATGTGCCTGTCTAAGAGAAACGCCCCTATCGTACCTGCCTCCACCACCACCCCTGGCAGCACATTCCAGGCACCCACCACTCTCTGTGTAAAAACCTGCCCCGCACCTCCTTTGAACTGTCCCCCTCTCACCTTAAATGCATGTCACTGGTAACAGATATTTCAACTCTGGGAAAAAATTACCGACTGTCCACTCTATCTGTGCCTCTCATGGTCTTATAAACCTCTATCGGGTCTCCCCTCAGCCTCTGCCGCTCCAGAGAAAACAACCCAAGTTTGTCCAACCTCTCCTCATAGCACATGCCCTCTAATCCAGGCAGCATCCTGGTGAACCTCTTCTGCACCCTCTCCAAACCCTCCACATCCTTCCTATAATGGGGCAACCAGAACTGAATGCAATACTTCAGATGTGGCCTAACCAGAGTTTTATAAAGCTGCAGCATAACTTCCTGACTCTTGAACTCAGTGCCTCGACTAATGAAGGCAAGCCTGCCACATGCCTTCTTTACCGCCCTATCATGATGCATTCATTTTCAGGGAGCTATGAACTTGGACCAAGATCCCTCTGCTCATCAACACTGTTAAGGGTCCTGCCATTAACAGTGTACTGTCTCTTTACATTTGATCTCCCAAGGTGCAACACCACATTTGGCCAGGTTAAACTCCATCTGCCATTTCTCTGCCCATATCTACAACTGATCTGCATCCCACTGTCTTCTACACTATCCACAGCACCACCAATCTTCGTATCATCTGCAAACTTACTAACCCACCCATGTACATTTTCATCCAGGTCATTTATATACATCACAAACAGTAGAGGTCCCAGTACGGATCCATGAGGAACACCACTAGTCACAGACCCCCAGCCAGAATAAGTCCCATTGACCACTACCCTCTGTCTTCTACAGACAAGCCAGTTCTGAATCCAAACGGCCAATTCACCGTGGATCCCATGCATCTTAATCTTCTAGATGAGCCTCCCATGAGGGACCTTGTCAAAAGCCTTACTAAAATCCATGTAGACAACATCCACAGCTCTACCTTCATCAATCACCCTTGTCACCTCATCAAAAAACTCAATCAAGTTGGTAAGATACAACTTGCCTGCACAAAGCCATGTTAACTGTCCCTAATTAGGCCATGGTTTTCCAAATGCTCATAAATCCTTTCCCTAAGAATCCTCTCCAGTAACTTCCCCACCACTGACGTGAGACTCACCGGTCTATAGTTTCCAGGATTATCCCTGTTTCCCTTCTTGAATAATGGAACAACATTAGCTACTCGCCACTTCTCCGGGATCTCACCTGTGGCGAGAGAGGACATGGAGATATTCGTCAAGACTGCTGTTGGGCCAAAGAGCCTGTTTCCGTGCTGCACGACTCCATGACTGTGATACCTCACTCCCCTGATGCCTCACTCCCCTGGCGCCTCACTCCCCTGGCGCCTCACTCCCCTGATGCCAACACTCCCCCGATGCCAACACTCACCTGTCCACACTGATGGCACACAGGTTGAAAATGGAGGCTGTGCACAGCATGACATCCATGGTCATGAGGTAGTCACAGAGACCAGGCCCCAGGGTCCAAACTCCACCCTGGAACTGAAAACAAATCCTCGCTCAGTGCATCTCACGGACACAACCAGCCGTCCCTCTCTTCCGACTCCAAGGATAGGGACTGTTGGCCGGCACCGCAAACCTCATTTCAGACGTAGTCGTGACTTCCCATCTCTGCACAGCATGGGCCATGGGAACAGGTCGGGAGCTTAACCCGGGCAGTGTGCCGACGGCTGCCCATTGGATCAACAGTGTGGTCAGTCACCGGTAACTCCAGCTGTTCCAACATACAGTCCGAGACTATCACTGGTTCAGATCACCCACCAGGGCCCTGTTCTAGATCATCCACCAGAGCCTTGTTCTAGATCACCCACCAGGCCCCTGTTCTAGATCACCAACATTGGCACCTGGTCCAGTTCAGCACCAGTGCCCTGTTCTAGATCACACGTGTCCCCTGCTCTAGATCACCCACATCGACCCTTGTTCTGGATCCCCACCAGTGGTTGAGGTGGGAGGGGTGGTGAGGTGGGGATGGGGGTGAGGGGGGTGGTGGAGGTGGGAGGGGTGAGGGTGGTGAGGTAGAGGTGGGGGGAGGGTGGGGGTGGAGGAGATGGGGGTGGTGGAGGTGGGGGTGAGGGTGAGGGGTGGGGTTGGTGAGGGTGAGGGGGTGGTGGAGGTGATGGGGCAGGGGTGATGTGGAGGTGGGGGTAAGGGGGTTGGAGGTGAGGGTGAGGGGGGTGTGAGGAGGTGGGGGTGAGGGTTGGGGTGGTGGTAGGGGTAAGGGGTGGTGGAGGTGGGAGGGGTGTGAGGAGGTGAGGGTGAGGGTGGGGGTGAGGGTGGGGGTGAGGGTGAGGCTGGGAGGGGTGGGGGTGAGGGTGGTGGTGGGAAGGGTGAGGGTGATGGGGGTGAGGGTGAGGCTGGAGGTGGGAGGGGTGGGGGTGAGGGTGGTGGGGGTGAGGGTGGGGGTGGAGGACATGGGGGGGGTGGGGTGAGGGTGGTGGGGGTGAGGGTGGGGGTGGGAGGGGAGGGGTGGGGGTGAGGGTGGTGGGGGTGAGGGTGGGGATGGTGAGGGTGAGGCTGGAGGTGAGGGTGGTGGGGGTGAGGGTGGGGTTGAGGGTGGGGATGGACGTGGGGGGGGGTGGGGGTGAGGGTGGTGGGGGTGAGGGTGGGGGTGGGAGGGGAGGGGTGGGGGTGAGGGTGGTGGGGGTGAGGGTGGGGGTGGGAGGGGAGGGGTGGGGGTGAGGGTGGTGGGGTTGAGGGTGGGGATGGAGGACGTGGGGGGGGTGAGGGTGAGGGTGGTGGGGGGTGGGGGGGGGGGGTGCGTTGAGGCACCGACTCACCTCCTGGAAGACGTAGAGCGGGAGGACGAGGAGGGCGAGCAGCAGGTCGGACACCGCCAGGCTGGCGATGAACACGTTGGTGGCGGTTCGGAGCGGCCGCTCGGTGCAGACGCTCAGACAGACCAGCAGGTTCCCGGCGATGATCAGCAGGATGAGGAGCGTCCCGAGAACCAGCGCCGGGACGTGGTGTCCCGGGAGCGGCGGCTCCAGCACCGCCCCGCCGCTCACGTTGTTCATGGTCCCAAACCCCGGGAACAACTCCGGGATCCCGGGAACACGCCCAGAGTCCCGGGGATCAACCTCCAGATCCCGGATCACTCCCAGATTCCCAGGATCGCTCCGGGACACAAGGATCACTCCCAGATTCCCAGGATCGCTCCGGGGCGCCGGGATCACTCCCAGGTTCTTGGAAACGGTTCCGGGAGACCAGAAATTCTCTCGGATGCACGGGGAATAACTGCGGAAAGTTTGGGAACGGCGCCGGGATTGCAGGATCCCTCCTTGTCGCCCGGGATCAACCCCTCGGGGCTTCGCCGCCTCTTGCGCCGGTCGGCACCCCGCGGCCCGACTCCGTCCGCTCTCCGCCGCCGCCGGACGGCTCTGAGCTGCCGGGCGCCGCGCCGGCGGATCCGTTCACCCTCACTGTGGGATCTTGCTGTGCCTCGCTCCCGTGCGGTCACTGTCCCGGCTCCGTCATTGGTCAGGAGGTCCCGACGGCCGGCGTCCGCCCACCTATCCCGGGCGGGACCGGTGACTCCCTCAGGGAAAGGGCTGGGACTGCGGCAGCCCGGACACTGACCGGACTCCGGACACTTTGACCAGCAGGCCGGTGGGGATGTTGCGACCTCCGTTTGCGGGCTCCGAGGGGTGGTAAAAGTCCCGCAGAATCAGGAGGGTAAAAATCTCGTACCCCGGGGGTAAATTCCCAAAATGTGAGGTCAATTCCTAGTGGGGGTAAAATCCCACAACATGGCTCTACAAAACTCTTGTTAGACCACACTTGGAGTACTGTGTCCAGTTCTGGTCGCCTCATCATAGGAAGGATGTGGAGGCGTTGGAAAGGGTGCAGAGGAGATTTACCAGGATGCTGCCTGGTTTGGAGAGTATGGATTATGAGGAGAGACTAAGGGAGCTAGGGCTTTTCTCTTTAGAGAGAAGGAGGATGAGAGGAGACATGATAGAGGTGTACTTAAAGGCTTTGGCGAGTAGGGTTAAGGAGAATCCCAAGGCTTTTTTCTCGTACATGAAGAGCAGAAGGATGACAAGAGTAAAGGTGGGACCGATTAGAGACAAGGATGGGAAGATGTGCCTGGAAGCTGTGGAAGTGGGTGAGGTTCTCAATGGATACTTCTCTTCAGTATTCACCAAGGAGAGGAGTCTTGATGACGCTGAGGACAGTGTTGATGAGGGTAATGTTCTAGAGCATGTAGATATCAAGAGGAATGTGTTGGAGCTGTTAGAAAATATTAGGACAGATAAGTCCCCGGAGCCTGACGGAATATTCCCCAGGCTGCTTCGCAAGGTGAGGGAGGAGATTGCTGAACTGTCGGCTAGGATCTTTGAGTCCTCGTTGTCCACAGGAATGGTACCGGAGGATTGGAAGGTGGCAAATATTGTCCCCTTATTCAAAAAAGGTAGTAGGGATAGTCCAGGGAATTACAGACCAGTGAGCCTTACATCTGCGGTGGGTAAGCTGTTGGAAAGGATTCTAAGAGATAGGATCTATGAACATTTAGAGAATCATGGTCTGATCAGGGACAGCCAGCATGGCTTTATGAAGGGAAGATCATGCCTCACAAGCCTGATAGGGTTCTTTGAGGAGGTGACCAGGAAGATTGATGAGGGTAGTGCAGTAGATATGGTCTACATGGATTTTAGTAAGGCATTTGACAAGGTTCCGTATGGTAGGCTTCTTCAGAAGGTCACAGAGGCCAAGGGATCCAGGGAAGCTTGGCCACATGGATTCAGAATTGGCTTGCCTGTAGAAAGCAGAGGGTTGTGGTGGAGGGAGTGCATTCGGATTGGAGGGCTGTGACTAGTAGTGTCCCACAGGGATTAGTTCTGGGACCTCTACTTTTTGTGATATTTATTAATGACTTGGATGAGGGGTTGGAAGGGTGGGTTAGCAAGTTTGTAGATGACACAAAGATTGGTGGTGTTTTGGACAGTGTGGAGGGCTGTTGAAGCTTGCAGAGGGATATTGATAGGATGCAGAGCTGGGCTGAGAATTGGCAGATGGAGTTCAAAGAAGTGTGAGGTAGTACACTTTGGAAGGACAAACTTCAAGGCAGAGTACAAGGTTAGTGGCAGGATTCTGGGCAGTGTGGAGGAGCAGAGGGATCTGGGGGTTCATATCCACAGATCCCTGAAAGTTGTCTCACAGGTGGATAGGGTAGTTAAGAAAGCTTATGGGGTGTTAGCTTTCATAAGTCGTGGGATCGAGTTTAAGAGTCGTGAGGTAATGATGCGGCTTTACAAAACTCTGGTTAGACCACACTTGGAGTACTGTGTCCAGTTCTGGTCGCCTCATTATAGGAAGGATGTGGAAGCATTGGAGAGGGTGCAGAGGAGATTTACCAGGATGCTGCCTGGATTAGAGAGTATGGATTATGAGGAGAGACTAAAGGAGCTTGGGCTTTACTCGTTGGAGGATGAGGGGAGACATGATAGAGGTGTACAATGAGGAATAGATAGAGTGGACAGCCAGCACCTCTTTCCCAGGGCACCAATGCTCAATACAAGAGGACATGGCTTTAAGGTAATGGGTGGGAAGTTCAAAAGAGATATCAGAGGGAGGTTTTTCACCCAGAGAGTGGTTGGTGCATGGAATGCGCTGCCTGGGGTGGTGGTGGAGGCTGGTACATTGGTCAGGAGATTGTTAGATAAGCCAATGGAGGAATTTAAAATAGGGGGATATGTGGGAGGAAGGGGTTAGATAGTCTTAGGCGAGGTTTAAAGGTCAGCACAACATGGTGGGCCGAAGGGCCTGTATTATGCTGTATTGTTCTATGGTTCTATGAATGGGATTGGCTGCAGGTTGTGTGGTGGGGAAGTCAAGTGTGGTGATGGGTTCAGGGGAGACCAGTCTCTTACACTCTCTGTCCTCGCCATCTTACCCATGGCCGACTTATGTACATGCCGTATGTATGTCTGAGCGTTTGGGAGACCGGGGGGAGGGATTTGTCAGCTGCTGTGGCTGCAGCATCTTCTACTGTGTGGGGACTCAGTTC
Organism: Pristis pectinata; assembly: GCF_009764475.1. NCBI lineage: Eukaryota > Metazoa > Chordata > Chondrichthyes > Rhinopristiformes > Pristidae > Pristis > Pristis pectinata. Next base: position 696,004 of record NC_067418.1, read on the forward strand.
GTGACAATATCTGAAGGGTGGAGGTAAACGCCCCAGTTTAACTATACGTTGCCCTTGGCTGGGTCATGGTTTTATTTAGATAAGATCTCTTTATTAGCCACGCGTACGTCGAAACACACAGTGAAATGCATCTTTTGCGTAGAGTGTTCTGGAGGCAGCCCGCAAGTGTCGCCACGCTTCAGTGCCAACATAGCATGCCCACAACTTCCTAAACCGTATATGTTTGGAATGTGGGAGGAAACCGGAGTACCCGGAGGAAACCCACGCAGACACGGGGAGAACGTACAAACTCCTTACAGACAGTGGCTGGAATTGAACCCGGGTCACTGGCACTGTAATAGCGTTACGCTAACCACTACACTACCGTCCGTAAGTATATTTATTTAAATATGTCTGACTTGTGAACACTTCAGGTTACGGCCAGTTCTCAGGAAGGGAACCCTGACACAACCTGGGGAGGACCCGTGTGACCCAATGATGCTCCAAGTGTTGGGCTTGGCAGTGACACAGTGTGTGGGGTCAGGCTGACATCAAGCATTCTGTGATACTTGGCACTGAGCCCCAGACTGTGACTGTCACTTTAAACTCTCCGTCTGTTTGTTACTGAAACTTCAGTTGAGTCCCCACGAGGCGCCAATCAAACACTGGAGTGAATGAGAACAGAGAACAGTGAACGTAGGACAGAGCCGCACTGTTCTATGTTCTAACACACAAAGTGCTGGAGGAACTCAGCAGGTCAGGCAGCATCTGTGGAGGGAAATAAACAGTCACCAGGACCCTGACACACACTTTTTGTGTGTGTTGCTCCAGATTCCAGCATCTGCAAAATCTCTTGTGTTTCTGTTCCATCAGTTGTGGAGAGATAATTGGTTTCAAGGACAGAGCCTGAGATATAGTGAGGGAGAACCAATCATCCTCTGCTGCCTCAGCACACACAGCTGAAGGTTGTTGATCACAGGGTGTGGTGTTAATTACTTCGTGCAGCAACATGTACAGTTTGCTGACACCCTTTATATTGACGTCAAACCTCCCCACTTCCTGCCTGCTGACTAGAAGCTGCAATGGAGTCCAAAATGACTGAGCCATTGCTGGAGAATGAACTGGCTTCATTGCCCAAATCCCAGCATCGCCCTGAGGTGCCGTCAACAACAATCACTCTCGGGACAGCTGCTCTACCCGTCAGGGACCACTTTCTCTGGTCACTTTTTAACTTTGCTTACTGCAATTTCTGTTGCCTTGGTTTCCTGGCTTTGGTCTTCTCTGTTAAGGTGAGTTTGTAACTTTAAACATTAACCTGTGACCTCTGTTTCCAGTGGTTGTTCAGTGACCTGAGTTCATTAGTGTCTGTTGGAGGTGTGACTTTCTCTGCTCATGTACTGAGGTGTCATGGGCTGGGACGTGGCCCTGTAGGGGAGGTGTAGGTAGGACAATTGTTTGAGTTTGGCTCCTTTTCCCTGTTGGGAGTTGCAATGTTACAGCGGCTGCTTCCACTCGCAGAAAGTCAATCCTTGTCCTGCTCTGGCATGAAATCTTACCCTGAGCCACTTAGCTGGTTGGGTGGGTCTTGGGTCTCAGTGACAATTAATGTGTGACAATGAGTTACAGGAGAAGGAACAGGTTCTGTATTGACCCACATCTGTAGTCTGATTTCCAGAAGAGATCTGATAAGGTAGTGGATCAGATTTTGTGGGAAATAACTGCTTGTGTACAGCAGGAAACATTTGTGTTTCGAAGACTGACTTTCCTGTTCTCCAGCCAGAATCACGGAGCAACACAGCACGAATATAGGCCTTCGGCCCAACCAGTTCATGCTGACCATGGTGCCCACCAGCCAGCTCCAATTTCTTGTGTTTGGCCCAGAGGAAGCATAATTCAGTCTTCTGACTGACCCAATGTAACCAGGGGTGTGCTGCTGAGACCAGTGCTGGGGCCTCAACTTCTCCAAATTGTAGAAATGAGAGTACTGCAGCTAAATTTGCTGACAAAGGTCAGTGGGGAAGTGGGTGAGGTCCTTAATGAGTGTTTGGCATCGGTATTCACCAAGGAGAAGGACATGGCTGATGGTGAGATCAGGGAGAGGTGTTGATATTGAGGAGGATGTGTTGGGTGTCTTGAAAAACATTAAGGTGGATAGTTCCCAAGGACCTGATGGGATCTATCCCAGGATCCTGAAGGAGGCAAGGGAGGAGGTTGCTGTGGCCTTCACAGGGATCTTTGTGTCCTCTTCACTCTCAGGTGAGTTGCCAGAAGACTGGAGAACAACTCTTCAGCTTCAGAAGGGCAGTTGTGACAAACTAGAAATGGTAGGCTGGTGAGCCTTGCATCAGTGGCAGGGGAATTATTGAAGATTCTTGGCCAGGATTTGTTTGCATTTGGAGGAATGTGGACTTGTTGGGGGTAATCAGCATAGCTCTGTTAGGGGAGCTTCTGTCTCTAATTTAAAATTTTTGAGGAAATGAGGTAATGGCAGGTGGGACAGTGGTTGTTGTCTACATGGACTTTAGTGAAGGTCCCTCCTGGTCGGCTCTTCCAGAAGATGAGGTCACATGGATCCACAGTGAGTTGGTAAATTGGTTTGGTCGGATGGAGGGGTTTATTCTGACATGAGGTCTGTGACCAGTGGTGGTCTGCAATGATCAGTGGTGGGACCTCTACATTAATGATTTGGATGTAAATGTAGGTGATCTGATTAAGTTTTCAGATGAGGCAATTTTGGAGTTTTGGAAAATGAGGAAGGTTGTTAAGGATATCAGGAAAGAACAATGAATTTCAAAATATTTCACTGCAGTTGGAGAAATGGCAGATGGGCAAGTGAGATGATGCATTTTGGGAGGTCAAATGCAAGAGGAAAATGTATTTTAAATGTGGGACCCTTGGGAGCAGTGAAGTACAGGGATTGGAGTGAAAGTCCATAGCTCTGAGTGGATAGGGTGGTAAAGGTGGCTTACGGCACACTTGTCTCTATTGGTCAGGGCTTTGATTATAAGAAGTCATGTTGCAGCTGTATAAAACAGGCCACATCTGGAGTATTGCATGTAGTTTTGGCTGCCCCATTACAAGACAGATGTGGAGGCTTTGGAGAGGCTGCAGAAGAGGTTCAGCAGGATGTCGCCTGGACTATAGACCGTTATAAGGAGAGGTTGGACAAACTTGGATTGTTTTTCTTTGGAGTGTTGGAGGCTGAGGGGAGACCTGATAGAGGTTTATAAAGTTGAGGCATGGACTGAGTAGACAGCTGGTGCAGATATGGTGGGTTGCAGGATCTGTTCCAATGTTGCACTGTTCAATATTCCATAATGTGATTGCTACAACAGACACATCTGCCAATGATGTGGGTGGGAATGACTTTAGTCAGTTTGCTGGAGGCTGTTGGGTTTTCCATGATTTCCAGCTGCAGTGAGTGCTGCTGAGTTCTGGAGCCTCGTGTACTGACATTCTTTCTGTTCTATCTGCAGGCCAGAGACCAGAAAGCCTTGGGAGATATTTACAGCGCAAACCATTATGGTTCCACATCCAAAGCACTGAATCTGGCAGCCACAATTCTGTCTGTCCTCATGTTTGTGATTGTTTTTGGGCTGCTGGTTGCTGGGGTGATCAACATCCACCCTAAATGAGGACTGGGATTGTCAGTCAGTGATGACCCACCAAGCGGGTCAATGAGAAGTAGTTCTGGGCTTCCCTTCTGCATGTGTTTGGATGGTGGAATTTCTGCTCAGCTACTGACTTCAGTTCCAAATGACTTATCTACACTGTCATCTGGAGATGCTGTATGAAATGCATTGTCCTTTTACAATAAAGTGTTCAAGTTGTGTTCTGGGGTTGTCTCCAGCTGTAGGAAGCTCTGCTACATCTGTCGTCTGTACATGTCATAATGTAAACACTGTTCTCTTTGGGAAGTTGGTTCCAGTGACTTCCACTGAATCTGTTTCACTAGCTGGAACCAGCACCAGTAACTTGACCTCAGTGAGGAAAGTTCTAGAATGAAATATGTATGATTGATTGGAGAAAAGCAGCATGCACTTGTGAAAAGCAAGTACCATGTAGGTTTTCAGTGATGTGAACCATGTCCTTGAGGGGTTCAAGGACCAAGTCATTGGCTTGGAGGGGGAGATGCATCTGCTTGTGGGGTGTGAACAGTGAGGTTATCACTGGGGTAGGGTGGTGTCACCTGGGGCTGGTGATGTATCATTGCTTTTCTCAATGATGAGTGGACAAGGCAGTTTCCAGGGATGTGGAGGGAGCAGCAACAGCCTGGGGAATCTGGCTAAGGAAGGAAGTGGGTAGAGGTGGGGAGTGGGGCATGTGGTTCAGACTGGGTTGAATGGGCTCTTGCTGTGCTGTAATTGGACATGAATTTCTCCCATGAGCACTCAGACCCATCCATCACTGGCAGGTCCCAGTTGACCATCACCCTGTAGACCTACTATCTAATCTGCATCTTAAATCAAATGTCATCTTGGTTCTGTAACCAAGCTCGCTCTGCTGTAAAACCTTTGTTCTTGGTGTTCTGCCCCAATAATTCATCTGGCAAAATGGGATAAAGCTGGGAATATTGTGGGTGGAGCAGCATTTGCTTTCTGGAGCCACTGCAGTCCATGTGGAGGATGTATTCCCATCAGACTGTTTGGGAGGGAGTTGAGATCTAGACCCAGTGTTCCTGAGTCAGGATAGTGTGCAGGTTGGGGGTGTAGCTGCAGGCAGTGTTCCCCTGCCTGTCACTGGCAGAGGTGGTGGGTTTGGGTGGAGCTGTTGGTAACCTGGGTAAGGACCTGCAGTGCATTTGGACAGTGCACACTGCAGCCACTAGGCAGTGTGAGTAGATCAGTGCAGGATACTTCCACAGCAGAAGGAAGTGCCATGGTGTTTCTCCATGGATGTCTCAGAGCCAGACCCTGTTCTCTCAGAGCAGGAAACAGCACCTGCTGCTTGGGGACTTGGTCCAGGTCTGGAGATGGCACGTGGCCAAGCTCAGCCACTGGGTGAGGTTTGGTAACCAAAGGACAGTGATTGATCCCAGTGGTGATCTGACAATGTGTGGTTGCACCAGTGGGGATTGGATGGTGTGGCTGTGATGGGCCACTCAACATAATGGCCCCAGCACCAATCCCTGTGGCACACCACTGGTTTCAGAATCACCTCTCCTCCATCCTCCTCCCCTTCCTATCGCCAGCCCACTTCAGGGCCAAATTGCTTTGGATCCAACGTACTCTAACCTTCCTAACCAGGCTCCCAAATCAGGTCTTGCTCAAGTCCATGAGGATGGCATCAACTAAACTACCCTCATTGAAGATTTCCATAGAACAGTACAGCACAATACAGGCCCTTCAGCCCACAATGTTGTGCTGACTTTTAAACCTCACCTAAGACTATCTAACCCCTTCCTCTCACATATCCCTCTATTTTAAATTCCTCCATATGCTTATCTAACAATCTCTTGAACTTGACCAATGTACCTGCCTCCACCACCACCCCAGAGAGTGCATTCCATGCCCCAGCCACTCTCTGGGTGAAAAACCTTCCTTTGATATCTCCCTTGAACTTCCCACCATTACTTTAAAGCCATGCCCTCTTGTATTGAGCATTGGTGCCCTGGGAAAGAGGTGCTAGCTGTCCACTCTATCTATTCCTCTTAATATTTTGTACACCTCTATCATGTCTTCTCTCATCTTCCTTTCCTCCAAAGAGTAAAACCCTAGCTCCCTTAGTCTCTCCTCATAGTCCATACTTTCCAAACCAGGCAGCATCCTGATAAATCTCCTCTGCACCCTTTCCAACGCTTCCACATCCTTCCAATAATGAGGCAACCAGAACTGGACACAGTACTCCAAGTGTGGTCTAACCAGAGTTTTGTAGAGCTGCATCATTACCTCGTGGCTCTTAAACTCGATCCCATGACTTATGCCAACATCCCATAAGCTTTCTTAACTACCCTATCCACCTGAGGCAACTTTCAGTGATCTGTGGATATGAATTCCCCAGATCCCTCTACTTCTCCACACTACCCAGAATCCTGCCATTAACTTTGCCTTGGAGTTTGTCCTTCCAAAGTGTACCATCTCACACTTCTGCTGATTGAACTCCATCTGCCACTTCTCAGCCCAGCTCTACATCCTAGCAATATCCTTCTGTAATCTTTGACAGTCTTCCACACTATCCACAACACCACTGACCTCTGTCATCTGCAAACTTGACAACCCACCCTTCTACCCCCTCATCCAAGTCATTAATAAAAATCAAAGTAGAGGTCCCAGAACTGATCCCTGTGGGACACCACTAGTCACAGCCCTCCAATCTGAATGCACTCCCTCCACCACAACCCTCTGCTTTCTACATGCAAGCCAATTCTGAATCCACATGGCCAAGCCTCCCTGTCAGACTATAACTAGTACATGTCAGTTTCCTGATTTAATGAAGTTTGCTGACTCTTGCTGATGCAATTTTGTGGTGAACTATTTTGAAAAGGGTGAGGTATCAAAGGGCAAAGTTCAGCTCTGGATTGATGTTCATGGATTCATGCAGCCTTGGCAAACAAAAGCAGCATCATAGGTAGACAAGGTGGTGATGGTGTTTGGCACACTGGCCTTCAGTCAGTACAGAAGTTGGGAAGTTATGTTGCAGTTGTACATGTTGGTGAGGCTGCATTTGGAGTACTGTGTACAGTTTTGGTGACCCTACTATAAGAAAGCTAGGTACACCTCGCACTGCCTTGGTGAAGCAGCCAGCATAATCAACTATCCCACCCACCCTGCATATTCTCTTCTCCCACCTCTTCCTCTTTTTTTCTCTCCCTCCCTTCCTCCCTCCACCACCCCCCAACCCCCCGCCCCCACCAAATTCAGGTAGAAGATACAAAAGCCTGAAAGCACATACCACCAGGCTCAAGGACAGCTCCTATCCTGCTGTTAGAAGACTATTGCACCCAGTACAATAAAATAGACTCTTGACCTCACAATCAACCTCATTATGACCTTGCACATTATTGTCTGCCTGCACTGCACTTTCTCTGTAACTGTGACACTTTATTCTGCATTCTGTTATTGCTTTTACCTCAATGTACTGATGTCTTGCATACCATTCACTTCACAAGTTTTTCACTGGACCTCAGTATATGTGACAATAATAAACCAATTTAGAAAGATGCCATTAAGCTGGAAAGAGTACAGAGGAGATGTGAGGATGTTGCCAGGACTTGAGGGACTAAGTTATGGAGAGATGTTGAGCAGGTTAGGACTTTGTTCATTGGAGAGTAGGAGGATGAGGCGTGATCTTATAGAGGTGTATCAAATAATGAGGGGCATAGATGGGGTAAATGTGCACAGTCTAGAAGGTATAGGTTTAGGGGAAGAGATTTAATAGGAACCTGAGGGGCAACTTTTCAATGTGGAGGGTGGTCAGTGTACGGAATGAGTTGCCAGAGGAAGTGAGTGAGGCAGCGCGCCCTGTGGTGGAGCCTGGTGATATAAAGTCTATTCTCCAGCAGTGCGTCACTGGATTAAACTAATCTGGAGTGAGTTCTGGTCAAGGATTCAGAGCTGGGTCAAGTGGGAGTGTCTGCAGCCCAATTAAATTGGGAAACCTGATGTGTGATAACTGTGGATGTGTTCCTCGTCAATAAACCTGCGAGAAGTGTTAATTTCTGATCAGTATCACAAGCAAGGTTCCCATCAGTTTCAATATCTTTGCAAAGTGTACTCTGATCCTTATTAACCCTCATTACAAGAGATTAAAGCAGTGTCAGGCAGAGTTTGAAATTAGCAGCTGATTCTGAGGGGTGGTAGGTATATAGAATGAGCAGCCAGTGGGGGTTGTAGAGGTGCTACAATTATGTTGAAAAGGTGTTTGGAAACAGAATGTAGAACAGTACAGCACAGGAACAGGCTCTTTGCATGATTTTTGTGCTGAACTGATTAACACCTAATTAAACCCTTCTGCCAACACAATATTCATATCCCTCATTCCCTGCACATTCACATGCCTGTCTAACATAGAACATTACAGCACAGTACAGGCCCTTCGGCCCACAATGTTGTGCTGACATTTTATCCTGCTCTAAGATCTAACCCTTCCCTCCCTCACAGCCCCCCATCTATCATTCATGTGTCTAAGAGTCTCTTAAATGTCCCTAATGTATCTGCCCCCACAACCTCTGCTGGCAGTACATTCCATGCACCCACCACTCTGTGTGTAAAAAGTGTGTATATTTTATTTATACACACAACGTAATATTATTGTGTGTATATTCACACTATACACATGACCCTTAACAGTGTTAGAGCAGAGAGACATAATCCCTCTATTTTCCTCTCATTCATGTGCCCATCCAAGCCCCTCTTAAAAGCCCCCAATGAATTTGCCTCCACCACCCTATCAGGCAACGTATTCCAGGCATCCATCACTCTCTCAGTGAAAAACATACCCCTCACGTCTGTTCTGAACCTACCCCCTCTCACCTTAAATGCATGCCCTCTGGTATTGGATCACTCAATAATGGCAAAAAGATATTGCTTGTCCACCCTATCTATGTCCCTCATAATTTTATACACTTCCAACAGATCACCCCTCAGCCTCCGCCGCTCCAGAGAAAAGAGCCCAAGTTTGTCCAGCCTCTCCTGATAGCACATGCCCTCTAATCCAGGCAGCATCCTGGTAAACCTCCTCTGCACCCTCTCTAAAGCCTCGACATCCTTCCTATAGTGAGGTGACCAGAAATGCATGCAATACTCTAAATGCGGCCTAACCAGAGTTCTATAGAGATGCATCATAACTTCTCAACTCAATACCCCGATTAATAAATTCAAGCATTCCATAAGCCGCCTTAACCACCCTGTCTACCCGTGTAGCCACTTTCAGTGAGTCATGGACTTGCATCCTAAGGTTTCTCTGCTCTTCAGCGCTTGCCCTTAACAAACAGCAGAGTTCCAAGCACAGATCCCCGCAGAACACCACTATTCACAGGCCTCCAGCCCAAATAAGTCCCTTCAACCATCTACAGGCAAGCCAGTCCTGGATCCACACAGCCAATTCTCCACGGACCCCATGCATCCGAACTTGCTTGATTAACTGATTATGTGGGACCTTGTCAAGTTCCTTGCTGGTGTCCAGATAGATGACATCCACAGCTCGACCTTCATCAATCTCTCTCATCACCCTGTCAAAAATTACAGCGCCAGTGATCGGGGTTGGATTCCCGTCGCTGTCTGTAAGGAGTTTGTACGTTCTCCTGTGTCTGCATGGATTTCCTCCCACATTGCAAAGATGTACGGGTAGGTTAATTTGGGTTTAAAATGGGCAGCACGGACTTGCTGGGCTGGAAGGGCCTGTTACCACGCTGTAAATTTAAAAAAAGCTCAACCAGGTTAGTGAGACACGACTTGCCCTGCACAAAGCCATGCTGGCTTTCCCTTAGGTAAGCTCCTTTATTCCTCTTGACAAGATATTCTACTCTACCATCCTTCCCCAGCCTCAATGGGAAAAACCTATCCAGAACTCCATGCAAGTATTCCTTAAACAACCTCCACATTTCCGCTGTGCACTTCCCCATGAACATCTGTTCCCAATTTATTCTCCCAATTTTGTCTGATAGCATCATAAATCCCCCTCCCCCCATTAAATACATTCCCATATCATCTGCTCCTATCCCTCTCCAAGGCTATGGTAAAGGTCAAGGAGTTATGGTCACTGTCTCCAAAATGCTCTCCCACTGAGAGATCTGAAACCTGACCAGGTTCATTGCCTAGTACCAGGTCCAGAATGGCCTGTCTACATACTGTGTCAGGAATCCTTCCTGGACACACCTAACAAACTCCACCCCATCTATCCCCTTTACACTAAGGTGGTGCCAATCAATATTAGGGAAGTTGAAATCACCCTTGACAACAACCGTGTTATTTTTGCACCTTTCCAAAATCTACCTTCTGATCTGCTCCTCAGTGTCTCTGCTGCTATTGGGGGGTCTGTAGAATACTCCCAATAGAGTGATCGCTCCCTTCCTGTTTCTGACTTCCACCCACACTGACTCAGTGGACTATCCAACCAGGATGTCCTCCCTTTCTACAGCTGTGATACTGTCCCTGATCAGCAAAGCCACTCCCCTACCTCTTACCTCCGTCCCTATCCCCTTTGAAACATCTAAACCCCAGAATATCCAGCAGCCATTCCTGCCCTTGTGACAGCCAAGTCTCTGTAATGGCCCCCACATCGTAGTTCCATGTACTTACCCACGCTCTAAGTTCATCAGCCTTGTTCCTGATACTTCTCGCATTAAAGTAGACACACTTCAGCCCATCCAACTGACTGCAATTTTGCCCTTTCAACTGCCTATCCTTCCTCACAGTCTTTCTGCACTCTGCATCTACTTGCACACTAAATGCACCAACCTCTGACCAATCATTCTGATTTCCATCCCCCTGCCAAACTAGTTTAAACCCTCCCCAACAGTTCTAGCAAACCTGCCTGCAAGAATATTGGTCCCCCTCCAGTTCCGGTGTAACCCGTCCCTTTTGTACAGGTCATACCTTCCCCAGAAGAGATCCCAATGATTCACAAATCTGAAACCCTGCCCCCTGCACCAACTCCTCAGCCACACATTCATCTGCCAAATCTACCTATTCTTACCCTCACTGGCGCGTGGCACAGGCAGCAATCCAGAGATTACTACCCTTGATGTCCTGATTTTCAGTTTCCTACCTATCTCCCTACATTGCCTCTTCAGGACCTCATCTCTTTTCCTACCTATGTCATTGGTACCAATATGGACCATGACTTCTGGCTGTTCACCCTCCCCCTTCAGAAAGAGCCTCTTAAATGCCTCTTTCATATCTGCCTCCACCACCACCCCTGGCAGCGATCTCCAGAGACCCACCACTCTGTGTGTATATTTTTTAAAAAACTTGCCCCACACATGACCTTTGAACTTTCCCCTGTCACCTTAAATGGATGCCCTCTGGTATTAGACATTTCAACCCTGGGGAAAAGATACTGGGTGTCTACTCTATCCATGTCTCTCCTAATCTTAAACTTCTACCAGGTCCCCCCTCAGCCTCCAGTGCTCCAGAGAAAACAACCCAAGTTTGTCCAACCTCTCCTTGTAGCTCATGCTCTCTAATCCAGGCAGCGTCCTGGTGAACCTCTGCTGCACCCTCTCCAAAGGGACTCACTTGGATGGGGCACCTTGGGTCGGCATGGCCCAGCTGGGCTGAAGGCCCTGTTTCCATGCTGGGTGACACAATGATGATTCAGACGGGGATCTCCATCTGACCCAGTGACATACTGACATTTGGTTGGTTTCCCAGATAATGCGGGAAGCTTCTCATCAAGGCTCAACCCGCAGAGTGACCTGTTCATCTATCTCTCTGCTGGGAAAATCCTCCATTGGGAAAACTCATCCGTAGCCTCTCCCTCCCTCCATGAACACCTCCAGTCCTCTGATCACTATGTTCCTCTGGTTCTAGCCTCTTGTCCACCTGCAGTGATCTCCCCACCACTGGCAATGCATGGTTCAGAAATCCCGTGTCTCTCCCCTTTGAACTAATCTCTGTAGCTAAACCTTTGCCATATGTCACATAGCACGTGGCTCAGTGTTTGGGAAACTTGCCTCTGTTTACTGTAAAAAAGCACCATTTATAGAGTCACATGCAGATCACTGAACTGAAGCAGGCCCTTCGGCCCACTGAATCCATGCTGACCGCTGACTGCCCGTTCATCCTGATCCTGCATCAATTCCAGTTTTATTTTCCCCACGTTCCCATCAGTTGCCCCAGATTCTACACACCAGGAGCAACTTACAGTGGCCAATTAATTGATCAACCACAGGTCTCCAGGATGTGGGAGGAAGCCAGAGCTTCCAGGAGAATTCCACGTGGTTACAGGGAGAACGTGCACACTCCAGACAGATAGCGGCAGAGGTCGGGATTGAACTTGGGTCGCTGGTGCTGTGAGGCAACGACTCCCATCGGTGCACCACCAGGTTATTGGACCCATGTCCAAGGCCTGGATTTGGAAATGAGTCATGCCCTGGTGGCTTCCCAATTGCCTGTTGAAATGGCCCAGAGAAGCACCAAGCTCAGGAGCAGTTGTATGAACAGTAATCATTGGCTTTGGTGATGCCCACACCATGGTAACAACCATGTCAGATCTGGGGTGAAGGAGCATGTTCACTGCAGCAAGGTCTTCGTTACAATAGGAGCTTTCCTTTCTGTGGATACTGTGCCTCAGTGTGATGATAAATGGGTGGGTGTCGTGGTATGGAGTGAGACAGGGAGCTTGGAGTGTCCATTGACAGATCCTTGCAGGCAGCAGGGCAGGTGAAGACGGATTAAAAATGCTGATAAAATGCTTTCCTTTATCTGAGGCACAGAATACAAGAGCAGAGAGTAAAGACAGAAACTATTGGAAACACAGGTCAGGCAGCGTCTGTGGAGAGAGAAGCGGTTAACGTTTCGGCTCTGGGACCCTTCAGTGACGATCATGAGAGCAGGAGATCATGCTGGAACTGTGTAGAACACTAGTTAGACCACAAACAGAGCAATGTGTACAGGGAACCAGCAGGGGACAGGAGGGTTGTGCTCCCACTCGAGAGGCTGCAGAGGTTTATGGGGATATTGTCTGGTCTGGAATATTGTAGCTGTGAGGAGGGATTGGAGAGGGTAGGGCTGTTCTCCCTGCAACAGAAGGCTGAGGACAGATGTAGGTGTGTGGAAGGAGTGAAGGGCCTGTCTCCCTCAACAGAGGGGTCAAACGGCAGGGACCTGCTTTCAAGCAATTGTAGAACGATAGAGATGAGGGAAGAGGCCCGTCCCCCAGAGGGTGGCAGTGGGGGGTCTGGACCTCACCACTGGGTGTGAGAGGAGCAGAGACCCTCTCCACCTTTGAGCGGTAGCTGGGTGTGGCCTTGTACCGTGGCTTGGAGGGAGGGGTTTGCCGGGACATAAAACCTACAGCACAATTCAGGCCCTTCAGCCCACAAAGCTGTGCCCAACATGTACCTTAGAAATTACTAGGCTTACCCATAGCCCTCTATTTTACCCAGCTCCATGTACCTATCCAAAAGTCTCTTAAAAGACCCTATCGTATCCGCCTCCACCACTGTTGCCGGCAGCCCATTCCATGCACTCACCACTCTCTGAGTAAAAAACTTACCCCTCACATCTCCTCTATACCTACTCCCCAGTACCTTAAACCTATGTCCTCTTGTGGCCACCATTTCAGCCCTGGGGAAAAGCCTCTGACTATCTACCTGATCAATATCTCTCATCATCTTATACACCCCATCAGGTCCCCCCTCATCCTCCGTCGCTCCAAGGAGAAAAGGCCGAGTTCCCTCAACCTGCTTTCATAAGGCATGCTCTGCATTCCAGGCAGCATCCTTGTAAATCTCCTCTGCACCCTCTCTATGGCTTCCACATCCTTCCTGTAGTGAGGTGACCAGAACTGAGCACAGTACTCCAAGTGGGGTCTGACCAGGGACCTATATCTCTGCAAAATACCTCTCGACTCCTAAATTCAATTCCCCGATTGATAAAGGACAATGCACCATATGCCTTCTTAACCACAGAGTCAACCTGTGCAGCCGGTTTGAGCGTCCTGTGGACTCGGACCCCAAGATCCCTCTGATCCTCCATACTGCCAAGTGTCCTACCATTAAGGTTATATTCTGCCATCATATTTGACCTACCAAAATGAACCACTTCACACTTATTTGGGTTGAACTGCATCTTCCACTTCTCAGCCCAGCTTTGCATCCTATCTATGTCCCTCTGTAACCTCTGACAGCCCTCCAAACTATCCACAACACCCCCAACCTTTGTGTCATCTGCAAACTTACTAACCCACCCCTCCACTTCCTCATCCAGGTCGTTTATAAAAATCACAAAGAGTAAGGGTCCCAGTACAGACCCCTGAGGTACACCACTGGTCACCGACCTCCACTCAGAATACGACCCTTCAACAACCACTTTTTGCCTTCTGTGGGGCCAGCCAGTTCTGGATCCACACTGCAATGTCCCCTTGGATCCTGTGCCTCCTTACTTTCTCAATAAGCCTTGCATGGGGTACCTTATCAAACGCCTTGCTGAAATCCATATACACTACATCTACTGCTCTCCCTTCATCGATGTGCTTAGTCACATCATCAAAAAATTCAATCAGGCTCGTAAGGCAGGACCTGCCCTTGACAAAGCCATGCTGACTTTTCCTAATCATATTATACCTCTCCAAATGTTCATAAATCCTGCCTCTCAGGATCTTCTCCATCAGCTTACCAACCACTGAGGTAAGACTCACTGGTCTATAATATCCAGGGCTATCTCTACTCCCTTTCTTGAATTAGGGAACAACATCCGCAACCCTCCAATCTTCTGGAACCTCTCCCATCTCCATCGATGATGCAAAGATCATTGTTAGAGGCTCCGCAATCTCCTCCCTCACCTCCCACAGCAGCCTGGGGTAAATCTCATCCGGTCCCGGCGACTTATCCAACTTGATGCTTTGCAAAAGTTTCAGCAGGTTCTCTTTCCTAATAACTACATGTTCAAGCTTTTCAGGCTGCTGCAAGTCCTCACTACAATCCCCCAGATCTTTTGCCATGGTGAATACTGATGTAAAGTATTCATTAAGTACCTCCGCCATTTCTTCCGGATCCATATACACTTTCCCACTGCTGCACCTGATAGGCCCTATCCTTTCGCATCTCATCCTCTTACTCTTCACATACTTGTAGAATGCCTTGGGGTTTTCCTTAATCCTGCCCGCCAAGGCCTTTTCATGTCCCCTTCTGGCTCTCCTAATCTCTTTCTTAAATTCCTTCCTTTTCGCCTTGTACTCCTCCAGATCTCTAACATTACCTAGCTCTCTGTACCTTTTGTATGCTTTTCTTTTCCTTTTGACTAGATTTATTATAGCCTTTGTACACCACGGTTCCTGTATCCTCTCGTGACTCCCGTCTCATTGGAACATGCCTATGCAGAACTCCACACAAATACCCCCTGAATATTTGCCACATTTCTTCCGTACTTTTCCCTGAGAACATCTGTTCCCAATTTAATCTTCCAATTTCCTACCTGAGAGCCTCATAATTCCCTTTACTCCAAGTAAACACCTTTCTAGTCTGTCTGTTCCTATCCCTCTCCAGTGCTATCGTAAAGGGGAGAGAATTATGATCACTATCACCAAAATTCTCACCCACTGAGAGATCTGACACCTGACCAGATTCATTTCCCAATACCAAATCAAGCACAGCCTCTCCTCTTGTAGGCCTATCTACATATTGTGTCAAGAATCCTTCCTGAACACACTCCACCCCATCTAAACTCCTCACTGTCTGGAGAAGCCAGTCGATGTTTGGGAGATTAAAATCCCCCATCACAACAACTCTGTTATTCTCACACCTTTCTAGGATCAGCATCCCTATCTGCTCTTCAATATCCATATTGGGCAGTCTATAATAAACACCCAGTAAACCTATTGACCCCTTCCTGTTCCTAACCTCCACCCACAGAGACTCCATAGACAGTTCCTCCATGACAACCACCTTTTCTGCAGCTGTGACACTATCTCTGATCAACAGTGCCACTCCCCCACCTCTTTTACCTCTCTCCCTGTCCTTTCTGAAACATCTAAAACCCAGCACTTGAACGAAGCATTCCAGTCCCTGAGCCATCCAAGTTTCTGTAATGGCCACCACATCGTAGCTCCAAGCATTTATCCAAGCTCAAAGCTCATCCACCTTGTTCACAAGGCTTGTCACCAAACTCTGAGACCTGGGACTCAACACCTCCCTCTGTAACTGGATCCTTGACTTTCTGACCAACAGACCGCAATCAGTGAGGATAGGCAGCAATATCTCCGGCACGATTATTCTCAAAACTGGTGCTCCACAAGGCTGCGTCCTCAGCCCTCTACTCTACTCCCTGTACACTCACGACTGTGTGGCCAGATTCTGCTCTAACTCCATCTACAAGTTTGCAGATGATACCACCGTTGTAGGCCGTATCTCAAACAGCAATGAGTCGGAGTACAGGAAAGAGATAGAGAGCTTAGTGGAATGGTGTCATGACAACAACCTTTCCCTCAATGTCAACAAAACAAAAGAGCTGGTCATTGACTTCAGGAAAGGGGGCAGTGTACATGCACCTGTCTACATCAATGGTGCTGAGGTCGAGAGGGTTGAGAGCTTCAAGTTCCAGGGAGTGAACATCACGAACAGCCTGTCCTGGTCAAATCACGTAGATGCCACAGCCAAGAAAGCTCACCAGCACCTGTACTTCTTCAGGAGGCTAAAGAAATTCGGTTTGTCCCCTTTGACTCTCACCAACTTTTACCGATGCACCATAGAAAGCATCCTATCTGGATGTATCACAGCTTGGTACAGCAACTGCTCTGCCCAGGACTGCAAGAGGCTGCAGAGAGTTGTGGACACAACCCAGCGCATTACTGAAACCAGCCTCCCCTCCTTGGACTCTGTCTTTACCTCTCATTGTCTTGGTGAGGCAGCCAGAATAATCAAAGACCCCACCCACCTGGGACATTCTCTCTTCTCTCCTCTTCCTTTGGGTAGAAGATACAGGGCACGTACCACCAGGCTTAAGGACAGCTTCTACCCCACTGTGTTAAGACTATTGAATGGTTCCCTTATACGATGAGATGGACTCTGACCTCACGATCTACCTTGTTGTGACCTTGCACCTTATTGCACTACACTTTCCCTGTAGCTGTGACACTTTACTCTGTACTGTTATTGTTTTTACCTGTACTACATCAATGCACTCTGTGCTAACCCAATGTAACTGCACTGTGTAATGAATTGACCTGTACAATTGGTTTGTAAGACAAGCTTTTCACTGTACCTCGGTACAAGTGACAATAATAAACCAATACCAATACTCCTTGCGTTAAAATAGACACATCTCAAACCGGTCTGAGCACGTCACCTGCCTATCATACCTACTACTAGCTTTCTCTATTTGAGAGCCAAACACCTCTTCCCCAGTCTCTCCAGTTCGGATCCCACCCCCCAAAAATTCTAGTTTAAACTCCCCCCAGCAGCCTTATCAAACCTCCCCGCCAGGATATTGGTTCCCCCTGGGATTCAAGTGCAAGGGACGACTCCTCCTCTGGCATGGACATGGATGCAGAGAAGCGAAATGCCGGAATCTATTAAGGAAATGCTAACAGGTGTTTGAATAGGGTTGTAGATTAGGAAAGGGAGATTACACTGACAAATCTGAGATTGTAGTGAGCAGGGTAGAGCAACGGAAACCATTGGATGTGACATACTTCACAAAACCTTCCGTAAGGTGCCACAAGAGGTCATTAAATGACAAAAAGAACAAGTGTGAGGTGTGCACTTTGGGACGTCAAATATAAGAATCAGGCTTATTATCACTGGTTTAGATGATGTGAAGTGTGCTGTTTTCCAGCAGCAGTACAGTGCAAGACATAAAATTACTATAAATTACAAAATAAAGTGCAAAAAGGAAGGAATTACAAGATTACCTGTGGCTATGTAGATGGTGTTCGAGCTGTGCTTGGCCACACAGTCATGAGTGTAGAGAGAGTAGAGCAGTGGGCTAAGCACGCATCCTTGAGATGCACACTGTTGGTTGTCAGTGAGGAGGAGACGGTATCACCGATCTGCACTGATTGTCGACAGTAAATGGCAGGACCCTAAGGAGCATTGATGTATAGAGGGATCTTGGGGTCCAAGTCCGTGGCTCCCTGAAAATGGCAACGTAAGTAGATAGGGTGGTGAAGATGGTGTACGGCAGGCTTCCCTTCATTGGTTGTGGCATTGAGTATAAAAGTCAGGAAGTCACGTTTCAGCTGTGTGAAGATTTGGTTAGGCCACATTTGGACTATTGTGTGCAGTTCTGGTCGCCCCATTACAGGAAGGATGTGGAGGCTTTGGAGAGGGTGCAGAAGAGGTTTACCAGGATGCTGCCTGGATTAGAGGGTATGAGATATAAGGAGAGGTTGGACAAACTTGGGTTGTTTCTCCTGGAGCGGAGGATGCTGAGGGGCGACCTGATGAACACACACTATGATGAGATGAATAGATAGGGCAGACAGAGGCTTTTTCCCAGGGTGGAGATGTCAAATATTAGAGTTCATAGGTTTAAGGTGAGAGGGGAAAAGTTTAAAGGAGATCTGAGACAAGTGTTTTATACAGAGTGTTGGGTGCCTGTAACACACTGCCAGGGGTGGGAGTGGAGGCAGATACGATAGTGGGGAATGGAGAGATATGGATCATGTGCAGGCGGAGGGGATTAGTTAGACTGGTGTCATGGTCAGCACAGATAGGGTGGGCTGAAGGGCCTGTTCCTGTGCTCTACTGTTCTTGAATCTGGAGTGGGTAATGTACTGGTGTGCACTGAGGATTAGTTAACAGAGGAAACGAGGAATAGGGGAAGATGTCTGGGTTGGATCTCTGTGACCAGTGGGTGTCACAGGGATTGGTGCTGGCTGCTACAACCTATCTTGATGAGGGGACCAAGAGTAACCTATCCAAGTCCGCTGATGAGACGATGATGCTGTGACGGGGGATTAATCAGGCCAGGCCTGTAGTCTTAAAGGAAAGGAGTGATCTCACTGAACCACACAACATTCCATGGGGTTAACAGGGTTGATGCAGAGTTTATACTTCCCCGCTGGCTGTCCAGAACCAGTGGTCACAGTCTCAAATTAAAGGGTCAGGCAGTGAGGCCAGAGATGGGAAAAAGTCCTCGCCCAGAGGGTGGTAAGTCTTTGGAATTGTCTGCCCAAGAGGGCTGTGGAGGCTCTGTCAGTGTGTCTGTTCATTGGTGGCGATGGATGCATCATTGGACACTGAGGGAATCAATGACATGGGGACAGTGTGGGGCAGTGACACTGGGGTGAAGATTAGCCGTCATCTTATGGAACGAGCAGCATATCTGATGGGCTGAGTGGCCTCCTCCTGCTCCCAGGTTCTGGCGAGCAGCCTCCTGCATTGTAATCTTCCTTTGATTCCACAGACAACGGTTCTGAGCATGCCTGGTATCCGGGTGTAGGTGCAGCAGTGGGGTTGTCCACGCGCCCCCCCACCCAGGACTGACGGACACAGTTCATGTTCTCGGCCCCTGCAGGAAGGCTGGACGGAGAACACAGGAAACTCTCAGAAGGTCAGGCAGCATCTGTGGAGAGAGCAGCTGTTCCCATTCCAGGTCCAGTGCCTTTCATCAGAACTGCAATGTAGTCCCATGTGCCAACGCGCTTCATGGGAGTGTCATCAAACAAACTTTGACACCAACAGAAAATCTTTGACCAAGGAACAGGTTTTAAAGTTTGTTCAAAGAGGCAGGTTTTCTGGAGCCCCTGAAATAGAAAGAGAAGTGGTTCAAGAAGGGAGCTCGGGGCCTGGGCAGCTAGAGGAGGAGGGGAGGGAGCTTGGGATCTGGGCAGCTGGAAGAGGGAGGGTCAGGGAGGGAGCTCAGAGCCTGGGCAGCTGGAGGAGGGAGGGGAGGAGGGGAGCTCGGGATATGGGCAGCTGGAGGAGGGAGGGGAGGGAGATCGGGATCTGGGCAGTTGGTGGAGGAGGAGGGAGGGGAGGGTCAGGGAGGGAGATCCAGAGCTCGGGATCCGGGCAGCTGAAGGCACGGCCAGCAGTGATGAGTGACGAGGGGATAATGTTGGAGGAGATTTGGGGGGTGGAGATGCCAATGAGGGTGGGAGAGAACCTGAATGGTGCTGAGCCCAGCAGTTAGCATGTGCTGGGCTACACAGTTCGGGCGCACAGGGTATAAGATCAGGGAAGTCTTGGTACAACCGTATAAAACATCGGTTAGCCACAGCTGGAGTAGTGTGCGCGGGGGAAGGAGGTGACTGCACTGGAGAGGGTGCAGAGGGGATTCACCAGGGCATTGGCTGGGATGGATTGTCTCATGTATGGGAAGAGTGCAGAGAGGCTGGGTCTGTCAAGGAAGGGTCTCAGGTGGTGCTTGCTGCAAGATGGGGCTAAGTGAATGCATCATTTTTTCTAGGATAGACTTGTCAAATACTACAGGACACAGCTTTAAGGTGGGAGGGGGAAAGTTTAAAGGAGATGTTGGGGGCAAGTATTTTACACAGAGTGGTGGGTGCCTGGGACGGGCTCCCGGGGAGGTGGTGGAGGCAGATACGACAGAGGTGTTCATGAGGCATTTAGACAGACACATGAACAATCAGGAATGGAGGGATGTGGACCCTATGCAGGCAGATGGGATCAGTTTAATCTGGCATTGTGGTTGGCACAGACATTGTGGGCCGAAGGGCCTGTTCCTCTGCTGTACTGATGTTCTCTGATCGATGTTTCACAACAATATTTTACGACAGTCCATGATTTTCTTTTGCAATTGATATTTCACTAAAGTTAAGTCCATGCCACACAGACCAGACCTTTGACTTTCAGACCAAATTCACAATGTCTGGTTCCCTGTTCCTCGATCCGGGGTTCCGTCCTTTGGTTGGACACTGTGCCCGAGTGCAGACTGGATTCGGGGTAGGCACGGTTACTGTGCAATTACACAGTGTTCATATCCTCACGGCTCAGCCTGTCGATAAACAACGAGCTGACTGTTTGCTATTGATATCAAAATCAAAAGTACCAGAGTGATCCCACACAGGCTAGAAGTTGAGTAATTACTTCCCAGTAAGGTGAGTGGGTACGGCTGTAAGATCCGGTGATTGTGTCAATCTACAGTAAAACAAAGACACAAGATAACAGAGCAGGAATCAGACACTCGGTCCCTCTAGGCCCCCCATTCCCCCCTCTGTCCCAGTCCCCATCGCCCTCAATCCCCTGGCCTTTCAAACGTTCTATACTTAAATCCCCCCAGTGATCTGGTCTCCACCTGAGAGGTTCACCAGCCCCCCACCACCCCACGAGAAGTAGTTCCTGGGCACCTCAGTGAGAGGACCACCCTCTGACCTTGTAGCTGTGTCTCCCACTGGTGGAGACATCTCAACATCTACCCGTTGGGTCCTTAGATTTGAATCTGATCACCCTTCATTCCACTGAACTCCAGAGAATACAGTTTCTGGTCACGATAGGACAACCCTGTGATCCCAGGAATTAGCCAAGGGAATATCCCCTGGACTGCTTCCACTGCCATTATATCCTTTCCCAAATGAGGACTGAAGCTCCCTCCGTCGCCGACACGCAGTTGCAGCAGTGGGTACCACCTACATGAGGCATGGCAGCAACTCACCAAGACCACTCAGACAGCACCTTCCAAACCCACCACCTCCACCAGCCAGAAGGACAAGGGAAGCGACAGCACAGGGAACACCACCCCCCACCCCCCCGGAAGTTCACCACCAAGCCACACCCCATCCTGACTCAGAATCAGAATCGGGATTAATATCACTGACATATGTTGTGAAAGGTGTTGTTTTGCAGCAGCCGTTCAGTGCAAGACATCAAAATTACTGTGAGTTACAAAAATAAATAAATAGTGAAGAGAGGAATAACGAGGTAGTGTTCATGGGTTCATGGACCGTTCAGAAATCTGATGGCGGAGGGTTATTATTGAGTGTGG
This sequence comes from Pristis pectinata, assembly GCF_009764475.1. Classification (NCBI taxonomy): domain Eukaryota; kingdom Metazoa; phylum Chordata; class Chondrichthyes; order Rhinopristiformes; family Pristidae; genus Pristis; species Pristis pectinata. The sequence continues at coordinate 717,531 of NC_067418.1, forward strand.
GTCTTCAGGCTCCTGTAGCTCCTCCCCGGTGATAGCAACAAGAAGAGGGTATGTCCCGGGTGGTGAGGGTCCTTAGTGATGGATGCTGCCTCCTGAAGATGTCCTCGATGGTGGGGAGCGTTGTGCCCGTGATGGAGCTGGCTGAGTCTACAACCCTCTGCAGCCTTTTGCGATCCTGCACATTGGAGCCTCCGTACAGGCGGTGATGCAGCCAGTCAGGATGCTCTCCACCGTACATCTGTAGAAGTTTGTAAGAGGCTTTGGTGACGTACCAAATCTCCTAACGAAGTAGAGCCACTGTTGTGCTTTCTTCATGATTGCATCAACGTGTTGGGCCCAGGATAGATCCTCTGAGATGTTGATGCCCAGGAACTTGAAGCTGCTCACCCTTTCCACTGCTGACCCCTCAATGAGGACTGGTGTGTGTTCTCCCGACCTTCCCTTCCTGAAGTTCACAATCAATTCCTTGGTCTTGCTGATATTGAATGCAAGGTTGTTGTTGTGACACCACTCAACCAGCCGATCTATCTCCCTCCCCTCACCATCTGAGATTCTGCCAACAACAGTGGTGTCTTCTGCCAATTTACAATGGTGTTCGAGCTGTGCCTGGCTACACAGTCGTGAGTGTAGAGGGAGTAGAGCAGTGGGCTAAGCACGCATCCTTGAGGTGCGCCTGTGTTGATTGTCAGCGAGGAGGAGATGTTGCTACTGATCCACACTGACTGTGGTCTCCCAATAAGGAAGTTGAGGATCCAGTTGCAGAGGGAGGTACAGAGGCCCAGGTTTTGAAGCTTGTTGATTAGTACTGAGGGGATGATGGTGTTGAACGCCGAACTGTAATCGATAAACAGCAGCCTGACATATGTTTTGCTGTTGTCTAGGTGCTCCAAAGTCGGGTGGAGAACCAGTGAGATTGCGTCTGCTGTAGACCTGTTGTGGCGGTAGGCAAATTGGTATTGGTTTATTATTGTCACTTGTACCAAGGTACAGTGAAAAACTTGTCTTGCACACCGATCATACAGGTCAATTCATTACACAGTGCAGTTACATTGCATTAGTACAGAGCCATTGATGTAGTACAGTAAAAACAATAACAGTACAGAGTAAAGTGGTACAGCTACAGGGAAAGTGCAGTGCAATAAGGTGCAAGGTCACAACAAGATAGATCTTGAGGTCATAGTTCATCTCATTGTATAAGGAAACTGTTCAATAGTCTTATCACAGTGGGGTAGAAGCTATCCTTAAGTCTGGTGGGACGTGCCCTCAGGCTCCTGTATCTTTTACCCGATGGAAGAGGAGAGAAGAGAGAATGTCCCAGGTGGGTGGGGTCTTTGATTATGCTGGCTGCTTCACCAAGACAATGAGAGGTAAAGACAGAGTCCTTGACTGGGTGTTTTTTTTATAGGCTGCCCAATAGTAACAGGGATATTGAGGAGCAGATAGGGGAGCAGATCCTAGAAAGGTGTGAGAATAACGGTTGTTGTGATGGAGGATTTTAATTTCCCAAACATCGATTGGCATCTCCAGACAGTGAGGGGTTTAGATGGGGTGGAGTTTGTTAAGTGTGTTCAGGAAGGATTCCTGACACAATATGTAGATAGGCCTACAAGAGGAGAGGCTGTGCTTGATTTGGTATTGGGAAATGAACCTGGTCAGGTGTCAGATCTCTCAGTGGGTGAACGTTTTGGTGATAGTGATCATAATTCTATCTCCTTTACGTTAGCACTGGAGAGGGATAGGAACAGACAGACTAGAAAGGTGTTTACTTGGAGTAAAGGGAATTATGAGGCTCTCAGGCAGGAAATTGGAAGATTAAATTGGGAACAGATGTTCTCAGGGAAAAGTATGGAAGAAATGTGGCAAATATTCAGGGGATATTTGTGTGGAGCTCTGCATAGACATGTTCCGATGAGACAGGGCAGTCACGAGAGGATACAGGAACCATGGTGTACAAAGGCTATAATAAATCTAGTCAAAAGGAAAAGAAAAGCATACAAAAGGTACAGAGAGCTAGGTAATGTTAGAGATCTGGAAGAGTATAAGGCTAATAGGAAGGAGCTTAAGAAGGAGATTAGGAGAGCCAGAAGGGGGCATGAGAAGGCCTTGGCAGGCAGGATTAAGGAAAACCCCAAGGCATTCTACAAGTATGTGAAGAGTAAGAGGATAAGATGCGAAAGGATAGGGCCTATCAAGTGCAGCAGTGGGAAAGTGTGTATGGATCCGGAAGAAATAGCGGAGGTACTTAATGAATACTTTACATCAGTATTCACCACGGCAAAAGATCTGGGGGATTGTAGTGGGGACTTGCAGCGGCCTGAAAAGCTTGAGTATGTAGATATTAGGAAAGAAGAGGTGCTGAAACTTTTGGAAAGCATCGTTGGATAAGTCGCCGGGACCGGATGAGATGTACCCCAGGCTGCTGTGGGAGGCGAGGGAAGAGATTGTGGAACCTCTGACGATTATCTTTGCATCGTTGATGGAGACGGGAGAGGTTCCAGAAGATTGGAGGGTTGCGGATGTTGTTCCCTTATTCAAGAAGGGGAGTAGGGATAGCCCAGGAAATTATAGACCGGTGAGTCTTACCTCAGTGGTTGGTAAGCTGATGGAGAAAATCCTGAGAGGCAGGATTTATGAACATTTGGAGAGGTATAATATGATTAGGAATAGTCAGCATGGCTTTGTCAAGGGCAGGTCCTGCCTTACGAGCCTGATTGAATTTTTTGATGATGTGACTAAGCACATCGATGAAGGGAGGGCAGTAGATGTAGTGTATATGGATTTCAGCAAGGCGTTTGATAAGGTACCCCATGCGAGGCTTATGGAGAAAGTAAGGAGGCATGGGATCCAAGGGGACATTGCAGTGTGGATCCAAAACTGGCTGGCCCCACAGAAGGCAAAAAGTGGTTGTTGAAGGGTCGTATTCTGAGTGGAGGTCGGTGACCAGTGGTGTACCTCAGGGGTCTGTACTGGGACCCTTACTCTTTGTGATTTTTATAAACGACCTGGATGAGGAAGTGGAGGGGTGGGTTAGTAAGTTTGCAGATGACACAAAGGTTGGGGGTGTTGTGGATAGTTTGGAGGGCTGTCAGAGGTTACAGAGGGACATAGATAGGATGCAAAGTTGGGCTGAGAAGTGGCAGATGCAGTTCAACCCAGATAAGTGTGAAGTGGTTCATTTTGGTAGGTCAAATATGTTGGCGGAATATAGTCTTAATGGTAGGACTCTTGGCAGTGTGGAGGATCAGAGGGATCTTGGGGTCTGAGTCCATAGGACGCTCAAAGCGGCTGCGCTGGTTGACTCTGTGGTTAAGAAGTCATATGGTGCATTGTCCTTCATCAATCATGGATTGAATTTAGGAGCCGTGAGGTATTGTTGCAGCTATATAGGTCCCTGGTCAGACCCACTTGGAGTATTGTGCTCAGTTCTGGTTGCCTCACTACAGGAAGGATGTGGAAGCCATAGAGAGGGTGCAGAGGAGATTTACAAGGATGCTGCCTGGAATGTGGAGCATGCCTTATGAAAGCAGGTTGAGGGAACTCGGCCTTTTCTCCTTGGAATGACGGAGGATGAGGGGGGACCTGATAGAGGTGTATAAGATGATGAGAGGTATTGATCGGGTAGATAGTCAGAGGCTTTTCCCCAGGGCTGAAATGGTGGCCACAGGAGGACATAGGTTTAAGGTGCTGGGGAGTAGGTATAGAGGAAATGTCAGGGGTAAGTTTTTCACTCAGAGAGTGGTGAGTGTGGGGAATGGGCTGCCGGCAACAGTGGCGGAGGCGGATACGATAGGGTCTTTTAAGAGACTTTTGGATGGGTACATGGACCTGAGAAAAATAGAGGGCTATGGGTAAGCCTAGTAATTTCTAGGGTAGGGATATGTTCAGCACAGTTTGTGGGCCGAAGGGCCTGAATTGTGCGGTCGGTTTTCTATGTTTCCAACGAGGGGAGGCTGGTGTCTGTGATAAGCTGGGCTGTGTCCACAACTCTGCAGTTTCTTGCGGTCCTGGGCAGAGCAGTTGCCGTACCAAGCTGTGATACATCCAGATAGGATGCTTTCTATGGTGCATTGGTAAAAGTTGGTGAGAGTCAAAGGGACAAACCAAATTTCTTTTAGCCTCCTGAGGAAGTAGAGGCACTGGTGAGCTTTCTTGGCCGTGGCATCTACGTGATTTGACCAGGACAGGCTGTTGGTGATGTTCACTCCCAGGAACTTGAAGCTCTCAACCCTCTCGACCTCAGCACCATTGATGTAGACAAGTGCATGTACACCACCCACTTTCCTGAAATCAATGACCAGCTCTTTTGTTTTGTTGACATTGAGGGAAAGGTTGTTGTCATGACTTGGAAATATATCCGTGTTCCTTCACCGTCGCTGGGTCAATATCCTGGAACTCCCTCCCCAACAGCACTGTGGGTGCACGCACGCCTCAAGGACTGTAGAGGTTCAACAAGGCAGCTCACCACCACCTTCTCAAGGGCAACTAGGGACAGGCAATTAAATGCTGGCTCAGTCTGTGAAGCCCACAGCCCTGTATGAATATAAAGGGTGGAGTCTCCCCAACACCCTGTACAAGGTTAACACCACTTCCCTCTGTGTGAACTCCACACTCAGTCCCGTGCTCCTCCCTCCCCATGGGCTGCACCTGCCCGCTAACCTTTTGTGATTCGTGCACCAGACCCTCGACCGCTCTGCACTTCACCCACCTCCAGCCCCTCCACTTGGATAACCGGCTGCCTTTAGCTTCCTCTTACCAAAGTGTGTCGTTTTACAGATCAATTCATTACACAGTGCACTGAGGTTGTACAGGGTAAAACAATAACAGAATGCAGAGTGAAGAGAGAATGTCCGGGGTGGGTGGGCTCTTTGAGGTTGTCGGCTGCTTTCCCGAGGGAACAGGCCAGTGCTTCAGCAGGGAAGTAGCAAGATCGGCCTGTGGTGTACGGGGCAGTTTCTGTTCCAGCTGCATGTGGTGCCAGCAGTGTTGGAGTCACCGAGACATGGCACCCACAGGACTGGGCGTGCGAGGGGGGGCCCCGGGTCAGGGCTCGGGTCAGGGGGTTCTCCAGGGGCCTGTCTCCCCAACCCCTTCCCTGGGGTCAGGGTGCTGTGACCCATCCCTGAATGCAGTCAGGGAGACACCGTCACCAGTGTCTAATTAGACGTGGTGTGATTGTTCAGATTGGTTTCCAATAAACTGCAATGTAATTGTCACCAAATAAAGTTATCATATCTAATCTCTGATTTACACCGGAAATAAGAGCATAAAAACTGGGGATAAGGGAAATTAAAAGGCTTAGATGAAAACAGTGATGGGGAGGCAAGGCATTGCGGGGTTGTGGGAATATTAATCTCACAAATAAACAACGAGAGTTGTTAATGGAATCACAGGTGACAGGACGATAGAAAACTTCTGATCTGAGTTAACTGACGTGGTGAGATTAATAGAGGCAGGCCAATGGTTAACGAGATGAAGATAAGAGGGAGTATTTAAGAGAGCTGGAGGAGCAGGAGACTGAAGCTGTTGAAAACCTTCGCCAAGGCCGGCTGTCACGGGAGGCAGGGTGAGTATGAACAGTGTGTGACGGGTACTGAGGCACGCATGGAACACAGACCAGTACGGCACAGGGACAGGCCCTTCGGTGCACTCTGTTGTGCGGACCATGATGCTAGTTTCAACCAATCCCATCTGCCTGCACAGGGTCCATATCTCTCCATTCCCTGCCTGTTCGCGTGTCTGTGTAAACGTCTCAAACACCTGCCTCCCCCGGCAGCCGTTCCACGCACCCACTGCGCTCTGGAAAATATCTTTCCTGGTACATCTCCTTCTAACTCTCCCTTTCCTACCTTAAACCCGTGCCCTCCAGTACCTGACATTTCCACCCCTGGGGAAGACTCTGGTCTGTCCATCCCACCTCCCAAACTTCAGTCAGGTCTGTGACAGGGAAGGGAGCAATTGGGGCAGGAGGGTGGGGCAGTGGGGGGGGGGGGGTGGTCGGGGCTGGTGGCGGAGTGTGGAGGGGGTTGGGGGAGTGTGGGGTTGGGGCAGGAGGGTGGGGGGGGTCAGTGGAGTGTGTGGGGTCGGGGCTGGAGGGTGGGGCCGTATTGTGGGGGTTGGGGCAGTGTGGGGAGGGTGGGGCAGTGTGGGGGGGTTGGGGCATTGTGGGGAGGCACGACTGGAGGGTGGGGCAGTGTGGGGGTGTCGGGCCAGGAGGGTGGGGGAGTGTTGGGGGGGGAGTCGGAGCTGTAGGGTGGGGCAGTGTGGAGGAGAGGGTCAGGGGAGGGGGTGGCTCACAGCCGATCATCCTTTTTCACAGCAGAGTAGATGGAATGGATAGTCCCCGTGTCCAGGTCTGAAGCGATGAGCCCCACCCCCCCACCACCGTGTCCGGGTCTGGGAAACCCCAGGGCAGGGCAGGGCAGGGCAGGGCAGGGCAGGGCAGGATGGGTCCCAGCACCTCCTGAACATCAGTTGTTCACTGCCACGGAGAGTGCAGCGTGTGGTCAAAGGTCGAGGGAAGACCGGACCCTTCAAGAGCCCAGACCCTCCTGGACCCCAGACCCTCCCAGAGCCCAGACCCGACTCCTGGGGAATCGCGGTAACTGGGAGAGGGTGGGCAGCAGACCCGTCTTCAGCGCAGCTTAACATTTGGAGACTGATGGTGATGTTCAACACTTTTACAGGGTGGGGCAGGGACGGGGTGGGGATGGGACAGGGTGGCGATAGGACAGGGACGGGGTGGGGCGGGGACGGGGGTGACTGCTGCAGGAGGGAGAGACCAAGGAGAGGAGAGCACCAGCTCTGCTCCCGCATTCATTTGTTGCTTTATTTCAGGAAACGATGAACCGGACGGTCCTTTTGGCCGGAGTCTGTCTCCTCATACTCACTGTCCTCAGGGAGTCCGATGCTCAGGCACTGACGTCAAGGTGAGGGGTCAGAGCAGTGGTGCTGAGGGAGGGTCACTGTGGGAGGGGCAGTACTGAGGAGGGGTGGTACTGAGGGAGGGTCACACTGTGGGAGGGGTGGTACTGAGGGAGGGTCACACTGGGAGGGGCGGTACTGAGGGAGGGTCACACTGTGGGTCGGGCGGTACTGAGGGAGGGTCACTGTGGGGGGAGGGGGGGCGGTACTGAGCATCCCCCGAGGTCTAGTCTTATCCATGACTCTCTGGAAAGTTGTGGCGTTATGATCACTGTTCCCAAATTGCCCTCCCACTGACACGTGGATCACCTGGCCAGGTTCATTTCCTGATACACACTGTGTGGAGAAACCCTCCTGGATGCATGTAATAAATTCTACCCACCTGAGCTAAGGCACCAAAGGGGTCCCAGTCAATATTGGGGAAGTTAGAGTCACCCACCACAACATGCCTTTTGTTTTTACACCTTTCCATAATCTGCCTACGTATGTTGCTCTGCCTCCCGCTGGCTGTTGGGAGGCCTTTAGTATCAGAGTGACTGCACTTCCTTTATTCCTAAGCTCCACCCGTATTGCCTGACAGGATGTCCTCCAGGCTGGGGGATCTACTGCACTCAGAGGGAGGTGCGAGTGTGGAACGAGCTGCCAGCGGAAGTGGTGGGTGCGGGTTTGGACAGGTCCATGGATGGGCAGGGTTTGGAGGGATATGGTCTGGGTAGATAGGCACATGAACGATAGAGAAATGGAGGGCTATGTGGGAGGGAAGGGTTAGATGGATCTTGGAGCAGGATAAAATGTCGGCAAAACATTGTGGGCCGAAGGGCCTGTACTGTGTTGTGGTGTTCTATGGGTGCAGGTAAACAGGACTAGACAGAAAACTAGGCTGGCATTAACTAGATGGGCTGAAAAGCCTGTTTCTGTGCTGTAGTGCTCTATGACTCTACGTCCTCTCTAAGTGTCGCTGTGACATTCTCCCTGATCAGTAGTGCAACTCCGCACTCTTCTACATCCGTCTCTAGTTCAGGTGCAACCCATCTCTCTTGTACTGGTCCCACCTGCCATGGAAGAGAGCCAAGTGATCCCTGTACCTAAAGCCCTCCCTCCTGTGCCAGCTCCTTCGCCACACATTGAACTGTACTACCTTCCTATTCCTTGCACAGGGAGATTGCAACCCCAGAGTCCTGCTTTGGAACTGACAGACTCACTCCCTAAATACTCTCTGCAGGACCTCACCTCTCTTCCTGCTTATGTCCTGAGTACCAATATGGACCTCAACCTCTGCCTGCTCTCCCTGCCCCTCCAGAATCTCCTTTGTGTGTTCCAAGAGTGAAGGGCATGTTCCATGTTTTGCCTGCAGGGACAAGAGGCATGTTGATGGGTACTTCACCAGCGAACTCAGCAAGATGCGGTCACGTATTGCTGCCAGAGAGTTTCTGAAGTCACTCGGCGTGTCCAGGAGAAGGTGGGGGGGTGGGGAGGTGGGTGGGGTGGGTGTGGGGAAGGGAGACGATGGGGGAGGGGATTGGTGGGGGGGAGTGAGGGGTAAATAAAATTGGTAAATTGGTTTATTGTTGTCACGTACCGAGGTACAGTGAAAAACTTGTCTTGCAAACCGATCGTACAGGTCAATTCATTACACAGTGCATTGAGGTAGGACAAGGGAAAACAATAACAGAATGCAGAATAAAGTGTCACAGTTACAGAGAAAGTGCAGTGCAGGCAGACAATAAGGTGCAAGGTCATAATGAGATAGATTGAGAGGTTAAGAGTCCATCTTATCATACTAGGAAACTGTTCAATAGTCTTATAACAGTGGGATAGAAGCTGTCCTTGAGCCTGGTGGTACGTGCTTTCAGGCTTTTGTATCTTCTGCCCAATGGGAGAGGGGAAGAAGAGAGAATGTCCTGGGTGGGTGGGATCTTTGATTATGTCGGCTGCTTTACCGAGGCAGCGAGAAGTGTAGACAGAGTCCATGGAGGGGAGGCTGGTTTCCGTGATGTGCTGAGCTGTGGCCACAACTCTCTGCAGTTTCTTGCGGTCCCGGGCAGAGCAGTTGCCGTACCAAGCCGTGCATCTGGACAGAATGCTTTCTGTGGTGCATTGATAAAAAATTGGTGAGGGTCAAAAGGGACATGCCAAATTTCTTTAGACTCCTGCTTAAGCAGAGGTGCTGGTGAGCTTTCTTGGCCGTGGCGTAAACGCGGTTGGGAAGGGGTGAGGGGTGCCTGTCCTGACACTGACATTTTCTCCTCCAGTGAGGACTCTCTGCAGGTAATCGCATCGCACCCTGACCTCAGCGACTTCTCTGCCTCGCTCGAACATTCACTGCAAGGGATGTCACCCCAGAAACCAAGGTAACATGGTTCCCTAGTCGACAGGCTCCTCAGTATGGGGGCCAGCTTTTATTCCTTAACAGAATTACCTGAGCTACTACTGAAACGGTGTTACCAGAGCAGGATCCCATCAGGTGTTGCTGGGACCCTGTAATTGTTTTTTTCACTGTCACATGTACTGAGATACAGTGAAAAACTTTTGTTTGCGTGCCATCCAGGCAGATCATTCCATACATCAGTACAGAGGCTGTGGGAAAGAAAAACAATACGAATGCAAAGTACAGTTACAGAGAGTGCAGAAGGTAGGAAAATTAAGTGCAAGGGCGATGACGAGGTAGAATGTGAGATCAAGAGTTCATCTTTAGTGTACAAGAGGTTCATTCGAGAGTTTTGTCACAGTGGGACAGAATCTGTCCTTGAGCCTGGTGGTATGTGTTTTCAGGCTTTTGTATCTTCTGCCTGATGGGAGAAGAGAGAATGTCCAGGGTGGGTGGGGTCTTTGATTATGCTGGCTGCTTCACCAAGGCAGCAAGAAGTGTAGAGTCCATTGAGGGGAGGCTGGTTTCCGTGATGCGCTGGGCTGTGTCCGCAACTCTCAGCAGTTTCTTGCAGTCCTGGGCAGAGCAGATGCTGTACCAAGCCATGCATCTGGACAGAATGCTTTCTGTGGTGCATCAATAAAATTGGTGAGGGTCAAAGGGGACATGCTGAATTTCTGGAGTGCTTTCTTGGCCGTACTATCTAAGTGGCTGGAACAGGTCAAATTGTTGGTGCTAGTTACACTGAGGAACTCAAGCTTTCTACCACCTCCACTTCGCTACAAAAGGGACATGTTTTCCAACCCCCTTCCTGAAGGCAATGACCAGCTCCTTTGTTTTGCTGACATTGAGGGAAAGCGTGCTGTCTTTGGGACTGCTTCACTGGCCGTGAAGCTGCTGGTGAGTGAGCTCAGGATCTCCTTGTGGTTCCAGTCCTGGAGTTTGGTACCAGGCACTGTCCCTGCTACAAACATCTCATTCACGGGGCAAGGGGGCTCCCTCTCCAGCCATTTCCTGCAGGTTGGGCAGTCTCCCATCGTATTCCCTCTCTGCTTGTGAGACAAATGGCAAGAAATCAAACAGCTGCATATTTGGTTAGGCCACATCTGGAGAATTTTGCAGTTCTGGTCACCCCATTACAGGAAAGATGTGGAGGCCTTGGAGAGGGTGCAGAAGAGGTTCACCAGGATGCTGCCTGGATTAAAGAGCATGTGCTATAAGGAGAGGTTGGACAAAAGAGGATTGCTTTCCCTAAAGCTGTGGAGGCTGAGGGGAGACCAGACAGAAGTTTATAAAATTATGAGAGGCAAAGATAGACAGTCAGTCTTTTCCCAGGGTGGAAATGTCAAATACTAGGAGGCACGGGTTTAAGGTGAGAGGGGGAAAGTTTGAAGGAGATGTGTGGGGCAAGTTTTCTTTTACAGAGAGCAGTGGGTGCCCGGAACATGCTGCTGGGGAGGTGGCGGAGGCAGATATGATAAGAGGGGTATAAGAGGCTGTTGGACAGACATAGACAGGCTGGAGGGGGATACAGACCACATGCTGGCTGAGGGGATTGGCATCATAATCAGCATGGAAGGGCCTGTTCCTGTGCCCAACTGTTGTTAGTTCTGTAAACAGGGGCCAGACCACCTCAGTGACAACCACACCACTAAACAGTCTGCACTCAACATTTGCAGTCATGAAGAGAACGTCAAGGCAACTAACAAGAGCGGAAGGAACATGTTTTGTACCAACTGGATCCACACAAAATTATTCACCAAAAGGTAAAGTCTGACAAACTTGTGCAGCAAGTTCTCCAGAGATGGTTTGACTGATAGACTTTATCTGCCCAGGGATAAATTGGGTAACAACTGGGCTCACAGACCAGCCATGACCTTGTGGGATGTTGGAACAGGGTCAATTGTCCTGTCCCAATGTTGTTCAAAATGGAACCACCACAACCTGCATGTTCCCCTCCAAGTCAAACACTGTCCTGATTTGGGAATATCTTGCTGTTCCCTTAACATCACTGGGTCTAATCCCCGGAACTCCCTCTGCACCGGCACAGTGGGAGCTCCTTCACCAGAAGGACCACAGCGGATCAAGGAGGTGTCTCAGCCCCACTTCCCAAGGGCAGTGAGGGATGGGCAATGTCTGTTGGCCGTGTCCTGCTGTGATTGGGTGAATGAAGTGTTGTAGAGACCAGGAGCCAGATGAAAGTTCTCCTGGCCACCTGCAAGATATCCAGTGTGTTCACGTTAAAGCAGACTTCCTCAATTCTGGTGCCCAAGAGGGTGAGGGCTTGAACAACATTCCCGGGGAAATGGTGGGTGTCCAGAGTTTGGGGAGTGGGGGTGGGGGTGGGGTGGAACTGGGACTGGGCCACATCCCAGCCTAGGGTTTGCCATTGAGCACCACTCCTGGTATCCAGAGTGGGTTTGCCCAGTCCTGGGCTGGCATGTGCTGTTGTGGGGGGGGGGGGGGGGGGGGGGGTGGTTGGTGGTAGAAGAGGGGCTTAACCAGGAAGGGAAACTGAGCTCCCTGTGCTGCAGGACCAGAGGCTAGTCAGACAGAGCTTGGTGCCCTTCCCCAGTGAGTGCTGAGTCCCATGGTGACACATGCACCCTGCACATGTGCAGTGGATATTGCTCTAAACATTTTCATTTCTACACAGCCTTCCCAAAATGGCAGTGACCAGAGAGGAGCTTCTGGCTACACAGGTTCTGTGCCCCATTTTCACCCAGATGATGGGCGATATGACGCAGGATGAGCTCCCACTGCCGCCAGTCTAGCCAAAGGAATGCCAGCGATGGATCTGACAGTGTCTTTGCTTCGGGTCATTCGCCATCTGTCTCTCCTTCTGTGGGTTGTGCAGTTTAATGCTGCACTAATCTCACTTTTATTCGCACTTCATGGTCACATCAAGCTGGATATTTCTATAAATTCAGCTTTTATTCCTGATTATTGAATAAAAAGAGTAAACAAAATTCTGAGCAACATTTGCCTGGTTTCTGATATTTTACTGCCAGCTGACAGGAAATCTCTTGGTGTCTGTCAGTGATCTTGGAGGGGTGCACACTCAGCCAGCTCAACAACCACCCTATGACAGACTTCAGTCGATAGGACACTGCCTTCAGGCAACTGCACAGGATGCCTCATCGCACCAAGGACCACTGTGGGGTGTAGACTGTGCACAGGTCCTTGCACCTTGGGCCTGTTTACACTGGAACAGGAGACCAAATCCTGCGCTGGCCTCTCTCCTTTGAGCTGTAAGAAACATCTGGAATAGAAACCTAAGAATGGAAGGAAACTTGAATATTGTGGACAGTTCTGGTCAGCACACTGGAGGAAGGATGTGGTGACAATGGAGACTCACCAGGATATTGCCTGGAACAGAGGGCTGTAGTTACAAGGAGAGGTCGGATAGACTGGGATCGTTCTCACTGGAACATAGGATGCTGAGGATGACCTGATAGATGTCCATAAGATTATGAGCGGCATAGATGGCACAGATAATCAGACGATTTTTCTCTGGAACCTAGATCTAGAGGACACTTTGAGGTGAGTGAGGAGGTATTTAAATGGAACGTGAGGGGTGGTTATCTGGAACGAGCTGCCTGAGGATGTGGTAGAGGCTGAAACAATTACAATAGTTACAAGGTATTTGGACAGGTTCATGGATGGAGAGGCTTGGAGGGATATGGGCCAGATGAGATTAGTGTAGATAGACATGAGGCCCTGGCCAGGAAGGAGGCAGCATGGGTCAGGTACAGGCAGCTGGGATCAAGTGAATCCCTGGAGGAGTACAAGTGATGGAGTGTAGTCAAGGAGGAAATCAGGAGGACAAAAGGGGGCATTAGACAACTTTGGCAGAGAAGATTAAGTCCAAAAGAGATTTTATATTGAGGGAAAAAGTGTAACATGAATGATAGAGAAATGGGGGGCTGTGTGGGAGGGAAGGGTTAAATTAATCTTAGAGCAGGATAAAATGTCAGTACAACATTGTGGGCTGAAGGGCCTGTACTGTGCTGTAGTGTTCTATCTTCTAGAGAGAGAATAGGACCCATCAAAGACAAAAGGGGACACCTTTGTGTGGAGCTGCAGGAGATGGGCAAAGTCCTTAATGAATATTTCTCCTGTTTTTACCATGGAGAAAGACATGAAGACTTTGGAACCAGGAAAAGTAAGTGGGGAGGTCTTGGGGTTAGTCTGCATTATAGTAGGGGAGCTGCTGGATGTCTTTAAGACATATGAAGGTAGACAAATCTCCTGGGCCTGACCAGGTTTATCCAAGAACACTGTGGGATGCTGGAGAAGAAATAGTGGGAGCCCTGGCTGAGATATTTGCATCATTGTTAGTGACAGGTGAGGTGCCGGTAGACTGGAGGGCAGCAAATGTTGTGCCTTTATTTAAGAAGGGCAGTAAAGAAAAACTTGGGAACTATAGACCAGCAAGTCTAACATCTGTGGTAGGCTAGTTACTGGAGGGGACTCTGATGGACAAGATGCACTGTACATCTGGAAAGACAGGTTGGCTAGGGGTAGTCAGCATGGCTTTGTGTGTGGGAGATAGTGTCTTACAAAATTGACTGAGATTTTTGATGAAGTGACCAAGAAAGTCAAAAGGCAGGGCAGCAGATGTGGTTGATATGGACTTCAGTAAGGCCTTGGACAGGGTTCTACATGGTAGGCTGCTCTGGAAGGTTGGATAGTATAGAATCCAGGGAGAGCTGGCTAATTGGATACACAATTGGCTTGATGGTAGGAAGCAGACAGTGATGGTGGGATCTCCTCTGCACCCTCTAAAGCTTCCACATCCTTCCTATGAGGTGACCAGAACTGAACACAATATTCTAAGTGTGGTCCAACCAGGGTTTTATAGAGCTGCAACATTACCTCATGGCTCTTGAACTCAGTACACCAACTAATGAAGGCCAACACTCCATAAACCTTATCGACCTGTGTGGCAACCTTGAGGGATCTATGGATGTGGACCCCCAAGATCCCTGTTCCTCCACACTGCTAAGAGTCCTGCCATTAACCTTTTATTCTGCCTTTGAATTCGATCTCTTGAAGTGTATCACTTCACACTTCTCCAGGTTGAACTCCATCTACCACTTCTCAGCCCAGCTCTGCATTCTATCAATATCCTGTTGTAATTTACAGCAGATTCCTACACTATCCACAACACCACCAACCTTTGTATCATCGGCAAACTTACTAACCCACCCTTCCACATCCTCATCCAAGTCATTTATAAAATTCACAAAGAGCAGGGGTCCCAGAACAGATCCCTGCAGAACACCACTGGTCACCGACCTCCAGGCAGAATATGTTCCATCTACAACCACCCTCTGCCTTCTATGAGCAAGCCAATTCTGAATCCACACAGCCAAGTTCCCCTGGATCCCACACCTCCTGACATTCTGAATGAGCCAATCATGGGGAAGCTTATCAAACGCCTTACTAAAGTCCATATAACACCACATCCACTACTCTATACTCAGTGCTTTGTCACATCCTCAAAGAATTCAGTCAGGCTCACGAGGCACAACCTGCCCCTCACAAAGCTATGCTGACTGTCCCTAATCAGCCTATGCCTCTACAAATGCTCCAATCCTGTCCCCAAGAACCTTTTCCAATAATTTGCCCACCACTGAAGTAAGACTGGTTTGTAATTCCCAGGGTTATCCTTACTCCCTTTCTTGAAAGGAGGAATAAGATTTTCCACCTCCAATTATCAGGTACTACTCTTCTGGCCAATGAGGATGCAAAGATCATCACCGAGACTTCAGAAATCTCTTCCCATAGTATCCTGGGATATAACCCATCTGGCCCTGGGGACTTCTGTTTTAATGTTTTTCAAAAGTTCCAGCACATCCTCCTTCTTAACATCAAGATGTTCTAGTTTATCAGCCTGTTTTACACAGTCCTGAAATGTCAAGGTCTCTCATGGGTGAATACTGAAGCAAAGTATTCATTAAGGACCTCACCTACCTCCTGACTCCAGGAGGATGTGTCCTCCTCCATCCCTGATTGGTCCTACCTTCACTCTAGTCATCCTCCTGTTCGTCACATACGAGTAGAACACTTTGGGGTTTTCGTTAATCCTTCTCACCAAGAAGTTCTCACACCCCCTTCTAGCTTACCCAAGTCCATTCTTAAGCTCCTTCTTGACTGGAGCCCTGCCTGATCCTTGCTTCCTCAAGCACAAGTAATCTTTTTCCTCTTCACTAGATATTCCACATCTCTTGTCAACCATGGTTCCCTCACTCTACCATCCTTTTCCTACCTCAATGGGACAAACCTATCCAGAACCCCCCACAAGTGATCTCAAAACAACCTCCACATTTCCATTGTGCATTTCCCTGAGTACATCTGCTCCCAATTTACACTCCCAAGTTCCTTCCCAATAGCATCATAATTCCCCCTCCCCCAATTAAATACTTTCCCATATCATCTGCTCCTATTCCTCTCCAGGGAGACTGTAAAGGTCAGGGAGTTGTGGTCACTGTCTCTGAAATGCACTCCCACTGAGAGATCTGACAGTTGACCAGGTTCATTGCCTAGTACCAAGTCCAGAATGGCCTCTCCTTTTATCAGCCTGTCCACATACAGTGTTCAGGAAGGATTCCTGACACACCGAACAAACTCCATCCCATCATAACCTTTTGCACTAGGGAGGTGCCAATCAATTAGGGAAGTTGAAATCACCCTTGACAACAATCCTATTATTTTTGCACCTCTCCAAAATCTGCCTCCTGATCTGCTCCTCAGTGTCTCTGCTGCTATTGTGGTGTCTGTAGAATACTCCAATAGAGTGATCGCTCCCTTCCTGTTTCTGACTTCCACCCACACTGACTCAGTGGACGATGCCTCCAGGACGTCCTCCCTTTCTACAGCTGTGACACTGTCCCTGATCAACAAAGCCACTCCCCCACCTCTTACCTCCCTCCCTGTCCTCTTAAAACCCCCAGAATATCCAGCAGCCATTCCTGCCCTTGTGACAGCCAAGTCTCTGTAATGGCCACAACATCATAGTTCCATGTACTTACCCACACTCTAAATTCATCAGCCTTGTTTCTGATACTGCATTAAAGTAGACACACTTCAGCCCATCCAACTGACTGCAATTTTGCCAAATCAACTGCCTGGCCTTCCTCAGTCTCTCTACACCCTGCATCAACCTGTACACCAACTGCCCCAACCTGACCTTTCATGCAGGTTCCCATCCCCCTGCCAAACTAGTTTAAACCCTCCCCAACAGCTCGAGCAAACCTGCCCACCAAGAATATTGGTGCCCCTCTAGTTCAGATGTAACCCATCCTTTTTGTACAGGTCATTCCTTCCCCAGAAGAGATCCCAATGATCAACAAATTTGACACCCTGCCCCCTGCACCAACTCCTCAGCCACACATTCATCTGCCAAATCATCCTATTCTTACCCTCACTGGCACATGGCACAAGCAGCAATCCAGAGATTACTGCCCTTGAGGTCCTGCTTTTCAGCTTCTTTTATCTAGTTCCCTATATTCACTTTTCAGGGCATCCTTTTTCCTACCCATGTCATTGGTAGGAATGTGTACCACAACCTGTGGCTGCTCACCCTCCCCCTTTAGAATGCTGTGGATCCAATCTGAGACATCCTTTCCCCAGCACCCTGGAGGCAACATACCATCCAGGAATCTCTTTCATGCCCACAGAATCTGTCTGTTCCCATAACTATAGAGTAGCCTATCACTACTGCTCTCCTCTTCTCTCTCCTTCTCTTCTGAGCCACAGAGCCAGACTCAGTGCTGACATGATCACTGCAACTTTCCCCTGGTAGGTCATCCCCCCAACAGTATCCAAAGCAGTATACCTGAGGGGCACAGCCACAGGGGTACTCTGCACTACCTGCCTATTCTCTGTCCTTCTCCTGACAGTCACCCAGCTACCTGCCTCCTGCAGCTTCAGAGTGACTGCCTCCCTATAGCTCTTACCTATGTACTCCTCAGTATCCCATAGGAGCCAAAGGTCATCCAGCTGCAGCTCCAGTTCCCTAACAGTCTGTAAGGAGCTGCAGCTGGACACACCTCATGAAGATGTAGCAATCAGGGAGACTGGAGGTCTCCCAGAACTCCCACATCTCACAGGATGAACACACCACTGACCCTGGAGCCATTCTCACTACTATGGCCTGGCACTAGAAAGAAACTTACCTTGGCTTCCACCTCTTGCACCAAAGCCTCAACCCCCACACTAACCCTGATCCACTCCACTTGACACTACCTTCTTTTTATTGGCTGCTGTTAATTAGCCAATCAGCTGTTAACAATTTGCCAATGTGCCTCTTTTAGACTCCTGCAGGGTGAAGCTCACCAGCTCACGCACAGAGACTCAGCTCTTTACACAACTCCTGCTCCAAATCATCATTCTGCAAGGTGAGACTCACAGTGCAGCACACAGTGTGGTATCAAGAACTAGAGGGCATAGGGTTAGGGTGAGAGGGAAAAGATTAATAGAAACTTGAGAGGCAACTTTTTTGCACAAAAGGTCCTATCTTTGTGTTGTGCCACAGAGATCGGTGCTGGATCCATTGTTACTTATCATCTATATTAATGATTTAGATGATAATGTGGTAAACTGGATCAGCAAATTTACAGGTAGAACATAGAACAGTACAGCACAATACAGGCCCTTTGGCCCACAATGTTGTGCCAACTTCATCTAAGACTATCTAACCCCTTCCTCCCACATATCCCTCTATTTTAGATTCCTCCATATGCTTATCTAGCAATCTCTTGAATTTGACCAATGTATCTGCCTCCACCACCACCTCAGGCAGCGCATTCCATGCCCCAACCACTCTGTGGGTAAAAAACCTTCCTCTGCTTTCTCCCTTGAACTTCCCACCCATTACTTTAAAGCCATGTATTGAGCATTGATGCCCTGGGAAAGAAGTGCTGGCTGTCTACTCTATCTATTCCTCTTAATATTTTGTACACCTCTATCATGTCTCCTCTCATGCTCCTGCTCCCTTACTCTTTGGAAAGCCCTAGCTCCCTTAGTCTCTCCTCATAATGCATATTCTCTAATCCAGGCAGCATCCTGGTAAATCTCCTCTGCACCCTTTCCAACACCTCTACATCCTTCCGATAATGAGGTGACCAGAACTGGACACAATACTCCAAGTGTGGTCTAACCAGAGTTTTGTAGAGCTGCATCATTACCTCGCAGCTCTTAAACTCGATCCCACGACTTATGAAAGCTAACATCCCATAAGCTTTCTTAACTACCCTATCCACCTGTGAGGCAACTTTCAGGGATCTGTGGATATGGACCCCCAGATCCCTCTGCTCCTCCACACTACCCAGAATCCTGCCACTAACCTTGTATTCTGCCTTGAAGTTTGTCCTTCCAAAGTGTACCACCTCACTCTTCTCCGGATTGAACTCCATCTGCCACTACTCAGCCCAGCTCTGCATCCTATCAATGACCCTCTGCAATCTTCGACAATCCTCTACACTATCCACAACACCACCAACCTTTGTATCATCTGCAAACTTGCCAACCCACCCTTCCACCCCCTCATCCAAGTCATTAATAAATATCACGAAAAGTAGAGGTCCCAGAACCTATCCTTGTGGGACACCAGTAGTCACAGCCCTCCAATCTGAATGCACTCCCTCCACCACAACCCTCTGCTTTCTACAGGCAAACCAATTCTGAATCCACACGGCCAAGCTTCCCTGGATCCCATGCCCTCTGACCTTCTGAAGAAGCCTACCATGCAGAACCTTGTCAAATGCCTTACTAAAATCCATGTAGACCACATCCACTGCACTATCGTCATCAATCTTCCTGGTCACCTTCTCAAAGAACACTATCAAGCTTGTGAGACATGATCTTCCCTTCACAGAGCGATGCTGGCTGTCCCTGATCAGACCATAATTCTCTAAATGCCCACAGATCCTATCTCTCAGAATCCTTTCCAACAGCTTGCCCACCACAAATGTAAGGCTCACTGGACTATAATTCCCTGGACTATCCCTACTACCTTTTTTGAATAAGGGGACATTTACCACCTTCCAATCCTCTGGTACCATCCCCGTGGACAACGAGGACACAAAGATCCTAACCAAAGTTTAATCAATCTCCTCCCTCGCCTCGCAGAGCAGCCTGGGGAATATTCCGTCAGGCCCCGGGGACTTATCTGTCCTAATATTTTCTAACAGCTCTAACACATCCTCTCTCTTGATATCAACGTGCTCTAGAACATTACCCTTACCAACACTGTTCTCGGCGTCATCAAGACCCCTCTCCTTGGTGAATACTGAAGAGAAGTATTCATTGAGAACCTCACCTACTTCCACAGCTTCCAGGCACATCTTCCCACCTTTGTCTCTATTCGGTCCTTCCATTACTCCTATTATCCTGCTCTTCACATGTGAAAAATGCCTTGGGTTTTCCTTAACCCTACTCGCCAAGTCCTTTTCATGTCCCCTTCTTGCTCTCCTCAGCCCCTTCTTAAGTTCCTTCCTTGCTACCCTATAATCCTCAAGAGCCCTATCTGATCCCTGCTGCTTACACCTTATGTATGCTGCCTTCTTCCTCCTAACTAGTTGTTCCACCTCTCTCGTCACCCATGGTTCCTTCACCCTGCCATTCCTTCTCTGCCTCACCGGGACAAATTTATCTCTAACACCCTGAACATCGACCACATCTCCATAGTACATTTCCCTTCAAAAATGTCATCCCAATTTACTCTCGCAAGTTCTAGCCTTATAGCCTCATAATTCGCCCTTCCCCAATTAAGTATCTGCTTGTCCTTTTTGCTCCTATCCTTGTCCATGACAATGCTAAAGGTTATGGAGCAATGGTCACTGTCCCCCAAATGTTCACCCACCAATAGATCTGTCACCTGACCCGGTTCATTACCTAAAACTAGATCTAATATGGCATTCCCTCTAGTCAGCCTGTCAACATACTGTGACAGGAACCTGTCCTGGACACACTTAACAAACTCTGCCCCATCTAAACCTTTGGCACTAAGCAGGTGCCAAACAATATTTGGGAACTTGAAGTCTCCCATGATTACAACCCTGTTATTCTTGCACCTTTCCAAAATCTGCCTCCCAATCTGCTCCTCAGTATCCCTGCTGCTACCAGGAGGCCTATAGAATACTCCCAGTAGAGTGACTGCTCCTTTCTTGTTCCTAACCTTCACCCATACTGACTCTAGAGAGGATCCTTCTACATTATCCTTTCTGCAGCTGTAATAGTGTCCCTGACCAGTATCACCACCCCTCCTCCTCTTCTCCCCTCTCTGTCCCTGTTAAAACACTGAAATCCTGGAATATTCAATATCCATTCCTGCCCTGGTGACAGCCAAGTCTCTGCAAGAGCCACAATATCATAGTTCCATGTATTTATCCAAGCTCTCAGTTCATCTCCCTTATTCCTGATGCTTCTTGCATTTAAGTAAATGCACTTTAGCCCATCCACCTTTCTACTTTTATACCCTGTACTCAGCTTCTCCTTCCTCAAAGCCTCTCTGTATGTTAGATCTGGCTTTACTCCATGCACTTCTTCCACTGACCTATCCCTCCAGTTCCCATCCCCCTTGCAAACTAGTTTAAACCCTCCTGAACCACACTCGCAAACTTGGCAAGGATATTGGTCCCCCTCGAGTTCAGGCGTAACCCATCCAATCTGTACAGGTCCCACCTTCCCCAGAAGTTGGTGCAGGAGGGAAGGTTTTAGATTTGTGGATCATTGGGATCTCTTCTGGGGAGAAGAGATCCCAATGATCCACAAATCTAAAACCTTCCCTCCTGCACCAACTCCTCAGCCACACATTCATCTGCCATCTCCTCCTATTCCTACCTTCACTGTCACGTGGCACTGGCAGCAATCCCGAGATCGCTACCCTTGAGGTCCTGTTCTTCAGACTTCTGCCTAACTCCGTAAACTCACTTTTCAGGACCTCATCCTCCTTCCTACCTACGTCATTGATACCAACATGTACCACAACTTCTGGCTGTTCTCCCTCCTGCTCAAGAATGCTGTGGACCTGATCAGAGACATCCTGGACCCTGGCATCTGGGAGGCAACATACCATCCGGGGTTCTCGCTCATGTCCAAAGAACCTCCTGTCTGTTCCTCTGACTATCGAGTCCCCTATCACTGTTGCCCTCCTCGTCTCTTCTCCTCCCTTCCCTTCTGAGCAGCAGGAGCAGTCCCAGTGCCAGAGACCTGGCTACTGCCACTTGATCCCTGTAGGTCATCCCCCTCAACAGCATCCAAAGCGGAATACCTGTTTTTGAGGGGAACAGCCTCCAGGATCCTCTGCTCTGTCTGCCTGTCCCCTTTCCCTTTCGGTCCCCTGACAGTCACCCATTTCTCTGCCTCCTGGACCCTAGAAGTACCTGCTCTAAGTGGGGTGACTGCCTCCCGATGCACAGCTTCTATATAACTGTCTCCTGATGCTCTGCAGTGTTTGAAGCTGCGACTCCTGTTCATCAGTTCTGAGCTGAAGTTCCTCCAGCCTCAAGCACTTGCTGCAGATGTGGTCACCGTGCACCGCAGCAAGGTCCACTCGCTCCCACATCATGCAGCTGCAGCACATCACCTTGCCCTCCATCTGAATTATGTTTCCTACCTAGGGTAGTCTACTTAGAAGTTATAACAATAACAGTAAACCTTACCCTTACTTACCAGCTACTCACTAGTGTTGTTGCAGATGGCCTCCGCCTCTCGATGCCGAAGCCTGTTGTGCCAAAGTCACTCACTCTGACTCTGTCCACTCCGACAATGGCCGTTCCGCTGGACACAACCTCCTTTTTATTGGCCCTTCTAAATTCTGCAAGAACATAAAAAAGCCCGCGAAAACACACGCGAAAACACACGCGAAAACACATGAAACAAACACGAAAACACGTGAAAACACAAAACACACATGAAAACACACACGAAAACATGAAACACACACGAAAACGTGAAAACACATGAAAACATACACAAAAACACACACGAAGACACACGAAACGCGCGAAAACACACGAAACACACTATAGAACCATAGAACAGTACAGCACAATACAGGCCCTTCGGCCCACCATGTTGTGCCGACCTTTAAACATCGCCTAAGACTATCTAACCCCTTCCTCCCACATATCCCTCTGTATTAAATTCCTCCATATGCTTATCTAACAATCTCTTGAACTTGACCAACGTATCAGTCTCCACCACCATTCCAGGCAGCGCATTCCATGGACCAATCACTCTTTGGGTGAAAAACCTCCCTCTGATATCTCCAAATCTCCCTCTGATATCTCCACAAGCTTTTTAAATACTTTGTCCGTACCTCTTCAGGACCCACTGCTCTAATGTCTCCTGGGCTGATTCTGTGGGAAAAAGGGATATCACCAAGATTGGGGTGTAGTGGACAGTGAGGAAGGCTATCAAAGTTTGCAGTGTGATCTTGATCAGCTGGGAAAATGGGCTGAGAAATGGCAGATGGAATTTAATGCAGAGAAGTGTGAGGTGCTGCACTTTGGGAGGACAAACCAGGGTAAGACTTACACAGTGAATGGTGGGGCTCTGAGGTGTGTGGTAGAACCTGGGAATACAGATCCATAATTCCTTGAAAATGGCATCACAGGTAGATAGGGTCATAAAGAGAGCTTTTGGCACACTGGCCTTCATAAATCAGGGCATTGAGTACAGGAGTTGGGATGTTATGTTGAAGTTGTACAAGACATTGGTGAGGTCGAAATTTAGAGCATTGTGTGCAGTTCTGGTCACCTACCTACAGGAAAGATATCAATAAGCTTGAAAGAGTGCAGAGAAAATTTACACAGATGTTGCCGGGACTTGAGGACCTGAGTTATAGGGAAAGGCTGAATAGGTTAGGACTTTATTCCCTGAAGTGCAGGAGAATGAGGGGAGATCTTATAGAGGTGTACAAAATTCTAAGGGGTATAGATAGGGTGAATGCATGCGGGCTTTTTCCCCTCAGGTTGGGTGAGACGAGAACTAGAGGTGACAGGTTTGGGGTGAAAGGTGAAATATTTAAGGGGAATCTGAGGGGAAACTTCTTCACTCAGAGGGTGGTGTGAGTGTGGAACAAGCTGCCAGCGGAAGTGGTGGATGTGGGTTCAGCTGTAACATTTAAGAGAGGTTTTGATAGGTACATGGATGGGAGGGGTTTGGAGGGATATGATCCGGGTGCAGGTAGATGGGACTAGGCAGAAGATCTATCGGGGGGTCTGTAGTATAATCTCATCAGAGTGATTGCACCTTTCTTATTTTTGAGTTCTACACCTACAGAATCAGTGGATGAGCCCTCTATTATTTCCCCTCTGAGGACATAGGCTGCACTGAGTGTTGTGTGCAGTTCTGGTCACCCTGTTACAAGAAGGATGTGGAGGCTTTGGAGAAGTGCAGAAGAGGTTCACCAGGATGCTGCCTAGATTAGAGGGTGTGAGCTATAAGGAGAGTTTGTTTTCTCTAAATGAGCCCAAGAAGAAGTTCCAATGATCCAAGCACCTGAAACCCTGCCCCCTGCACCAGTTCCTCAGCCACTCATTCACCTGTTTGATTTCTGCCCTCACTAGCAGGTGGCACCAGAGATTACCACCTTCAAGGTCCTGCACTTCAGCCTCTTTCCTAAATCCCTACACTCAGTGTGCAGGACCTCTTCCCCTTTCGACCCATGTCATTGGTGCCAACGTGCACCGTGACATCTGGCTGCTCACCATCCCCCTTGGGAATGTTCTGCAGCCGCTCTGAGACATCCTTGACCCTGGCACCCGGGTGGCCACACACCATCCTGGCGTCTGTGGGCACAGAACCTTCTGTCTGCCCCCCAACTGTCGAGTTTCCAATCACTGTTGCCTTGCGGCTGGTTGAAAGGATGCAGAATAAACTCTGAGCTCATGAACTAAAGGTAGCAGTAAGAATTACTTGCCCTCAATCCCTCCACTTTCTGACCCGGTGCTCTGGTTCCCACCCCCTGACAAACTAGTGGAAACTCCCGAGTAGCGACAAGGCGAAGGGACCGGTGTTGGATCTGCTGCAGTTGCAATGGGAAGGTTCCAGACAACGGGGAGTAGTTGGTGGGACTGCGGGGGTGGGGTGGGGTGAGAGGGGAGGTGGTCTGGCAGCTGTGGAGGGAGTGACCCCTTCCGACTGCTGACATGGGACAGGAGGGCGATGTGTGTCTCAGGTGCCGGCAGCTCCCCTGAGTGTGGAGCTGGGGGTGGAAGGTGAGAAGCAGGGAAGCTGTTTCTCCCTCCTCACATGCTGCCCGCCCCGCTGAGTGTGAGTGTGTGTGTGCGTGTGCCTGTGTGTGAATTTGTGTGTGTGAGAGTGATACATCAGGAGGGATTTGTACACTCACGTCTCACTGGTTTGAGAGGTTTGTCTGGTGTTGTGGGCACTGTGTGCAGTGAAGCACAGACCGACAGCTGCGGAGAGATGTGCTTAACCGTGGTTAGCCATGGTTATCACTGGTTACCTGTGGTTAGCCGTGGTTAGCCCTGGCTAACTGAGGTTGGCCGTGGTTATCCCTGGTTACCTGTGGTTAGCCGTGGTGCGGGGTTGTGACTGATGGGTAATGTCACCTCTGATCTGCTCTCCTGTGTCCAATTTTCTCCATCAGACTATGGAAGACCCAGTGATCATCTGCTCGCTGCTCTGTGGCCCAGACAAGGTACGGAGAACTCTGCTCATGGTTACTGACAATCTCATTGCAAACCATAGGTCAGCACGGTGACCAGAGCTCAGACACAGGTCATGGGTCAGCAGACGTGAACACTACAGAGGATCAGTGGGATGTAATTCACTTGGTTCTCAATGGCATGGATTGAAAGGGTGGGCAGGATGTGTCGGAGGGTTTGGGAACACTCGGATCCTGGGTCAGGGGTCTCAGCTGGAGGTGGGACTGATCTCCTCGGAGCAGAGGAGGCAGCTGGGGTGGGCAGGATGTGTCGGAGGGTTTGGGAACACTCGGATCCTGGGTCAGGGGTCTCAGCTGGAGGTGGGACTGATCTCCTCGGAGCAGAGGAGGCAGCTGGGGTGGGCAGGATGTGTCGAAGGGTTTGGGAACACTCAGATCCTGGGCAGGGAGCACAGCTGGGACGTTACGTGGAACCTTGGGCCATAACCGGAGGTTCACGTCCAGTTCCGCTCGCAGTACTTCAGGAAGGAGGTGATGGAATCACACAGTATGGAAACAGGCCCTTCGGCCCAGCGTGTCCATGCCGACCAAGACACTCACCTGAGCTAGTCCCATTTACCCGTGCTTGGCCCATTTCCCTGATCATTCCCATCCATGGACCTGTCCAAATGTCTTTTAAATGTTGTCATTGTACCTGCCTCACCCACTTCCCCCGACAGCTTGTTCCATACACCCACCGCCCTCTGCCAGGAGAAGTTGCCCCTCAGGTCCTTTTTGAATCTTTCCCCTCTCACCCCAAACCTATGGCCTCCAGTTTTTGGCTCCCTTCCCTGGGAAAAACACTGAGTGCATTCACCCTACCCACGCCCCTCATGATCTCATACACTTCGATAAGGTCACCTCTCAGTCTCCTACGTTCCTGGCCCACCCAATCTCTCCTGATAAGTCAAGACCTTGGTCCCAGCAACACTCGTGTAAATCTTCCCTGCACTCTTTCCAGCTTAATGATGTGTTTCCTATAACAGGGTGACCTAAACCAGACACGATACTCCAAGTGTGGCCTCACCAATGTCTTCTGCAACTTAACGTCCCAACTCTTATACTCAATGCCCTGACGAATGAAGGCCAGTGAATGAATGTCATCTTCTCGCAGCTCCCACCGGGCAGGAGGTACAGAAGCCCGAAGTCCCCACACCACCAGGTTCAGGAACAGCTACTTCCCTTCAACCATCGGTTCTTGAACCGACCGGCACAACCCTGATCACTGCAGCTGAACAACATAATGACCACTTTGATCACTCTGCACCAATCGACTTTTCTTTTATCCTGATTGTGTTCTTTCTTGTAAAAATTGTGTACAGTTTATGTTTTCCTTGTGAGTGCTGTTTATCTGATGCTGTGTGCCTGTGATGCTGCTGCAGGTAAGTTTTTCATTGCACCCGTGCATATGACAATAAACTCGAATGTGTGCCTTTGATCTCTGTGACCCCCTCCGGCCCCTACCTCTCTCCCTGTCTCTGTGACCCCCTCAAGTTCCATTTAAATACCTCCCCACTCACCTCAAACCTTTGCCCTCAAACCAAGGCTCCCCTGTCCTGGGGAAGACCCTCTAACTATGCCCCTCATACTCTCATAGACCTGGGCAGCTCACTGTTCAGCCCCATACATTCCAGTCACAACAAACCCAGCCTCGATCACTGACAGACACCAAGGGCCTTCCTCTGTGTCAGCTGGCAATAAAATAGCAGAAACCAGGTAAATGTTGCTCAGAAATGTATGTTTATTCTTTACATTCAATAATCAGGAATACGAGCTGAATTACAGGAACATCCCCCTTGCTGTGACAGTGAAGTGTGAATGGAGGCGTGAGATTTCCCGGATGCTGTCTCAATGCAACTCCTTGTCACGGTTCTACACTATGGGGAGCCTGTGTAGAAGTGAAAATGTTTCAGAGCAACATCCGGTACATGGGTGCAGACAGCATGTGTCACCATGGGCAGCATTGAACTCAGCACTCACTGGTTTAATGTGAACACACTGGATCTCCTACAGGGCAACTCAAGCAAGCAGGAGAACCTTCATCTGGCTCCTGGTCTCAACAACACTTCGTTCACCCAGTTACAGCAGGACAGGCCCAACGGACATTGCCCATCCCTCACTGTGCTTGGGAGGTGGGGCTGAGACATCTCCTTGATCCGCTGCAGTCTCTCTGGTGAAGGAGCTCTCAGTGTGCCGGTGGGGAGGGAGTTCCAGCGATTAGACCCAGTGACGGTGAGGGAACAGTGAGATATTCCCAAGTTAGGACAGTGTTTTACCCTCACCCAGTCTGTGCTGTTTGTCTCACGAGCAGAGAGGGAATACGATGGGAGACTGCCTGATCTTCAGGGAGCAGCTAGAGAGGGAGCCCCTTGCCCCGGGAATGAGACGTTTGTAGCAGGGACAGTGCCTGTTCCCGAACTCCAGGACTGGAACCACAGCGAGATCCTGAGCTCACTCACGGGCAGCCTCACAGCCCGTGAAGCAGTCCCAAAGCACAGCATCATCCCACAGACACCTTTATTCACAGAACGTGCACCCACACATCCAAGGTCCCCAAATTGCCAGGTTTACGGATCGGGCCGGGTTTGTGTGCGGAGACGGGAATGTTGGATGCAATCTGCTTCCAGCGGCAGGCTCCTGCCAGAACGTGAGTGGCATGAGCAGGATCAACCCCTCACTCCTCACCAACCCCTCACCCCTCGCCAACCCCTCACCCCTCGCCATCCCCTCGCCAACCCCTCACCCTTCACCAATTCCTCACCCCTCACCCCTCGTCAACCTCTCGCCCCTCGCCAACCCCTCACCCCTCACCAACCCCAACCCCTTACCAACCCCTCACCCCTCGCCAACCCCTCGCTCCTTGCCAACCCCTCACCCCTTGCCCACCCCTCGCCCCTCGCTCCTCGCCCACCCCTCGCCAACCCCTCCCACTCCCCCACCTCCTTTAACAACAAATCAAACAACTGAATAAACAGAACCGCACTGGTGCGAGACAGAGAGTGAGAGAACAGTTTGATGTACTGTTGGGGTTTCTCAGGTGGGTTCAAGAACATGACGGCAGTGGGGAAGAAGCTGTTGTTGAACCGTGAGGTGTGGGGTCTTCAGGCTCCTGCACCTCCTGCTGATGGCAGCATCGAGAAGAGGGCACGGCCCAGATGGTGGGGGTCCCTGATGGTGGATGTCACCTTCCTGAGGTATCGTCTCCTGTAGATGTCCTCGGCGGTGGGGAGAGCTGTACCCGTGATGGAACTGGCTGAGTCCACCACTCCCTGTGTTGATGGTCAATGAGGAGGAGATGAGGTTTCTGATCCGCACTGACTGTGGCCTCCCAGTGAGGAGGTCGAGGATCCAATTGCAGACGGAGGTACAGAGGCCCAGGTCTTGGAGCCTGACGATAGGTTCGGAGGGGATGATGGTGTTGAAGAACGGGCTGTGGTCAATGAACAGCAGCCTGACATGTTCCGGTTGTTCAGGTGGCCCAGAACAGAGTGGAGAGCCAGTGAGCTCACATCTGCTGCACACCTATTGTGGTGAGAGGTGAGTTGAAGCAGTTTCCAGGTCAATGTGTGGCTAAGGTGCAGGAGGGAGGGCTTCAGCTTCAAGGATTATTGGCCTCTCTCCCAGGGCATAGAACACAGGACAGTACAGCACAGCAACAGGCCCTTCAGCCCAACGTGTCTGCCCCAAACACGATGCCAACAAACTAAATCTCTTCTGCCTGCACACGGTCCCTCTCCCTCCACTCTCTGCACATTCATGTGTCTGTCTAACAGCCTCTTTAACCCCACTATCGTATCTGCCTCCACCCCCACCCCTGGCAGCCTGTTCCAGGCACCCACCACTCTCTGTGTAAATACCTGCCCCGCACACCTTTCCCCACCTCACCTTAAATCCACGTCCTCCAGTAGTTGAACTTCTACCCTGTGAGAAGGATTCTGACTTTCTATCCCACCTATGCCTCTAACTTTTATAAACCCCTGTCAGGTCTCTCCTCAGCCTCTGATGTTCCAGAGAAAACAACCCAAGTCTGTCCAACCTCTCCTCATAGCTCACACCCTCTAATCCAGGCAGCATCCTGGCGAACTTCTTCTGTACCCTCTCCAAAGCCTCCACATCCTTCCTGTAATGGGGCGACCAGAACTGCACACAGTGCTTGGCCTAACAAGAGTTATATACAGATGCAACACGAAAACAGAGGAGGGGCTGGTTGCACCTAATCTGGAGCGGAACCAATATCCTCGAAGTGAGGTTTGCTCGTGGGATGCGAAGGTTTCAACTAGCAGCTCAAGCAGGAAGAGAACCTTCACCTGGCTCGTGCGTTGAAAGCAGCGTCATCGGTGGACAGGGTGGTGATAAAGGTGTTTGGCACGCTGGCCTTCAGTCAGGGCACTGAGTACAGGAGTTGGGATGTTATAGTTGTATTAGTTATTGGTGAGGCCTCACTTAGAGAGTTTTGGTCGCCCTGTTATAGGAAAGACGTGGTTAAACTGGAAAGAGTGCAGAGAAGATTTACGAGGATGTTGCCAGGACTCGAGGGCCTGAGTTACAGGGAGAGGTTGGCCAGGCTGGGTCTTTATTCCTTGGAATGTAGGAGAATGAGGGGCTTAATGTTATGAGAGGCATGGATAAGGTGGATGGTAACAGTCTGTTCCCAGGGTAGGGGAGTCCAGAACTAGGGGGCATAGGTTTAGGGTGAGAGGGGAAAGATTTAAAAGGGACCTGAGGGGCAACTTATTCACACAGAGGGTGGTGAGCATAAGGAACGAGCTACCAGAGGAAGAGGGTGAGGCAGGTACTACAGGGCAGGCATGGTAGTGTAGCGGTCAGCATAACGCTATTACAGCGCCAGCGGCCCACCACTGTCTGTAAGGAGTTTGTACATTCTCCCCGTGTCTGCGTGGGTTTCCTCCAGCTGCTCCGGTTTCTTCCCACATCCCAGAAACGTACGGGTTAGGAAGCTGTGGGCATGCTATGTTGGCGCCGCGAGCGTGGCGACACTTGCGGGCTGCCCCCAGAACACTACGCAAAAGAAGCATTTCACTGTGTGTTTCAATGTACATGTGACTAATAAAGAGATCTATCATCTTACAATGGTGATATTTAAGAAGCACTTGGATAGGAGCATGGAGGGGAGCCCCTCCCTCTCTACTAAACCCCAGCCCTGGACCCCACACCACGCCCCACCCCTCAAACCTCAGCCGTCACCTGGGAGGAATCTGTTTTTCCAGAAAGTCCATTATGGCTTTGGATCTCAAGTGGTTCATGCAGTCCTTGGTGAAGATCCAGTCGGTGAACTTTGTGTCCCGGCAGGCAGAGGATCGAGAGCATCGAGCATGGAACATAGAACATCGAATTGAGAACATCAACACAGAATATGGAACTTAAAGCACACTGCACAGCACTGCACACAGTGCACTGCACAGCACTGCACACAGCACACAGAACACTGCATACAGCACGCTGCACAGCACTGAACACTGCACAGAGCTCTGCACAGCACTACACACCGTACACTGCACAGAGCACACTGCACACTGCACAGCACTACACACTGCACACAGCTCACTGCACACCACAGCTCTGCACACTGCAAACAGCACACTGCACACAGCACACTGCACAGCACACTGCACACAGCACAGCACTGCACACTCCACTGCACACTGCACAGCACAGCACACTGCACACAACCCAGTGCACACCACACAGAGTGCACTGCACAGAGAACAGAACACAGAGCAGACTGCACACAGCATACAACACACAGCATACTGCACAGACCACACAATACACTGCACAAGGCACACAACATACTGCACACAGCACACTGCACAGAGCTCAGAGCACACAACAGTGCACACTGCACAGTGCACACAACACAGTGCACACAACACAGTGCACACAACACAATGTACACTGCACAGAGCACACAACACATTGCACACTGCACACAGCACAGAACACACTGGACACAGCACACTGCACAGAGCATGCTGCACAGACCACACTGCACTCAGACAACTGCACATGGTGCACTACACACTGCACAGAGCACACACACCACACTAGAGCACAAGAACAGACCCTTCACTGTTGGAACACACAAAGGAGATTCTGAAAGGGGAGGGAGAGCAGCCAGAGGCTGTAATCTGTATTGGTACCCAGGACACAGTCAACAGCAATTAAACATGATCAGCCTGGTGCTGGGCTGAGAGAGAGTGCGAGAGAGAAAACATGTACCGAGGTAGTGTTGGGTTTTCAGGTGGATTCAACAACCTGACAGCAGTGGGGAAGAAGCTGTTGTTGTACCTTGAGGTGTGTGTCTTCAGGCTCCTGTACCTCCTGCCAGAGGGCTCATGTCGATACACTCCCTCCACAGTGTGACCCTCCCTCAGTACCGCCTCTGTTTCTTTAAATAAAACATTTATTAGCTAAAAGCACTACAGAAGACCACAAATATCAAATGTAGACATCTAATACAGAAAGGATCATCTAATCAACTACAGAACTTCAGAGATTACCATAAACTAACACCCACGAAAACACACATACGTCACTACGCCCGCTACCGTAACACTCAATACTTCATATCAAAATCGTATTGGTGTCGTCCACGACACACACGATCTCTTGAGGGGCCCACTGAGCGTGGAACTCGACCAGGGTGCCTGCGGAGACCGCGTGCTCCCTCTCCAAAGACACCCGCGCACGCACGTAAGCACGGAAGACGGGCAGGCAGACAGACTGGCCAGTACCCTCGGCCGCCCGCCGCCGCGTCCCGTGGATGGCCATCTTGGCCAGGCCCAGCAGATGACCCACCAGGAGATCTCCCGCACGCTCAGCCCCGCGCCACACCGGGTGGCCGTAAACCAACATCGTCGGGCTGAAGTGCAGCCAGAACTTAAGCAGCAGCTCCCGCAGATACGCAAAGAGGGGCTGCAGCCTCTTGCACTCCGAGTACGCGTGGTACACCATCTCCTCCCGGCTGTAGAAGTGACAGGTGGCCGGAGTATCAGTGAACTGGCTTAAGAATCGGTTGCACGGTACTGCCCGGTGCAGCACCCGCCATCCCAGGTCCCCAATGTACAGCAGGAGGACTCCCGCGTATAGAAACTTCCATCGGGGACCCCCCCTCTCCACCTGCCGCCAAGACGGACCGCCATGGCATGTCCGGCCGGCAGACCAGGGCTAGGAAGTGAAAGGTGTGCAGGAGCAGCCCCTACAAGAACCGCCTCGGCGCCTCACAGAACGGCACCGTCGGCATGTCCCCCAGGCGGCTCAGGTTGTGCTGGGCCGCCTCCTGAGACAGACGCCAGGCCCTGGGCCCAACCAGCAATTCCGGCAGTGCGGGGGCCAGCGCTGCCGGGACCCGCCCAGCAGCTCCCACGATGGAAGGGGGATGGGTCACGCGCTCACCGCATGACACCGGACCCCACACCCGCATCAGATCTTGGTAGAACCCGGGCCGTTCCCGCGGTATGGCACGGCGAACGGTCTCCACTGGGAGACGTGCCCCCTCCCAGAGGCAGTGGCCTCAGCCGAGGAAATAGGTGGCCAGCTCATGCCACCGCGGGGGGTGCTCGGTGTACAGGTATCTCTGCAGCGCCCTGAGACAGAGGACTGCCAGCTGGGTACGTACGCACACCAGCGACTGGCCTCCCTCCACCAATGGCAGACTCAGGACCGCCACAGAGACCCAGTGCCTCCGGCTGCCCCAGAGAAAGTCCATCAACTTCCTCTGGGTGGTGGCGACGAAGACGTTGGGCGGCACCAGCGTGGCCAGCCGGTACCACAGCATGGAGGCCACCAGCTGGTTGATGACCAAAGCCCTGCCCCGGTACGAGATCGCCCGGAGCAGCCCCGACCAGCGCCCCGGCCGGGCGGAGACTTTCGTCCCCAACTCCTGTCAGTTCGCCGACCAGGACCCCTCGGCCGGGGACAGGTAGACCCCCAGGTAGAGGAGGCGCGAGGTGCTTCACTCGAAGGGCCGCAGCTCCTCCAGCAGGGAGTCCGCCCGCCACGGCCCCACCAGCAGACCTGAACACTTTGCCCAGTTGACTCTGGCGGAGGATGCGGCTGAGTGGACTCTCTGGCACTCGCACATCCTCCGCAGGTTCGTCAGGTCCCTGACCGCAAGGAGGACGTCGTCGGCGTAAGCCGAGAGGACGACCTCCGTCGCCGGCTCGTGCAGCACCAGACCTGTCAGACGCTTCCGAAGAAGGCACAGGACTGGTTCCACGCAGACTGAGTACAACTGCCCTGACATGGGGCACCCCTGATGCACCCTCCTCCCGAAACGAAAGGGCGCCTTCAAGGACCCGTTGACCTTGACGAGGCTCTCCGCAGCGGTGTACAGCAGCCGGACACGGGCCGGGAAATGCGGCCTGAGCCTGAACGCGTGCAGAGTCCCGAACAGGTACCCGTGATCCACCCTGTCGAATGCCCTCTCCTGATTGAGGGAGAGAAAAGTGGCCGGCACCCCGGCCTCCCGGCACAGGCACAGCAGGTCCTGGACGAGGTGGCCGTTGTCCTGGATGGACAGGCCCGGGACCGTGTACGACTGGTTGGGGTGGATCACCTGGGCCAGCACGGAGCCCAGACAATTGGCCATCGCCCGGGCGAACACCTTGTACTCGGTGCAGAGGAGAGACACCGGGCGCCAGTTCCGCAGGCTGCGGAGATCCCCCCTCTTCGGCAGCAGGACCGCCCTGCGCCAAGAGAGGGGCATCTCACCCATCGCCAGGCTCTCCCCCAGCACCCTTGCATAGTCCACCCCCCAGGACGTCCCAAAAAGCACGGAGGAACTCGACCGTCAGCCCATCCAGCCCCGGAGCCTTGCCCTGCTGCAGCTGGTCTAGGGCACCAGTAACTCCTCCAGACTCAGGGTATCCTCCAGCCACTCGACAGCCTCAGGGCTGACTCACAGCAGACCCTCCCACAGAGTTGTGCACGCATCCCCACTGGACGGATCAGGCAAGAACAGGGCCGCGTAAAAAGCGTGGACCTCCCGGATGATTCCCGCCTGATCCGTGACCAAGGATCCATCCGCCGCCAGCAGCTCCACGAGCCACCTGAGGACACACCGCCAGCGCTCCAGAGAGTAGAAGAAGGGCGAGGGCGAGGTGTGCCCTTCACACGTACACACCGCGGGACCCCTTGAGCTGTAGGCCCCGCAGCGCCTGCTTCACCCCCTGGTACCCGTGCCAAAGGGGCGAGTCCTCGGCAGATGGTCCCAGCCGAGACTCCAAGTCGAGCAGCTCCATCTTGAGCCGCTCGACCTCGGACACCCACCCCCTGGTCGCCCCCCCTCGCGTACTCCTGGCAGAAAACCTGGACGTGGGCCTTGCCCACGTCCCACCAGAGCCTGAGGGAGGGGAAACCCCTCAGCTCCTCGCGCTAAGCTGTCCAAAACAGGCAGACTGAGTCCCGGAATCGCCAGTCATCCAGCAGCCGTTTATCGAAGTGCCAGTACGCGGATCCCGCCCTCATGGGCAGCAAACTGAGCACCACCCACACCAGGCAGTGGTCCGAGCACACCACCAGCCACATGGAGGCCGCCAACACACAGGAGACGTGCACCCCGGACACATATAGCCGATCGATCCGCGAACCTCCACCCCTCCCGGACCTCCGTGAGAAGACGCAGGAATCTGGGTGAAGGTTCCGCCAGACGTCGACTAGGGCAAAGGATCCGACCAGGTCCTGCAGCAGCCGCACGGACGCATGGCTACCTTGGGGCCCGGAGCGATCCCTCTCCTCAAAGGTGCAGTTGAAATCGCCCCCAAGGATGACGCACTCGCCGCTTTCGAAAGACCCCACCAAAGCGGACACCTCCCGAGAAAAGCGCGCTTGCATCGGGCCGAGCTCGGGGGCGTACACGTTGACTAAGTGCAACGGCACACAGCCCAAGCATACGGCCAGATGAAGCAGACAGCCCGACACCAGTTCCTGAACCTGCAATATTTCCGGCTGGAAGGTCGGGGCCAACAAGATCGCCACCCGCTCGAAGTGGAGCTGAGGTGACTCATGTAGACCCCCCCCCCCCCGCGCCACTCCAGGAGCCAGGCGGACTCGTCTCCCGGAACGGTGCGGGTCTCCTGCAGGAAGCTCACCGTGCACCTCCCGTCCCGCAGGACCAAGAGGTGGCGGAACCTGCGGAGAGACCCCCTGCCGCCATTGATATTCAGGCTGGCGACGGTGACCATCACGATGGCTACGGTACACTCCCCTCCCCAGTGCTACAGGCGGAAGGAGCAGGGCTCCCCACCGAGCACCCCTGCACCCTGCACTCTGCCTCCAGGAGCAGCTTCAGATCTCTGAACCGGCACTTCTCCGGCCGGTCCAGGCCCGAACCCTTCCCCTGGTTAAGGATGCCCCGGATGAACTGCACGACGGCCAGCAGATTCCCCCACCGGGAGGCGGCCAAGTTTGGCCTTGTTCTGCTTCCTCCAGGTGTCCTCCAGGAACTCCTGGATCCCCTCCACGGTGACAGGCCGCGGCACGGCACCGGGGACGAGGTAGTCCTCCAGCTCGTCATCGGAGGCACCCTCGCCGTCATCACCGGTCCCCAAGCTCTCGTCTACCTCCAGGCAGGTGCCACCACTGGGCAACGCGCCCACCCGAAAACGGGGAGTGACCCCCTCGGATGATCCCGCCCCAGGG
This sequence comes from Pristis pectinata, assembly GCF_009764475.1. NCBI lineage: Eukaryota > Metazoa > Chordata > Chondrichthyes > Rhinopristiformes > Pristidae > Pristis > Pristis pectinata. Next base: position 753,167 of record NC_067418.1, read on the forward strand.
ACAAACCCCCCCCCCCCACTGCCCCCCCACCCCAGGATCAGCGACAGGAAGAGACCCCACCGCCCCTGGGTCCAGGGGCCCACCCGGACCCTGGTCCCAAGGTGGGGCAGGACTGGACCCTCGCACACCGACACAGCACCACCGAGCAGGCAGGTGGCCCAGGGGCACTCCGCCTCCCCTCAGACATGGAGGCAGAACACACCCTCTTGGGACTCCTGGCCTCGATGGCGGCCACGAGCTGGGAGACCACCACCCTGGCCGATACTCGCCCCTCAGGCAAGCCCGGATCCGCGGGGCCCTCAGTGGAGCCGACCCCCTCCCCGGCGGGCGCGCACTCCGAGCACGCAGCCTCAACCGGGGGGTGGGTCCTCACCCTCCAGACAGCCCCCCAACTCAGGGAGGGTGACCCTGACAGAAGCCAAGTTGGGCCCCCTCACAGCGATGCCCTCCAGCTCCGGGGGAGGTCCGCCAGCCGAGCACACGGCCTTCACAGGGAGCAGATCCCCCCTCTCGGGCGACCCCGGTTCCTCTGACCCCTCAGACACGTGCCGGCGCTGCTTCATCCTGCTGGGGTGTGAAGGTACGCTGACCTCCATCTTGGAGGGAACCACGGCCTCCGGCACCTCACCCTCCCCCTCGACCTCTGCCGGCACCCGTGGACCCCCAGAAACCACAGGGACCCCCATATCTGGACTGGAGGAGGCCTGTGGCACCTGCCCCTCCAGGGGTGAGGCCTGGAGGTGCTTCTGCTTCCACCGCGCTTTCCGACTCCGAACAGTCGCCCACCCCTCCCCACCGCCCGCACCCCACTCACCCCCACCCCCCTCCCCCACCGGCATGGGGGGGCAGCAGGGGCAGGGACAGCGGGGGCAGGGGCAGTGGGGGGAGGAGCCACGATGGGGACGTCAGTGGTATCCCCCCCCCCCCCCCCGTGCCGCCAAGGCGGAACCAGCAGCCTGGCGGCCGGGACAATGCCGACGGACATGCCCAAACGCCTTGCACGTGTGGCACCATGGACGGCTGGTGGCCCAGAAAACCTGGTAGTGCTGCCCCTCGTACGTGATCTGGAAACGCCCCTCGGCATCCCCTCCCCGCTCCAGCTGTATCAACAGCGAGCGCTTGAAGGAGTACACGTTCTCAAAGCCAGGTACAGCCGGCTTGAGTAGCATCGGAGTGATGTTTGACTGCACCTCGCCCAGATTCCGCAAGTGAGGGAGGAGGACATCGTCAGGGATATGGGGAAATACCTCGGAAAGGATGACCCGCTGCACGGGGGCCCCCACTAGCTCCACCGGCACGAAGACCTCCCCCGACATCAGCCCCCTGCCCAAGGCCAAGGACACCTCCTTCTCCGAGCGCAATACAAACACCAGTCCACCAAACATTCTAGTGACCGTGACAACACCTGCCCTGCCCCCACCATCGCAGACATGGCCCTTAGGCCACCCCCCAGTCCGATCGATGGAGGCACAGAGCAGCGCACCGCATTGTTCAAAGTCAACAGTCTGAAGGGTGACGTCTTCCCAGTAGCCACGCCTCCAGGAGCAGCAACGGTTGCGTAGGACCGAGGCTGCGTCACGCCCGAGGCACAGGCAGCCATGATAAGTCCCTACGCAGTCAGAAATCCAAAGATGCACTGCCTGCCCGATAAGAGCAGCACAGTAATTAGGTCCACAAAAAGCAGTTCAGGGAAAAAGAAGGTAGGAGACGTCTCCAGATAAGCAGTCTGTGAGCTGAAGCTCCAGCGCCATCCCTCCTGCACGCAGTGAAGCGTCCACCGGCAGCCCGGCCTGACGTTTCCCCGGCTGCGTGAAAGTCCAGGAGTTGCCGAGAAACTTTTCACCCAGGCACCCTGGGCCAAGTTCTCCAGTGGGAGGAAGCCGGCCAATAACACAGGCCAGATGAACTCCAGGTCCGGCTCCCTCAAAGTTCGAAATGAACCCTGGCAACTCGCCAGCCACTGCCGCTCCCACAGCGCTTGGAGATCAGCTCCAACAGCAGGGAAAAAAAACACCTCTCTCAAAGAGAAGCCGCCTCAGCCCCCGCTCCAGACGAAGGACACACACTCCCGCAACTTCCAAAAACACTCCGAACTCACTCTTGTAGATTCTTCACCAATAAATCAGCAGTCCAACGGAGAGCACACTCAGTACTGCCACTACCACAGTGGGACCCTCACTCAGTACCACCCCTCCCACAGTGACACCCCCTCAGCACCACCTCTCTGACCCCACAGCTTGGTGTCAGTACCTGAGCTTGGGACTCCCTGAGGACAGTGAGTATGAGGAGACAGACTCCGGCCAAAATGACTGTCCGGTTCATCGTTCCCTGAAATCAAGCAAGAATGAATGCAGGAGCACAGCTGGTGCTCTCCTCTCCTTGGTCTCTCCCTCCTGCAGCAGTCACCCCCCCCCCCGCCCCACCCCGTCCCACACCCACCCCGTCCCCCCCCCCCACTGCCACCCTGTCCCACACCAACCCTGGCCCACCAGACCAGTTTACCCTGCCTCGAAGTCTCTGCTCCCCTCCTTTCCTCAGGCCCTCCCTCAGGATCCAGGACACTTCTGTCTGATAATTCTCCCAACACCTGAGCATTGCACAGCAGATCCCACACCTGGTGCACAGAGCACAGAGGGGTCCAACAGAAAGGAGGGTCCTGGCCTCTGTGTACAGGCACAGCATACAAGTGTGCACACATGCACACACACACACACACACACACACACGTGTCAACACATGCACGCACGTGCACACACGAAGACCATACAAGCTCTCACACCATAAGACCATGAGACATAGGAGCAGAATTAGGCCATTCGGCCCATCGAGTCTGCTCTGTCATTCGATCACGGCTGATTTATTTTTCCCTCTCAACCCCATTCTCCTGCCTTCTCCCCGTAACCTTCAACGCCCTTACTAATCAAGAACCTATCAACCTCTGCTTTAAACACACTCAATGACTTGGACTCCACAACCATCTGTGGCAATGAATTCCACAGATTCACCACCCTCTGGCTAAAGAAATTCCTCCTCATCTCTGTTCTAAAGGGATGTCCTTCTGTTCTGAGGCTGTGCCCTCTGGTCCCAGACTCTCCCACCACTGGAAACATCCTCTCCACGTCCACTCTATCCAGGCCTTTCAATATTCGGTAGGTTTCAGTAAGATCCCCCCTCATCCTTCTAAACTCCAGTGAGTAGAGGCCCAGAGCCATCAAATGCTCCTCATACGTTAACCCTTTCATCCCCAGGATCATTCTCGTGAACTTCCTCTGGACCCTCTCCAATGCCAGCATATCCTTCCTTAGATATGGGGCCCAAAACTGCTCACAATACTCCAAATGTAGTCTGACCAACGCCTTATGAAGCCTCAGCATTACATCGTTGTATCCACTGATTCAACCTGCAAGTTAACCTTTAGGGAATCCTGCACTGGGACTCCCAAGTCCCTTTGCACCTCCGATTTCTGAATTCTCTCCCCATTTAGAAAATAGTCTACGCCTTTATTCCTTCTACCAAAGTGCATGACCGTACACTTCCCTACGCTGTATTCCATCTGCCACTTCGTTGCCCATTCTCCCAACCTGTCCAAGTCCTTCTGCAGACTCCCTGCTTCCTCAGCACTACCTGCCCCCCCACCTATCTTTGGTTCATCCGCAAACTTGGCAACAAAGCCGTCAATTCTGTCATCCAGATCATTAACATATAACGTGAAAAGTTGCGGACCCAACACCGACCCCTGGGGAACACCACTACTCACCGGCAGCCAACCAGAAAAGGCCCCCTTTATTCCCACTCTTTGCCTTCTGCCAGTCAGCCAATCTTCTATCCATGCTGGTACCCCTCCTGAAATACCACGGGCTCCTAGCTTGTTTAGAGCCTCATGTGCGGCACCTTGTCAAAGGCCTTCTGAAAATCCAAGTAAACATCCACTGACTATCCTGCTTGTTACTTCCTCAAAGATTTGTCAGGCCAGACTTCCCCAGTGCTGACATTGGCCTATTTTGTCATGTGGTTCCAAGTAGCCTGAAACCTCATCCTTAATAATGGACTCTAACATCTTACCAACCACTGAAGTCAGGCTACCCGGCCTTTCACTTCCTCTCTTTTGCCTCCTTCCCTTCTTAAAGAGTGGAGTGACATTTGTGATTTTCCAGTCCTCTTTCAAGAATCACTAGAATCCTGACTCTAGTGATTCTTGAAAGATCACTACCAATGCCTCCACAATCTCTTCAGCTACCTCTTTCAGAAACCCGGGGTGTAGTCCATCCGGTCCAGGTGACTTATCCACCTTCAGACCTTTCAGCTTCCCAAGTACCTTCTCCTTAGTAATAGCAACTACACTCACTTCTGCCCCCTGACTCTCTCGAATTTCTGGCACATTGCTGGTGTCTTCCGCAGTGAAGACTGATGCAAGATACTTATTCAGTTCATAATACTTATTCTAGGGTGGTTCGGGAGGGTTTAAACTAGTTTGCGAGGGGGAAGGGAACCGGAGGAGTAGGTCAGAGGAAGAAGAGGATGGGGAAAAGTGAGATCTAACAGGTAGAGAGGCTTTGAGGAAGGAGAAGCAGAGTACAGGGTATAAAAGTAGTAAGGTGGATGGGCTAAAGTGCATTTACTTATATACAAGAAGCATCAGGAATAAGGGTGATGAACTGAGAGCTTGGATAAGTACATGGGACTACGATATTGTGGCTATTACAGGGACATGGCTGACATCAGGGCAGGAATGGATATTGAATATTCCTGGATTTCAGTGTTTTAAAAGGGATAGGGAGGGGGGAGAAGAGGAGGAGTGGTGGTGTTACTGGTCAGGGACACTGTTACAGCTGCAGAAAGGGTGGATAATGTAGAAGGATCCTCTCTAGAGTCAATATGGGTGGAAGTTAGGAACAAGAAAGGAGCAGTTACTCTACTGGGAGTATTCTATAGGCACCCCGGTAGCAGCAGGGATACTGAGGAGCAGATTGGGAGGCAGATTTTGGAAAGATGCAAAAATAACAGGGTTATTATAGTGGGAGACTTCAACTTCCCAAATATTGATTGGCACCTGCTTAGTGCCAAAGGTTTAGATGGGGCAGAGTTTGTTAAGTGTGCCCAGGACGGATTCCTGACACAGTATGTTGACAGGCCGATTAGAGGGAATGCCATATTAGATCTAGTTTTAGGTAATGAACCGGGTCAGGTGACAGATCTCTCGGTGGGTGAGCATTTGGGGGACAGTGACCATTGCTCGATAACCTTTAGCATTGTCATGGGCAGGGATAGGAGCAAAGAGGACGGGAAGATATTTAATTGGGGAAAGGTGAATTATGAGGCTATAAGGTGAGAACTTGGGAGTGTAAATTGAGATGACATTTTTGAAGGGAAATGTACTGTGGAGATGTGGTCGATGTTCAGGGATCTTTTGCAGGATGTTAGGGATAAATTTGTCCCGGTGAGGCGGAGAAGGAATGGCAGGGTGTAGGAACCGTGGGTGACAAGAGAGGTGGAACAACTAGTTAGGAAGAAGAAGGCAGCATACATAAGGTGTAAACAGCAAGGATCAGACAGGGCTCATGAGGAATATAGCGTAGCAAGGAAGGAACTTAAAAAGGGGCTGAGGAGAGCGAGAAGGGGATATGAAAAGGCTTTGGCGAGTAGGGTTAAGGAGAATCCCAAGGCTTTTTACTCATACGTGAAGAGCAGAAGGATGGCTAGAGTAAAGGTAGGTCTGATTAAAGACAAAGGTGGGAGGATGTGCCTGGAAGCTGTGGGAGTGGGTGAGGTTCTCAATGAATACTTCTCTTCAGTATTCACCAAGGAGAGGGGTCTTGATGACGCTGAGGACAGTGTTGGTAAGGTTAATGTTTTTGAGTATGTAGATATCAAGAGAGGGGATGTATTGGAACTGTTAGAAAATATTAGGACAGATAAGTCCCCGGGGCCTGATATAATATTCCCCAGGCTGCTTTGTGAGGCGAGGGAGGAGATTGCTGAACCGTTGGCTAGGATCTTTGAGTCCTCGTCCACGGGGATGGTACCAGAGGATTGGAGGGTGGCGAATGTTGTCCCCTTATTCAAAAAAGGTAGTAGGGATAGTCCAGGGAATTACAGACCAGTGAGCCTTACGTCTGTGGTGGGTAAGCTGCTAGAAAGGGTTCTAAGAGATAGGATCTATGAGCATTTAGAGAATCATGGACTGATTAGGGACAGCCAGCATAGCTTTGTGAAGGGAAGATCTTTGAGGAGGTGACCAGGAAGATCGATGAGGGTAGTGCAGTAGAAGTGGTCGACATGGATTTTAGTAAGGCGTTTGACAAGGTTTCGCATGGTAGGCTTCTTCAGAAGGTCAGAGGCCGATCCAGGGAGGCTTGGCCGTGTGGATTCAGAATTGGCTTGCCTGTAGAAAGCAGAGGGTTGTGGTGGAGGGAGTGCATTCGGATTGGAGGGCTGTGACTAGTGGTGTCCCACAGGGATTAGTTCTGGGACCTCTACTTTTTGTGATATTTATTAATGACGGATGAGGGGGTGGAAGGCTGGGTTAGCAAGTTTGCAGATGACACAAAGATTGGTGGTGTTGTGGATAGTGTGGAGGGCTGTCGAAGCTTACTGAGGGATTTTGACAGGATGCAGAGCTGGGCTGAGAAGTGGCAGATGGAGTTCAATCTGGAGAAGTGTGAGGTGGTACACTTTGGAAGGACAAACTCCAAGACAGAGTACAAGGTTAATGGCAGGATTCTGGGTAGTGTGGAGGAGCAGAGGGATCTGGGGGTTCATATCCACAGATCACTGAAAGTTGCCTCACAGGTAGATAGGGTAGTTAAGAAAGCTTATGGGATGTTAGCTTTCATAAGTCGTGGGATCAAGTTTAAGAGCCACGAAGTAATGGTGCAGCTTTACAAAACTCTAGTTAGACCACACTTAGAGTACTGTGTCCAGTTCTGGTCGCCTCATTATAGGAAGGATGTGGAGGCGTTGGAAAGGGTGCAGAGGAGATTTACCAGGATGCTGCCTGGATTAGAGAGTATGGATTGTGAGGAGAGACTAAAGGAGCTAGGGCTGTTCTCATTGGAGAGAAGGAGGATGAGGGGAAACATGATAGAGGTATACAAATATTAAGAGGAATAGATAGAGTGGACAGCCAGCACCTCTTTCCCAGGGCACCAATGCTCAATACAAGAGGACATGGCTTTAACGTAATGGGTGGGAAGTTCAAGGGAGATGTCAGAGGGAGGTTTTTCATCCAGAGTGGTTGGTGCATGGAATGCGCTGCCTGTGGTGGTGGTGGAGGCTGATACATTGGACAAGTTCAAGAGATTGTTAGATAAGCATATGGAGGAATTTAAGTTAGAGGGATATTTGGGAGGAAGGGGTTAGATAGTCTTAGGAGTGGTCTGAAGGTTGGCACAATATGGTGAGCCGAAGGGCCTGTATTGTGCTGTACTGTTCTATGGTTCTATGGTTCTATCCACCATTCCTTCGTTCCTCATGACTACTTCTGCAGTATCGTTTCCCAGCAGTCCGATGTCCACTCTTGCCTCTCTTTTACTCTTTATCTATCTGATAAAACATTTGGTATCCTCTGTTATATTATTGGCAGCTTACCTGAATATTTCATCTTTTCTCCCCTTATTGCTTTTTCAGTTGCCTTCTGTTGGTTTTAAAAGCTTCCCAATCCTCCAGCTTCCCACTAATTTTTGCGATATTGTCTGCCCTCTCTTTTGCTTTTATGCTGTCTCTGACTTCCCTTGTCAGCCACGGTTGCCTCACCCTCCCTTTAGAATGCTGCTTCTTCTTTGGGATGAACTGATCCTGCATCTTCAGAATCACTCCAGAAACCCCTGCCTTTGCTGCTCTACCATCATCCCTGCCAGGGTCCCCTTCCAATCAACTCTGGCCAGCTCCTCAACAGGGCCTTGTTACCCTTGCAGTTTCATTACTCTACCCAGAAGGGTGCTTTATCTTCTGATCCTATATCACTTCTTGCTGAGGATTTAATTTCATTTTTTTACCAACAGAGCCACCCCACCCCCTCTGCCCACCTGCCTGTCTTTTCAATAGGATGAGTATCCTTTGATGTTTAGCTCCCAGCTGTGACCTTCCTTCAACCACGACTGTGATGTCCACGACATACCTGCCAATTTCTAACTGCGCTATGAGCTCAGCTACCTTGTTTCATACACTGCGTGCATTCAAATACAACACCTTCAGTCCTGGGTTCTCCACCCCTCTTCTCCAATTTGTCTCCATGTTGCCTGAAGTTAAATTCCTATCCCTTGCCAAACTTTCTGTCTTGTGTCTTATTCTGGAGACTTCAGGAACCTTTCCTGCACTCTCCTTCCCTTTTACTTTATCCATATTTTTCCAACCAGTTGAACCCACCCACTACTGTTTAGTTTAAAGCCCTATCCTCATCCCTAGTTATGTGATTGGCCAGGACCCTGGTCCCACCGTGGTTCAGGTGGAGCCCGTCCCATTGGAACAGCTCCTTCCTTCCCCAATACTGGTGCCAATGTCCCATGAATTCAAACCCACTTCTCCCACATGGCTCAGGTAAGAATCCAGACATTATTACCTCTGTGGTTCTGATTTTTAATTTAGTCCCCAGCTGCTCAAATTCCCTCAGCAGAACCTCTTTCCTTGTTCTACCTACGTCATTGGTATCCACATGGACCACAACAACTGGATCTTTACACACACACACACACACACACACACACACACACACACACACACACACACACACACACACACACACACACACACACACACACACACACACACACACACACACACACACACACACACACTGGCCCTGACCTCTGGGGAGATGCACCAGCAGAGGACATGCTCTGAAGCTCTGGAATGTCAGCTTTAAACCTCACTTGCTCTTTAATTCCCTTCATTCCAATATCTCTCACTCTCTCCCTCCTTCCAGTCTTGATCCCTCACTCTCCCTCCTTCCAGCCTCAATCCTTCACTCTCTGTCTCCCTCTGGCCCTGATCTCTCTCTCTCTCTCTCTCTCTACATACCTGCCTCAGTACTCTCACACACTGTCAGTCCAGTCTCTCTATAACATACTCACCTTGCCTGCCGTGACAACTGAGCTTCGGTAACAGTTTTCAAACAGATTCAGTCTCCTGGTTAGTTGGGTCTCTTAAATATTACCATTTCTTTTGATCTGGTTAATGTTTGGCCGGCCCCTGTTAACCTGACCGCATAAATCAGCTCAAATCAGAGGTGTTCTAGTGCGTGAATCACTCATAGTTCGCAGGCAGCTCCAACACGTCATTAAGAAGGCAAACGCCACGTTGGCCTTTTTTTACGAAAGGTTTGGAGTTTAAGATCAGGGAGGTTTGTTCCAGATGTACAGGGAGTCGGTGAGACCTCAGCTGCAGCACTGCGCACAGTCGTGATCCCCTCACCTAAAGAGGGGTACGGTAGGACTGGAGTCAGTCCGAAGGGACTTCACCAGGGTCATTCCTGGGATGAGAGGGTTGTCCCATCAACATGTTGGGTTTGGAGTTTAGCAGAATGCGGGGTCACCTTATTCAAACATCCTAGGTGGGCTTCAGAGGGTAGATGTTGGGATGTTTCCACCGGTGGGAGAGTCACGGACAAGACGACATAGATACAAGATAAGGGGCTGGTCATTTATACCTGAGGGGTGTAGAAATTTCTTCTGTCAGATGGGGGTGAATCTGGAGAATTCTCTGCCTCCAAGGGTGGAGGAGGCCCAGAGCATTGGATAGATTTCAGGTGGAGGGAGGTAAATATTTGACAGATCGAGGAGTTCAGGGTGATGGGAACTGGCACAGAAGGGGAGTTGAGGCAGCGTAGGGCAGCCATGGTCATGTTGAATGGTGGGACAGGCCTGAGGGATCGAACGGCCACTTCCTGCTCCGAGAGTCAGAGCCATCGTGTCATGGTCACACAGCACAGAAACAGGCCCTTCGGCCCAACTGGTCCATGCCAACCAAGATGCCAATCTAAGCCAGTCCCATTGGCCCGAGTTTGGCCCAAATCCCTCAAAACCTTTCCGATCCATGTACCTGTCCAAGTGTCTTTTAAATGTTGTTGATGTTCCTGCTTCAACCAATCCCTCCGGCAGCTCATTCCATGGACTCACCACCCTCTGGGTGAAAAGGTTGCCACTCAGGTTTCTCTTAAATCTCTCCCCTCTCACCCTAAACCTGTGCACCCTAGTCCTTGATTCCCCAACCCTGGGAAAAAGACTGAGTGCATTCACCCTGTCGATGCCCCTCATGATTTTATACACCTCAATAAGATCACCCCTCATTCTCCTATACGCCAAGGAATAAAGTCTTAGCCTGCTCAACCTCTCTCCATAACTCAGTCCATTGAGTCCCAGCAATATCCTCGTACATCTCCCCTGTACTCTTTCCAGCTTAATTACATCTTTCTTATAGCAGGGCGACCAAAACTGAAAGTATTTCAAATGCGGCCTCACCAACGTCTCGTACAACTGCAACATAACATCCCAACTCCTATACTCAGTGCCCTGACTGATGAAGGCCAGTGTGCCGAAAGCCTTCTTCAACACCCTGTCTACCTGTGATGCCACTTTTAGGGAACCATGTACCTGTACTCCTCAGTCTCTCTGTTCTACAACACTCCCCAGGCCCTACTGTTCACTGTGAAAGTCCTACCCGAATTTGTCTTCCCAAAATGCAAAACCTTGCACTTATCTGAATTAAACTCCATTTGCCATTCCTAGGCCCACTGACCCAGCTGATCAAGATCCCTCTGAAAATCCCAATAACCATCTGCACGGTCAACAACACCACCTATTTTAGTGTCATCTGCAGACTTACAAACCGTGCCTGTACATTCTCATCCAAACCATTGCTATAGATGACAGATAACAATGGGCATCTCACTGAGCCCTGGGGAACACCTCTAGCCAGGGGCACCATTTGAGGTGTGATCTGAGCAGTGGGTTAAGCCAACGTGTAATTGTCCAAGGTGAAACACACTACAAAGTGTGTACCCAATCAGTGTACCCATCCTGTGCACCCGACCAGTGTACCCATCCTGTGCACCCATTTTGTGTACCCAACCAGTGTACCCATCCTGTGTACCCATCCTGTGTACCCAACCAGTGTACCCATCCTGTGTATTGAACCAGTGTACCCACCCCGTGTACCAAACAAGTGTACCCATCCTGTGTATTGAACCAGTGTACCCATCCTGTGTACCGAACCAGTGTACACATCCTGTGTACCCATCCAGTGTACCCACCCAGTGTACCGAACCAGTATACCCATCCTGTGTACCCATCCTTGTATTGAACCAGTGTACCCATCCTGTGTACCGAACCAGTATACCCATCCTGTGTACCCATCCTGTGTATTGAACCAGTGTACCCATCCTGTGTACCGAACCAGTGTACACATCCTGTGTACCCATCCAGTGTACCGAACCAGTGTACCCACCCAGTGTACCAAACCAGTATACCCATCCTGTGTACCCATCCTGTGTATTGAACCAGTGTACCCATCCTTTGTACCCATCCTGTGTACTGAACCTGTGTACCCATCCTCTGTACTGAACCTGTATACCCATCCTGTGTACCCATCCTGTGTACCCAGCCTGTGAACTGATCTTGTGTACACAACCAATGTACCCAGCCTGTGTACCCATTGGAAGCAGATATGATCGCAACAGTTAAGAGGCATTTAGCCAGGCACATTGGCAAGGAATGGAAGACTATGGACCATGTGCAGGCAGAAGGGATTGGTTTAAAATTGACATCACGGTCAGCACAGTCATAGTGTGCTTAAGGGACTGTTCCTTTACTATTGTGTTCTATGTTCTATCCCCACCCACGTCCGTGGGTTTTACGCTCAAGCTCCTTGAATTTTACTGCGCTGATTATGTGCTGGATGGTGCGGTGGAGAGATGGGATTGGCTGTTGGGACATCTGGTGGTGAGAATGGATTGGCTGGTTGATGGTGTGGTGGACAGATCAGATTGGCTGGTTGATGGGGTGGTGGATGGATCGGATTGGCTGCCGGATGGTGTGGTGGACAGATCGGATTGGCTGGTTGATGGTGTGGTGGACAGATCGGATTGGTTGGTTGATGGTGTGGTGGACAGATTGGATTGGCTGGTTGATGGTGTGCCAGACAGATCGGATTGGCTGCCTGATGGTGAGTTCAACAGATCGGATTGGCTGGTTGGTGGTGAGCTGGACAGATCGGATTGGCTCACAGACAGGGGGGTGTTCTGTCTCTGCACTGTTCTATGTTCCTCTGTGGTGTCCACATCTGCTGACCCGTGGCCCGTGTCTGAGCTCTGGTCACCATGCCGACCTGTGGTTTGCGATGAGATTGTCAGTAACCACGAGCAGAGCTCTCCGTACCATTCTGGGCCACAGAGCAGCGAGCAGATGATCACTGGGTCTTCCATAGTCTGATGGAGAAAATTGGACACAGGAGAGGGTGGGGGAGGGTGAGCAGCCAGAGGTCACGGTGCGTGTTGGTACCAACAACAGAGGTAGAATGAGGGATAAGGCCCGAGGGGGTTAGGAGAGAACCTGAGGGTAGTGATCTCTGGATTACTCCCAGTGCCATGTGCTAGGGGGGGTAGAAACAGAAATGTAGCTGAATACGTGGCTGAGAAGCTGGTGTAGGGGGCAGGGATTCCAGTTCGTGGATCACTGGGACCTCTTTGGGGACAGAGGAGACCTGCACAAGAGGGATGGGTTGCACCTGAACTGGACGGGGACCCATATCCTGCCTGGGAGGGTTGGTGGTGCTACTTGGGAGGGTTTAAATCAGAGTGGCAGTGGGGTGGGGCCCTGAGCAGTGGAGTGGCTGTTGAGAAGTCAGGGGAGAATACCGTAGCCAATAAGAGCAAGTTTAGTCATCAGGACTGACAGGAGCACATAAAGGGAGAGGGAAGTCGATCGGTTTAAATTGCATTTATTTCAATGCAAGAGGCTTAACAGGTAAGGCAGATGAACTCAGGGCATGGATTGGCTCTGGGACTGGGATATCACAGCCATAACAGAAACATAGAATCATAGAAGTAGAACGGTACAGCACAATACAGGCCCTTTGGCCCACAATGTTGTGCCGACCTTTAAACCTCGCCTGACTATCTAACCCCTTCCTCCCACATATCCCTCTATTTTAAATTCCTCCATATGCTTATCTAGCAACTCTTGAATTTGACCAACGTACCTGCCTCCACCACTGCCCCAGGCAGTGCATTCCATGCCCCAACCACTCTCTGGGTAAAAAACCTTCCTCTGATATCTCCCTTGAACTTCCCACCCATTACTTTAAAGCCATGACCTCTTGTATTGAGCATTGGTGCCCTGGGAAAGAGGCGCTGGCTGTCTACTCTATCTATTCCTCTTAATATTTTGTATACCTCTATCATGTTTCCCCTCATCCTCCTTCTCTCTAATGAGTAAAGCCTGAGCTCCCTTAGTCTCTCCTCATAATCCATACTCTCTAATCCAGGCAGCATCCTGGTAAATCTCCTCTGCACCCTTTCCAATGCTTCCACATCCTTCCTATAATGAGGTGACCAGAACTGGACACAGAACTCCAAGTGTGGTCTAACCAGAGTTTTGTAAAGCCGCATCATTACCTCGCAGCTCTTAAACTCGATCCCACGACTTATGAAAGCTAACATCCCATAAACTTTCTTAACTACCCTATCCACCTGTGAGGCAACTTTCAGTGATCTGTGGATATGAACCCCCAGATCCCTCTGCTCCTCCACACTGCCCAGAATCCTGCCATTAACTTTGTACTCTGCCTTGAAGTTTGTCCTTCCAAAGTGTACTACCTCACACTTCTCCGGATTGAACTCCATCTGCCACTTCTCAGCCCAGCTCTGCATCCTATCAATGACCCTCTGCAATCTTCGACAGCCCTCCACACTATCCACAACACCACCAACCTTTGTGTCATCTGCAAACTTGCCAACCCAGCCTTCCACCCCTCATCCAAGTCATTAATAAAAATCACGAAAAGCAGAAGTCCCAGAACTAATCCTTGTGGGAAACCACTAGTCATAGCCCTCCAATCCGAATGCACTCCCTCCACCACAACCCTCTGCTTTCTACAGGCAAGCCAATTCTGAATCCATATGGCAAAGCTTCCCTGGATCCCATGCCCTCTGACCTTCTGAAGAAGCCTACCATGTGGAACCTTGTCAAATGCCTTACTAAAATCCATGTAGACCACATCTACTGCACTACCCTCATCAATCTTCCTGGTCACCTCCTCAAAGAACACTATCAGGCTTGTGAGACATGATCTTCCCTTCACAAAGCCATGCTGGCTGTCCCTGATCAGACCATGATTCTCTAAATGCTCATAGATCCTATCTCTCAGAATCCATTCCAACAGATTGCCCACCACAGACGTAAGGCTCACTGGTCTATAATTTCCTGGACTATCCCTACTACCTTTTTTTGAATAAAGGGACAACATTAGCCACCCTCCAATCCTCTGGTACCATCCCTGTGGACAACGAGGACTCAAAGATCCTAGCCAACGGTTCAGCAATCTCCTCCCTCGCCTCACGAAGCAGCCTGGGGAATACTCCTTCAGGACCCAGGGATTTATCTGTCCTAATATTTTCTAACAGCTCCAACACATCCTCTCTCTTGATATCTACATGCTCTAGAACATTACCCTCACCAACACTGTCCTCAGCATCATCAAGGCCTCTTCTCGGTGAATACTGGAGAAGTATTCATTGAGAACCTCACCCACTTCCACAGCTTCCAGGCACATCCTCCCACCTTTGTCTTTAATCAGACCTACCTTTACTCTCGTCATCCTTCTGCTCTTCACATACGTGAAAAAAGCCTTGGGATTTTCCTTAACCCTACTTGCCAAAGCCTTTTCATGTCCCCTTCTTGCTCTCCTCAGCCCCTTCTTAAGTTCCCTCCTCGCTACCCAATATTCCTCACGAGCCCTATCTGATCCTTGCTGTTTACACCTTATGTATGCTGCCTTCTTCTTCCTAACTAGTTGTTCCACCTCTCTTGTCACCCATGGTTCCTTCACCCTGCCATTCCTTCTCTGCCTCACCAGGACAAATTTACCCCTAACATCCTGCAGGAGATCCCTAAACATCGACCACATCTCCATAGTACATTTCCCTTCAAAAATGTCATCCCAATTCACACTCACAAGTTCTAGCCTTATAGCCTCATAATTTGCCCTTCCCCAATTTGCTCTTCGCCACCCCTCCTCCTCTTCTGCCCCCCTCTCTGTCCTTTTTAAAACACTGAAATCCAGGCATATCTAGTCTCCATTCCTGCCCTGGCGACAGCCAAGTCTCTGCAAGAGCCACATTATCATAGTTCCATGTATTTATCCAAGCTCTCAGTTCATCTCCCTTATTCCTGATACTTCTTGAATTTAAGTAAATGCACTTTAGCCCATCCACCTTACTACTTTTATACCATGGCTGAGGTAAGGGCAGGACTTGGCAGCTCAATGCTCCAGGACACAGATGCTACAGGTGTGACAGAGGTACAGGTGTGACAGAGGTACAGGTAAGCGAGGAGGGGGAGACACCTTCTTAATGAGGATGCTGGAGGAACGGAGCAGGCCAGGCAGCATCCGTGGAGAAAAGCAGACAGTCAATGTTTCAGGTCAGGACCCTTCTTCAGGACTGAAACTGAAACGTTTCAGACCTGATCCTGACCCAAAACGTTGACCGCCTGCTTTTCTCCACGGATGCTGCCTGGCCTGCTCCGTTCCTCCAGCATCTTGTTTTTTCATCCAGATTTCAGCGTCTGCGGTCTTTTATTTCTCTCTTCTTAATGAGGATACTCTTGGGAGCATCCAGTGAGGCCATATGGGTAAGAAAGCTTTCTCTATCATATACAGAGGGAGCTACCAGAGAGGGTGAAACACTGGACCGCCTCCTGGGCAATGAGGTAGGGCAGGTGGCGGATGTGTCTGTCGGTGAGCACTTGGGGGGCCAGTGATCGTAATTCTATTAGTTTTAAAACGGTTATGGAGAAGGACACAACTGGTTCACAGGTTGTTCCTGAATGGGGGCAGAGCAAATTTTGGAACCATTAGGTGGGATCTTGCAGAGGTTGATTGGGCAAGATTGTTTGCAGGGAACGGAACTTCTGCTGAGAGGCAGGCTTTTAGAAGTGTGACATCAAAAGTTTAGGGTCTGCATGTTGCTGTTAGGGTGAAGGGCAAGGCTGGCAGGTTTCAGGAATCCTGGTTGACGAGAGATATTGAGGATCTGGTTAATGTGAGGTATTGCATTTTGGGAGATCAAACCAGGGTAGGACTTGTACAGTGAATGGTAGGGCCCTGGGGAGTGTTGTGGAACAGAGGGACCTAGGAGTACAAGTGCATAGTTCGCAGAAAGCTGCATCACAGGTAGGCAGGGTGGTGAAGGAGGTGTTTGATGTGCTGGCCTTCATCAGTCAGAGCACAGAAGTATAGGAGTTGGGAAGTTATGTTGTATAAGTCGTTAGTGAGGCTACACTTGGAGTACTGTGTACAGGTTTAGTCATCTTATTATAGGAAATATGTGGTTAAAGTGGAAAAAGTGCAGAAAAGATTTACCGGCATGTTGCCTGGACTTGGGGGCCTGAGTTACAGGGAGAGGTTGCGTAGAACAGTACAGAACCCTGAACATCCCCTTTGAACTTACCCCCTCTCACCTTAAATGCATGCCCTCTGGTATTAGACATTTCAACCCTGGTGAAAAGATTCCGGCTGTCTACCCTACTTATGCCTCTCATAACCTAGAAACCTCAGGTCTCCCCTCAGCCTCTGCCGCTCCAGAGAGAACAACCCAAGTTTGTCCAACCTCTCCTCATAGCACATGCCCTCTAATCCAGGCAGCATCCTGATGAACCTCTTCTACACCCTCTCCAAAGCCTCCCCGTCCTTCCTGTAATGGGGCGACCAGAACTGAATGTAATACTCCAGATGCGGCCTAACTAAAGTTTTATAAAGCTGCAGCATAACTTCCTGACTCTTGAACTCAGTGCCTCGACTAATGAAGGCAAGCCTGCCGTACGCCTTCTTTACCGCCCCATCAACCTGTGCAGCCACTTTCAGGGAGCTATGAACTTGGACAAAGATCTCTCTGCTCATCAACACTGTTAAGGGTCCTGCCATTAACAGTGTCCTGTCCCTTTACATTTGATCTCTCAGGGTGCAACACTTCACATTTGGTTAAACTCCATCTGCCATTTCTCTGCCCATATCTGCAACTGATCTGTATCCCGCTGTATCCTTTGCCAGTCTTCTACACTGTCCACAGCACCACCAATCTTCGTATCATCTGCAAACTTACTAACCCCCCCATCTACATTTTCATCCATGTACATTTCTATACATTAAAAACAGCAGAGGTCCCAGTACGGATCCCTGAGAAACACCACTAGTCACAGACCTCCAGCTAGAATAAGTCCCATTGACCACTACCCTCTGTCTTCTACGGACAAGCCAGTTCTGAATCCAAATGGCCAGTTCACCGTGGATCCCATGCATCTTAATCTTCTGGACAAGCCTCCCACGAGGGACCTTGTCAAGTGCCTTACCAAAATCCATGTAGACAACATCCACAGCTCTACCTTCATCCCTGACCAGAGTCCCTGACCACCCGTCAGTTATAGCAGGGCTTACATGCCATAACAGGCTACAAGACGAAGTCGGGCTGCATAGTTAACAACAGCGTATCCCTTCCTGATTAACTTAATGCATTCTTTGCGCATTTTGAACAGAAGGGAAGCGGATTGTCACCATCCATCCTGACAGCCTCCAATGCAGCTGAACCTGCCATCACAGTGGAGGATGGAGAGTGAACACAAGGAAAGCACCTGGCCCAGATGGTGTCCCTGGCTGCATGCTCAGATCTTGTGCTGATCAGCTGGCAGAAGTATTTGCGGACATATTCAACCTCTCCCTGCTTCAATCTCAGGTTCCCTCCTGTTTTAAGAAGACCACGATCATCTCGGTACCAAAGAAAAACAAGGTAACGTGCCTCAATGACTACCGACCAGTGGCTCTGACATCCACCATCATGAAGTGCTTTGAGAGGTTGGTCATGGCACACATCAACTCCAGCCTCCCGGACAATCTCGACCCACTGCATTTCACCTATCGCCGAAACAGGTCTACAGCGGATGCCATCTCCCCGGCCCTACACTCAGCTCTGGAGCATCTGGACAGTAAAGACACATACATTAGACTATTGTTTATTGACTACAGCTCTGCCTTCAATACAATAATCCCAAGCAAACTTGTCACCAAACTCCGAGACCCGAGACTCGACACCTCCCTCTGTAACTGGATCCTTGACTTTCTAACAAACAGACCGCAATCAGTGAGGATAGGCAGCAATACCTCCGGCACGATTATTCTCAACACTGGTGCCCCACAAGGCTGCGTCCTCAGCCCTCTACTCTACTCCCTATACACTCATGACTGTGTGGCCAGATTCTGTTCTAACTCCATCTACAAGTTTGCAGATGATACAACCGTTGTAGGCCGTATCTCAAACAGCGATGAGTCGGAGTACAGGAAGGAGATAGAGAGCTTAGTGGAATGGTGTCATGACAACAACCTTTCCTTCAATGTCAACTAAACAAAAGAGCTGGTCATTGACTTCAGGAAAGGGGCAGTGTACATGCTCCTGTCTACATCAATGGTGCTGAGGTTGAGAGGGTTGAGAACTTCAAGTTCCCAGGAGTGAACATCACCAACAGCCTGTCCTGGTCAATCATGAAGAAAGCTCACCAGCACCTCTACTTCCTCAGGATGCTAAAGAAATTTGGTTTGTCCCCTATGACTCTCACCAACTTTTACCAATGCACCATAGAAAGCATCCTATCTGGATGTATCATGGCTTGGTACAGCAACTGCTCTGCCCAGGACTGAAAGAAACTGCAGAGAGCTGTGGACACAGCCCAGTGCACCATGGAAACCAGCCTCCCCTCCTTGGACCCTGTCTTTACCTCTTGTTGTCTTGGTGTAGCAGCTAGCATAATCAAAGACCCCACCCACCCAGGTCATTCTCTCTTCTTCCATTGGGTAGAAGGTACAGGAGCCTGAGGGTACGTACCACCAGACTTAAGGACAGCTTCTACCCCACTGTGATAAGACTATTGAACGGTTCCCTTATACAATGAGATGGATTCTGACCTCACAATCTACCTTGTTGTGACCTTGCACCTTATTGCACTGCACTTTCTCTGTAGCTGTGACACTTTACTCTGTACTGTTACTGTTTTTACCTGTACTACATCAATGCACCCTGTACTAACTCAATGTAACTGCACTGTGTAATGAATTGACCTGTACAATCGGTATGCAAGACAAGTTTTTCACTGTATCTCGGTACAAGTGACAATAATAAATCAATACCAATACCAATCAATCACCCTCGTCACCTCGAATTGGTCAAGGCCCCAGCAATCTCACCTCTTGCCTCTCTCAATAACCTGGGGTATATCCCATCAGGCCCTGGGGACTTATCCACCTTAATGCTCTTTAAGAGACCTGACACTACCTCCTCATTTATCTCGAAATGCCCCAGCATATTAGCGCGCTCCACACTGACCTCCTGATCCTCCACATCCTTCTCCTTGGTAAATACTGATGCAAAGTACTCATTAAGGACCTCACCCACATCCTCCGCTTCCAAGCACATGTTCCCTCCTTTATCCTTGAGTGGTCCTACCCTCTCCCTAGTTATCTTCTTGCTCTTGACGTATGTATAGGATTCCTTGGGATTCTCTTTAATCCTACTTGCCAAGGACTTTTCATGGCCGCTCCTGGATTTCCTAATTCCCCTTGAGTTCTTTTCTTGCTTCTTTATAATCCTCAAGTGCTCAGTTTGATCCCAGCTTCCAAAACTTCACATACTTTTCCTTTTTCTTCATGATTAAATTCACCACCTCTCTCGACATCCAAGGTTCCCTTCCCCTGCCATCCTTCTCCTACCTTCTTACTGGAACATCCCTGTCCTGTCCTGTACTCTGTGCAGTTGGTCTTTAAACATCCTCCACAGGTCAGATGTGAACTTGCCCAAAAACAGCTGTTCCCAATTAACTCTCCCCAGTTCCTGCTGAATGCTCCCGTAATTTGCCCTGCTCCAATTTAATACTCTCCCGCAAGATCCATACTTATCCTTATCTATAGCGAGCTTAACGTAAGGAGTTGTGGTCACTGTTCCCTGACTGTTCTCCCACTGAAAGGTCAGTCACCTGGCCAGGCTCGTTACCCAACAGCAGGCCCAGTATGGCCCATCCTCTCGTTGGACTATCGACATATTGTTTTAAGAAACCCTCCTGGATGCACCTAACAAATTCTGCCCTGTCTAAACCTCTTGCACTAAGGAGGTCCCAGTTTATATTGGGGAAGTTGAAGACCCCATGCCAACAACCCTATTACTTTTACACCTTTCCCTAATCTGCCCGCATATCTGTTCCTCAATGTCCCGGTGGCTATCGGGGAGTCTGCAGTATAATCCCAACAGAGTGATTGCACCTTTCTTATTTTTGAGTTCTACCCATAGAGACTCAGTGGACGAGCCCTCCATTATGTCCCCTCTGAGTGCAGCTGTGATATTGTCCCTGATTAGTAGTGTTGGTGCGTGTTTGAAATGAGCTGCCAGAAATAGTGGTTGAGGCGGACACATCAGCAACGTTTAAAAGCCGTCTCGATAAGTCCGTGGATAGGAGAGGTTTAGTGGGCTATGGATCAAACGCGGGCAGATGGGACCAGCTCACTGGGCAACACAACAACATCCCAAGCTGTAATTCATCTATCTCCACTAGCAGGCGGCACTGGGAGTAATCCAAAAATTACTACCCTTGGGTTAATCTCCCTGGTGAAGTCCCTTCAGACTGACTCCAGTCCTACTGTACCCCTCTTTAGGTGAGGGAATCACGACTGTGCGCAGTGCTGCAGCTGAGGTCTCACCGACTCCCTGTACATCTGGAACAAACCTCCCTGATCTTAAACTCCAAACCTTTCGTAAAAAAAGGCCAACATGGCGTTTGCCTTCTTAATGACGTGTTGGAGCTGCCTGCGAACTATGAGTGATTCACGCACTAGAACACCTCTGATTTGAGCTGATTTATGCGGTCAGGTTAACAGGGGCCGGCCAAACATTAACCAGATCAAAAGAAATGGTAATATTTAAGAGACCCAACTAACCAGGAGACTGAATCTGTTTGAAAACTGTTACCGAAGCCCAGTTGTCACGGCAGGCAAGGTGAGTATGTTATAGAGAGACTGGACTGACAAGTGTGTGAGAGTACTGAGGCAGGTATGTAGAGAGAGAGAGAGAGAGAGAGAGAGAGAGAGAGAGAGAGATATCAGGGCCAGAGGGAGACAGAGAGTGAGGGATTGAGGCTGGAAGGAGGGAGAGTGAGGGATCAAGACTGGAGGGAGGGAGAGAGTGAGAGATATTGGAATGAAGGGAATTAAAGAGCAAGTGAGGTTTAAAGCTGACATTCCAGAGCTTCAGAGCGTGTCCTCTGCTGGTGCATCTCCCCAGAGGTCAGGGCCAGTGTGTGTGCCAGTGTGTGTGCCTGTGTGTGTGTGTGTGTGTGTGTGTGTGTGTGTGTGAGCTCACATGCTGTGTGTTTGTGTGTGTGTGGGAGGGGAAAGATCCAGTTGTCATGTTCCATGTGGGTACCAACAACATAGGTAGCTGGGGACTAAATTAAAAATCAAAACCAAAAAGGTAATAATCTCTGGATTGCCACCTGAGCCATGTGCAAATTGAAGTTGGCATCAGAGAGTTAAATGCGTGGCTCAAAGATTGGTGTGAGAGAAGTGGGTTTGAATTCATGGGACATTGGCACCAGTATTGGAGAAGGAGGCAGCTGTTCCAATGGGACGGGCTCCACCTGAACCACGGTGGGACCAGGGTCCTGGCCAATCACATAACTAGGGATGAGGATAGGGCTTTAAACTAAATAGTAGTGGGTGGGTTCAACAGGTTGGAAAAATATAGATAAAGTAAAAGGGAAGGAGAGTGCAGGTTCCTGAAGTCTCCAGAATAAAACACAAGACAGAAAGTTTAGAAAGGGATAGGAATTTAACTTCAGGCAACATGGAGACAAATTGGAGAAGAGGGGTGGTGAACACAGGACTGTTGTATTTGAATGCACGCAGTGTACGAAACAAGGTAACTGAGCTCATAGCGCAGTTAGAAATTGGCAGGTATGTCGTGGACATCACAGTCATGGTTGAAGGAAGGTCACAGCTGGGAACTAAACATCCAAGGATACACATCCTATTGAAAAGACAGGCAGGTGGGCAGAGGGGGTGGGGTGGCTCTGTTGGTAAAAAAATGAAATTAAATCCTCAGCAAGAAGTGACATAGGGTCAGAAGGTGTAGCATCCTTGTGGGTAAAGTTATGAAACTGCGAAGGTAACAAGACCCTGATGGGAATTATGTACAGGCCTCTGAATAGCAGCCAGGATGTAGGGGACAAATTTGTTGTGACCTTGTTGTGACCTCCCACCTTATTGCACTGCACTTTCTCTGTAGCTGTGACACTTTACTCTGTACTGTTATTGTTTTTACCCATACTACATCAATGCACTCTGTACTAACTCTACGTAACAGCACGGTCTAATGAATTGACCTGTACGATCGGTTTGTATGACAAGCTTTTCACTGTTCCTCAGTACAAGTGAAAATAATAAACCAATACCAACTGGAGACAGAAAAGGCATGTAAAAAGGGCAATGTTATGTTGGTCATGGGGGATTTCAATATGCAGGTAGACTGGGAAAATCAGGTTGGCACTGGATCCCAAGAGAAGGAATTTGTACAGTGCCTACAAGATGACTTTTTAGAGCAGCTTGTGGTTGAGCCCACCAGGGAAAAGGCAATTCTGGATTTGGTTTTGTGCAATGAACCAGATTTGATTAGGGAGCTTCAGGTAAAGGAACCCTTCGGAGGCAGTGATCATAATATGATAGAATTCACCCTGCCGTTTGAGAGGAGAAGCTGAAATCGGATGTATCAGTATTACAGTTGAGTAAAGGTAACTACAGAGGCATGAGAGAGGAGCTGGCCAGAGTTGATTGGAAGGGGACCCCGGCAGGGATGACGGTAGAGCAGCAATGGCAGGAATGGCAGGCAACAAAAGAGTTGGTCATTGACTTCAGGAAAGAGGGTGGTGTACATGCACCTGTCTACATCAATGGTCCTGAGGTCAAGAGGGTTGAGAGCTTCAAGTTCCTGGGACTGAGTATCACCAACAGCCTGTCCTGGTCAAATCACATTGATGCCACGGCCAAGAAAGCTCACCAGCGTCTCTATTTCCTCAGGAGGCTAAAGAAATTTGGTTTGTCCCCTTTGACTCTCACCAACTTTTACCGATGCACCATAGAAAGCATCCTATCTGGATGTATCACGGCTTGGTACGGCAACTGCTCTGCCCAGGACTGCAAGTAACTGCAGAAAGTTATGGACGCAGCCCAGTGCATCACGGACAGCAGCCTCCCCTCCTTGGACTCTTGCTGTCTTGGTGAAGCAGCCAGCATAATCAAAGACCCCACCCACCCAGGTCATTCTCTCTTCTCTCCTCTTCCATTGGGTAGAAGATACAGGAGCCTGAGGGCACGTACCACCAGGCTCAAGGACAGCTTCTACCCCACTGTGATAAGATTATTGAATGGTTCCCTTATACGATGAGATGGACTATGACTTCACAATCTACCTTGTTGTGACCTTGCACCTTATTGCACTGCACTTTCTCTGTAGCTGTGACACTTTACTCTGTACTGTTACTGTTTTTACCTGTACTACATCAATGCACTCTGTACTGACTCAATGTAACTGCACTGTGTAATGAATTGATCTGTATGATCGGTTTGCAAGACAAGTTTTTCACTGTACCTCAGTACAAGTGACAATAATAAACCAATACCAATACCAAATTTCTGGGAGTAATTCGGAAGATGCAGGATCAGTTCATCCCAAAGAAGAAGAAGCATTCTAAAGGGAGGATGAGGCAACCGTGGCTGACAAGGGAAAGATGAAATATGAAGGTAAGCTCGCCAATAATATGTTTTTTCAAGATTTATAAAGAGTAAAAGAGGCAAGAGTGGACATGGGACCACTGGAAAATGACACTGGAGAAGCGTAATGGGGAACAAAGACATGGTGGACGAACTGAATAAGTATTTTGCATCTGTCTTCACTGTGGAAGACACCAGCAACGTGCCAGAAATTCGAGAGAGTCTGGGGGCAGAAGTAAGTGTATTCACTATTACTAAGGAGAAGGTGCTTGGGAAGCTGAAAGGTCTGAAGTTGGATAAGTCACCTGGACTGAATGGAATACACCCCAGGGTCCTGAGGTAGCTAAAGAGATTGTGGTGGCGTTAGCACTGATCTTTCAAGAATCACTAGAGTCAGGAATGGTTCCGGAGGACTGGAAAATCGCAAATGTCACTCCACTCTTTAAGAAGGGAGGGAGGCAAAGGACAGGAAATTATAGGCCGGTTAGCCTGACTTCAGTGGTTGGTAAGATTTATTATTAAGGATGATGTTTCAGGGTACTTGGAAGCATGTGATAAAATAGGCTGAAGTCAGCACTGTGTCCTTAAGTGGAAATCTGGCCTGACAAATCCGTTGGAGTTCTTTGAGGAAGTAACAGGCAGGATAGACAAAGGAGAGTCAGTGGATGTTTACTTGGATTTTCGGAAAGCCTTTGACAAGGTACCACACATGAGGCTGCTGAACAAGATGAGAACCCGTGGTATTACAGAAATTGGAAATGCAGAGAGACTTGGGAGTCCTGGTTGAGGATTCCCTAAAGGTTAACTTGCAGGTTGAGTCAGTAGTAAGGAAGGCAAATGCAATGTCAGCATTCATTTCAAGAAGACTAGAATATAAAAGCAAGGATGTACTGCTGAGGCTTTATAAGGCATTGGTCAGGCAACATTTGAAGAATTGTGAGCAGTTTTGGGCCCCATATCTAATGTGCTGGCATTGGAGAGGGTCCAGAGGAGGTTCACGAGAATTATCCTGGGAATGAAAGGGTTAATGTATGAGGAGTATTTGATGGCTCTGGGCCTGTACTCACTGGAGTTCAGAAGGATGAGGGGGGATCTCACTGAAACCTACCGAATATTGAAAGGCCTGGATAGAGTGGATGTGGAGAGGATGTTTCCAGTAGTGGGAGAGTCTAGGACCAGAGGGCACAGCCTCAGAATTGGACTCCCTTTAGAACAGAGATGAGGAGGAATTTCTTTATCCAGAGGGTGGTGAATCTGTGGAATTCACTGCCACAGACGGTTGTGGAGACCAAGGCATTGGGTATATTTAAAGCGGAGATTGATAGGTTCTTGATTAGTAAGGGCGTTGAAGGTTACAGGGAGAAGGCAGGAGAATGGGGTTGAGAGGGAAAAATAAATCAGCCATGATCGAATGACAGAGCAGACTCGATGGGCCGAATGGCCTAATTCTGCTCCTATGTCTCATGGTCTTATGGTGTGCAAGCTCGTATGCTCTCCATGTGTGTGCGTGTGCGTGCATGTGTTGACATGTGTGTGTGTGTGTGTGTGTGTGTGTGTGTGTGTGTGTGTGTGTGTGTGTGTGTGTGTGTGTGTGTGTACACTCGTATGCTGTGCCTGTACACAGAGGCCAGGACCCTCCTTTCCATTGGACCCCTCTGTGCTCTGTGCACCAGGTGTGGGATTTGCTGTGCAATGCTCAGGTG
The DNA here is from genome assembly GCF_009764475.1 of Pristis pectinata. Taxonomy (NCBI): domain Eukaryota; kingdom Metazoa; phylum Chordata; class Chondrichthyes; order Rhinopristiformes; family Pristidae; genus Pristis; species Pristis pectinata. The sequence continues at coordinate 778,876 of NC_067418.1, forward strand.
TTGGGAGAATTATCAGACAGAAGTGTCCTGGATCCTGAGGGAGGGCCTGAGGAGAGGAGGGAAGCAGAGACTTCGAGGCAGGGTAAACTGGTCTGATGCCTGTGCTGGGGGTGAACGAGAGGTGGGACATGGAGCTGTCGGGGGTGTGAGGGTGGGGGTGGAACGGGGGTGGGTGTGGGAAGGGGGGTGGGGGTGGGGGTGGGAGCGGGACAGGGTGGGTGCAGGGACGGGGTGGGGCGGGGACGGGGGTGACTGCTGCAGGAGGGAGAGACCAAGGAGAGGAGAGCACCAGCTGTGCTCCTGCATTCATTTCTTGCTTTATTTCAGGGAACGATGAACCGGACGGTCATTTTGGCCGGAGTCTGTCTCCTCATACTCACTGTCCTCAGGGAGTCCGACGCTCAGGTACTGATGTCAAGATGAGGAGTCAGAGGGGTGATAATGAGGGAGGGTCATGCTGTGGGAGGGGGCAGTACTGAGTGTGCTCTCCGTTGGACTGCTGATTTATGGTGAGAATCTACAAGAGTGAGTTCGGAGTGTTTTTGGAAGTTGCGGGAGTGTGTGTCCTTCGTCTGGAGCGGGGGCTGAGGCGGCTTCTCTTCGAGAGAGGTGTTTTTTTCCCCTGCTGTTGGAGCTGATCTCCAAGCGCTGTGGGAGCAGAAGTGGCTGGCGAGTTGCCAGGGGTTCATTCGAACTTTGAGGGAGCCGGACCTGGAGTTCATCTGGCCTGTGTTATCGGCCGGCTTCCTCCCACTGGAGAACTTGGCCCAGGGCGCCTGGGTGAAGAGTTTCTCGGTGACTCCTGGACTTTCGTGCGGCCAGGGAAACGTCAGGCCGGGCTGCCGGTGGACGCTTCGCTGCGTGCGGGAGGGACGGCGCTGGAGTTCGACTCACAGACTGCTTATCTGGAGACGTCTCCCACCTTCTTTTTCACTGAACTGCTTTTTGTGGACTTATCGGGCAGGCAGTGTGTCTTTGATTTCTGACTGCGTAGGGACTTATCACGGCTGCCTGTGCCTCGGGCGTGACGCAGCCTCGGTCCTACGCGGCCGTCACTGCTCCTGGAGGCGTGGCTACTGGGACGACGTCGCCCTTCAGACTGTTGACTTTGAACAATGTGGTGCGCTGCTCTGTGCCTCCATCGATCGGACTGGGGGGGTGGCCCAAGGGCCATGTCTGAGGCGGTGGGGGGCAGGGCAGGTGTTGTCGTGGTCACCCGAATGTTTGGTGGACTGGTGTTTGCATTGCGCTCGGAGAAGGAGGTGTCCTTGGCCCTTGGGCAGGGGGGCTGACATCAGGGGAGGTCTTTATGCCGGTGGGGGCCCCCATGCAGCGGGTCTTCCTGTCCGATGTTTTTCCCCATATCCCTGATGAGGTCCTCCTTCCTCACTTGCGGTCTCTGGGCGAGGTGCGGTCAAGCATCACTCCGATGCTACTCAAGCCGGCTGTACCTGGCTTTGAGAACGTGTACTCCTTCAAGCGCTCGCTGTTGATGCAGCTGGAGCGGGGAGGGGATGCCGAGGGGCATTTCCAGATCACGTACGAGGGGCAGCACTACCAGGTTTTCTGGGCCACCGGCCGTCCGCGGTGCCATGCGTGCAAGGCGTTTGGGCATGTCCGTCGCCATTGTCCCAGCCGCCAGGCTGCTGGTTCCACCTCGGCGGCACGGGGGGGATATGACTGACGTTCCCATCGTGGCCCCTCCCCCCACTGCCCCTGCTGCCCCTCCTGTTGCTGTTGACTGTGTCCTGAGTACCAATATGGATTACAACCTCTGGCTGCTCTCCCTCCCCTTTCAGAATCTCCTTTGTGTGTTCCAACAGTGAAGGGTCTGTTCTTGCGCTCTAGTGTGGTGTGTGTGCTCTGTGCAGCGTGCAGTGTGCTGTGCGCAGTGTGCTCTGTGCAGTGTGGTCTGTGCTTCATGTTGTGTGATGTGTGCAATGTGTTGTGTGCTCTGTGCAGTATGCTGTGTTCTGTTCTGTGTGAATTGCACTCTGTGCAGTGTGCACTGGGTTGTGTGCAGTGTGCTCTGTGCTGTGTGCAGTGTGCTCTGTGCAGCATGCTTGTGCAGTGTGCTGCATCTAGTGTGTTCTGTGCTGTGTGCTGTGTGTAATGTGTTGTGTGCTCTGTGTAGTGTGTTCTGTGCAGTGTGCACTGTTGTGTGCCCTGTGCTGTGTTAAATGTGTGGTGTGCTGTGTTAAATGTGTTGTGTGCTCTGTGCAGTGTGCAGTATGCACTGTTGTGAGCCCTGTGCTGTGTGCAATGTGCTCTGTGCAGTGTGTCGTGTGTTCTGTTCTCTGTGCAGCGTGCACTGGGTTGTGTGCTGTGTGCTCTGTGCAGTGTGCTGTGTGTTTTGTGCCATGTGTTCTGTTCTGTGTGCTGTGTGCAGCGTGCTATGTGCTCTGTGCAATGTGCTGTGTGAGGTTTGCTCTGAGCAGCGTACAGTGATGTGCTGTGTGCTGTGTTGTGCAGTGCTGTGCAGTGAGCTGTGTGCAATGTGCAGTGCTCTGCAGTGTGCAGTGCTGTGCAGTGAGCTGTGCTGTGCAGTGAGCTGTGTGCAATGTGCAGTGCTGTGCAGTGTCTTGCGTGCAGTGCTCTGCAGTGTGCAGTGCCATGCAGTGTGGAGTGTGCAGTGCTGTGCAGTGAGCTGTGTGCAGTGCTGTGCTGTGTGCAGTGCTGTGCACTGAGTGCTTTAAGTTCCATATTCTGTGTTGATGTTCTCAATTCAATGTTCTATGTTCCATGCTCGATGCTCTCGATCCTCTGCCTGCCGGGACACAAACGTTTGTCAACTGGATCTTCACCAAGAAATACAAGGACAACTTGAGATCCAAAGCCGTAATGGACTTTCTGGAAAAACAGATTCCTCCCAGGTGACGGCTGAGGTTTGAGGGGTGGGGCGCAGTGTAGGGCTAGGGAGCCAGGGTTTAGTAGAGAGGGATGGTCTCCCCTCCATGCTCCTATCCATGCTTCTTAATGACGCCATTGTAAGATAAGATTTCTTCATTAGTCACATGTATATCGAAACACACAGTGAAATGCACCTTTTGCGTAGTGTTCTGGGGGCAGCCCACAAGTGTCACCACGCTTCTGGTGCCAACATAGCATGCCCACAACTTCCTAACCCGTACGTCTTTGGAATGTGGGAGGAAACCGGAGCACCCGGAGGAAACCCAAGCAGACACGGGGAGAACATACAAACTCCTTACAGACAGCGGCCGGAATTGAACCCGGGTCGCTGGCGCTGTAAAGTGTTACACTAACCGCTACACTACCGCGCCTGCCCTGTTGTACCTGCCTCACCCACTCACGCAGCTCAGTCCATACACTCACCACCCTCTGTGTGAAAACGTTGCCCCTCAGGTTCCCCTTTTAAATCTTTCCCCTCTCACCCTAAACCTATGCCCCCTAGTTCTGGACTCCCCCACCCTAGGGAACAGACTGTTACCGTCCACCTTATCCATGCCTCTCAATGTTAAGCCCCTCATTCTCCTACATTCCAAGGAATAAAGACCCAGCCTGGCCAACCTCTCCCTGTAACTCAGGCCCTCGAATCCTGGCAACATCCTTGTAAATCTTCTCTGCAGTCTTTCCAGTTTAACCACATCTTTCCTATAACAGGGCGACCAAAACTCTCTAAGTGAGGCCTCACCAATAACTAATACAACTATAACGTCCCAACTCCTGTATTCAGTGCCCTGACTGAAGGCCAGCATGCCAAACACCTTTATCACCACCCTGTCCACCGATGACGCTGCTTTCAACGCACGAGCCAGGTGAAGGTTCTCTTCCTGCTTGAGCTGCTAGTTGAAACCTTCGCGTCCCACGAGCAAACCTCACTTCGAGGATATTGGTTCCGCTCCAGATTAGGTGCAACCAGCCCCTCCTCTGTTTTCGTGTTGCATCTGTATATAACTCTTGTTAGGCCAAGCACTGTGTGCAGTTCTGGTCGCCCCATTACAGGAAGGATGTGGAGGCTTTGGAGAGGGTACAGAAGAAGTTCGCCAGGATGCTGCCTGGATTAGAGGGTGTGAGCTATGAGGAGAGGTTGTACAGACTTGGGTTGTTTTCTCTGGAACATCAGAGGCTGAGGAGAGACCTGACAGGGGTTTATAAAAGTTAGAGGCATAGGTGGGATAGAAAGTCAGAATCCTTCTCACAGGGTAGAAGTTCAACTACTGGAGGACGTGGATTTAAGGTGAGGTGGGGAAAGGTGTGCGGGGCAGGTATTTACACAGAGAGTGGTGGGTGCCTGGAACAGGCTGCCAGGGGTGGGGGTGGAGGCAGATACGATAGTGGGGTTTAAGAGGCTGTTAGACAGACACATGAATGTGCAGAGAGTGGAGGGAGAGGGACCGTGTGCAGGCAGAAGAGATTTAGTTTGTTGGCATCGTGTTTGGGGCAGACATGTTGGGCTGAAGGGCCTGTTGCTGTGCTGTACTGTCCTGTGTTCTATGCCCTGGGAGAGAGGCCAATAACCCTTGAAGCTGAAACCCTCCCTCCTGCACCTTAGCCACACATTGACCTGGAAACTGCTTCAACTCACCTCTCACCACAATAGGTGTGCAGCAGATGTGAGCTCACTGGCTCTCCACTCTGTTCTGGGCCACCTGAACAACCGGAACATGTCAGGCTGCTGTTCATTGACCACAGCCCGTTCTTCAACACCATCATCTCCTCCAAACTTATCATCAGGCTCCAAGACCTGGGCCTCTGTACCTCCGTCTGCAATTGGATCCTCGACCTCCTCACTGGGAGGCCACAGTCAGTGCGGATCAGAAACCTCATCTCCTCCTCATTGACCATCAACACAGGGAGTGGTGGACTCAGCCAGTTCCATCACGGGTACAGCTCTCCCCACCGCCGAGGACATCTACAGGAGATGATACCTCAGGAAGGAGACATCCACCATCAGAAACCCCCACCATCTGGGCCGTGCCCTCTTCTCGATGCTGCCATCAGGCAGGAGGTGCAGGAGCCTGAAGACCCCACACCTCACGGTTCAACAACATCTTCTTCCCCACTGCCATCAGGTTCTTGAACCCACCTGAGAAATCCCAACAGTACATCAGACTGTTCTCTCGCTCTCTGTCTCGCACCAGTGAGGTTCTGTTCATTCAGTTGTTTGATTTGTTGTTAAAGGAGGTGGGGGAGTGGGAGGGGTTGGCGAGGGGTGGGCGAGGGGTTATGGGTTGGTGAGGGGCGAGGGGTTGGTGAGGGGTGAGGAATGCCATCCTGACTCTGACACTCTCTCTCCAATAGCATTGCTCAGCCAGTAATGCCAGCGCACCCTGATGTCGATGAGCTCGCTGCCTCGCTCGAACATTCACTGGAAGGGAGGTCCCCCCAGTCACCAAGGTAACATGGTTCCCCAGCAGACCAGCTCCTGCGGGTGGGGGCAGCTGTTATACTGGATCAGAACTTTATCAGTGCAGCAGGTTGGAGCTCGTTCCTCCCCTCCAGTGCTGCTGGCAACCCTGGGACATCCTGCTCATGCCACCCACGTTCTGGATGGGGGAGTGGGAGGGGTTGGTGAGGGGCGAGGGTTGGCAAGGGGTGAGTGGTGCGGGTTGTTGGCGAGGGGTGAGTGGTGCAGGGTTGGTGAGGGGTGAGGAGTTGGTGAGGAGTGAGGTGTTGATCCTGCTCAGGCCACCCAGGTTGTGGCAGGACCCTGACGCTGGAAGCAGATTGCGTCCAACATTCCCATCTCCGCACACAGACCCGGCCCGATCTGTAAACCTGGCAATTTGGGACCTTGGATGTGTGCATGCAGGTTCTGTGGATAAAGGTGTCTCACAAGATCACAAGACAAGGGAGAAGAAGTAGGCCATTCGGCCCATCGAGTCTGCTCCAAAGAAAAGGGGAAACAGAAAAAAGAAATGAGAAATGGGTGGGGGGGGGGGGGGAGTCTGCTCCATGAGGGAAAAACTATTCTAACCCCCAGCCTTATCCCCATATCCCTTGATACCTCAACTAATTAGATACCTATCAATCTACTCCTTAAATGCCTCTAATGATCGGGCCTCTACTGCTGTACGTGGCAAGGAATTCCATAAATTCACTACCCTCTGGCTCAAGAAATTCCTCCTCATCTCTGTTTTAAACCTGTACCCTCTAATTCTAAGATTGTGCCCTCTGGTCCTGGACTCACCCACCAAGGGACACAGCGCAGCCACATCTACTCTGTCCAGTCCTTTCAACATTCTAAATGTTTCTATGAGGTCCCCTCTCATTCTTCTGTACTCCAGTGAGCACAGTCCAAGAGCCGACAAACGCTCATCGTATGTAAGCCCTTTCATTCCAGGAATCATCCTCGTAAATCTCCTCTGAACTCTCTCCAACATCAGCACATCCTTCCTAAGATATGGGGCCCAAAACTGTGCACAGTATTCCAAATGAGGCCTCACTAGTGGCCCCATAGAGCTCATCAACACTTCCTTACTTTTATACACTATACCTCTTGAAATGAATGCCAACATAGCATTTGCTTTAGGGTATCCTGCACGAGTACCCCCAAGTCCCTTTGTACTTCTGTACTTTGAATTTTCTCCCCTTCTAGATAATAATCTGCCCGTTTATTTCTGTTTCCAAAGTGTACGACGGCACATTTCTCAACATTGAATCTCATCTGCCATTTCCTTGCCCATTCTCCTAAACTATCTAAGTCTCTCTGCAACCTTCCTGTCTCCTCAATACTCTCTACTCCTCCGCCTATCTTGGTGTCATCCGCAAACTTAGCCACAAAACCACTTACTCCATCATCCAAATCGTTAATGTACAAAGTGAAAAGAAGTGGCCCCAACACTGACCCCTGCAGAACACCACTAGTAACCGGTAGCCAACCAGAACAGGATCCTTTTATTCCCACCCTTTGCTTTCTGCCAACCAGCCAATGATCCACCCATTCTGTTATCCTACTTGTAATTCCATGACCTCTCATCTTAGTAATCAGTCTCTTCTGCGGCACCTTGTCGAAGGCCTTTTGAAAGTCTAAATACACAACATCTACCGCCTCTCCCTTATCCACCCTACCTGAGAGTTCTTCAAAAACTCCAATAGGTTGGTCAGGCAGGATCTTCCCTTCACGAAACCATGTTGGGATGATGCTGTGCATAAATGGCTTCCCGTTGGAAGAGTGGCTGTACTTTGGGACTGCTTCACGGGCTGTGAGGCTGCCAGTGAGTGAGCTCAGGATCTCGCTGTGGTTCCAGTCCTGGAGTTCGGGAACAGGCACTGTCCCTGCTACAAACGTCTCATTCCCGGGGCAAGGGGCTCCCTCTCTAGCTGCTCCCTGAAGATCGGGCAGTCTCCCATCGTATTCCCTCTCTGCTCGTGAGACAAACAGCACAGACTGGGTGAGGGTCAAACACTGTCCTGACTTGGGAATATCTCACTGTTCCCTCACCGTCACTGGGTCTAATCGCTGGAACTCCCTCCCCACCGGCACACTGAGAGCTCCTTCACCAGAGAGACTGCAGCGGATCAAGGAGATCTCTCAGCCCCACCTCCCAAGCACAGTGAGGGATGGGCAATGTCCGTTGGGCCTGTCCTGCTGTAACTGGGTGAATGAAGTGTTGTTGAGACCAGGAGCCAGATGAAGGTTCTCCTGCTTGCTTGAGTTGCCCTGTAGGAGATCCAGTGTGTTCACATTAAACCAGTGAGTGCTGAGTTCCATGCTGCCCATGGTGACACATGCAGTCTGCACCCATGCACCGGATGTTGCTCTGAAACATTTTCACTTCTGCACAGGCTCCCCATAGTGTAGGACCGTGACAAGGAGTTGCATTGAGACAGCATCCGGGAAATCTCACTCCTCCATTCACACTTCACCATCGCAGCAAGGGGGATGTTCCTGTAATTCAGTTCGTATTCCTGATTATTGAATGTAAAGAATAAACATACATTTCTGAGCAACATTTACCTGGTTTCTGCTATTTTATTGCCAGCTGACACAGAGGAAGGCCCTTGGTGTCTGTCAGTGATCGAGGCTGGGTTTGTTGTGACTGGAATGTATGGGGCTGAACAGTGAGCTGCCCAGGTCTATGAGAGTATGAGGGGCATAGTTAGAGGGTCTTCCCCAGGACAGGGGAGCCTCGATTCAAGGGCAAAGGTTTGAGGTGAGTGGGGAGATATTTAAATGGAACCTGAAGGGTTCACAGAGACAGGAAGAGAAGTAGGGGTCGGGGTGGGGGGGTTACAGAAAGGGGGAGGGGTGTAGGGGCTGGAGGGGGTTACAGAGAAAGGTAGGGGCTGGAGGGGGTTACAGAGACAGGGAGGTGTGGGAGCTGGAGGGGGGTCACAGAGACTGGGAGAGAGGTAGGGGCTGGAGGGGGTCACAGAGATCAAAGGCACACATTCGAGTTTATTGTCACATGCACGGGTGCAATGGAAAACTTACCTGCAGCAGCATCACAGGCACACAGCATCAGATAAACAGCACTCACAAGGAAAACATAAACTGTACACAATTTTTACAAGAAAGAACACAATCAGGATAAAAGAAAAGTCGATTGGTGCAGAGTGATCAAAGTGGTCATTATGTTGTTCAACTGCAGTGATCAGGGTTGTGCCGGTCGGTTCAAGAACTGACAGCTTGTTCCATACACCCATTCCTGAACCTGGTGGTGTGGGGACTTCGGGCTTCTGTACCTCCTGCCCGATGGGAGCTGCGAGAAGATGACATTCATTCACTGGCCTTCATTCGTCAGGGCATTGAGTATAAGAGTTGGGACGTTATGTTGCAGAAGACATTGGTGAGGCCACACTTGGAGTATCGTGTCCGGTTTAGGTCACCCTGTTACAGGAAACACATCATTAAGCTGGAAAGAGTGCAGGGAAGATTTACACGAGTGTTGCTGGGACCAAGGTCTTGACTTATCAGGAGAGATTGGGTGGGCCAGGAACGTAGGAGACTGAGAGGTGACCTTATCGAAGTGTATGAGATCATGAGGGGCGTGGGTAGGGTGAATGCACTCAGTGTTTTTCCCAGGGAAGGGAGCCAAAAACTGGAGGCCATAGGTTTGGGGTGAGAGGGGAAAGATTCAAAAAGGACCTGAGGGGCAACTTCTCCTGGCAGAGGGCGGTGGGTGTATGGAACAAGCTGTCGGGGGAAGTGGGTGAGGCAGGTACAATGACAACATTTAAAAGACATTTGGACAGGTCCATGGATGGGAATGATCAGGGAAATGGGCCAAGCACGGGTAAATGGGACTAGCTCAGGTGAGTGTCTTGGTCGGCATGGACACGCTGGGCCGAAGGGCCTGTTTCCATGCTGTACGACTCCATCACCTCCTTCCTGAAGTACTGCGAGCGGAACTGGACGTTAACCTCCGGTTATGGCCCAAGGTTCCACGTAACGTCCCAGCTGTGCTCCCTGCCCAGGATCTGAGTGTTCCCAAACCCTTCGACACATCCTGCCCACCCCAGCTGCCTCCTCTGCTCCGAGGAGATCAGTCCCACCTCTAGCTGAGACCCCTGGCCCAGGATCCGAGTGTTCCCAAACCCTCCGACACATCCTGCCCACCTTTTCAATCCATGCCATTGAGAACCAAGTGAATTACATCCCACTGATCCTCTGTAGTGTTCACGTCTGTTGACCCATGGCCCGTGTCTGAGCTCTGGTCACCGTGCCGACCTGTGGTTTGCAATGAGATTGTCAGTAACCATGAGCAGAGTTCTCCGTACCTTGTCTGGGCCACAGGGCAGCGAGCAGATGATCACTGGGTCTTCCATAGTCTGACGGAGAAAATTGGACACAGGAGAGCAGATCAGAGGTGACATTACCCATCAGTCACAACCCCGCACCACGGCTAACCACAGGTAACCAGGGATAACCACGGCCAACCTCAGTTAGCCAGGGATAACCACGGCTAACCTCAGTTAGCCAGAGCCAACCATGGCTAACCACGGTTAAGCACATCTCTCCACAGCTGTTGGTCTGTGCTTCACTGCACACAGTGCCCACAACACCAGACAAACCTCTCAAACCAGTGAGACGTGAGTGTACAAATCCCTCCTGATGTATCACTCTCACACACACAAATTCACACACAGGCACACGCACACACACACACGCACTCAGCTGGTCGGGCAGCGTGTGAGGAGGGAGAAACAGCTTCCCTGCTTCTCACCTTCCACCCCCAGCTCCACACTCAGGGGAGCTGCCGGCACCTGAGACACACATCGCCCTCCTGTCCTGTGTCAGCAGTTGGAAGAGGTTGATCCCTCCACAACTACCGGACCCCACCCCACCCCACCCCCGCAGTCCCACCAACCACTCCCCGACGTCTGGAACCTTCCCATTGCAACCGCAGCAGATCCAACACCGGTCCCTTCGCCTCGTCGCTACTCGGGAGTTTCCACTAGTTTGTCAGGGGGTGGGAACCAGAGCACCGGGTCAGAAAGTGGAGGGATTGAGGGGAAGGGAGACGTCAGGGCCAGTAATTCTTACCGCTACCTTTAGTTCATGAGCTCAGAGTTTATTCTGTGTCCTTTCAACCAGTCACAGCTCTGCTTTCTGCAGAAGAAAGTCAGAACGGACGCTGTGGCCAGGGTGAGACAGTGGGCTGGCAGAGGTGGCTTGTCGACGGTCTGCAGTCACCGGTGCGGAGCAGGGTCGCTGAGATCGGAGCTGCTGGTTGTACAGCCTGGGTCCGAGGTCAGCGGACGCCGGGACCGGGTGAGGGTGCGGGACACTCACTGACTGTTGGCCAGTTACTTCACTAACTCGGATGAATTATTGGCCATTAACGTGCAGCTTCTATTGGTCAGGACACCCGACTGGTGCTTTATGTTTGCAGATGAGGTGGCCAAAGATCTTAATAGGTCAATATCGGTTTCAAAAAAGCCAGCCGGGCGGGGCCGGGCCGGTCTCCGGCCGCACTCGAGAAACGAGCGCCAGTTGTCGGAAGCCGGTGAACGGGGGACAACGGGTCCTCGGCTCCGCCGTGCGGGAGCTGAGCCCCGGACCGATCAGTGTCGGCGGCGGCTCGGGTTCCTCAGTGGGACCGAGTGTGGGGCAGTGGTCGTCCGCCGTCACCGAAAGGGGTGGCAAATGGCCGAGCAATCGCGACGGGGGGTCGGGTCCCCCCGCCCGAGAACGGGGAGGGCCGGGGGTGTGGGGTCGGGTCCCCCGTCCGCGGTGCCTCGGGCCGGGCTCCTCCCGCGGGTGAGCACCGGGTCCCACGAAGGAAAACATACGAGAAGAAGAGGAACGGGGAGAAGGGCCGTTGTGGGCGAGAGGGAAACATTTTCTTTCCCGTGTGTGAGTGAAACGGGCGGAGCCCCGTCCAAAGACGGCACCGGACCCCCTCGGGGGACACCGGCGGGGACACGTTCGCCTTACCGGGCAGAGAGCGTCAGGTGTGTGGGTGAGCTGTGGACTCGGGGAGCAGGTAAGAGCCTCCCTCCCGGCACCGTCGGGAGGGTCACAGGAGGCATCGGCGGGAGGTGTGGGGGGTGAGGGGGGCATCGGCGGGAGGTGTGGGGGGTGAGGGGGGCATCGGCGGGAGGTGTGGGGGTGAGGGGGGCATCGGCGGGAGGTGTGGGGGGGGGACATCGGAGGGAGGTGCGGGGGTGAGGGGGGCATCGGAGGGAGGTGTGGGGGGGGGACATCGGAGGGAGGTGTGGGGGGGGACATCGGAGGGAGGTGCGGGGGTGACGGGGGGGGGGGTCTGCATTGAGACACAGAGCGGTTGGACGGATCTCACGGGGAATGTGGAGGAGGACCGGGAGAGATAGTGGTGTCAACCTCGGTGTTTGAGAAACAACCGGTACCGGAATCGGAGGACCGTCCCCTCTGCCTCCCTCAGCCACAGGTACAAGGCTCACGCCGGGTGTCAGCCCCGAGAACTCGGCGGCGCCGGCCTCGGCCACTGGCCCAGCGCAGCCAGAGGTGGAGGCTGATACGATAGGGTCTTTTAAGAGTCTGTTAGATAGGTACATGGAGCTGAGAAAAATAGAGGGCTATGGGTAAGCCTAGTAATTTCTAGGGTAGGGACATGTTCGGCACAGCTTTGTGGGCCGAAGGGCCTGAATTGTGCTGTAATCGTTTTATGTTCTATATAACTTGACACACACTTTGTGAGAGTGTCTCCCCTCGCACTGTAGATTGGGTCCAATACACAGCACTGTGCAAAGGGCAGGCGAGGATATTAAGGAATGTGTAGAACGCATAGAACAAGAACAGCACAGTTCAGGCCCTTCGGCCCACAAAGCTGTGCTGAACATGCCCCCACCCTAGAAATTACTAGGCTTACCCATAGCCCTCTATTTTACCCAGCTCCATGTACCTATCTAACAGTCTCTTGAAAGACCCTATCGTATCCGCCTCCACCACCGTTGCCGGCAGCCCGTTCCACGCACTCACCACTCTGAGTAAAAAAACTTACCCCGACATCTCCTTTATATCTCCCCAGCACCTTAAACCTGTGTCCTCTTGTGGCCACCAATTCAGCCCTGGGGAAAAGCCTCTGACTATCTACCTGATCAATACCTCCCATCATCTTATACACCTCTATTAGGTCCCCCCCCCCCCATCCTCCGTCGCTCCAAGGAGAAAAGGCTGAGTTCCCTCAACCTGCTTTCATAAGGCATGCTCTGCATTCCAGGCAGCATCCTTGTAAATCTCCTCTGCACCCTCTCTATGGCTTCCACATCTTTCCTGTAGTGAGGTGACCAGAACTGAGCACAATACTCCAAGTGGGGTCTGACCAGGGACCTATATAGCTGCAACACTACCTCTCGGCTCCTAAGTTCAATTCCCAGATTGATGAAGGACAATACACCATACGCCTTCTTAACCAGAGTCGACCTGCACCACCACTTTGAGTGTCCCATGGACTCGGACCCCAAGATCCCTCTGATCCTCCACACTGCCAAGAGTCCTACCATTAAGACTATATTCTGCCAATATATTTGACCTACCAAAATGAACCACTTCACACTTATCTGGGTTGAACTGCATCTGCCACTTCTCAGCCCAACTCTGCATCCTATCTATATCCCTCCGTAACCTCTGACAGCCCTCCAAACTATCCACAACACCCCCAACCTTAGTGTCATCCGCAAACTTACTAACCCACCCCTCCACTTCCTCATCCAGGTTGTTTATAAAAATCACAAATAGTCAGGGTCCCAGTACAGATCTCATACATACCACATTTCTGAAGCATGCAGGAAAACCCCAGGGGCGGGGACGCCCACCTTGGTAAATAACTGTAAATGGGTTACAGCCCAGGTTAAGGGAAATGTTCACTGTTGCTTGTGTGGGATGGGAAGGCAAAGATTTAACGTTAAGACTGAGGCAGTTACACCACCAGGTGTAAACTTGCTGACGGAGGTGAGCCATTCCTTGTGTCAGCACCAGGTGTTACCCCACGTTAACTGGCCTGGGGTCGGGCAGCGAGGAGGGTGTTTGCGGACAGCCAGGCCACTGCTGGGGAGATTTGAGCCTGCTCTTCCCTAGACTGTACATAGAACAGTACAGCACAGAACAGGCCCTTCGGCCCACAATGTTGTGCCGACATAGCTAATCCCTCCTACCTACAGAATGCCCACATCCCTCCATTTTCCTCTCATTCATGTGCCCATCCAAGACCCTCTTAAAAGACCCCAATGAATTTGCCTCCACCACCCTATCAGGCAACATATTCCAGGCATCCACCACTTGTTTCGATGTACATGTGACTAATAAAGATCTTATCTCAGCAAAAAACGTTTCCCTCACAGCTGTTCTGAACCTACCCCCTCTCACCTTAAATGCATGCCCTCTGGTATTGGATCACTCAATAATGGGAAAAAGATATTGCTTGTCCACCCTATCTCTGCCCCTCATCATTTTATACACTTCCAACAGATCACCCCTCAGCCTCCGTCGCTCCAGAGAAAAGAGCCCGAGTTTGTCCAGCCTCTCCTGACAGCACATGCCCTCTAATCCAGGCAGCATCCTGGTAAACCTCCTCTGCACCCTCTCTAAAGCCTCGACATCCTGGTAAACCTCCTCTGCACCCTCTCTAAAGCTTTGCCATCCTTCCTATAGTGAGGTGACCAGAACTGCACGCAACACTCTAAATGCGGCCTAACCAGAGTTCTATAGAGATGCATCATAACTTCCTGACTCCTGTACTCAATACCCCGATTAATAAATGCAATCATTCCATAAGCCGCCTTAACCACCCTGTCTACCTGTGTAGCCACTTTCAGTGAGTCATGGACTTGCACCCCAAGGTCTCTCTGCTCTTCAACACTGTTAACGGTCTTGCCCTTAAGAGTGTCCTGCCTCTGTAAATGGACAACAACTTGATTTCTTCATTGATACTGGAGCCACTTATTCCACAATTCCCGCTTCCGATTGGCCACAGGCACCATTGAGCAGTGAATCAGTAAGCGTTGTGGGACCTTTGGGACAGCCAGTCTCTTTGCCTGTTTCTCGGAAGGTTACTGATCAGCTTCAGGGACACCAAGGGGAACATCAGTTTTTTAAAGCACAGAACCCTCCGGCGATGCGAGGAACCGGCCCCGAAATGTCCAGAGGCGCTTCCACCGGCCCCTGTGATAGCGCACCGCACTTCAAACGCGTAACGGGCCCATCTCCACATGGGATGCTACTGGGACGTCCCATGCGCTTACCGGTTACACCTCCCCTTTCTGTTAGACGTGTTGCAGCACTGTGTGGCACTAACGAGAACTCTTCCACAAACAGGTAATTGAAGCCCAGAAAACCGTGACGACGACAGAGTTCCCGACCCCACCAGCCGGGAGTTTGGGTACTCGTGAAATCCTATCGATGGATGAACTGCCTTGAACCCCAGTGGGAAGGTCCGTGTCAAGTGTTGCTGACCACACATACTGGGCCAAACCTGCGGCACCGTTGGACCAGGGAACCGGCGGTAAAGGTGACCCCGCGGACAAGAACTAACGGACTGAATTATTTGATACCGTTTGCGGTTTTAAGCAGTCACTGTGTGTTTTAGGTTGTGGATATTCAGGGTGCCTGTCCTTTGCTTCAGTGCCGAACCGCCCTTGGTTACGACACGCTCTGCGTTCTAACCGGTCGAGTTGTTCGGGCCCGAGCTTTCAGGGCAGGGAGCATCGATGCAGCCGGTAGCCCTTGGTCAGAGGGAGCTCTGTTCCGGCTTCTCCTTTGATACCGACGCCAGAGCTGAGGGGGAACGAGAGACTGCACGTCTCACAGGGGCCACCGCTCTGCGGGGTGGTGTCAGCCTCCGGCGGTGAGATTGCTCCGTGAGTTGGGAGAGGTTTGTTACTGTAATAGCCAGGGTCTGGGGCCAGACTTCGGCAACAGTAGGATCGACTCCTTCACTGCTGCCGACCCCCCAAGCCCCACCCCGTGAACGGCACGGAGCGGCTCTGTGGCCAGGAGGCTGCCCTGTCTGCTGGGGATGCCCCTCCGGATGGGATGCCTGGCCTGAGCCGAGGCCTTGGAGAGGTTGCTGTTACCGGGCCTCTGTGACACTGTAACGTCCCGCCCGCCATCCCTGCATCCAGCTGTGTGGAGCCATCCAAGGCTGGACACCTCTGGATAACAGCGGCCCTATTCCAGAGCCCTGCAGGGCTGATCCCAGAAACATCAGTGTGGCTTCCGCCATGGAAAGATTCCCCAATGGGACGGCCCGGGCATTGCAGGACCCCGGCCAAGCCACGGAGGACATTCCAGCTGAGACGGCAGCGATTCGCACTGTGGCCCTGCAGAGCCGGTTAGTGTTGGGCTTCCTGCCGGCTGAGGAAGGTGGCTCTGGTGCCACCATCGGCCGGGAATGTTGTACATACACTCCTGATTCGTCTGAAAACGTCACTGGTTTGGCTGCACACATCCAGAGGAAGGCTGACAGGTCAGAAAGATTGGGCAGGAGTTACATAGGACCCCGTCACCTTGGGGGGCCTTCAGCTGGCTCCATTCCCTGTTGGGGGACAGCTCTATCATACAGTGGATACTCGGCCTTACTCCTGCCGGCTGTGATATTGGTTTTTAATCTCTTTCCTGAGATCACCCTGGGGTGATGGCCCACAGTCGTCTCCATGACCCAACCGCCCCGATGAAGTCGTCTCGGAGCTCCGGAAACTTCGTGCTATTGAAACTCGGTAAGATTTGTCCTTTACAGGGCAAAGGGGAAGTGTGGACGCTGTGGCGAGGGTTAGATAGTGAGCTGGCAGACTGTGGTCGGTCTGCAGTCACCGGTACCGAGCAGGGTCGCTGAGAGCAGAGCTGCTCGTTGTACTGCCTGGGTCCGAGGTCATCAGGCACCGGGACCGGCTGAGGGTGCGAGGCCCTCACTGACTATTGGACAATCACTTCGCTCTCAAAGGTCTTATTGGCCATTAATGTGCAGTTTCTATTGGTCAGCAACGCCTACATTAGTGGAATGCAAATGAGGGATCCGAGGCCGCCAAAGATTTTAATTGGTCAATATCGGCTTAAAAAAGACAGTTTTTGGTTGAAACGTTAGAACAGTTTGGGTGACAGGGGCTGGACTGTTCGCCCCCCCCCCCCTTGAGCAAATACATTTCTCATCTCAGTCCTAAATGGCATAGCTTTATCCTCCAACTATTACCCCTGCTCCGGCGCATCATGGGTAGGGGAGGCATCCTTCCTACACCCAGTGTCGGGTCTGTCAGTTTTGTAAATTGGTTTATTATTGTCACATGTACTGAGGGACAGTGGAAAAACTTTGTTTTGCATGCCGTCCACACAGGTCATTTCATCACATCAGTGCATTGAGGCAGTACAGGGGAATACAGTAACAGAATGCAGAATAAAGTGTCACAGATACAGAGTAAGTGCAGTGCAGGGAGACAATAAGGTGCAAGGTCATAACGAGGTAGATTGCGAGGTTAAGAGTCCATTTTATCGGACTAGGGAACCGTTCAATAGTCATAACAGTGGGATAGAAGCTGTTCTTGAGCCTGGTGGTCTGTGCTTTCAGGCTTTTGTATCTTCTGCCTGATGGGAGGGGGGAGAAGAGAGAATGTCCGGGGTGGTGGGGTCTTTGATTATGTCGGCTGCTTTACCGAGGCAGTGAGAAGTGTAGACAGAGTCCATGGAGGGGAGGCTGGTTTCCATGATGCACTGGGCTGTGTCCACAACTCTCTGCAGTTTCTTGTGGTCCCAGGCAGAGCAGTTGCCGTACCAAGCCGTGATACATCCAGATAGGATGCTTTCTATGGTGCATCGATAAAAGTTTGTGAGGGTCTAAGGGGACATGTCACATTTCTTTAGCCTCCTGAGGAAGTAGAGGTGCTGGTGAGCTTTCTTGGCCGTGGCATCTACGTGGTTGGACCAGGACAGGCGAATGGTTATGTTCACTCCCAGGACCTTGAAGCTCTCAACCCTCGACCTCGTCATTGATGTAAACAGCATGTGTGCTGCCAAAATAGCAAAGGGCAGGGGTTTAGGGTGAGAGGAGGAAAGTTTAAAGGAGAGTTCCATGGTGAGTTTGTTTACATGGAGTGGTGGGTCCCTGGATCATTGCCGGGGTGGGGGGCGGGGTGGAGGCAGGTTCCACAGCAACATTGACCATTTAGACAGACACGTGAAGAGACGGGGAACGAATGGATAAGGAGAGACGGGACAGGCCGGGAATGTTTTCCCTGGAGTGATGGAGGCTGAGGGGTGACCTTATAGAGGTTTATAAAATCATGAGGGGTATCGATAAGGTGGATGACCAGAGTCTTTTCCCCAGGGTAGGGGAGTCTAAAACTGGAGGGCACACGTTCACAGTGAGAGGGGAAAGCTTAAAGGGGACCTGAGGGGCAAGTTTTGACAGAGCGTAGTGGATATGTGGAACGAGCTGCCATACAGAGGGAGGGGTGTTGGGGCCAGAGGGGGTCACAGGGACGGGGTGTAGGGGCCGGAGGGGGTCACAGGGACAGGGACGGGTGTAGGGGCCGGAGGGGGGTCACAGGGAGCGGTGTAGGGGCTGGAGGGGGTCACAGGGACAGGGAGGAGTGTAGGGGCTGGGGGGTCACAGGGAGAGATTTAGGGGCTGGAGGGGGTCACAGGGACAGGGAGGGATGGAGCAACAAACAATTTGAATTCACGTGGACCATTTCTGACACTTCTCTCCCTTTTTCTAGATCTCTTTCTCCATCTCAGGAGACAGACTATCCACTGGTATTTACTCTGAACCCACCAACTACCACAACTACACCTCCTCCCACATTGTCTCCCATAAGGACTCCATCCCTTTCTCCCAGTTTCTTCGTCCCTGCCACATCTGCTCTCGAGATTTGGTCTTCCCTTCCAGGACATCTGAAATGTCCTCTTTCAGGAAGCATGACTTCCCTTCTGCAGTGGTCAGTGGAGCCTGTTCCTAGTACTTCTGCTCTCACCCTGCCTCCCTCCAGATAGAACAGAGATCGAGTTCCCCTGGTCCTCACCTTTCACGCTGTGAGCCTCCACATCCAGCACATCATCATTTCCACCAGCTACAACGTGATCCCACCACCAGCTACATCTTCTCCTTAACCCTTTCCACCTTCCGCAGGGACCACTCCCTGGTCTGCCCACCCACCCCTCCCTCCCTCACCCCTGGCACTTTCCGCTGCCCTCGCAGTAGATGTAACACTTGTCCTTGCACGTCCTCCCTCACCACCATCCAGGGACCTAAACAGTCCTTCCAGGGGAGGCAAAGGTTCTCCTGCACCTCTTCCAACCTTGCCCACTGCCTTCAGTGCTCCCGATGGGACCTCCTCTACATCAGCGCGACCGTGTAGACGAGGTGACGGACTCACATCCCAAGCTCCCAGTTACGTGTCATTTCAATTCCCTTTCCCATTCCCACACTGACCTGCTCATCCTTGGCCTCTCCTCCTGTGGGATATCCCCCTCCCTCTCCCTCCCCCCTCCCCCCCTCTCCCCCCCTCTCCCTCCCCCTCCCCCCCCTCTCCCCCCCCTCTCCCCCCCCTCTCCCCCCCCTCCCCCCCCTCTCCCCCCCTCCCCCCTATTTTGCCCTTTTCCCATACTAACTCCCAGCCCCCCCATCTTCATCCCCCTCCCCTCCTGGGTCCATCCACCAACCCACACACAGTTCACCCACAGTTCCCCACCCTCCCCCATCTGGCTCCCGTTCCATCTGCCATACGCCTCTCCCCTAATGGTTCCCATTCTCAGCTCCCTATCAGAGTCCAGCACTGGGAGCGCTTTGTGTTCCTGCCTATCTCCCTCCAGCAGCTGTCCCCACCTTCACCCCCACCCTGCCCCTCGCTGCCTCTCACTTTTTATTCATCCATGATCCACCTGCCACTGTCTTTGAGCTCCCTCCCCTCCCCTCCCATCACCTTTCACCCTCCTCAGTCCACCACTCCACCAGCCACCTACCCTCTCCACTCAGGTTTCTCCCCACAGATGCTGCTCGAGCCACTGAGTTCCTCCAGCAGATTTGTTTGTTGCTCCAGATTCCAGTATCTGCAGTTTCTTGTGTCTCCTGAGGTTAGTGCAGGGCTCCAGGAGATTTCCTATTTAAGGGCAGGATTCAAAACCAAGGGTGCAAAGGGTTAAACTAAAGTGTTGCTTGAGCAGCCATCAGTGGACGGGAAGAGGAGGGGTGAATGGGAGTTAGTGTGGGCTTGGGTGGGGGCAAAAAATGAGTCCAGCATCCAGTCTCCGAGTCCACGGACAGTACAGGGACGTGCTAGAGGGAGGGAGCAGAGCTTTGATCAGGGGAATTTATCTGAAGATTTACGGCCTTTTGCAGAGAGACAGAAAGTGATCAGTCTGGTGTTGAAGGTCCTGTGGAATATGTAATCAGCCTTTATGACTTTCCGTAGTGGAAAGTAGAGCTGTGACTTGTTGGAAGGACCCAGAGCAAACTCTGAGCTCATGAAGCAAAGGTTGCAATAACAGTGTGATTGGAGCCCACACCCAGCTCCCTCAGACACAGGGAGAGCTCGGTTCCTTGCAAGGTGGTTTTCGGCACCGTCTCGGTGTGCCTCGGTGTCCGGGGTGCCAGAACGTCCAGCAGCTGATGGGCTCGGTCGTCCCTCTCCGTGGGCTCCATGTCTTGGTGCTGCCCCTCCTCACAGCCGCTCTGCTGAAGCCTGCTCCTTCACCACAGTGCTCCCTCCTCAACGGTAAACACCACTCCCCATCTGCCGTGGCGGAAATAGAGATGTCGTAAGAACAGAAAATGCCGGGAGCACTCAGTGGGTCAGGCAGTATCTGTGGAGAGGGAAACGGTTCGGGTCCAAGAACTTCCATCGGGACTGAGAAAGAGGGACATGTCTCAGCAGAAGGGGAGGGGGAGGGCAGTAGATGGAAGGCAGGGGTTTTGTGATAGGGTGAAGCAAAGTTAACATCAGATGAAGCTGCCTTGTTCGTGCTTTGTGTTGCTGAGATTGCCCAGTCTGTGGAACGTCGTATCAGGAAGCTTCCTGACAGGGCCCACAGACCGGACACAAACAAGGGAACATCAGTGGGAGGCAGAAATGGACAGTTCTCAGGTAAACAGAAGAAAAGTAAAGAAGGCATATGGTACGCTTGCCGATATTAGTCGAGGAACTGAATTCAAGAGCCAGGAAGTTCTGTTGTAGCTTTATAAAACTCTGGTTAGTGCAGAGCTTGCTGAAAGCAGTGTCACAGGTAGGCAGCGTAGTGAAGGAGGCATTTGACACGCTGGTCTTCATCAGTAAGGGCACTGAGTACAGGAGTTGGGACGTTACATAAGACGTTGGTGAGGCCGCGTTTGGAGCACAGGGTACAGTTCCAGTCACCCTGTTATGGGAATGATGTCATTAAACTAGAAAGAGTGCAGAGGAGATTTACCAGGACGTTGCCTGGACTTGGGGGCCTGAGTTACAAGGAGAGGTTGTGTAGACTGGAACGTAGGAGATTGAGGGGTGACCTGATGGAGGGGTATAAGATCATGAGGGGCATAGACAGAGTGAAAGCACATAGTCTTTTTCCCAGGGAGGGGGTGCTAGAAACAGGAGGGCAGAGGTTAAGGTCAGAGATGAGAGATTTAAAAGGGACATCAGGGGCAGTTTCTTCACACAAGGGGTGTTGCGTATTTGGAATGAGCTGCCAGAAATAGTGGTTGAGGCGGGCACATTAGCAACGTTTAAAAGCCATCTAGATAAGTCCCTGGATAGGAGAGGTTTAGAGGGCTATGGGCAAACACTGGCAGATGGGATTCGCTCGCTGGGCAACACAGTCGATATGGACGAGTTGGGCCGAAGGGCCTGTTTCCATTGTGTACAATGTATTGCGTTCAGTTTTAGAACATAGAACAATTACAGCACAATTCAGGCCCTTCGAAAGCTGTGCCGAACATGTCCCTACCCTAGAAATTACTAGGCTTACCCATAGCCCTCTATTTTACTCAGCTCCATGTACCTATCTAACAGTCTCTTGAAAGACCCTATCGTATCAGCCTCCACCACCGTTGCCGGCAGCCCATTCCATGCACTCACCACACTCTGAGTAAAAAACTTACCCCTGACATCTCCTCTTTATCTGCTCCCCAGCACCTTAAACCTATGTCCTCTTGTGGCCACCAATTCAGCCCTGGGGAAAAGCCTCTGACTATCTACCCTATCAATACCTCTCATCATCTTATACACCTCTATCAGGTCCCCCCTCATCCTCCGTCTCTCCGAGGACAAAAGGCCGAGTTCCCTCATCCTGCTTTCATAAGGCATGCTCTGCATTCCAGGCAGCATCCTTGTAAATCTCGTCTGCACCCTCTCTATGGCTTCCACATCTTTCCTGCAGTGAGGTGACCAGAACTGAGCACAATACTCCAAGTGGGGTCTGACCAGGAACCTATATAGCTGCAACAATACCTCTCGGCTCCTAAATTCAATTCCCCGATTGATGAAGGACAATACACCATATGCCTTCTTAACCACAGAGTCAACCTGCGCAGCCACTTTGAGCATCCTATGGACTTGGACCCCAAGATCCCTCTGATCCTCCACACTGCCAAGAGTCCTCCCATGAAGACTATATTCCGCCAACATATTTGACCTACCAAAATGAACCACTTCACGCTTATTTGGGTTGAACTGCATCTGCCACTTCTCAGCCCAACTTTGCATCCTATCTATATCCCTCTGTAACCTCTGACAGCCCTCCAAACTATCCACAACACCCCCAACCTTTGTGTCATCCACAAACTTACTAACCCACCCCTCCACTTCCTCATCCAGGTCGTTTATAAAAATCACAAATAGTAAGGGTCCCAGTACAGATCCCTGAGGTACACCACTGGTCACTGACCTCCACTCAAAATACGACCCCTCAAGAAGCACTCTTTGCCTTCTGTGGGCCAGCCAGTTCTGAATCCACACTGCAATGTCCCCTTGAATCACGTCTCCTCACCTTCTCCATAAGCCTCACATGGGGTACCTTATCAAATGCCTTGCTGAAATCCATATACACTACATCTACTGCTCTCCCTTCATCGATGTGTTTAGTCACATCCTCAAAAAATTCAATCAGGCTCGTAAGGCAGGACCTGCCCTTGACAAAGCCATGCTGACTATTCCTAATCATATTATACCTCTCCAAATGTTCATAAATCCTGCTTCTCAGTATCTTCTCCATCAGTTTACCAACCACTGAGGTAAGACTCACTGGTCTATAATTTCCTGGGCTATCCCTACTCCCCTACTCCTCTTCTTGAATAAGGGAACAACATCCACAACCCTCCAATCTTCCAGAACCTCTCCCGTCTCCATCAACAATGCAAAGATCATCGTCAGAGGTTCCACAATCTCCTCCCTTGCATCCCACGGCAACCTGGGGTACATCTCATCTGGTCCCGGCGACTTATCCAACTTGATGCTTTCCAAAAGTTTCAGCACCACCTCTTTAATATCTACATGCTCAAGCTTTTCAGGCCACTGCAAGTCCCCACTACAATCTCCCAGATCTTTTCCCGTAGTGAATACTGACGTAAAGTATTCATTAAGTACCTGCGCTATTTCTTCCGGATCCATACACACTTTCCCACTGCTGCACTTGATAGGCCCTATCCTTTCGCATTTCATCCTCTTACTCTTCACATACCTGTAGAATGCCTTGGGGTTTTCCTTACTCCTGCCCGCCAAGGCCTTCTCATGTCCCCTTCTGGCTCTCCTAATCTCTTTCTTAAGTTCCTTCCTTTTAGCCTTGTACTCTTCCAGATCTCTAACATTACCTAGCTCTCTGTACCTTTTGTATGCTTTTCTTTTCCTTTTGACTAGATTTATTATCGCCTTCGTACACCACGGTTCCTGTATCCTCTCGTGACTCCCGTCTCATTGGAACATCTCTGTGCAGAGCTCCACACAAATACCCCCTGAATATTTGCCACATTTCTTCCGTACTTTTCCCAGAGAATATCTGTTCCCAATTTAATCTTCCAATTTCCTGCCTGAGAGCCTCATAATTCCCTTTACTCCAAGTAAACACCTTTCTAGTCTGTCTGTTCCTATCCCTCTCCAGTGCTAACGTAAAAGGAGATAGAATTATGATCACTATCACCAAAACGTTCACCCACTGAGAGATCTGACACCTGACCAGGTTCATTTCCCAATATCAAATCAAGCACAGCCTCTCCTCTTGTAGGTCTGTCTACATACTGTGTCAAGAACCCTTCCTGAACACACCTAACAAACTCCACCCCATCTAAACCCCTCACTGTCTGGAGATGCCAGTCGATGTTTGGGAAATTAAAATCCCCCATCACAACAACTCTGTTATTCTCACACCTTTCTAGGATCTGCTTCCCTATCTGCTCCTCAATAACCCTGTCACTATTGGGCTGCCTATAAAAAGCACCCAGCACCATTATCGACCCCTTCCTGTTCCTAACCTCCACCCACAGAGACTCTGTAGACAGTCCCTCCACAACGTCCACCTTTTCCGCAGCCGTGACATTATCTCTGATCAACAGTGCCGCTCCCCCACCTCTCTTGCCTCCCTCCCTGTCCTTCCTGAAACATCTAAAGCCCGGCACTTGAATCAACCATTCCAGTCCCGGAGCCATCCAAGTCTCCGTAATGGCCACCACATCATAGCTCCAAGTATCGATCCAAGCTCTAAGCTCATCCGCCTTGTTCACAACACTCCTTGCGTTAAAATAGACACATCTCAAGCCTGTCTGAACACTTCCCTTCTCTATCACCTGCCCACGGCACCCACTCCGAGCCTCCTCCACTCGAGAGCCAAACACCTCCTCCCCAGTCTCTCCAGTACGGATCCCACCCCCCAACAATTCTAGTTTAAACTCTCCCCAGTAGCCTTAGCAAACCTCCCCACCAGTATGTTGGTCCCCCTGGGAGTCAAGTGCAATCCATCCTCTTTGAACAGGTCATACCTGCCCCAAAAGAGGCCCCAATGATCCAGAAAACTGAATCCCTGCTCCTTACTCCAATCCCTCAGCCATGCATTTAACCTCCTCCTCATTTGGTCGCCTCATTATAGGAAGGATGTGGAGGCTTTAGAGAGGGTGCAGAGGAGGTTCACCAAGAGTGGCGAAGGCTGAGGGGAGACCTGATAGAGGTTTATAAAATCATGGGAGGCACAGATAGAATAGACAGCTGGTATCTTTCCCCAGGATTGAAATGTCTGATACCCGAGAGCATGCATTTAAGGTGAGAGGGCGTAAGTTCAAAGGAGATGTGCGGGGCAAGTTTTTTACACAGAGCAGTGGGTGCCTGGAATGTGCTGCCTGGGGTGGGGGTAGAGGCAGTTAGCACAGGAACGTTGAAGAGGCTCCTAGATAGACACAGGAATGTGCAGAGAAGGGAGGGATGTGGTCGATGTGGGGGGAAGAGGGATTAGATTAATTAGGCGTCATTGGTTTAATAAATTCAGCACAGCATTGTGGGCCGAAGGGCCTGTCCTGTTCGAAGTTCTAAGGGCAAGTTCCCTGGAGTTGGAAAGTCCGGCACTAAGTCCCGGAGGCTGCGAGGTACAAAGGCAGTAGATGAGGCACTGTTGCTCCACTTGTGTTGTGACAGTGCGGGAGGTGGGAGTGGGATGGGGGATTAACATGGCAGCAACAGGGTCGGGGTCACTCCGACCAACTGCTCCACAGAGTGGTCAGATGGTCTGTGTTGGGGGTCTCCAGTGTAGAGACCTCAGTGTGAGCACCAGATCGGAGGAGGGCTGAGTGAGTTCCTCTGGAGACACCGTCCGGTGGGAAGGGATGAGGTGAAGGGACTAGGATTGCATCTGCTGCGGTTGCAATGGGAAGGCCCCAGACGATGGGGAGTGGTTGGTGGGACCACCTGGGGAGGGTGGGGGTGGGGGTGGTGGTGGGGTGGGGGGTCCGGCAGTTGTGGAGGGAGTGACCCCTTCCAACTGCTGACATGGGACAGGAGGGCGATGTGTGCCTTGGGTTCTGGCAGGAATCACCAAGGATGTTCTCCTGAGTGTGGAGCTGGTGGGGTGGAAGGTGAGAAGCTGTTTCTCCCTCTTCACACGCTGCCCAACCCGCTGAGTGTTTCTGGCGTTTCCTGCTTTTAGTTCAGCTTTCCAGCAGCTCCAGTTTTCCCCTTTTCAGTAGAAACGTTTTGTCTGTTTGGAACTTGAACTGAAGGTTCTTTCTCTTCCTTCAGAATGTTGTGTTCCAGAGTCACGGATCCGAGTAAAGGAGAACAACACACCAGGGCTTATCATCAGTAACATCACAGTAAAAGTCCCTCCCGTCACCCTGGAGGAACAGGGCGCAGTAGGAATGGTCAGGGTGGTTGGAAACACCCTACAGTTATCCAAATCTCTTGACTATGAGGTACTTACGGAAGAGCGACCGGTGTAGACTCACGTCAGACAAGGACTGAGTTAGTTGCTGTCGAGACAGTTGCAGGGAAATGGGAGGTCCGGGTTGCCGTGGTGCCAGGGGATCGGGACTTCTGGGGAGAACGGCTCTGAAAGGGAGATTCAGGCAGGTCCAGACAGCGAGGAGGGTGAGGTCTCCAGACAGTCTGCGGAGATGAGGAGGCTCCACACTGTGTGTGTGTGTGTGTGTGTGTGTGTGTGTGTGAGAGAGAGTGATACATCAGGAGAGATTTGCACACTCACATCTCCCTGGTCTGACTGGTGTTGTTGGCAATGTGTGCAGTGAAGCACAGACCAAGAGATGTGCTTAACCGTGGTTAGCCATGGTTATCCCTGGTTAACAGCCATGGTTATCCCTGGTTACCTGTGGTTAGCCATGGTGCGGGGTTGTGACTGATAGGTAATGTCACCTCTGATCTGCTCTCCTGTGTCCAATTTTCTCCGTCAGACTATGGAAGACCCAGTGATCATCTGCTCGCTGCTCTGTGGCCCAGACAAGGTACGGAGAACTCTGCTCATGGTTACTGACAATCTCATTGCAAACCACAGGTCGGCACGGTGACCAGAGCTCAGACACGGGCCATGGGTCAACAGACATGAACACCACAGAGGATCAGTGGGATGTAATTCACTTGGTTCTCAATGGCATGGATTGAAAGGGTGGGCAGGATGTGTCGGAGGGTTTGGGAACACTCAGATCCTGGCAACCACTTCCTCTGGCAGCTCGTTCCATACACCCACCACCCTCTGCGTAGAGAATTTGCCCCTCAGGTCCCTTTTAAATCTTTCCCCTCTCATCTTAAACCTATGGCCTCTAGTTCTTGACACCCCAACACTGGGGAAAAGACTGAGTGCATTCACCTGTCTATGCCCCTGATGATTTCATACACCTTGATGAGGTCACCCCTCAGTCTCCTACGTTCCAAGGAATAAAGTCCCAGCTTGGCCAACCTCTCCCTGTAACTCAGGCCCTCGAGTCCTGGCAACATCCTCGTAAATCTTCTCTACACTCTTTCCAGTTTAACCATGTCTTTCCTATAACAGGGTGACCAAAACTGTAGACAATACTACAAATGTGGCCTCACCAACATCTTGTTCAACTGCAACATAACTTCCCAACTCCTGTACTCAGTGCCCTGACTGATGAAGGCCAGCGTGCCAAATGCCTTCTTCACCGCCCTGTGACTCCACTTTCACGAACCATGTACCTGAACTCTGTTCTACAACACTCCCTGGGGACCTACCGTTCACTGTAACGCTCCCACCCTGGTTTGACTTCCCAAAGTGCAACACCTGGCACTCACCTGGCTTGAAAGCCATTTGCTGTTGCTCAGCCCACTTACCCAGCTGATCAAGATCCCTCTGTAATTTTTGAGCATCTTCTTTGCTGACCATAGTACCACCTATTTTATTGTCATCTGCAAACTTCCTAACCAGGCCTTGTACATTCTCATCCAGATCATTGATATAGATGACAAACAACAATGGGCTCAGCACCGGCCCTGGGGAACACCACTGGTCACGGGCCTCCGGTCCGAGAAATAACCTTCCACCATCGCCCCCTGCTTCCTACCATCAAGCCAGTTGTGTATCCAGTTAGCCAGCTCTCCCTGGATCCCATGCAATCTAACCTCCAAGAGCAGCCCACCATCACAAGATCACATGACAAAGGAGCAGAAGTAGGCCATTCGGCCCATCGAGTCTAATCCATGAGCTAAACTAAACTATTCCTATCTAGCCCCAATTTCTGGCCTTTTCCCCATATCCCTTGATACCTCGACTAATTAGATATCTACCTATCTCCTCCTTAAACGCCCCTAGTTATCGGGCCTCCACAGCTGTATGTGGCAAAGAATTCCATAAATTCACTACCCTCTGGCTCAAGAAATTTCTCCTCATTTCTGTTCTAAACGGGTACCCTCTAATTCTAAGATTGTGCCCTCTGGTCCTCGACTCACCCACCAAGGGAAACAGCTTGGCCACATCTACTCTGTCCAGTCCTTTCAACATTCTAAATGTTTCTATAAGGTCCCCTCTCATTCTTCTGTACTCCAGTGAGTACAGTCCAAGAGCCGACAAATGCTCATCGTATGTAAGCCCTTTCATTCCGGGAATCATCCTCGTAAATCTCCTCTGAACTCTCTCCAACATCAGCACATCTTTCCTAAGATATGGGGCCCAAAACTGCATACAGTATTCCAAATGAGGTCTCACCAGTGCCCCGTAGAGCCTCATCAACACTTCCTTACTTTTATACACTATACCTCTTGAAATGAATGCCAACATAGCATTCGCTTTCTTTACCGCCGATCCGACCTGGTGGTTAACCTTTAAGGTAGCCTGCACGAGTACCCCCAAGTCCCTTTGTACTTCTGTACTTTGAATTTTCTCTCCTTCTAGATAATAATCTGCCCATTTATTTCTGTTTCCAAAGTTTACAACGGCACATTTCTCAACATTGAATCTCATCTGCCATTTCCTTGCCCATTCTCCTAAACTATCTAGGTCTCTTTGCAACCTTCCTGTTTCTTCAAAACTCCCTACTCCTCCACCTGTCTTGGTGTCGTCTGCAAACTTAGCCACAAAGCCATTCGCTCCATAATCTAAATCATTGATGTACAATGTAGAAAGAAGTGGCCCCAACACCGACCCCTGCGAATACCACTGGTAACCGGCAGCCAACCAGAACAGGATCCCTTTATTCCCACCCTTTGCTTTCTGCCTGTCAGCCAATGCTCCACCCATTCTAACATCCTGTAATTCCATGACCTCTCATTTTATTAATCAGTCTCTTGTGCGGCATCTTGTCGAAGGCCTTTTGAAAGTCTAAATACACAACATCTGCCGCCTCTCCCTTATCCACCCTACCTGAGATTTCCTCAAAAAACTCCAATAGGTTGGTCAGGCAGGATCTTCTCTTCATGAAACCATGCTGGCTTGGACCTATCTTGTCTTACACCTCTAGGTATTCCATAACCTCATCCTTGAGGATCGATTCCAATAACTTTCCCACCACCGATGTCAGACTAATAGGTCTGTAACTTCCTTCATGCTGCCTCCCACCTTTCTTACCATATGGAACTCTATCCAAGGCCTTACTGGTCCATATAAACCACACTTACCGCCCTGCCCTCATCTTACATTTTAGTTAGCACTTCAAAAAAACTCAATATTAGTGAGGTCCCGGACAGGGAGGCTCAGTCATTCACTGGCACGCTACCGGGGATGGGGATTTCAGCAGGACGTTGGACTGGAGAAGGGCTGGTCTCCCTGGACCACAGGAGGTTTGACAGAAGGGGATGAGATCATGACAGGCTCCCGGAGCAAAGGAGGGTGAAGACATCCAACCCCACAGGACAACTCCCCGGAATCATTGCATTGTCAGAGCTTCTGATGTTTCCAGCCCTCTATTCACCAGCCCACCCAGCAGCCAATCCCAGCTCTCCACCGCCCTGTCCGTGAGCCAATCCAATGCCGAACCAACTGCAGATCAACCAAAAATTGGTGCAGTTCCTCAGGTTCCCCCAACAGCTCACTTCCTTCAGGAGGCATGTGACAGGAATCTCAGTGGGAGGGGCGGTACTGAGGGAGGCTTCTCCGTGGATTTGTTACCTTGTCATGGTGGAGAAGCTTGTGTGGTCCTGAGATCCCGAGAGCGATGCCGTCTGGAGCTGTGCTCCTGGTAGGGTCACCCATGGCGGTAAGGTCGATGGTGAGGACCCTGACAAAGAACAATCCAACCAAGACCTCAACGGTGGAACAGGCGGACGAAGTTATTTCAAACTCAATGGCTGTGAAGGCGGATGAAGGCTGCGACAAATCCATCAGCTCCAATTGTCGTGGTTTCCATGCCATTGGAATCAGTTGGTTGATTTGTGAAGTATCGTGTGCTTTTTGTAGTGCAATGTCAAGTACACGTTAAACAAACACACGCACAGGTGTCTTTGCTCTGTGGGCTTGAGAGCCCATAAATAGATCAACAGAACGAAGACCATCATCCTCGACCTCGAGGGATAGCCACGACGACGACGACTGAGGGAGGTCACACTGTGGGAGGGGCGGGTCTGCTGGTGGGTCCGTGGCGGGCGGACTCCCTGCCGGAGGAGCTGCGGCCCTTCGAGTGGAGCACCTCGCACCTTCTCTACCTGGGGATCTACCTGTCCCCGGCCGAGGGGTCCTAGCCGGCGAACTGGCAGGAGTTGGGGACAAAAGTCTCCGCCCGGCCGGGGCGCTGGGCGGGGCTGCTCCGGGCCATCTCGTACCGGGGCAGGGCGCTGGTCATCAACCAGCTAGTGGCCTCCATGCTGTGGTACCGGCTGGCCACGCTGGTGCCGCCCAACGTCTTCATCGCCACCACCCAGAGGAGGTTGACGGACTTCTTCTGGGGCGGCCGGAGGCACTGGGTCTCCGCGGCGGTCCTGAGTCTGCCGTTGGCGGAGGGGGGTCAGTCGCTGGTGTGCGTGCGCACCCAGCTGGCGGCCCTCCGCCTCCGGGCGCTGCAGCGACACCTGTACACGGAGCGGCCCCCACGGTGGCACGCGCTGGCCACCTTTTTCCTCCGCCGGGGACGCTGCCTCCGGGAGGGGGAGCATCTCCCGGCGGCGGGCGGCGGCCATGCCGCCGTGCGGGGGCTGCCCAGCTTCTACCGGGATCTGATGCGAGTGTGGGGCGTGGTGTCGTGCGGCGAGCGTGCGGCCGCTCCCCCTCTGGTCGCGGCAGGTGCTGAGGGAGGCGCCGGGCAGGTCCCGGCCGTGCCGGCCCCCCCCCCCCCACCGGAGTTGCTGGTGGGGCCCAGGGCCCAGCGTCTCTCGCGGGAGGCAGCTCGGCACAACCTGAGCCGCCTGGAGGCCACGCCGACGGTGCCGTTTCGCGAGGCGCCGAGGCGGTACTTGTACGGGCTGCTCCTGCACACCTTTCACTTCCTCGCCCTGGTCTGCCGGCCGGACACGCCGTGGCGGGCAGTCTTGCCGGCGGGCGGCAGGGGAGATCCCCGGTGGAGGTCTCCCTACGCGGGAGTCCTCCCGCTGTACATCGGGGACCTGGGGTGGAGGGTGTTGCACCAGGCGGTACCGTGCAACCGGTTCCTGAGCCAGTTCACTGACACCCCGGCCGCCTGTCACTTCTGCGGCCGGGAGGAGACGGTGTACCACGCGTACGCGGAGTGCGAGAGGTTGCAGCCCCTCTTTGAGTATCTGCGGGGCCTGCTGCTGAAGTTCTGGTTACACTTCAGCCCGGCGCTGTTGGTCTACGGGCACCCGGTGCGGCGCGGGAAGGGGCGCGCGACGGATCTCCTGGTGGGTCTCCTGCTGGACCTGGCCAAGCTGGCCATCCACGGGACGCGGTGGCGAGCGGCCGAGGGTCCCGGCAGGTCGGCCTCCCTGCCCGTCTTCCGCGCTTACGTGCGCACGCGGGTGTCTTTGGAGCGGGAGCACGCGGTCTCCTCGGGCGCCCTGGCCGAGTTCCGCACTCGGTGGGCCCCTCAGGGGATCGCGTGTGTGGTGGACGAGACGGATGTGATTCTGGTGTGAAGTGTCGTGCGTTTTGCAGTTGCGGGCGTAGTGTTGCACGGGTATTGGTTTTGGCCGGGTTGTTTCTTTCTGTATTCGATGTAGCGTGTTTGCTGTTGGTTGTTTTGTAGTGTTTTTGTTTTAAACGAATAAACGTTTTGTAAAAAATAAGGGGCGGGTCTGCTCGTGGGTCGGTGGCGGGCGGACTCCCTGCCGGAGGAGCTGCGGCCCTTCGAGTGGAGCACCTCGCACCTCCTCTACCTGGGGGTCTACCTGTCCCCGGCCGAAGGGTCCTGGGCAGCGAACTGGCAGGAGTTGGGGACGAAAGTCTCCGCCCAGCCGGGGCGCTGGACGGGGCTGCTCCGGGCCATCTCGTACCGGGGCAGGGCGCTGGTCATCAACCAGCTGGTGGCCTCCATGCTGTGGTACCGGCTGGCCACGCTGGTGCCACCCAACGTCTTCATCGCCACCACCCAGAGGAGGTTGATGGACTTCTTCTGGGGCGGCCAGAGGCACTGGGTCTCTGCAGCGGTCCTGAGTCTGCCGTCGGCAGAGGGGGGTCAGTCACTGGTGTGCGTGCGCACCCAGCTGGCGGCCCTCCGCCTCTGGGCACTGCAGAGATACCTGTACACGGAGCGGCCCCTGCGGTGGCACGCGCTGGCCACCTACTTCCTTCGCCGGGGACGCTGCCTCCGGGAGGGGGCGCGTCTCCCGGCGGCGGCCGCGCTGCCGTGTGGGGGCTGCCCAGGTTCTACTGGGATCTGATGCGGGTGTGGGGCGCAGTGTCATGAGACGAGCACGTGGCCGCTTCCCCCTCCAGTCGCAGAGGGCACCAGGGAGGTGGGGGGGGGGGTGGATGCCGGTGGGGTCCCGGCCACACCGGTCCATGCCCTGCCGGAGTTGTTGGTCGGGCCCAGGGCCCTGCATCTCTTGCGGGAGGCGGCTCGGCACAACCTGAGCAGCCTGGAGGACACGCCGAAGGTGCCGTTCCGCGAGGCGCCGAGGCAGTACTTGTAGGGGGTGCTCCTGCACACCTTTCACTTCCTCGCCCTGGTCCGCCGGCCGGACACGCCGTGGCGGTCCGTCTTGCTGGCGGGTGGCAGGGAGGGTTCCCAGTGGAGGTCTCTCAACGCGGGAGTCCTTCCGCTGTACGTCAGGGACCTGGGGTGGAGGGTGTTGCACCGGGCGGTGCCATGCAACCGTTTCCTGAGCCGGTTCACTGACACCCCGGCCGCCTGTCGCTTCTGCGGCCGGGAGGAGACGGTGTACCACGCGTACGCGGAGTGCGAGAGGTTGCAGCCCCTCTTCGAGCATCTGCGGGGGCTGCTGCTGAGGTTCTGGCTGCACTTCAGCCCGGCGTTGTTGGTTTACGGGCACCCGGTGCGGCACAGGGTGGGGCGCGCGGAGGATCTCCTGGTGGGTATCCTGCTGGGCCTGGCCAAGCTGTCCATCCATGGGACGTGGCGGTGGGCGGCCGAGGGTACTGGCCGGTCTGCCTGCCTGCCCGTCTTCTGTGCTTACATGCGCGTACGAGTGTGTTTAGAGACGGAGCACGCAGTTTCCGCGGGAACCCTGGCTGAGTTCCGCGCTCGGTGGGCCCTTCGGGATCGCGCGTGTCGTGGACGGTACAAACGCGATTCTTATTTGAAGTGTTGCGTTAACGTGTGTAGCATTGCGTGTGTTTCATTAGTATTAGTTTGCATTCTCTACTGTAGTATGTCGTTACGTAGTTTCTCCTTTTCTGTATTAGATGTCGTGCATTGACACTGGTTGTCCTTTTGTAGAGCTTTTAGCGAATAAATGTTTATATAATTAAATTTTATAAAAAAGGGGTGGTACTGAGGGAGTGCTGTTGTAGTGATTGGAGGTGAAGGGAAGTTCCCTGAGCCTCAGGTACAGATGGAAGGTGGGACCTGGGCCGGGGGGTGGGGAGGGGGTAGATCGCTGACATCTGGGTCCACGGTCTCCTCCCCTGTACCCCCTTGTTTCTGGGATCTTGCTGTGCCAGGTCCCTCACTGCCTCCATGGCACCAGCCCATGGACCCCGGGACCAGGGTCTGGGTCCCCTGGTCTGTGCCAGATCCCCTTCCCCTGTACCTGCCACAGTCCAGTGCTGGAGCTGGGCACTGACCAGGCTCCCCCGCTGGGCACTGAACCCCTCCCCCTGGGCACTGACCCCCGCCCCGCTCCCTGAGGTCTGACCCCTGCAGCTGCCGTCCGATAACGTGTTTCTGGAATGAACTCTCCCGGACAGAACTCGCTCCGATTGGTTATCGAGGTTCACAACGTGAACGACAACCAGCCGGCGTTCCTGCAGAAGGAGATGAACTTGACGATCAGTGAGGTAATGTGCTCAGTTGCTCACTGAGGGGTGAGGGAGGGTGGGCGCGGGACAGGGAGCCAGAGGGGGTGGGGAGGGAAAAGGCCACAGTCTTCAGTGAACTGACTGAATTACTGTGAGTGAGTGTGTCAGTGTATGTCAGTGTGAGTGAGGGTGTCAGTGTGTGTGTGTGTGTCAGTGTATGTCAGTGTGTGTGTGTGTGTGTGTGAGTGTATGTCAGTGTGAGTGAGGGTGTCAGTGTGTGTGTGTCAGTGTATGTCAGTGTGTGTGTGTGTGTGTCAGTGTATGTCAGTGTGAGTGAGGGTGTCAGTGTGTGTGTGTCTGTGTGTGTGTGTGTGTGTGTCAGTGTATGTCAGTGTGAGTGAGGGTGTCAGTGTGTGTGTGTCAGTGTATGTCAGTGTGTGTGTGTGTGTGTGTCAGTGTATGTCAGTGTGAGTGAGGGTGTCAGTGTGTGTGTGTCTGTGTGTGTGTGTGTGTGTCAGTGTATGTCAGTGTGAGTGAGGGTGTCAGTGTGTGTGTGTGTCAGTGTATGTCAGTGTGAGTGAATGTGTGAGTGAGTGTGTCAGTGTGTGAGTGAGTGTGTGAGTGAGTGTGTCAGTGTGTGAGTGAGTGAGTGTGTCAGTGTGTGTGAGTGAGTGGAAATGAGAATGAGACTTGAACCCACACAAAGTGCAGGAGGAACTCAGCAGGTCGGGCAGCATCTATGGAGGGAGGTGAACAGTTGACCCTTTCAGTCCTGTCGGTTGCTCCAGGTCTCCAGCACGTGTGATCTCACCGTGTCTCCGATGAAATGAGACTGACGATTCACTTTCAGCTCACTGGATCAGATGAGGCGGGATGGTGTGGGGGGTCTTGGGGGTGTGGGTTCACCAGGGTGATCAGGGGTTGTGGGCTGTCTGGGGGGGTGGGTTCACCAGATCGAGGGGGGTTGTGGGTCAACCGGGTCAAGGGGGGGTGGGTGGGGGTTTGGGTTGACCAGGTCAGGGCGATGTGGGTTTTCCGGGGTGACCAGCGGGTGTGGGTTGACTGGGTCAAGGGGGTGTGGGGTGGGTTGACCAGGTCGTGGGGGAGGGGTTGGGGGGGAGGGCTGTGGGTTGACCAGGTCGGGGGGTGGGTGCGAGTTGACCAGGGACCAGGCTGATCCTGGTTGGAGCAGCTTCAGGTTGTTCAGGCTGAGTGGGGTGAACTAATGCTGACTATTTCTGTTCTTGCAGCTGCACCCTGTGGGTCAGCTCTGGATCACTGTGATGGCTGTCGACCTTGACCAGGACGTGGTCTACTACAGCCTGGACCAGAACACGGTGAGTGGGGTCCCAGCCGAGGCATGGGTGACCCCTGACCTGCACACTGTCCGCCTAACACGGTGCCCTCTCTCCTTCAGGACGGGGCACCTTTCTTCAGCCTGAAGACTGAAAATACCCCTGAGCTCTACCTCACAAAAGCTTTGGACTATGAGAAGGAGAGGAGTTTAATGCTGCTATTGAACGCCAAGGTGAGAGCAGAGGCTTACACCTGAGGGTTGGGGTGCAAGTGACCAGCAGACTAGAGGGTGGCAAATGTTGGCTAATTCAGGAAGGGCTACAAGGGGACTACAGGCTGGTGAGTCTGATATCAGCGGTGGGAGTTACTGGAGGGGTTCTGAGGGACACGGTCTGTGAGCATTTGGAAAGGCAAGGACTGATCAGGGACAGTCAGTGTGGCTTTGTGTGTGGGGAAATTGCATCTCACGAATTTGACTGAGTTTTTTGAAGTGACCGAAAGGACAGGACGAGGTCCCTCACGGGCGGTTAGTCCAGAAGGTCAGATCACGTGGGATCCAGGGTGAGCTGGCCAACTGGATATAAAATTGGCTTGGTGGTAGGGGTGTGAGGGTTGTTTATTATAATGGAGGCCTGTGACCAGTGGTGTACCACAGCGATTGGTGCTGGGTCCTCTGTTCATCATCTATATTCATGCTTTGGATTAGAATGCAGTTGACATTGTTCGTAAATTTGCAGATGGCACCAACATTGGTGGTGTGGTGGACAGTGAAGAAAGGTGCCTACAATTACAACAGGATCGTGATCAACTGGGGAAAGTGGGTCAAGGAATGGCTGATGCAATTTAACTCGGACAAGTGCAATGTGATGCATTTTGGGAATTTAAACCAGGGCAGGACGTACACCGTGAACGGCA
This sequence comes from Pristis pectinata, assembly GCF_009764475.1. Classification (NCBI taxonomy): domain Eukaryota; kingdom Metazoa; phylum Chordata; class Chondrichthyes; order Rhinopristiformes; family Pristidae; genus Pristis; species Pristis pectinata. The sequence continues at coordinate 814,682 of NC_067418.1, forward strand.
GGGCCCTGGGGAGTGTGGAAGAACAGAGAGACCTGGGGTACAGGTACACAGTGACACAGGGAGACAGGGTGGTGAAGAAGGCATTTGGCACACTGGCCTTCATCGGACAGAGCACTGTGTACACGAGTTGGGAAGTCATGTACAAGACGTTGGTGAGACCACACGGAGCACTGTGTGCAGTTCTGGTCACCTCGTTATACAAAGGATGCGATAAGCTGGAGAGGGGGCAGTAATGATTCACGTGGATGTTGCCGGGACCAGAGGGCTTGGGTTATAAGGAGAGGCCGGACAGGCTGGGACTGTTTTCCCTGGAGCGAAGGAGGCTGAGAGACAACATAAAATATTGTATAACATTATGAGGGCCATTGATAAGGTAGATGGTGAGAATCTTTTCCCCAGGGTAGGGCGCAGGTTTAAGGTGAGAGAGGGAATATTTAAAAGGGACCTGCAGGGCAACCTTTTCACGCAGAGGGTGGTGGGTGTGTGGAAAGAGCTGCCAGAAGAGGTGGGTGAGGCAGGTACAATACAGCATTTTAAAGGGCATTTGGACAGTCCACCGATAGGAAAGGTTTCGAGGGACATGGGCGAAGTGCAGGCAAGTAGGACTCACTCAGGAAGGCATCTTAGAGTCATAGATTTATACAACATAGAAACAGGCCATTCGGCCCAACTCATCCATGCTGTCTGAGCTAGTCCTATTTGCCTGCATTTGCCAACACCACCAAATTTCGTGTCCCCTGCAAACTTGCTGACCGGGCCAACTACATTCTCATCCAAGTTATTAATAAACACGGCAAACAACAGTGGACCCAGCACCAATCCCTGCAGCACACCACTGGTCACTGTGGTCAGCATGGTCGATTTGGGCCAAAGGGCCTTTTTCCCTGGTCTGTAACCCTGTGACTCCCCAGAGGGCAGTGGAGTGTGGGTCTACCAGAGACGGTGGCATGGTGGTCAGTCCTACCCACGGGCTGCCGTCTCAGCACGGTACGGGGGGGGGGGGGGGCACACCCTGGGAGGGGCGGTACTGGGGAGGGGGGTGTCATACTGTGGAGTGAGCCTCTGAGTTGTGGCTCTCCTGGTGAGCCACAGTGTCACTCTCCGGGGAACAGTGCAACGTGAGTGACGCTGGTGGTCAAGTGCTGCTGTGGGACCTTGGGTTGTCCACATTCCATCCACGGCTGCATTTATAAGATAAGATCTTTATTAGTCACATGTACATCGAAACACAGTGAAACACATCTTTTGCGTAGAGTGTTCTGGGGGCAGCCCACAAGTGTCGCCACGCTTCCGGTGCCAACATAGCACGCCCACAACTTCCTAACCCGTACGTCTCTGGAACGTGGGAGGAGACCGGAGCACCCGGAGGAAACCCACGCAGACACAGGGAGAACAGACAAACTCCTTACAGACAGCAGCCGGAATTGAACCCGGGTCGCTGGTGCTGTAATAGCGTTACACTAACCACTACAGTGCCTGTTCAAAAGCAGTTCATGATGTAGCTCATGATGTAGATTTGAAGGTCGCTTTATAAATGCAGCTAACTTTCTTTTGGTTATTACAGGAAGCAGCCAACAGCAGAAACATCAGTGACACTGTGACCATTACCGTCAACATTCTGGATGAAGATAACCTGCCCCCAGTGTTTCAGCCCTGCTCTGAGCTGCCGGGATCCGGCCTCTGCCTGAATGCGGTGTACCAGGGACAGATCACCCAGTACCAGATCGAGGTCGTACTGATGCTGCCTCCCGGCCCTCTGTTCCCCCGATTCTGACTCCGCTGTCCCCAGCCCCCAACTCCCCCATCACCATCCCCCCCTCCCCCACCCCCAGGATCTGGCATCTGCCTGAATGCGGTGTACAGGGGACAGATCGCCCAGTACCAGATTGAGGTCATACTGACACTGCGAACCAGCCCTCTGTTCCCCCAACTCCATTGTCCCCACCCCCCCACTCCCCCATTCCCCCCCTCCCCCCTCCCGCCCCCCCGGGATCCAGTGTCTTGCCTGAATGCGGTGTATAGGGGACAGATTCCTCTGACCCTGACTCCCCCACTCCCCCCAACTCCGCCGCCCCACCCCAACTCCCCCCGTACCCCACCCAACTCTCTTCCCCCCACCCGACTCTCCCATTCGGTGACAATAATAAACCAATACCCCCGACTCTGCCTTCCCCTCCACCGACTCTACCCCCCCCCCCCCACCCACCACCAACTCCCCCCAACTCACCTGCTTTTCCTCCCCGTTGCAGAGCCGACCCCTGAGGCTGCAGCCTCGGGACATCCTGGCAGTGGACGGGGACACGGGCATCAACGCAACCATCGTTTACCAGATTGTCAACGGTGGGTTCTGCTCACGGATCACAAACGCTGCGATAACCAGGGCAACAGTGCCATGGCACACACAGAGACCCTTCAGCCCATTAACTCTCTGCCACCCCATGAAACCATTAGATCCTCTTACTGGTCTCTCCGTCAACAGCTGGTGAGACGCCCACCCTCGGTTGTGGCAGCACCTATCTACGTTCCCGCGTCTGTCCAAGGTTGTCCGCAGGTTTCCATGTCTGTCCACATATAACCGGGTGACTGCGGGGTGACCAGGAGTGACCACAGGTGACCGCGGGAATGACCAGGAGTAACTGCAGGGTGACCAGGGGTGACCGCAGAGTGACCAGGGGTGTCTCCACAGGTCAGTGCCCAGCTCAGATGTCTGGGCAGACAGAGCTCTGTCCTGTGGCCGGGACCACTGTCGGTGAGGTCACCCACTCCGCTGACCTTGTTTTACAGATTACCACAAGGCGTTCAGGATTAACACAAGCGATGGGACTTTAACCATGAGCAGAGCCGTTAACTGCAGTGACTCCGTCGCACTCACCGTTCTGGTAGGTCAGCGCCGCACTCTGCCAACCTGGGAGGTCGGAGGTGATCTGGCCGGCTCCCACGGAAGGTTCCCTGCTTGGGACGGGCACTCACTGTCACTCCAAGGTCCATGGGTGTGGAGCCCTCAGGAGGCTCCCCAGAGAGGTTCCAGACCATCCCACACAGGGAACCCTGGCCATGATCCTGGGATTTCCAGCCGCTGGGGAGCTCTCTGACATGATGTTGGGCTTGGATTGGGACCACTACCCTGGAGGTTTAGTGAGGGACTTTGGCCATCCAGAGTCGGGAACTCTCCTCTCCGTCCCACCAAGCTCCAGGGAAGGCCAGATCTCCCCAGCTGTGGCCACCAGACTCGTGAAGCAGCCAAAACGTCGACTCCCCGTCTCCCCCCACAGATGCTGAGTTCCTCCAGCAAATCGTGTGTTGGCCCAGGTTCCAGCATCAATCTCACCAGCACCTCGCGTCACTTCATTTCCAGCGCTCCCTGTCCACCCGGACATATCTCCCAGAAGAGGAGAAACAGAAGATCCCCCTTTCAGTGAGGGGAAGCTTCTGGAAGCTGCTGTTGAACGCCACTCGGCACAGGTGGTTGAGGAAGAGTGGAGGCTGCGGTCTAACCAGGGCATTCCGTTCTGTTCCCCAGGCCGCTCAGGAGAACGACCACTACAAGTACACCACTACCAGTGTCACTCTCTCCGTGGTGCCTGTCAGTCAGTACCCGCCCCAGTTTGTGAAGAGTGTCTACGATGGGTCCATACGAGCTGACTCCCCGCCGGGCAGTATCATCCTGCAGCCAGATTCCAGCACCAAGCCCCTCACAGTCCAGGCTCAGGACGGTGACTACCCCAACGTGAGTCCACAGACAGACCAGGCTCTCGCCTATTTAATGTCCACAGCGCGGCCAGTGGGTCCTGGGACCACCAGTCACCCATCCCTTCAGGAACAGTGCCTCCACTCTCCGGATCCCGGCCCCTCGCCCAATCCTTTTCCATCCCAATCCTGATCCTCATCACGATCCCCGTCCTGGCCCTCCCCTCCTCGTCCCAGGCCCTCTCCTGATCCTGATTCTCATCCCGATCCCTCTCCCAATTCCAGTCCTCCCATTCCTGGTCCTCCCAATCCCAATCCGCATCCTGGTCCTCCCACTCCTGCTCCTGGTGCTGATCTCGGTCCTGATCCTAATCCCAATCCTAATCCCAATTCAAATCTTACCCCTGATCCCATTCTCCATTCCACATTATCCTGCTCATGAAAATTCCGGAGCCTGAGAAAGATAGAGATGGAGAAGGTGCACAGTGAGGGACAAGGTCACTGCGGAGGTGGGGACCCATCCTGGCTCAGAAACAAGGTGTAGAATCAGTGTGGGTGGGGATGTGAACCCACGAGGGTGAATTCCCAGTGGGGTGGGGGGGGGGGGAGGGAGTTCCCTGTGGGGGCCGGGTCAAGGGCCCGACCAGCAGCCAACACAGAACAAGAGTGGAGAGGACAGTGTCAGAGAAGGTTCAGTGATGGTCACCAGTGGGTTGAATCACCACATGGACTGGACATCAACCTGGCAGGGATGCTGAGTGTATCCAGAGTGGCTTCTCAGAGCAACACATTCGGAAACCAAGGAGGAGCAGGAGGCTTTCCATCCGGAATTGTGCGATGGGACTGGATTAATTAATGATGTCAGGAGAAAGGATCCCAGAAGAAAGAGAATCACAGCTTGGAAGAATTTCAAATTCAGGTTGAGGGTCTGAAGCAAAGTCTGTTCCAATGGTACACGGACAGAGTTGGCTGGTGTGGACTGGGAAATATTTAATCAGACGGGAGGTGTGCCGGGGCAGACGTTCATGGAGATATTTCCTAAATCTCAGCAGAGGTCCAGTGAGGAAGAAAGGCTTGGAGAGGAGAATGGTCCATCTCGGGGAAGTCAGGAAGTTTGGGGTGGAAAGGGCGAACAGTGATGTGAAGGTCAGTCGGGGAGAGATTGGGAACATTTCAGAGACCAGCAAAGAATTACAAAGCAGGAGAACGTGGAGTACGGGGATAAACCACCAAATAACGTAAACCACACTGTGACAGTTGCTGTGGTATAGATGGGCAGAAGGGTCAGCATGGAGGCGATGGGCAGAAGGGTCAGCATGGAGGTGATGGGCAAAGGGCCCAATTTTGCTGCTGTATGACTCTGGCTCCCTGACTCGATAAAGGAAGGGAGCGGTGAAAGTAAACGTTGGCCCCGCCGAGGATGAGTGGGGAACTAATGACGGCAAACCGAGAAATGGCAGCGATTTGAAATAATGACTTGGGGTTGGTCTTGGCGGTAGAGGCACGAACCCATCCCACTTGTAGATGGCCGTGGGCCAGAGTGAGGGAGGGGTTTCCGACACCTCCATCACCAGGGGCACAGCACCAGGCGGGGTGATGGGACTAAAGGCCAACGTTCCCAGGACCCTCCAGCCTGAATCCGAGGGTCTCCGAGGAAGTGGCTGCAGAGATGGTGCACGTGTTGGCTGTCATCAACCAGAATTCCCGGGATCCTGGGAACCGGAAAACTGTGGATGTGATGCTGCTGTTCGAGGAAGGAGGGAGAGAAGCGGGGAACGAATGGCCAGTTGACCCAACATCTGTCCTGGGGGGTGGGGGGAGATGCTGGAACCCTCGTTGGGGAGTAAAGTGGAGAACATTTATAAAATGACACAACATCCAGCAGAAGGGAAACCGTGTTTGACAAGTTTGCTCGAGTTGTCCGAGGATGTAATAAAGAGGGTGGGTGGAGGGGAACCAGTAGATGTAAGGTACCAAGACTGTCAGAAAGCACTGGAGAAGGTGCCCATTAAATGAGCAGAGCCCAGGGTTGGGGGAATGTGTCAGAGCGGACAGGGGAGTGGCTGACCCACAGAGTGCGGGTCAAGGGGCCATTTTGGGGTCGGCGGTCTGTACAGGTGGAGTGTCACCGGGATCAGTGATGGGGCTTCAGTCATTCACAGTCGGCACTGGAGACTGGGTGAAGGGACCAAACTTGCTGCTGATACAGAATGGGTGAGAGGGTGGAGGGGAGGAGGTGCAGAGGGAGGGAGGGTGGAGAGGAGGAGGTGCTGAGGGAGGGGAGGGGGTGGTGGGGAGGAGGTGCTGAGGGAGGGGAGGGGTGGAGGGGAGGAGGTGCTGAGGGAGGGGAGGGAGTGGAGGGGAGGAGGTGCAGAGGGAGGGAGGGTGGAGAGGAGGAGGTGCTGAGGGAGGGGAGGGGGTGGTGGGGAGGAGGTGCAGAGGGTGGGAGGGTGGAGGGGAGGAGGTGCTGAGGGAGGGTGGGAGGAGAGAAGGTGCGAAGCCTGCAGAGGGAGGGCGAACACAGGGCACAGGACCGTACAGCACAGGAACAGGCCCTTCGGCCCACCTTGTCTGTGCTGACAATGATGCCAATTTAACCTGTGTGTCAGCCTGCACGTGGTCTCTGGAACACGCTGCCGGAGGAAGTGGAGCTGATGTACAAAGCCTGGGTATAACGTTGGACGAGTGGGCAGGAAGTTGGCAGATGGAGAATCGTGTGGGGAAAGTGTGGGATTCTCCCCTCGAAGGAAGAATGGAAAAGGGATGATTGTTTCAATGGAGCGAGACAGGATGTGGTGGTGCAGCGGGACGCGGGAGTCCTTGTCTGTTAAGCACAAAGGATGGGAGAGCTGGAACGGAAGGATAATAGAGACCTGGCCTTTGTTGTAAGGGGTATGGAATATACAAGTGGAGACTTGGGCGCTGGTGAGACCACACCTGGAGTACCGGGTACAGGTACGGTCCGGGACTGCACCTGCAGTGCCGGGTACAGGTGTGGTCTCTGCAATCATGCACCTGCTTTGGGGAGAAGCGTCGGGCTGATTCCAGCGGTGGAGGTGTTGTCCTTTGAAGAGAGGTTGAGCAGGTTGTGCCGAACTCATTGGAGATTAGAGGACGGAGAGGTGACCTCGGTGAGAGGTTTCAGATTCGGAGGGGCACTGAGGGTGCCAAGTGGGAATGCCCAGGAGATCCAGGGCTGCCCATGTCAGATACGGCTGAGGGGGGATGGTGACCCTTTGGAATCCCCTCCCCCAAAGAGTTGAGGGGAGTCGGGGAATATCTCCACATTGGAGACTGACGCAGAGTCCAGTGGTGTGGGGAGGGAGCAGGAAGGTGGTCCTGAGGCCAGGCTTGGATCAGCTGTGCTCTTAATGGAACAGGAGATCCTGTGTTGTTGTCATTGTGGATCTGTTCCAGTTACCACATGGGCGGTGTGACCCAGCTTTGGGGTTGTTGTTGGCGTGGGTCCAGGGGTGGGGCTGTTGCTGTCTGGACCCCTGGGGTGCGGTTGCTGCCGGCCGGACCCCCCGGGGTGCGGTTGGCCAGACTGTGTGGTTTGACCGGTGTCTGTCTCTGCAGCTGACCAGTCCTGTGCTGAGCTACACCCTCACACCGCCTGACCACTTCACCATTAGCAGAGATGGACTCATCTTCACCAGGACACACCTGTTGCCTGTACAGAGCCAGTATCGCCTAACGGTAAGACAGTCTGCCCTCTGCACCCCTCGCTGCACCTCCCCACCCGTCCCAGTGCCTCTCCACCCCCTCCCTACGGCTCTGCACCCCTCACTGCACCTCCCCACCCGTCCCAGTGCCTCTCCACCCCCTCCCTACGGCTCTGCACCCCTCGCTGCACCTCCCCACCCGTCCCAGTGCCTCTCCACCCCCTCCCTATGGCTCTGCACCCCTCACTGCACCTCCCCACCCGTCCCGGTGCCTCCCCACCCCCTCCCTACGGCTCTGCACCCCTCACTGCACCTCCCCACCCGTCCCGGTGCCTCCCCACCCCCTCCCTACGGCTCCGCACCCCTCACTGCACCTCCCTACACCTCCACACCCCTCGCTGCACCTCCCCGTCCCTCCGCCTCCCCATCTCCCTACGCCTCCCCCTGTCCCTCCTCCTCCCGCCCTCATCCTCCACAATCTCCCCTCTCCCTACCCCTCCCCCTCACCATCCTCACCCCTCTTCCCCCTCGCCACACTACCAAACCTCCCCCACCCCTCCATCACCCTGTTGCCGAGCGACCCTGCGTTGGTGCCGAGCGACCCCCGTGTGTTGTACCTGCACAGGTGACAGCAACAGATGAAGTTAACGGAGAGGTTGCGTTAACATCGGTGAACGTGCTGGTGACGGGCGCTGACGGTGAGTGGGTTCATGTCTTCACACAGCCTGCAGGGGGCATCACACTGGAGGACTCTGGCTCATTCAGTCACCTTTCTCTCATTGACTCCTTGGCCGGAGGGTCACCGTGAAGCTTCGGCATGCGGGCTGTGCTGGCCCCCACCAGTGTGGGACTGACCAACAGGGAGGGGCAGTGGTAGATCTCGGGACACTGCGGAGGCCAGAAACCCGAAACAAAATCAGGAAGCGGTGGAAACACTCAGCGGGTCAGGCAGCATCTGGGAGAAACAGGGTCAACGTTTGAGCTGCAGGACCATTGGTCAGACGTTGGTGTTAAGTTGCAGAGGGTGGGGCGGGGTGGGGTGGGATGGAGAAGGGGAAGGAGCTATCTGTGATCGGGTGAGACCAGAGTTGCCCAGTTACTCTGTTCCAGTCTCCACAGGTGGTGGCTGAATGAACATGGAACAGTACAGCACAGGAACAGGCCCTTCAGCCCACAATGTTGTGCTGGGCTAATTAAACTAGTAATTACAGGCCTAACTAAACGAATCCCTTCTGCTTATTCAATGTCCGTACCCCTCCATTCTCTGCACATCCATTGCCTGTCTAAGAGCCTCTTAAATGCCTCTATTGTATCTGCCTCCACCCCCACCCCTGGCAGCACGTTCCAGGCACCCACCGCTCTCTGTGTAAAAAATCTTGCCCCGCACATCTCCTCTGAACCAGCCCCCCGTCACCTTAAATACATGCCTTCTGGTATTAGACATTTCAACCCTAGGGAAAAGATTCAAACTGTCTACTCTATCTGTGCTTCTCATAACTTTATAAACCTCTATGTCTCCCCTCAGGCTCCACCACTCCAGAGAGAACAAACCAAGTTTGTCCAACCTCTCTTTATATTTTCATCCAGGTCATTTATATACATCACAAACAGCAAAGGTCCCAGTACGGATCCCTGAGAAAGACCACTAGTCACAGACCTCCAGCCAGAATAAGTCCCATTGACCACTACCCTCTGTCTTCCATGGACAAGCCAGTTCTGAATCCAGATGGCCAATTCGCTGTGGATCCCATGCATCTCAATCTTCTGGATGAGCCTCCCATGAGGGACCTTGTCAAACACCTTACTAAAATCCATGTAGACAACATCCACAGCTCTACCTTCATCAATCACCCTCGTCACCTTGTCAAAAAACTCAATCAAGGTAGTAAGACACATCTTGCCCTGCACAAAGCCATGCTGACTGTCCCTAATTAGGCCATGGTTTTCCAAATGCTTATAAATCCTATCCCGAAGAATCCTCTCCAGTAACTTCCCCACCACTGACATGAGACTCACCGGTCTATAGTTTCCAGGATTATCCCTGTTTCCCTTCTTGAATAATGGAACAACATTAGCTACTCGCCAGTTCTCCGGGACCTCGCCTGTGGCGAGAGAGGACATGAAGATATTCGTCAAGGCCCCAGCAATCTTACCTCTTGCCTATCTCAATAACCTGGGGTATATCCCATCAGGCCCTGGGGATTTATCCACCTTAATACTCTTTAAGAGACCTAACACTACCTCCTCATTTATCTCGAAATGCCCCAGCATATTAGCGCGCTCCACACTGATCTCCCGATCCTCCACATCCTTCTGCTTGGTAAATACTGATGCAAAGTACTCATTAAGGACCTCACCCACATCCTGCGCTTCCAAGCACTTGTTCCCTCCTTTATCCTTGAGTGGTCCTACCTTCTCCCTAGTTATCCTCTTGCTCTTGACATACGTACAGAATGCCCTGGGATTCTCTTTAATCCTATTGCCAAGGACTTTTCATGGCCATGTTTCCAGAAGTTTCTGTTTCCAGTATAGTTTTCCCCAGTGGGAATCTACGGCAGTTGGGATTGGGGTGGGAAGGTTGCCCACAGCTCCAACTTCCTGTCAGCCCATCTGTTGCCCACGTCCACACCTGGAGCAGAACACCACCGCCTGCAGCTTCCCCTTTCCGTACACATCCCTGACAGGGTTCCAGCAGTGCCCAGAAATGGCTCACGCCGATGTGGGGGAGCTCAGTCAGGCAAGGCATTGTCCGCCTCAGTCCTGGAGGGGCGGTACTGAGGGAGGGTCACACTGTGGGAGGGGTGGTGAGGGAGCCATGCCCAGCTGTTGGTGTTGTCTGATGAGACCTGAACCCCAACCCCTGTTGCAGCTGCGTCTGATGACGGGATATGGTTGGGTCGATTGTTGAGGGGACTCTGTCCACAGCCCAACGTTGGTTCCTCAACCAACGTCCCAGCAACATCAGCACCTGGTTAGGTACAAGCGTGCTGAGTGCTGATTGGCTGCAGCCCTCTGTTACACTGGCCCTCCGTAACGCAGTGACCCCAGTTACACGGCCCCTCTCCCCGTTACATGGGCCCTTTGTTACAAACTGCTGTCTACTCTCCAGACCCTGACTGTTTTAGTTGACTGTTCTTTATCCCAGCACAAAGCACAGTGACAACCACCCAAGGATCGGCACCAACAAACCCACCGGGCACTGGACCAGGGACTGGACCGGGAACTGGGGGATTGATTTCAACATTGGCACCTCCAGGTAATGGCAGCACCATCCCTCCCCAGAGCTTGGGGACCTCCCGGTGCAGGCAGTGTCCTCGCTGTGAATGCATGTCCTCCCTTCACTAATCTCTGTTCTGTCCCCCTGCCCCATTCTCTCCATCACTGCGCTGTGCTCTGCAGAGGGTGTTCCCCCTTCTAGGGGACCTGCTTTGAAAGTCAATCCAGTGTAGGACTTGTACTGTGAATGGTAGGGCACTAGGGAGTGTAATAGAACAGAGGGACCCAGGAGTACAAGTGGTACTCATTCAAAGTGATGTCACTAGTAGACAGTGTGGTGAAAACATTTAAAACGCTGCCCTTCATCAGTCAGGGCACTGAGCACAGGAGTTGGGACATTATGTCGCAGTTGTACAAGTTGTTGGTGAGGCTGCACTTGGAGCACTGTGCACAGTTTTGGTCGCCCTGTTATAGGAAAGACGTGATTAAACTGGAGAGAGTGCAGAGAAGATTTACGAGGATGTTGCCAGGACTCGAGGGCCTGAGTTACAGGGAGAGGTTGGCCAGGCTGGGTCTTTACTCCTTGGAACGTAGGAGAATGAGAGAAGACCTTAAAGATCATGAGAGGCATAGATAAAGCGGACGGTAACAGTCTTTTCCCCGGGGTAGGGGAGTCCAGGACTAGGGGACATGGGTTAGGGTGAGAGGGGAAAGATTTAAAAGGGACCTGAGGGGCAACTTTTTCACGCAGAGGGTGGTGAGTATATGGAACGAGCTGCCAGAGGAAGTGGGTGAGGCAGGTACAACAGGATCATTTAAGAAGCACTTGGATAGGTACATGGAGGGGCGGGGCTCGGAGGGATATGGGCTGAACGCAGGAAATTGGGACTAGCTGGATGGGCACCGTGGTCGGCATGGACTGGTTGGGCCGAAGGACCTGTATCCATGCTGCATTGCTCTATGACTCCGACCCTGACCACGGACCACCATTGAACAATGACGGGTCACCCACTGAAGGCAGAGGTAAGTGAAACTCCCGGGTTGGAGCTCTCTTCATCTGAGGGCTGGGGGGACCTGGGATGTGTGGGGGTGGGGTGGGGGGAGGTGCACCACCAGCAGGGGCAGGAAGATGAGGTGGGGGGACAGGGGGGTGTGGATACAGTCACAGGAAGCTGTGAGCTGTTCTTCCACTGACCGTCCCACTCTGTGTGTGTGTGTGTGTGAGTCTGTGTGTGTGTGTGAGAGAGATTTTCACCTTGCAGCATCAAGAGTTGGAGCAGGAGATTGCAAAGAGGTGAGTCTGTGCGTGAGCTGGTGAGCTTCACCCTGCAGGAGCCTGAAAGAGGCACATTGGCAAATTGTTAACAGCTGATTGGCTAATTAACAGCAGCCAATAAAAGGAAAGGAGGTATGAGCAGAGCAGCCATTGTGTGCGTGGCCAGTGTTGGAGTGGGGGACTGAGGCTTTGGTTCAAGAGGCTTCGGTGAGAAGAGGCAAAGGTAAGTCTCTGGTAAGTTTCTTTCTTTCTTGCTTTGGTGTTTCCTTTAGTGCCAGGCCAGAGTAGTTACAATGGCTCTAGGGTCAGTGGTGTGCTCATGCTGTGAGATGTGGGAGTTCTGGGAGACCTCCACTCTCCCTGATAACTACATCTGCACGAGGTGCATCCAGCTGCAGCTCCTTACAAACCGCGTTAGGGAGCTGGAGCTGCAGCTGGATGACCTTCGGCTCCCACGGGATACGGAGGAGTACATAGACAGGAGCTACAGGGAGGTAGTCACTCTGAAGCTGCAGGAGGCAGGTAGCTGGGTGACTGTCAGGAGAAGGATGGAGAATAGGCAGGTAGTGCAGAGTACCCCTGTGGCTGTTCCCCTCAGTAACAGGTATACCACTTTGGATACTGTTGGGGGAGACGACCTACCAGAGGAAAGCTGCAGTGACCAGGTCTCAGGCACTGAGCCTGGTTGTGTGGTGCAGAAGGGAAGGGGGGAGAAGAGGAGAGTGGGATTCGATAGTAAGGGGGGCAGACAGGAGATTCTGTGGACGTGAAAGAGACTCCCGGATGGTATGTTGCCTCCTGGGTGCCAGGGTCAGGGATGTCTCGGATCGGGTCCACAGCATTCTAAAGGGGGAGGGTGAACAGCCAGAGGCTGTGGTACATATTGGTACCAATGACATAGGTAGGAAAAGAGATGAGGTCCTGAAGAGGGAATGTAGGGAGATAGGTAGGAAACTGAAAAGCAGGACCTCAAGGGTAGTAATCTCTGGATTACTGCCTGTGCCACGTGCCAGTGAGGGTAAGAATAGGATGATTTGGCAGATGAATGCGTGGCTGAGGAGTTGGTGCAGGGGACAGGGTTTCAGACGTTGATCATTGGGATCTCTTCTGGGAAGGTACGACCTGTACAAAAGTGACAGGTTACACCTGAACTGGAGGGGGTCCGATATTCTTGCTGGCATGTTTGCTAGAGCTGTTGCAGAGGGTTTGAACTAGTTTGGCAGCGGGATGAGAACCAGAGTGACAGGTCAGAGGTTGGTGCATTTAGTGTACAAGTAGATGCAGAGTGTAGAAAGACTGAGGAAGGATAGGCAGTTGAAAGGGCAAAATTGTAGGCAGTTGGATGGGCTGAAGTGTGTCTGCTTTAATGGGGTATCAGGACAGTATGTGGACAGGCTGACGAGAAGAGACCATACTGAACACGGTACTAGACAATGAGGCTGATCAGTTCCTGGAGCTGGAGAGGTAGGGGAGGTCCATAATGAACACTTTGCTTCACCAGAGAGAGACACCTTAACATTTGTGAGGATGGCGTACACAGGCTGATATGCTGGGGCATGTCAACGTGAGGATAGAGGATGTGCTGGAACTTTTGAAAAACATTAGGATAGATAAGTCACCGGGGCCTGACGGGATATATCCAAGGTTATTACGGGAAACAAGGGAAGAGATTGCTGTGCATTTGGTGAAGATCATTGCATCCTCACTGGCCACAGGAGTAGTGGCAGATGATTGGAGGGTGGCAAATGTTGTTCCTTTGTTCAAGAAAGGGAGTAGGGAAACCCTGGGAATTACAGACCAGTGAGTCTTAATTCAGTGGTGGGTAAATTACTGGAGAAGATTCTTAGAGACAGGATTTATGGGCATTTAGAGAAGCATAGGCTGATTAGAGATAGTCAGCATGGCTTTGAGGGGCAGGTCGTGCCTCACGAGCCTGATTGAATTCTTTGAGGATGTGACAAAGCACATTGATGAAGGTAGAGCAGTGGATGTGATGTACATGGATTTCAGTAATGCATTTGATAAAGTTCCTCATGGAAGACTCATTCAGAAAGTCAGGAGGCATGGGATCCAGGGAAACTTGGCTGTGGGGATTCAGAATTGGCTCGCCCGTAGAAGACAGAGGGTGGTGGTAGATGGAGTGTATTCTGACTGGAGGTCAGTGATCAGTGGTGTTCTGCAGGGATCTGTTCTGGGACCCCTGCTCTTTGTGATGTTTATAAATGACTTGGATGAGGATGTGGAAGGGTGGGTTAGTAAGTTTACTGATAATACAAAGGTTGGTGGTGTTGTGGATAGTGTAGAAGGTTGCTGTAGATTACAACAGGATATTGATAGGATGCAGAGCTGGGCTGAGAAGTGGCAGATGGAGTTGAACCCAGAGAGGTGTGAACTGATGCACTTTGGATGATCGAATTTGAAGGCAGAATACAAGGTTAATGGCAGGACTCTTAGCAGGGTCCACGTCCATAGATCAATGCAGGTCGATAGGGTTGTTAAGAAGGTGTATGGTGTGTTGGCCTTCATTATTTGCAGTTTTGAGTTCAAGAGCCACGAGGTAATGTTGCAGCTCTATAGAACTCTGGTCAGGCCACGCTTGGAGGATTGTGTTCAGTTCTGGTTGTCTCATTATAGGAAGGATTTAGAGAGGGTGCAGAGGAGATTTACCAGGATGTTGCCTGGATTGGAGAGCATGTCTCATGAGGAGAGGTTGAGTGAACTAGGGCTTTTCTCTTTGGAGAGAAGGAGGATGAGGTGACTTGACAGAGATGTACAAGATAAGAGGCATCGATCGAGTGAACAGAGACTTTTTCCCAGGACAAAAATGGCTAACACAAGGGGACATAATTTTAAGGTGATTGGAGGAAGGTATAAGGGGGATGTCAGGGGTAAGTTTTTTTTCCCCACAGAGTGGTGGGTGCCGGCAGAGGTTGTGGGGGCAGATACATTAGGGACATTTGAGAGACTTGGAGAAATGGGGAGCTATGTGGGAGGGAAGGGTTAGATAGATTTTAGAGCAGGATAAAATGTCAGCACAACATTGTGGGCCGAAGGGCCTGTACTGTGCTGTAATGTTCTATGGACTATCCCATTGTGGAAGGAGTGCCCATTCTGTGCCCAGACACACACAGAACAGTACAGCACAGAACAGGCCCATCGGCCCACAATGTTGTGCTGACATAGCTAATCCCTCCTACCTATGGAATACCCATATCCCTCCATTTTCCTCTCATTCATGTGCTCCACCCACCCTATCAGGCAACGTATTCCAGGCATCCATCACTCTCTCAGTAAAAAACGTACCCCTCGCGTCTGTGCTGAACCTACCCCCTCTCACCTTAAATGCATGCCCTCTGGTATTGGATCGCTCAGTAATGGGGGAAAAAGATATCGCTTGTCTACCCTATCTCTGCCCCTCATAATTTTATACACCTCCAACAGATCACCCCTCAGCCTCCGACGCTCCAGAGAAAAGAGCCCAAGTTTGTCCAGCCTCTCCTGATAGCACATGCCCTCTAATCCAGGCAGCATCCCAGTAAACCTCCTCTGCACCCTCTCTAAAGCCTCGACATCCTTCCTATAGTGAGGTGAACAGAATTGCACGCAATACTCTAAATGCGGTCTAACCAGAGTTCTATAGAGATGCATCAACACTTCTTGACTCCTGTACTCAATACCCCGATTAATGAAAGCAAGCATTCCATAAGCCTTCTTAACCACCTTGTCTACCTGTGTAGCCACTTTCAATGAGTCATGGACTTGCACCCCAAGGTCTCTCTGCTCTTCAACACTGTTAAGGGTCTTGCCCTGAAGAGCGTACTGCCTCTTGACATTAGTCCCACCAAGGTGCAACACCTCACACTTATCCGGGTTAAACTCCATCTGCCATTTCTCTGCCCACATCTGCAGCTGATCTATTATCACGCTGTATCCGTCGCCAGTCTTCTACACTATTCACAACTCCACCAATCTTGGTATCGTCTGCAAGCTTACTAGCCCACCCATCAACATACTCATCCAGGTCATTTATGTACATCACAAACAGCAGAGGTCCCAGTACAGATCCCTGCGGAGCACCACTACTCACAGGCCTCCAGCCCGAATAAGTCCCTTCAAACACCACCCTCCATAGGCAAACCAGTTCTGGATCCACACAGCCAATTCCCCACTGACCCCATGCTTCCGAACTTTCTTGATTAACTGATTATGTGGGAGACGTCCACCATTCCCTGTGAACTGATGACTACCCCCTCACATCACTCTCCCCACTGCCTTCCCTTTATTAAAGTGAGCTCATTTTCAATCCAGCGCCAACATCAGTGATAACAACAACAACTTGGGGACCCGCACCATCAGGACCTGTGACTCACTCTGCCGGGACTGTGCTGCCCCTCAATGGGACATCGACTCCGCCCCAGGTGACGCCCGGGTTCCCCGGATCTACAGCAGGACAGTCCCCTGGACCTGGACCCAGACCCACACCAACCAACCCTCCAGTCAAGGACACGACCACATCAGGCCTGGGCTCCTCAGGAGCTGGGACCTCGCCGTCCAATAGCCCAGGACCAGGAATAACAAGTAAGCTAGCTGGGATCGCACTGTGCCAACTGCCCACCGCCGTGGCCCTGCTAAAGTCCACACCAATTCCCTGGCGCTGCCTGAGCACCAGTTCCCACTGGCTCAGCCCAAATTCCCATCCCGACTCACTCCCACATCTCCGGGCTCAGTGAACTGAGATCAGATCACGGAACCAAAGTAACCCAGATAAACATTGATGCAGTGCTCCCTCAGTACTGCCCCTTTTTATTATATATAAACATTTATTCACTAAAAGCACCACATCTAATACAGAAAAGAAGAAACTAAGCAACAACATACTATGGTAGAGAATGCAAACTAATACTAACGAAACACACGCGACACTACACCTGTTAACACAACACTTCAAATAAGAATCGCGTTTGTACCATCCACGACACATGCGATCCCAAGGGGCCCACCGAGCACGGAACTCAGCCAGGGATCCCGCGGAAACCACGTGCTCCCTCTCTAAACACACCCGCGCGCGCACGTAAGCGCGGAAGACGGGCAGGCAGGCAGACCAGCCAGTACCCTCGGCCGCCCGCCGCCACCACGTCACGTGGATGGCCAGCTTGGCCAGGCCCAGCAGGAGACCCACCAGGAGATCCACCGCACACCCCTCCCCGCGCCGCACCGGGTGAACGTAGACCAACAGCGTCGGGCTGAAGTACAGCCAGAACTTCAGCAGCAGCCCCTTTAGATACGCAAAGAGGGGCTGCCACCTCTCGCACTCCACGTACGCATGGTACACCGTCTCCTCCTGGCCGCAGAAGTGACAGGCAGCCGGGGTGTCGGTGAACCGGCTCAAGAATCGGTTGCACGGCACGGCCCGGTGCAACACCCTCCACCCCAGGTCCCCAATGTACAGCGGGAGGACTTCCGCGTAGAGAGACCTCCACCGGGGACCACCCTCACCGCCCACCGGCAAGACGGACCGCCACGGCATGTCCGGCCGGCGGACCAGGGCGAGGAAGTGATAGGTGTGCAGGAGCAGCCCGTACAAGAACCGCCTCGGCGCCTCGCGGAACGGCACCTTTGGCGTGTCGTCCAGGCGGTTCAGGTTGTGCCGAGCCGCCTCCTGCGAGAGACGCTGGGCCCTGGGCCCCACAATACCACCCCTCCCTCAGTGTGACCCTCCCTCAGTACCGCCCCTCCTCCTCATTACGGGCTGCCCCACTGTGGAAGGAGTTGCCCATTCTGTGGCCAGCCACACACGTCCACCATTCCCTGATACCTGATGACTGCCCCCTCACATCACTCTCCCCACTGCCTTCCCTTTATTAAAGTGAGCTCATTTTCAATCCAGCGCCAACATCAGTGATAACGACAACAACTTGGGGACCTGCACCATCGGGACCTGTGACTCACTCTGCTGGGACTGTGCTGCCCCTCAATGGGACATCGACTCCGCCCCAGGTGACGCCCGGGTTCCCCGGATCTACAGCAGGACAGTCCCCTGGACCTGGACCCAGACCCACACCAACCAACCCTCCAGTCAAGGACACGACCACACCAGGCCTGGGCTCCTCAGGAGCTGGGACCTCGCCGTCCAATAGCCCAGGACCAGGAGTAACAAGTAAGCTAGCTGGGATCGCACTGTGCCAACTGCCCACCGCCGTGGCCCTGCTAAAGTCCACACCAATTCCCTGGCGCTGCCTGAGCACCAGTTCCCACTGGCTCAGCCCAAATTCCCATCCCGACTCTCACCCACATCTCCGGGCTCAGTGAACTGAGATCAGCTCACGGAACCAAAGTAACCCAGATAAACATTGATGCAGTGCTCCCTCAGTACTGCCCTTCCCTCAGTGAGGCACTCGCTCAGTACCGCCCCTCCCTCGGTGTGTTGCTCCCTCGGTACTGCCTGTCCCACAGTGGGACCCTCCCTCAGTACTGCCCATCCCACAGTGTGGACCCCCCCCCCCCCCGTGACAATGACTGAATCACCCAGTGTGTGTGGGATAACCAGGGGTCCCAGGAACTTGCCTCCTCTTCCTTCCACATCCCACTGGGAACCCTCTGCGCCCACCTGAGGGAGCAGGTGGCATCTCACTGTGCACTGAGGGGTGGGCTTGGGACTGGAATCCTCACTGAACCAGAGGCCGGGGAGCCAGTGAGGCTCTGCCAATGTGTGTTGATTACTGTGGGGGTGGCTGAGAGTTGTTACATCTCGTAGACACACAGGGTGCTCAGTGTCTGTCTCTGCGATGGCTCACACACACCACTTTGTCTCAGGTTTGTGGATGCCACCAAGACTGGTGGAGTTGTGGACAGTGTAAAGGACTGTCAAAGGACAGTGCAGAGGCAGAGACGTGGCAGATGGAGTTTAATCTGCGGAACTGGGAGGTGTTGCACTTTGGGAGGTCAAATGAAAGGAGAAAGTATACAGTTAATGGTAGGCTCTTTAATAGCATTGAGGTACAAAGGGAACTTGGGGTCTGGGTCCATAGTTCACTGAAAGTGGTTACACGTGGATAAGGCGGTAAAGAAGGCGTACGGCACGCTTGCCTTCATTATACAGAGTAAGGAAGTCGTGTTGCAGCTGTATAAAACTTTAGTTAGACCACACTTGGAGCACTGTGTGCAGTTCTGGTCACCCCGTTACAGGAAGGGTGTGGGGGCTTTGGAGAGGGTGCAGGAGAGGTTTACCAGGCTGCTGCCTGGATTAGAGGGCATGAGCTATAAGGAGGTTGGACAAACTTGGGTTGGTTTCTCTGGAGCGGTGGATGCTGAGGGGAGATCTCATAGAGGTACATAAGATTATGAGAGGCACAGATAGAGTAGACAGTCAGAGGCTGTTCCCCAGGGTCAAACACCAGAGGACATGCTTTTAAGGTTAGGGGGGTGGGGGGGAGTTTAAAAGTGACCGTAGAACCATAGAACAACACAGCACATACAGGCCCTTCGGCCCACCATGTTGTGCCAACCAAACCACTCCTAAGACTATCTAACCCCTTCCTCCCACATATCCCTCTATCTTAAATTCCTCCATATGCTTATCTAACAATCTCTTGAACTTGACCAACGTATCAGCCTCCACCACCACCCCAGGCAGCGCATTCCATGCCCCAACCATTCTCTGGGTGAAAAACCTCCCTCTGACATCTCCCTTGAACTCCACCCCCTTCCATCCCCCCCCCCCAATACTTTAAAGCCATACCCTCTTGTATTGAGCATTGGGGTGTCCTGGGAAAGAGGTGCTGGTTGTCCACTCTATTCCTCTCAATATTTTGTATACCTCTATCATGTCTCCCCTCATCCTCCTTCTCTCCAAAGAGTAAACCCTAGCTCCTTTAGTCTCTCCTCATAATCCATACTCTCTAATCCAGGCAGCATCCTGGTAAATCTCCTCTGCACCCTTTCCAATGCCTCCACATCCTTCCTATAATGAGGTGACCAACACTGGACTCCGTGTGGCCTAACCAGAGTTTAGTAAAGCTGCATCATTACTTTGCGGCTCTGAAACTCGATCCCACGATTTATGAAAGCTAACTTCCCATAAGCTTTCTTAACTACCCTATCCACCTGTGAGGCAACTTTCAGTGATCTGTGGATATGAACCCCCAGATCCCTCTGCTCCTCTACACTGCCCAGAATCCTGCCATTTACCTTGTACTCCACCTTGGAGATTGTCCTTCCAAAGTGTACCACCTCACACTTCTCCGGACTGAACTCCATCTGCCACTTCTCAGCCCAGCTCTGCATCCTATCAATATCCCTCTGTAAACTTCAACAGCCCTCCACACTATCCACAACACCATCGACCTTTGTGTCGTCTGCAAACTTGCTAACCCACCCTTCCACCCCCTCATCCAAGTCATTAATAAATATCACAAAAAGTAGAGGTCCCAGAACTGATCCTTGTGGGACACCACTAGTCACAGCCCTCCAATCCGAATGCACTCCCTCCACCACAACCCTCTGCTTTCTACAGGCAAGCCAATTCTGAATCCACACGGCCAAGCCTCCCTGGATCCCTTGGCCTCTGACCTTCTGAAGAAGCCTACCGTGTGGAACCTTGTCAAACACCTTACTAAAATCCACGTAGGCCACATCTACTGCACAACCCTCCTCAATCTTCCTGGTCACCACCTCAAAGAACCCTATCAGGCTTGTGAGGCAAGATCTTCCCTTCACAAATCCGTGCTGGCTGTCCCTAATCAGTCCACGATTCTCTAAATGCTCATAGATCCTATCTCTTAAAACCCTTTCTAGTAGTTTACCCACCACAGACGTAAGGCTCACTGGTCTGTAATTCCCTGGACTATCCCTACTACCTTTTTTGAATAAGGGGACAACATTCGCCACCCTCCAGTCCTCCGGTACCATCCCCGTGGACAACGAGGACTCAAAGATCCTAACCAACGGTTCAGCAATCTCCTTCCTTGCCTCACGAAGCAGCCTGGGGAATATTCTGTCAGGCCCCGGGGACTTATCTGTCCTAATATTTTCTAACAGCTCCAACACATCCTCTCTCTTGAAAGATACATACTCTGGAACATTACCCTTACCAACACTGTCCTCAGCATCATCAAGACCCCTCTCCTTGGTGAATACTGAAGAGAAGTATTCATTGAGAACCTCACCCACTTCCACAGCTTCCAGGCACATCTTCCCACCTTTGTCTCTAATCGGTCCTATCTTTACTCTAGCCATCCTTCTGCTCTTCACGTACGAGAAAAAAGCCTTGGGATTCTCCCTAACCCTACTCGCCAAAGCCTTTTCATGTCCCCTTCTCGCTCTCCTCAGCCCTTTCTTAAGTTCCTTCCTTGCTACTCTATATTCCTCATGAGCCCCGTCCGATCCTTGCTGCTTACACCTTATGTATGCTGCCTTCTCCTTCCTAACTAGTTGTTCCACCTCTCTCGTCACCCATGGTTCTTTCACCCTGCTACTCCTTCTCCGCCTCACCGGGACAAATTTATCCCTAACACCCTGCAAGAGATCCCTGAACATCGACCACATCTCCACAGTACATTTCCCTTCAAAAATGTCACCCCAATTTACACTCTCAAGTTCTTGCCTTATAGCCTCATAATTGGCCTTTCCCCAATTAAATATCTTCCCATCCTCTTTGCTCCTATCCCTGTCCATGACAATGCTAAAGGTTATGGAGCAATGGTCTCTGTCCCCCAAATGCTCACCCACCGATAGATCTGTCACCTGACCCGGTTCATTACCTAAAACTAGATCAAATATGGCATTCCCTCTAGTCGGCCTGTCAACATACTGTGTCAGGAATCCGTCCTGGACACACTTAACAAACTCTGGCCCGTCTAAACCTTTGGCACTAAGCAGGTGCCAATCAATATTTGGGAAGTTGAAGTCTCCCATGGTGACAACCCTGTTATTTTTGCATCTTTCTAAAATCTGCCTCCCAATCTGCTCCTCATCATCCCTGCTGCTACCGGGGTGCCTATAGAATACTCCCAGTAGAGTAACTGCTCCTTTCTTGTTCCTAACTTCCCCCCATATTGACTCTAGAGAGGTGAGGGGTAAGTTGTTTACGCAGAATGTCACCGGGGTAGTGATGGAAGCAGGCAGTCTGGTGGAGTTTGAGGCATTTAGATAGAGATGTCAATACGAAGGGAATGGTGGGGGGGGGGGGGGGGGGGGGGGGGGGGGGGAAATGTGGATGATAGACAGGAGGAGGGCATTTTGTATAAATCAGCATCAAGATCACAATGTGATGGGCCGAATGGCCTGTCCCGTGCTGTACTGTTCCATGTTCTCTGTCCGGCAGGTGGCCCGAGCAGCCGGCTGTTGATGTACGAAGCCAAACACATGGCAGCGGTTGGCGTGCCTCTCTCTGTGCTGCTGCTGGTCTGTCTCTGCATCATCTACATCCTCCTGCAGCAGGGGGGCTGGGGGAAGCTGAGGTCGGTGGCAAAGCTAAAGATGGTAAGTCATAAAAGTGGCCATTAACTGGGGGTGGGGGGGGAGGCAGCGGGTGGGGCGGGTCTGGCAGTGGGGTCGGGGTGGGGGGGGTAGTCGGCGACCTTTGCGAGAGGGAAGGGGTGGGGCGTGAGCCGGGTCTGGTGAGTCAGGGATCAGTGTCGGGACTGATGCGGCAGGGAACAGTGGCCACTGGTGGGGGGGGGTTGGAGGCAGAGAGGTGAGGGGTAACCAGGGGACTGTCAGCCAAACGTTTGGGAAGAAGGTCCCACATGGGCAACTGGTCACAGAGTCAGAGCAACACCACACGGACACAGGCCCTTCGGCCCAACCGGTCCACGCCGACCACGGTGCCCACCCAGCTAGTCCCAATTCCCTGCGTTCGGCCCATATCCCTCCAAGCCCCGCCCCTCCATGTACCTATCCAAGTGCTTCTTAAATGACACTGTTGTATCTGCCTCACTCACTTCCTCTGGCAGCTCGTTCCATACACTCACCACCATCTGCGTGAAAAAATTGCCCCTCAGGTCCCTTTTAAATCTTTCCCCTCTCACCCTAAACCTATGCCCCCTAGTTTTGGACTCCCCTACCCTGGGGAAAAGACTGTTACCGTCCACCTTATCTATGCCCTCATAATGTTAAACACTTCTGTAAGGTTGCCCCTCATTCTCCTACGTCCCAAGGAATAAAGACCCAGCCTGGCCAACCTCTCCCTGTAACTCAGGCCCTCGAGTCCTGGCAACGTCCTCGTAAATCTTCTCTGCGCTCTTTCCAGTTTAACCACGTCTTTCCTATAACGGGGTGATCAACACTGTCCACAGTAGAACATAGAACAGTACAGGCCCTTTGGCCCACAATGTTGTGCTGATCTACTCCATGATCAATCTAACCCTTCCTTCCAACACAGCCCATAACCCCCCATTTTCCTTACATCCATGTGCCTATCTAAGAGTCCTTCAAATGTCCCTGTTGTATCAGCCTCGACCACCACCCCTGGCAGTGCGTTCCAGGCACCCACCGCTCTCTGTGCATTAAAAAAAATACTTGCCCTGCACATCTCCTTTGAACTTGCCCCTCTCACTTTAAATGCATGCCCTCTGGTATTAGACATTTGAACCCTAGGGAAAATATTCTGGCTGTCCACTCTATCTATACCTCTCATAATCTTAAACTTCTCAGATCTCCCGTCAGCCTCCACCACTCCAGAGAAAACAACCCAAGTTTGTCCAACCTCTCCTTATAGCTCATGCCCTCTAATCCAGGCAGCATCATGGAGAGGGTGCAGAAGAGGCTCACCAAAGCCTCCACATCCTTCCTGTAATGGGACGACCAGAACTGAATGCAATACTGTATCTGCAGCCTAACTAAAGTTTTATAAATCTGCAGCATAACTTCCTGACTCTTGAACTCAATTCCTCATCTAATGAAGGCAAGCCTGCCGTACACCGCCTTTACCGCCCCATCAACCTGTGCAGCCACTTTCAGGGAGCTATGAACTTGGACCAAGATCCCTCTGCTCATCAACACTGTTAAGGGTCCTGCCATTAACAGTGTCCTGTCCCTTTACATTTGATCTCTCAGGGTGCAACACTTCACATTTGGCTGGGTTAAACTCCATCTGCCACTTCTCTGCCCATATCTGCAACTGATCTGTATCCCGCTGTATCCTTTGCCAGTCTTCTACACTATCCACAGCACCACCAATCTTCGTATCATCTGCAAACTTACTAACCCACCCATCTACATTTTCATCAAGGTCACTTATATACATCACAAACAGTAGAGGTCCCAGTACGGATCCCTGAGGAACACCACTAGTCACAGACCTCCAGCCAGAATAAGTCCCATCGACCACTACCCTCTGTCTTCTATGGGCAAGCCAATTCTGAATCCAAACAATCAATTCACAGTGGATCCCATGCATCTTAATCTTCTGGATGAGCCTCCCATGAGGGACCTTGTCAAACACCTTACTAAAATCCATGTAGACAACATCCACAGCTCTACCTTCATCAATCACTCTCGTCACCTCGTCAAAAAACTCAAGTTGGTAAGGCACAACTTGCCCTGCACAAAGCCATGCTGACTGTCCCTAATTAGGCCATAGTTTTCCAAATGCTCATAAATCCTTTCCCTAAGAATCCTCTCCAGTAACTTCCCCACCAATGACGTGAGACTCACCAGTCTATAGTTACCAGGATTATCTCTGTTTCCCTGCTTGAAGGGAAACTGCTAAGAATCCTGCAATTAACATGGAACACAGAGCATTACAGCACAGTACAGGCCCTTCGTCTGACATTTTATCCTGTTCTGAGATCTATTTAACCCTTCCCTCCCATATAGCTCCCCATTTCTCTATCATTCATGTATCTATCTGAGTCTCTTAAATGTCCCTGATGTATCTGCCCCCACAACCTCTGCCAGCAGTGCGTTCCACACACCCACCACTCTCTGTGTAAAAAGAAAACCCTGACATCCCCCTTATATCTTCATCCAATCACCCTAAAATTATGTCCCCTCGTGTTAGCCATTTTCACCCTGGGAAAAAGTCTCTGACTGTCCATTCAATCTATGCCTCTTATCATCTTGTACACCTCTATCAAATCACCTCTCATCCTCCTCCTCTCCAAAGAGAAAAATTTATTCAGCCTATCCTTATAAGACATGTTCTCCAATCCAGGCAGCATCCTGGTAAATCTCCTCTGCACCCTCTCTAAAGCTTCCACATCCTTCCTATAATGAGGTGACCAGAACTGAACACAATACTCCAAGTGTGGTCTGACCAGAGTTCTATACAGCTGTGATATTATCTCGTGGCTCTTGAACTCAATACCCCGACTAATGAAGGGCAACACTCCATACACCTTCTTAACAACCCTATCGACCTGTGCAGCAACCTTGAGGAATCAGTGGACATGGACCCCAAGATCCCTCTTTTCCTCCACACTGCTAAGAGTCCTGCCATTAACCTTGTATTCTGCCTTCAAATTCAATCTTCCAAAGTGTCTCACTTCACACTTATCCGGGTTGAACTCCATCTGCCACTTCTCAGCCCAGCTCTGCATCCTATCAATGTCCTGTTGTAACCTACAGCAACCTTCTACACTATCTACAACACCACCAACCTTCATGTTATTGGCAAACTTACTAACCCACCCTTCCACATCCTCATCCAAGTCATTTATAAAAATCACAAAGAGCAGGGGTCCCAGAACAGATCCCTGCGGAACACCACTGGTCACCGACCTCCAGGCAGAATACGCTCCATCTACCACCACCCTCTGTCTTCTATGGGTGAGCCAATTCTGAATCCACACAGCCAAGTTTCCCTGGATCCCATGCCTCCTGACTTTCTGAATGAGCCTTCCATGAGGAACCTTATCAAATGCCTTACTAAAATCCATGTAAACCATATCCACTGCTCTACCTTCATCAATGTGCTTTGTCACATCCTCAAAGAATTCAATCAGGCTCGTGAGGCATGACCTGCCCCTCACAAAGCCATGCTGACTGTCCCTAATCAGCCTATGCTTCTCTAAATGCCCATAAATCCTGTCTCTAAGAATCTTCCCCAGGATTTTGCCCACCACTGAAGTAAGACTCACTGGTCTGTAATTCCCAGGGTTATCCCTACTCCCTTTCTTAAACAAAGGAACAACATTTGCCAATCATCCAGCACTACTCCTGTGACCAGTGAGGATGCAAAGATCGTCGCCAAAGGCGCAGCAATCCCTTCCCTCGCTTCCTGTAATAACCTCCTACTCCAAATTCAATCTTCCAAAGTGTATCACTCCAAAGTGTATCACTCCACAGTCCTGGCCTGGAAGGTTCCAGAGTGGGTAACCATGGTCCTGACCCCACACCTTTTCAGTTTTGGTCATGGAGTCATACAGCACGGAAACAGGCCCTTCAGCCCAACTGGTCCATGCTGGCCCTCGTGTGGCCCATATCCCTTTAAACCTTTCCCAGCCCTGGACCTGTCCAAGTGCCGTTTAAACGTTGTCAATGTACCTGCCTCAACCCCTTCCTCTGGCAGCTCCTTCCACACACCCACCACCCTCTGGGTGGAAAAGTTGCTCCTCAGGTTCCCTTTAAATCTCCCTCTCACCCGAACCCCGTGCCCCCAGGTTCCAAACTCCCCTCCCCTCCCCTGGGGTAAGACTGTGTCCGTCCACCTTATCTGTGCCCCGGTGCTTTGGTGGCCTGCGCTCACCCGGTTGTGGGACGGGAGGTAGCAGCGACCTGTCCCCGGACAAGGCTAACTGCCAGCAACTTCCCGCAGTTTTCCCGAAGGTCGCACTCGTCAGGGGATGAACCCGTGCAATTCACCAACCAAGGTTTGCTGGCGGACGGCAAGGCGAAAACACCCCTGACGTCCCTGGAGCCGGTGCAGGAGAGTGTTCCCATTGTCACCGCCACAGCGTTGGCCTCGGTGGTGGAACCGGCCGTGGGCAGCAGCGTGAAGTCGACAGCGAGCCACAGGGGCAGCCCGGTGGATGAGGCCACGTCTGACGGCGGCGTGAAGTCCATACTCACCAAGGAGAGGAAGAGCGCGGACAGCTACAAGGCGGTCTGGTTCAAGGAGGACATCGAGCCGGAGACCGACGAGGATCGAGTGACTGAGGAGGAGGAGGAGGAGGAGGGAGGGACCGAGGGTGGAGACCGTCTCTCCTCCAGCCTGTAACGGAGCAGCTGTGGTCCAGCGAGCGTCCAGCCCAGACACACGGCCGCCACTGACCACACACCCGTGTGCTGCACCTCGGCCAGGACGGAAATGCTGGGCGCCGCGCCCTGTCACAGCTCCTGCCCCCGATGTCCGGCTCCCGCGACCGCCAGCAAGAAACAGCGGCAGTTTGAAATTTACAAACCCAAAGACCCGACAGATTTCGGGTGGCTTCAATATTTCAAGATTATCTTACTTACCTTAGCCCAGTGTCGGTCCCCACACTGATCCCACTGCCCCGCCCTCTCCCCGTGGGGAGTCTGTTCAGCCGTGTCCGTCACTCTCTGCTACATCATTGCTCGTTCATGCTCTTGCTGAATCTGTCTTCTGCAATAAACTTCCTGCTGAGACGCGTTCACCTTTTGGATCGTTGGTCATGTCACTGGAGCTGAGTTAAACTGACCTCTGGGATGGGTTGTGTTCACACAGACCCCACACATGGGTTTTACACACAACCTGTATGCACACCACTACACACACACAAACATACATCACACCTACGTATGAGCGAGTGACCCTCTCAACACTGGACGTTGGTGAAAGTTCACATCCCGCGTGGGAACAGAAATTGGATTAAATTTGTGTGTGGGGGGAGGAACTTTGTCAGGTCCCTTGCAGTCGCTGGGAGTTGTGACAGTAGGTCCGGAGAACCCTGGATGACAAGAGATAGAGGGCCGGATATCTGCACCCTCTCCAAAGCCTCCACACCCTTCCTGTAACGGGGCGATCAGGTTCAAGGGATCGAAGGTGAGCCAGGAAGGTGATAATGGGAAGAGCATTGACGCGGGCAGAGGGTAGACATTATCTACATGGACCTCAGCAAGGCCGCACATTGCAGGCTGGTCTGGAAGGTTGGATCACGTGGGAGCCAGGGTGAGCTGAGAGGGAGGGATCGGATGAGGGAGGGGACGGGCAGAGATGGTTCACCAGGACGCTGCCTGCACTAGAGGGCATGTTCTCCAAGGAGAGGTTGGACAGACTTGGGTTGTTTTCTCTGGAGCGGCGGAGGCTGAGGGGAGACCTGATTGATAGAGGTTTATAAAATTATGAGAGGCACAGATAGAGTAGACAGTCAGTCTTTTTCTCAGAGTAGGGGTAGGTTTAAAATGAAAGGGGAAAGTTTACAGATGTGTGAAGCAAGTTTTTCCACAGCGCAGTGGGTGCCTGGAACGGGCTGCCGGGGTGGGGTTTAAGAGGCATTCAGCCAGGTGCAGGAACCGGGGGGGAGTGGAGGGATGTGGGGCCTGTCCGGGTGCACGGGATGTGTAACTTGTCACGGTTGGCACAGACTCCAGTCTATACAATCCAGAGTGAAGTGTGTGTAGCAGGTGGATGGAACCCCAGGGGGGGGGGGGGAGGGGAGTAAAAGTGAGTGACGGGAGAGAGTGGGGGAGGGGGTAAAGAGGGTGGAGGGGGGTGTAAAGGATAAAGTTCCTCTGAAACTGGAGAATTCAATGTTCCTGCCATGGTACAAGGTGCTGTTTTAGTTGACGTTTGGCCTCACCCTGGCAGTGGAGGGGGAGGGGTCTGAGGTCGCACAGTTCAGTGTGGGAATGGGGAGGGGGATTAAAACGGCTGGAAACCGAGAGCTCCAGACAGCCGCGGCGGACGGAGAGAAGGTGCTCAGAGGAGCAGCCCCAGTCTGTGTCTGGTCTCACCGACAGAGGAGGCCACATCAGGAGCACCAGATGTGAGAGACGGGGTCGGAGGAGGCTCACCTAGAAGGACTGTTCAGGGACCTGCTGGTGGTGAGGGAGGAGGTGTGGGGACAGAGGTGGATCTTGTTTATTTGCAGAGTTTGGGATTTGGAGGTGGGCTGCAGCTCCTCGGCACATCCACTGACCACTGGTGGGAGTCGGTCCCTGGGAGAAGGTTCTGGTTCCCTCCTTGCTGCCAGAGTCCATCCTGTAAGCCCTGGTCTCCCGGTACCTGGAGTCACGGTGGTTCTTACAGTTTAATGAAACAAGCTGTTAGTGATGAAATCACAAGGGCACGGGCAAATTCTTGTCCTGGGTTTTAATAAATGTTTAACAGTAATAAAGGGAGGGAGGGGACCGGTGAATGTTGGTCCCCGGTGGTTCCCGGTACAGAGAATCAACTGGTCCCAGGTCCCACTCAGAGCGGCCACCAGGGGAGAAAACAGATGGGGTGGTCCCAGCACCTGCCCCCAAAACATATGCACTGCAGCTGCCAGAGGAGAGCCACATCCATGTAACCGCTGGCCAGAGGCAAAGTCTGCACATCCGCGCTCTCCCGCACTGTTTTAGAGATGCACCTTGTGTTGTCACCATCTGGAGCTGCAGCTGGCCAGGGGTGGGCAGCACAGTTGTGAGGAGGAACCATTCACCAGGAAGGGTCCGAATGTTCAGTTCTGCAGTGGCCCAGCCACAATCCCAAAATATCTGCAGCAGCTTCCTACAATGGTCCTGAGGCAAAGTGGCAGCAAACATCTGGCCGGTGCCCAAACCTCATCCAGAACCGCTGGAGGCACGTCTCAGTCTCCTCCTTCCACCTGTCTCCAACCACGCGCCCCCCCCGCCCCACCGTCTCCCTCCCCCGTCTCCCTCCCCCGCCACTCTCTCTCCCCCCCGTCTCCCTCCCCCGCCACTCTCTCTCCCCCCCGTCTCCCTCCCCCGCCACTCTCTCTCCCCCCGTCTCCCTCCCCCGCCACTCTCTCTCCCCCCGTCTCCCTCCCCCGCCTCTCTCTCTCTCCCCCCGTCTCCCTCCCCCGCCTCTCTCTCTCTCCCCCCGTCTCCCTCCCCCGCCTCTCTCTCTCTCCCCCCGTCTCCCTCCCCCGCCTCTCTCTCTCTCCCCCCCCGCCTCTCTCTCTCTCCCCCCATCTCCCTCCCCTCTCCCCCACCTCTCCCTCCCCCCTTGTCTCCCTCCACTCTCTCCCACCACCACCCCCCAGGTCTCCCTCCTCTCCCCCCCCCCCCCCAAGGCTTCCTCCTCTCCCCCCTGCCCCCCAAGTCTCTCTCTTCCTCTCCCCCATCTCCCTCTCCCCACCCCTCTTGTCACCCCACCCCCCAGGGCCCCTCCCATTCACTGCCCCCGTCCCAGCATGATCTGCCCAGCCCCAGAAGATGAACAGTGTACAAACTGTTGGGGGGGGGCGCGGCACAGTTGGGACCCAAACCCCATCGATGGGGGGAGCTCCGCACACGCCGGCCCCTCTGCCCCGCCACAGCTTGGGTGCCGCGGGAGTCGGGGGGCCAGACAGAACAATGAGATGCTGGCTTCAGGCATGCGCTGAAGGCATTCCGTGCCCTGTTACAGGTCCACCTCCATGTCCTCCATCTCTCTCAGCAGGGCCAGCAGACTGTCCAGTGACGCCGAGCTGGAGATCTGCAGGCTGATGTCCTCACTGTCCAGCGACGAGGCGCCACCTTGGTGGGCGATCTCAGTGAGGACCTCACAGGCTTTAGGAACAACCTGCCGATTCAACAGGCAGAGGGGAGGCATTAGGCACGGCTGATTCCCCCTCGGCACCCGTTCTCAGAGAACTCCAACTGCCTGAAGACTTCTCAGTTCAGCCCTGAATGTCCACCCCTTATCCCAGGACAGCAACCCCTGGTTCGAGGCAGCCCAACCCAATGACTATAAGAATGCACCTGAGGGAAATTAGGAGGACAAAAAGATTCATCCGAGAAGGATCTGGCAGGCAGGGAAATCCCAAGAGGTTCTATAGGTATATTAAGAGTAAAAGGGTGGCCAGGGAGAGGTATTGACACTCTTAAAGCAGTGTAAGGTGGATAAATCCCCAGGGCCTGACCAAGTGCATCAGCGGACCCTGTGCAAAGCTGGGGAAGAAACTGCAGAGGCGCTTGTGGAGAGATTCGCTTCATCTTTAGTTCCTGAAGACTGGAGGGTGGCTAATGTTGTACCATTATTTAAGGACAGCGAGGACAAGCCAGGGAACTACAGGCCGGTCAGCCTGACATCAGTGGTGGGGAAGTTACTGGAGGGGATTCTGAGGGACAGGATCTACCAACATTTGGAGAGACAGGGTCTAATTTGGGACAGTCAGCATGGCTTTGTGTGAGAAGTCGCATCTGACAAATCTCTTGGAGTTTTTCCAAGACGTAATCAAGAGAGAAGATGAGGGTGGGGCAGTGGATGTTGTCTATGTGGACTTCAGCAAGGCCTTTGACAAGGTCGCGCATGGTCTGGAAGGTTAGATCGCATGGGATCCGGGGGAGATAGCGGATTGGATTCATAATTAGCCCAGCGGTAGGAAGCAGAGGGCAATGGTCGAGGGTTGTTCCTCAGACAGGAGGCCTGTGTCTAGTGGTGTGACACAGGGGATGGTGCTGGGACCTTTGTTGTTTGTCATTTATTTAAACGATTTGGATGTGAATGTACGAGGCACGGTTAGTAAGGCAGTAGATGACACTAAAATAGGAGGAGGTGTTGACAGTGATTACAGGGGGATCTTGATCAGCTGGGTAAGTGGGCTGAGGAACGGCAAACAGCTTTCAATCCAGATGAGTGTGAGGTGTTGCACTTTGGGAAGTCAAACCAGGGTAAGACCTATACAGTGAAAGGTCAGGTCCTGGGGAGCGTTGTGGAACAGAGGGACCTAGGAGTACAGGTGCATAGTTCACTGAAAGTGGTGTCACAGGTAGACAGGGTGGTGAAGACAGCATTTAAAATGCTGGCCTTCTTCAGTCAGGGCACTGAGTACAGGAGTCGGGATGTTATGTAGCAGCTGTACAAGGTGCTGTGTGCCTGTGATGCTGCTGCAAGTAAGTTTTTCACTGCACCTCTGCAGACATGTACTTGTGCATATGACAATGAACTTGACCTTGACTTTGGTGAGACCACCCTTGGAGTACTGAGCACAGTTTTGGTCACCCCGTCATAGGAAAGATGTTATTAAACTGGAAAGAGTGCAGAGAAGATTTCTGAGGATGTTGTCGGGATTCAAGGGCCTGAGTTATCAGGAGAGGTTGGGCAGGCGAGGACTTCATTCCTTGGAACGTAGGAGATTGAGGGATGACCTTATAGAGGTGTAAAAAAATTATGAGGGTATAGATAGGGTGAATGCACAGTCTTCTTCCCAGGGAAAGGGGAATTAAAAACTAGCAGGCGTAGGTTTAAGGTGAGGGGAGAAAGATTTAAAAGGGACCCAAGGGGCAACTTCTTCACAGAGGGTGGTAAGTATTAACGAGCTGCCAGAGGAAGTGGTGTAAACACAGCTGGTTCCCTGTATCTATCCCAACAGATCGGTCAAAAGTGATGTCCCTTCCGTGACTCCCTGTCCACTCTATTCAGTGCTGTTGTCACATTTCCCACTATCCCAACAATTCCCTACCACAGGTCAGTGGCTCCCCATTCTCTCTCCCTCAAACCATGGCCTCACATTTGCTGCCTTCAGTTCGACAGGAACTGTTCCAGACCACAGTGCAGCAACACTTGCAGAGAAACAAAACAATTTCAAAGACCCCCACCCATCAGATAAATTATCAGGTCAGCTTTTCCGTGACCTCCTCTGCCTTGGTGATTCCAGATGCTTCTCAAACATTGTGTGCCTCCCCCTCCCCTCCGGCAGCCCTGGGGGGAAAAGATTCTTCCTCAGCACCTTCTGGTGACGGATACCTCAGTGTCATTGAGGAAGGAGTTCCAGGATTTAGACCCAGTGGCAGTGAAGGACTAACATAGAACATAACAGCACAGTACAGGCCCTTCGGCCCACAACATTGTGCTGACGTTTTATCCTGCTCTAAGATCTATCTAATCCTTCCCTCCCACATAGACACATGAATGGTAGAGAAGTGGAGGCTATCTAAGAGTCTCTCAAATGTCCCGAATGTATCTGCCCCCACAACTTCTGCCGGCAGTGTGTTCCACACACCCACCACTCTCTGTGTAAAAAAACTTACCTCTGACATCCCCCTTATACCTTCCTCCAATCACCTTAAAATTATGTCCCCTTGTGTTAGCCATTGTTGCCCTGGGAAAAAGTCTCTGACTGTCCACTCGATGGACTTCCCAAAGCCCACTGCGATGTATTTCCCAGTGGGAATGTGTGACTAGATGGGGAAATAGAGTCACAGAGTCATACAGCCCAGAACCAGGCCCTTTGGCCCATCACATACATGCTGACCTTTACAATGGGATAGTAGACCATCTACAGTAATCCCATTTGCCACAGGATGGTATCCTTCTATGCCTTGCCTATTTACACGTCCCCTAAACACGATCACTGAATCCCATTCCGGCACCTCCTCTGGCAGCACGTTCCAGACACCACCCACTGTGTAGAAAACCTTCCCCTCTGGTCCCTTCACCTTCAACCTGCTGCCCCACCCTGGGTGGAGGTGGTGGGTTTGGGAGGTACTGTTGTCCACCTGAGAAGTCAGCCAACATTTGGGCTGAGGGGGAGGGTGCGGATCTGATGACGTGGAGCGTGGTAAAGTGCCCACAGGTCGCTGGCTCTACCCCACCTTTAAAGTTTGACAAAAGTGGTTCTTAAAATTATTTTTCTGAAAACCAAACCAGCATTAGCAAAGCATCCCAGGATAGATGGCCTGACGTGTCCGAGCTGGGGACAATAGAACCACAAACACATGGGTCACTGAAGCACATGGGGCTATCGCCAGCAGGCCACTCAGCCCATTACCTCCATTTTGTGTTCAAGCTCCATAAGCCTCCTCCCATCCCATCTATTTCCTCCCTTAGTTTTGCTCCCTAGGACCTTGCTGTGTCTGTTTTATAATATCAAGGCCCCTCATTGGTGAAGTGTACCAGGATGTCTGGTGGTGGAGGCACTAAGGGAATGCAGGTCTTTCTGTGCCTCCTGAATTCCCAGGGAATGGGTCGAATCTTCCTTACCTTGACCAGGATGAGTTTCTTAGCCTGGTCGCTCACCAGGAATTGTTGTCCGAAGCACAGGAAGGTTGCACACGGCGGGGCCCTGCCTCTCTGCTCCGTGAACTGAATCATATCTACAAGAAGAAGCAACCTTACTCAGTGCCTGAGAAGGGAGAGTGTGTCGCCCAATGCCCTGACATCGACAGACCACAAAGTACAGGAGCAGAATTAGGCCATTCGGCCCATCAAATCTGCTCTTGCCATTCAATCGCGGCTGATTTTCTCAACCCCCATTCACTTGCCTTCTCCCTGTAACCCTTCAATCAAGAACCTACCAACCTCTGCCTTAGACACACCCAATGACTTAGCCTCCAAAGCCCTCCATGGCAACGAATTCCACAGATTCACCACCCTCCAGCTGGAGAAATTGCTCAGTTTTAAAGGGACATCCCTTTATTCTGAGGCTGTGTCCTCAGATCCTGGACTCTCCCACTGATGGTAGGGTGCAGTACCCGACAGGGTGGGTGCCCAGCAGTGGGAGTGTCTCAAACAAAGGGTGTGGTTACAAAGGGGCAGTCATTTAACACAGAAATCCTTACAGGGGTGACCCTCTGGAGTTCTCCACCTGCAAGGGTTGGTGCTGGATCACTG
The DNA here is from genome assembly GCF_009764475.1 of Pristis pectinata. Taxonomy (NCBI): domain Eukaryota; kingdom Metazoa; phylum Chordata; class Chondrichthyes; order Rhinopristiformes; family Pristidae; genus Pristis; species Pristis pectinata. Next base: position 849,186 of record NC_067418.1, read on the forward strand.
GGGACAGAGGACAACATCAGGGAACTGAAGCAAACTGGCAGGAGGCCTGTGCTGGTCAGCCATGGCCATGTTTGAGGGGCTGAGTGGCCTACTTCAGCTCCCTTTGTGTGTTCTGGTGTACTGGGTATGCAGGGTGGGGCCCCACCCTCACCGGGCACACAGAGTGGGTGGGTGAAGGGGGGCGGGGGGGGGGGGGAGTGACTGGATGATCTGGGTTTGGACCCAGAGCCCACACAGTGAGACAGGGGGAGGGGTTTGGCAGACTGTGGCTGGGTCACCACCCCGTCCTGCAGGGGGGGGGGGTGGAAACAGTCACCAGTACTGCCCTACAACCTTGGGGGTCCCACACAGTTTGTGTCCAGCCAGGCCCCCCCAGGGTGGCAGATGTCCCTCGCTGTGGGATGTTGGTCACCCAGATGTTTACAGACATCTGCTGTACGCCGCCTTCGCTGGAGGAATGAGCTTCCACCACGCCCCCCCCCCCCAAACACACCTCCCCACCACCCCCAAACCAACCCCCCCACCACTCCCCTCCCCACCACCACCCCCACCAATTCCAGACCCACTGATGAATTCCTCAGCTGACGAGATTCATAGAACAGAACACTACAGCACAGTACAGGCCCTTCGGCCCACAATGTTGTGCCGACATCTTATCCTGCTCTAAGATCTATCTAACCCTTCCCTCCCACATAGCCCTCCATTTCTCTATCACTCATGTGCTAAGAGGCTCCCTAATGTATCTGCCCCCACAACCTCTGGCGGCAGTGTGTTCCACGCACCCACCACTCTGTGTAAAATACTTACCCCTGACACCCCCCCTTATACCTTCCTCCAATCACCTTAAAATTATGTCCCCTCATGTTAGCCATTGTCGCCCTGGGAAAAAGTCTGACTGTCCACTCGATCTATGCCTCTTATCATCTTGTACACCTCTATCAAGTCACTTCTCAACCTCCTCCTCTCCAAAAGATTCCAACTTCTCCAGATCCGTGCCCACCCAATCTAACTTCAACACCATCCTCGTGAGGGGCATTTCTCAGTGAGAGAGGCCAGGGTCTCCCTCAGCCCACCGGCTGGGAGGGTGGTGGGGGCTCCAGACCGCCGCAGTTCACACCGCTGCAGGCAGGGCGAGAGCGCGGGGATCCCGGACCTGCTGGGGAGCCCTGGCCCCAACTGGTGCCTCCTGTCCCCCCCACCACAGTGGGTTACCCAGCAAGCCCTCCTTGCTTATTTCAACATAAGAGGCCATTCAACTCATCTGGTTAGTGCATTCCCATCAGTCCCTTCCCCCCCTTCCCCCACGCATCCATCAACATTGCCTGCGCTAAGGGACAACTTACCCAACCCACACGTCTTTGGGACATGGGAGAAAACTGGGGAGAACCCCGCAGTCACAGGGAGAACGTGCAAACTCCACACAGACAGCGCCAGGATTGAACCCAGGTCGAACCCGGGTCTCTGGAGCTGTGAGGCAGCGACACTAACTGCTGTACCACTTGACACAAAGGGGAAAGGCAAGAGCCTGGCACTGTGGTATTCCCCTCTCTCCCAGGGATGACCACGTCCCTCCCCATCGGAAGCCCCGAGGAATCAGAGGTCCTTTCACGACCTGTCCTCACCCAGTATAAAGTCCTTCAGGCAGAAGATTTTGGTCATCTCGTTGCGGTGCAGCTTCTGGGACTCCTCGTTAGGGCCGGTCTCGGCGCGAGCCCAGAATACCTGGCACTTGCCCAGCCGCTGTGCCAGCAGATCACCAGCTGTGTGCCACAGCAGCAGCCCGCCCTCCATGTTGGCCAGCAGACGGTCCGTGAAGTCCTTCTGCTTGTGATCGGAAATACCATCCGTGCCTGGGAACTGGATGTGCTGGAGATGAACAAACCTCTCATCCTCCTGCTGGAAGTAGAGCCGGCAGCCATTGGTGTTGGTGACGGTGGTCTGGAGGACCTGCTTGCCTCTGTAGTAGATGGTGATGTCCAGATCGCTGGAAACTGCAGGGAGAGGAAGAGTTGAGATGACAGACTCAACCAGCCACTGATGCCAAGCGGTTTGGGAACCAGGACCAATGTGGACAATGTTTACGAGGATGTTGCCAGGACTCGAGGGCCTGAGTTACAGGGAGAGGTTGGGCAGGCCAGGAAAATGAGGGGCGACCTTATAGAAGTGTTTAAAACTATGAGAGGTAGAGATAAGGTGGACGGTAACAGTGTTTTCCCCAGGGTAGGGGAGTCCAGAACTAGGGGGCATAGGTTTAGGCTGCACTATGTCCCGGCTGCTTGTCGAGTAACCTCACCACCACCCCACTGTCCCTTTGTGGGACAAGTCCTGATGCAGGGCTTTGACCCACAACGGTGACAATTCCTTCCCCCACAGATCCTGCTCGAGCCCAGAGTTCCTCCAGCAGGTTGTGTGTTGCTGCAGGTTCCAGCATCTGGCGTCTCCTGTGTCTCCATGGATAGACATCAGACTGGTCCACAAGCTAAAGTCCTACATTGGGCCAAGGCTAATTTTGGGGCCATCGGACAGGAAGTTGCAAAACCTGATTGGGAGAGGATGTCTGCAGGTAAAGGGACATCTGGCGAGTGGGAGGATTTTAACTGAGAGACAGTGAGAGTTCAGGGCCAGCACGGTCCTGTTACAGTGAAGGGAGAGACAGTGAGAGCTCAGGGCCAGCATGGTCCTGTTACAGTGAAGGGAGAGGCTGGCAGGATTAGGGAATCCCTGGCTGGCAAGAGATATTGAGGCTCTGGTCAGGAAGAAGGAGGCATGTGTTGGGTACAGGCACCTGGGATCAAGCAAGTCCCTTCAGGAGTACAACGAATGTAGGAGCTCACTTGACAGGGAATCAGGAGGGTAAAAAGGGGGAATGAGATATCCCAGGCAGAGAAGAAATGGAGAATCCTAAAGGACTCCTTATACTTATATTTTGTGAGCAAAAGGGTAACGGGGAGGGAGGATGACCTCTTGGGGGTGTGTGGTAATCTACATGTGGAGCCATGGCCAGTCTTCAGTGAATATTTCTCATCTGTATTTACCATGGAGAAGGACACGGAAACTAGTAAGGTCAAGGAAGAGAACAGTGATATCCTGAAATATGTTGACATTATGGAGGGGGAAGTGTTGGCAGTTGTGAAGTGCATAGAGATGGATAAATCCCCAGGGCTAGATCAGATGTATCCTAGGACATTGTGGGAAGCAAGGGAAGAATTTTTGTATCTTCCTTAGCCATAGGCAAGGTACCAGAAGGCTGGAGGGTGGCAAATGTTGTGCCTTCATTTAGGAAGGGCAGCAAGGACAAGCCAGGGAACTACAGGCCAATCAACCTGACGTCAGTGGTGGGAACGTTACTGGAGGGGGGTCCGGAGACAGGATCTACCTGCATTTGGAAAGGCAGAGACGGATTAGAAATGGTTAGCGTGGCCTTGTGTGTGGGAATCGTGTCTCATAAATTTGATCAAGTCGTGTTAAAGGGGTGACCAAGAGGATTGATGAGGGGTCTACATGGACTAGTAAGGCCTCTGACAAGGTGCTGCATGGGTGGCTGGTCCAGGTTGTATCACATGGGATCCAGGGTGAGCTGGCCAACTGGATACAAACTTGGCTTGGTGGAAGGAGGCGGAGGGAGGTAGTAGAGGGTTGTTATTCAGATCGGAGGTATGTGACTAGCGGTGTGCCGCAGGGATCGGTGCTGGGTCCACTGTTCTTCGTCATCTATATTAACAGTTAGGTTCAGCATGTAGGTGGCATGGCAAGTTTGCAGGAGACACCAGAAGTGCTGGTGCAGTGGACAGTGAAGGTGGCTGTATGAGGTTAGAAATGGGACAGGAATCAGGTGGGAAAGTGGGAGGAGGAACAGAGGGATGGAATTCAACTCAAACAAGTGCACAGTGATGCATGTTGGGAAGTTAAACCAGGGCAGGACTTGCACAGTAAACGACAGGGCCCTGGGGAGTGTGGTAGAACAGAGAGACCCGGGGTACAGGTACACGGTTCCCTGAAAGTGGCGACACAGGTAGACAGGGTGGTGAAGGTGCTTGGCACACTGGCCTTCATCAGACAGGGCACTGAGTGCAGGAGTTGGGACGTCATTTTACAATTCTGCAAAATATTAGTGAGGCCATGCTTGGAGCATCATGTGCAGTTCTGGTCGCCCAGCTGTAGGAAGGATGTCATTGAGCTGGAGAGGGGGCAGAAAGGATTCACAACATGTTACCGGGACTGGAGGGCTGGAGTTATAAGGAGAGACGGGACAGGCCGGGACTGTTTTACCTGGAGTGAAGGAGGCTGAGGGGTGACCTTATAGAGGTTTATAAACTCATGAGGGGCACAGATAAGGTGGATGGTCACAGTGTTTTCCCCAGGGTAGGGGAGTCTAAAACTAGAGGGCACAGGTTTGTGAGAGGGGAAAGACTAAAGGGGGAACCTGAGGGGCAAGTTTTCCCACACAGAGGGTGGTGGGGATGTGAAACGAGCTGCCAGAGACGGGTACAATTACAACATATAAAAGACACTTGGACAGGTACATGGACAGGAAAGGTTGAGAGGGACATGGGCCAAATGCAGGCGTGGGACTGGCCGAGGAAGGCACGACCCTGGTCAACATGGACGTTGGGCTGAAGGGCCTGTGTGCTGTATCACTCCCTACCGTGTGATGCATGCCACACTGCAACACGTTCTACGTACCCAGAGCAGACAGCTGCCCTCCTGGCCCAGGCAGCACTCCTGGGCCTGGGGGCTGCAGCTGGACCGGAGCAGGCAGCTGCAGAGGTCCCTCCTGGCCAAGGTTCGGCACTCCACCGCGTACAGGGGCCAGCATCGGTTCCCATCGTTGGTCTGGGGGTGAGACAGACAAGGCTCAGTTCTCCGTGTCCCTGCTGACAACATCCTCCCCGTTCCAGCCACCGGTTCCCATGGCAACAGGCAACCCCACTCTTGTTGCCTGCCTGATGAAGGCCAGTGTGCCAAACACCTTCTCACCACCCTGTCTACCTGTGTCACCACTTTCAGTGAACCTGTGCCCCGAGGTCCCTCATTTCCACCACACTCCCAACACCCTGTCAGTCACTGTGTACGTCCTGCCCCGGTTTAACCTCCTAAAATGATTCACTTTGCACTTGTCCAAGTTAAATTCCTTCTGCCGCTCCTTGGCCGACCTTCCAGTTGATCCAGATCCTGTTGTAAACCCCCTCCACTGTCCACTATACCACCAGTGTTGGTGTCATCCGCAAACTTGCTGACCAGGTTGACAATATTGTCATCCGATTGTTAATATAGGTGACAACGGACCCAGCAGCGATCCCTGCGGCACACCACTGGTCACAGGTCTCCAGTCTGAATAACAACCCTCTACTACCTCCCTCCGCCTCCTTCCACCAAGCCAAGTTTGTATCCAGTTGGCCAGCTCACCCTGGATCCCAGGTGATTCAACCCCCTGGACCAGTCTCTCATGCAGGACCTTGCTGAAGTCCACGTAGACAACATCTACCACCCTGTCCTCATCGATCCTCTTGGTCACCAAAAAAACTCAATCAAATTTGAGAGACACGATACGGGGACATGTGGGTGGAGGGATGGAGGGGGTGTGAGGGGAGGGCAGAGGGGGGTATGAGCAGAGTGGGGAGAAGGGGAGACCCGATATGGGATGTGTGTGGGCGAAGGGGCAGAGGGGGTGCGAGGGGAGTATGAGCAGAGGGCAGAGGGGGAGACACGATATTGGGACATGTGTGGGTGAGGTAATGTGAGGGGAAGGCGGAGAGGGTGCGAGGGGGGTGGGTATTGGGCAGAGGGCAGAGGGGGTGTGAGGGGAGGGCAGAGGGGGTGTGAGGGGAGGGCAGAGGGGGTGTGGGTAGGAGCAGAGAGCGGAGGGGGAGACACTATTTTCACCAGTGGGCCCACCAGTCTCACTGTCCTGTTCAGCCCCGACCTTTTCTCCGTCAGTCCCACCAAGTGAACTCACCTCCAGGCACTGCCTGAGCAGGGAGCTGGCCCGGAGTTTCCTGTGGAGCAGTTCCCAGGGGCAGGCAGCCGCTGGAAGGCACCTTTCCCGGCTGGGTGTAGAGGTTGGGCAGGTGCCCAGGACTCGGAGCCAGTTGATCTTCACCAGAAACAAAGTAGAAAGGTTACATATCTGGTAGGAGAGCACAGACCAGGACTCACCAGGGTGAAGACAAGAGGAGCAGTTGAGGGCATTTGCTGGCAACACTGCAGCTACCTGAACTACAACACTTAAAGTTGCTCCATTCAAGAACACTGCAGGTTTGAACCTGTACACTCATCTGCTTCAGAACAGGGTTTGGTGACCCCAGCGCTTGTCACCGTAAATCCTCCAACAACCACGTCTGTGCTCGAGTGGGTCACCCTGAGCAAACCTGGCCGAGGTTGTCGAGGAGACTTTCACTGTGCGCGCATGGACTGCATGTTACCCTCTCAATAACTGAAGGTAAAGCTGAACCACAGGGGACTGAGGGAGGACTACCAGCTGGGCGAGGGGAGGGGAGGGGCAAGGGAGAGGAATGGGATATCACAAATTTCTGAGAAGAGCAAAAACATCAGGATTGTTATGAGGATGTACAGGGGGATCTTGATCAGCTGGGTCAGTGGGCCAAGGAATAGCAAATGGAGTTTAATTCAGATAAGTGCGAGGTGTTGCATTTTGGGAAGACAAATGAGGGTAGGACTTTCACAGCAAACGGTAGCGCCCTGGGGAGTGTTGTAGAGCAGAGGGACCTAGGAGTTACATGTACACGGCTCTCTGAAAGTAGAGTCACAGGTAGAGGGGGTGGTGAAGAAGGCTCTTGGCACGCTGGCCTTCATCAGTCAGGGCACCGAGTACAGGAGGTGGGAAGTTGTTGCAGTTGGACAAGACGTCGGTGAGGCTGCATTTGGAGTATCGTGTACAGTTTTGGTCGCCCTGCTGTAGGGAAGATGCCATTAAACTGGAAAGGGAGCAGAGGAGATTTACAAGGATGTTGCCAGGACTCAAGGGACTGAGTTATGCAGAGAGGTTGAGCAGGTTGGGACTTTATTCCTTGGAGTGTAGGAGAATGAGAGGTGATCTTATAGAGGTGTATAAGACCATGAGGGGCATAGATAGGGTGAATGCACTCAGTCTTTCCCCCCAGGGTTGGGGAATCAAGAACTAGAGGGCACAGGTTTAAGATGAGAGGGGAGAGATTTAATAGGAACCTGAGGGGCAACTTCTTCACCCAGAGCGTGGTCAGTATATGGAACGAGCTGCCAAAGGCAGGTACAATAACATTTAAAAGGTACGTGGACAGCAAAGGTTTAGAGGGATATGGGCCAAATGCAGGCAAGTGGGACTGGCTTAGATGGGCATCTTGGCCAGCATGGACCAGTTGGGCTGAAGGGCCCGTTTCCATGCTGTGTGACTAACAATCAGCAGGTCCAGTTACTGTTACTCAGTCGGTCACTCAATCCATACAGGAGACACTACCTGCCAAGCCACTGCCCATCCCAAGGACCACGGAGAGACTGGGCAGCCCCTGGGCTTAAGGCAGACAGAGAAACACCCAGCAAGTTTTGTGCTCAGTGCCTTCTCTCGCTCAGCATTTCAGGGAAGGAACTGCAAGACATTAAACACTCGGTAAGATGAAGCAACACCAACCTCCAGGACTGTCAGACAAGCTCATCAACCCAAAGTGTGGCATCACATCTTCCACAGGCTCCTGCTCAACAGAACAGAGAATGTTCACCGTACGGTCCATGCTGCACACTCCCCCAACACCCTGCGCACTGGGACACAGCCAGCTCCTGCTCCCGCTCCTCACACAGTGGGCTGGGAGGGGGCATTAGCTGTCAGTCACCTCCACTCACACTCTGATCCAGAGGTCCTGGGGTCAAGACCCAACTGCACGGATTAGACACGAAACCTGGGCTCGTTTGTGATACCGAGAGGGAGAGCCACACTGTGGGAGGCGCCTCACCAAGGGAGTGGCTGCACTGAGGGATGGAGGGGCCACTGACCTTCTAATGAGACGGGGAAGGCCCCTCTGGGGGGTTCCAGTGCCTCTCCATTTCTCTTTGGGGGGAGGGGGCACCTGCTCCCCCCCTCGTGCTGAGAGCTGGTGGTGGGGGGGGGGGGGGGGGGGGGGGGGGGGGGTGGTAGGTGGTGGGTGGGGTTACGCAGCTTTAGAGTGAACCCCGGTCCTGCTGTACATTAGAACCCCTGTAGAGGGGCAACGCCTAGAGAGCCCACGGCAACAACTGGACACCCCAAGTCCTCCACAGCCAATCAGTATGATGGAGGAGCAGCATGTGCACAGCAAGCTCCCAGACACGGTGAAGCCTCATGACTGGGAGGGCCGGCAGACAGAGGGGGTCCCGGCAGACCCGGGGGGGCGGAGTGTCAGGTTAACCTCCCTTGCACAGGTGGAGTGTTGGGGGTGGGGGAGGCCGCGCCCTACAGAGAGGGGTGTAGAAGATGGGGTCCCCACTCCAGATACGGCGGCGGGAGGGTAGGGCTGGTGAGGGGCTGGGGTAACGGGGTGGGGAAGGAAGTGTGGTCTGGGACTGGCAGCTCTGTACATCATGTCAGCTTCAACTCTTCACCACTGCTCCCATTTGGGGAGGGGCTGCACACCTACCTACGTGGGGAGGAGTGTGCACTACCTGTGGGGATTGAGTGGGGAGGGGTGGATGTGCACCTACCTGTAGGGGTGAGGGTGAGGGTGAGGGGTTGGGGTTGGGTGAGGGGAGAGGGTGAGGGGGGGGTGAAGGGGGTGGAGGGGGGTTAAGGGGGAGGGGGTGCACCTACCTGTGGGTAGGGGGCAGTCAGCGGGGTGAAGCTGGGCTGGGACAGCTCGGTCTCAGGGCTGAAGTACAGGATGGACTCCAGCTCCTCGTCCCCGTCGACGGCTCTGGCCCCTCCATCTGAAACTGCAACACCGCTCGTCACCTCACCATTCAGCCCATCAGCCCCTGCTGGCCCTTCCTAGGGCCCTCCTTTCAGTCACCCTCCCTGCTCCCTCCCCTCAGGGCAGAGAACCCCCCCTCCCACTGGATCTGCTCCCAGTCCACTGCGGAGACCACCCCCCCCCCCCCCGGGGTCTGCCCGTCCACCCACCCCCTCCCCTCCAGGGTCTGTCCGTCCGCACACCCCCTCACGCACCCGCCCCCCCCCCCCCCCCCGACCTGCCCGTCCGCCCACCCCCTCCACCCCCCCCCCCCCCCCCCCCCAGGGACAGCCTCGCCCAGGGAAACCGTCCCAAACCCTGGTGACCCTGACCCCCTCCATTGCATGTCCTGTTGCCATGGAGAACAGATCAGCCTCTCCAGTCTCCCTGCCCCTCCCACCCCAGCCATGCTCCCTGGCCCCCCACCCCAGGGTCCCAACCACCCCCCTGGTCCCAGGAACACAGCTCCACACCGCACAGCTGAGCCACAGCAGCCCCGGTGTGGGACTGCCCCCACAGCTGGGGGCAGGGGGATGTACCCTGGGGGGGCGGGGGAGCTATCCGTGGGTGGGGGTCGTACCCAGGGCCACACCGGGGTGGTGGTCTACGATGCAGTAGACTTTGTGCGGGTCCGAGGACTCCTTTGAGTGGTCAGCCAGCTTGCGGAAGGACTCGTTGCTGTTGAGCGCACATCGGAAGTTGGTTTTCCACCTGGGAGGGTCGCTGGCATCCACCCCACTGAACCTGCCGCTGGCGATGGCCCAGTCCTGGGAGAACACGGAGACCCTTAGCCGGACTGCTGACCGCATGGTGCTCCCCCTCCCGCGGCACTGCCCCTCCCTCGGCACTCCCATGGCACCGCCCCTTCCCGCCGCAACCCCCCTCCCTCGGTGCAGTGCCTCCCTCAGCACTACCCCCTCCCTCAGCACCGTCCCTCCCTCGGTGCTCCCTCCGTGCCCCCTCCCTCGGCACTCCACAAGCGATCAGAAAGCAGTGGCAGTGTGTGGTGTGCTACTGCCCACCCGGGACAGTGAGTCCCGGGGTCGACATGGGAGCAGAGTTTGGGACAAAGGTCAGGGCAGCATTTGGGACGAGGAGTGGGCCGGAAACCATGGGAAGCAGCCAGTGTGGGATGTGATGCATGGGTGGGTGGGTGGGGGTGGGGTGTGTAGGGGGGTTGGGGGAAGGTTGGACAGGGCAGGGATGGGGAGTGTTCAGTTAGGAGGAGCTGGTCCCACCCCAGCACTATCGCTGGTCAGAACACGGAGGTGGGGGCCAGAATTTCTGCTCACTCAGCGTTAGATGCTGGTGGTCCGATAGAGAGAGAGGGGGTGGTTGCGGGATCATCCTGCGGGGGCTGGACGGTCCCCAGACATCACCTGAGGGGTGGGGTTGGGGGGGGGGGGGGGGGGGGGGGCGGGGGGGCCACAGCAGGTTTGACCAGAAGGAGGTTGGAATGGGTTGGTCAACCCTGGGCCTAGGAGCAGGGCTGAGGGGTGCTCTGAAGTGTACAGGGGACAGTTGTTGGAAGAGGTGATGTAGAGAGGGGTTGGGCCGGGGTGGGGAACCGGGCTATCAGCCATCATCACTGCCAGAGGGCACCCCATGGGCCACACCTGAAACCAGAGACACGGCCAGACCCATGGAAAAGGACCAGTGACTGGGACAGGCTTTCCCAGTGAGAGAGTCGCACAGGATGAACCAGGCCCTTCAGTCCACATTATCCACACTGACCATTGGGCACCATAGAACAGTACAGCACAGGCCCTTCGGCCCACGATGTGCCGACATTTTATCCTGCTCCAAGATCTATCTAACCCTTCCCTCCCACACAGCCTCCCATTTCTCTATCATCCATGTGTCTATCTAAGAGTCTCTTAAATGTCCCTAATGTATCTGCCCCCACAAACTCTGCCGGCAGTGCGTTCCACACACCCACCACTCTCTGTGTACAAAAACTTACCCCTGACATCCCCCTTATACCTTCCTCCAATCACCTTAAAATTATCACTCAACCTATCCTCATAAGACACAAGAAGTTGCCTATTTTGGCAGGCAAAATAAAAAGGAGTGTTTTGTGCGAGTGGTGGGGGACTGCAGAGCCCTGAGGCTGCAGAGGGATCTGGGGATCCCAGTGCACGATCTGCAGGTGGTCGGTGTGCAGGTACAGCAAGTTAACAGTATGTCAATGTTTAGTGTGAGGGACAGTGCCCCACCATTCATTATATCCATAGCTGCTCCACACTGGCCTCCTTATTTCAGAAAGGGATGCAAGTACTTTGGAAGCAGTTCAGAGGGGGTTTCCTGGACTAACACTTGGGATGGGTGGGTCGCCTCAGGAGGAAAGGTTTGGAGGGGCAGGACTTGTATCTGCTGAAGTTTAGAAGAATGAGAGGAGATGACAGGATGGGTGGGTACCAGAGCAACACAGCAGGGGTACAGGCCCTTCGGCCCAACCAGTCTGTGCCGACCACAGTGCCCACCCAGCTAGTCCCAACTTCCTGCAGTTGGCCCACATCCCTCCAAGCCCCACCCCTCCATGTACCTATCCAAGTGCTTCTTAAATGACACTATTGTACCTGCCTCTCCCACTTCCTCTGGCAGCTCGTTCTATACACAGCGGGGCTGTTACAGTAGCCGTAGATAGGACAGAGATCGGGTATGGAATGTGTGGGAACAACACATCCCGGGATACGGTTTAGTGTCACAGCAAACATATCGCATCAGTCAGCGAACTCTAGCTGTGCAGAAGTCCCAGTCGTGGTGAGGGGTGATGTCACAGTTGTGCTGTGCTGGGGGAACTGGGAAACAAATTTGGTCATCCCTGAAGCACCGACACAAGCTCTCAGTGCCAGGCACCTGGGGACTTAACCACCCTGGGGAAGAGCAGCACATGACACTGGCAAGAAATGAATGGTATCTGTGCAGAGGGAGGGAGAAAACACTGCAAATGCTGAACAGATGAGAGAGTGTCTCTGGGGAGAGAAAGAGTTTGTGTTTCAGGCTGATGTCTCTTCATCAGAACTGAGAAAAGTCAGAAATAAACAGGTTTCAGTCACAATGGAGGTGGTGCAGGGAACAAGAGGAGGTTCACTAGGACACTGCCTGGATTGGAGGGCATGAGCTATGAGGAGAGGTTGGACAGACTTGGGTTGTTTCCTCTGGAGCAGCAGAGGTTGAGGGGAGACCTGACTGAGGTTTTTTGAAATGAGAGGCGTAGAAAGAGTGGACAGCCAGTATCTTTTTCCCAGGGTGGAAATGTTCAATACGAGAGGGCATAGGTTTAAGGTGAGAGAGGGAAAGTTTAAAGGAGATTTACGGGGCAAGTTTTTTAAAAACATACAGTGATGCGTGCTGGAACGCAGTGCCAGCGGACGTGCTGGAAGCAAGTATAGCAACACGGAAGCAGTTAGAGAGACGTGAACAGGCAGGGAAATGGGTGGATGTGGACCACGTGCAGGCAGATGGGATTAGTTTTGGTTGGTTTCATGGTCAGCACAGACATGGTGGGCCGAAGGGCCTGTTCCTGACCTATACTGTTCTGTGTTGACATCTACAAAGGATGTAATAACAGAACACCTTGCAAAAACAACAAGGATCAAGCAGACACAACATGGATTTACGAAGATAAGATCATGTTTGACCAATCTACTGAGGTTCCTCGAGGATGTGACAGTACAGCAGATTTGGGGGAACCAACAGATGGGGTGCATTTGGATCTTCAGACTTTCAATCAAACCCCACACAGGAGGTTGGTCAACACGGTTAGAGCACATGGAACTAGGGCAATGGACCAACACCGATTGGGAGTTGGTCCTTAGACAGAAAGCAAAAAGAGGGAATAAGCTACAATGGGATCCATGGTGACTTGGTAGTTTGCATTCAGAACTGGCTTGCCCACAGAAGACAGAGGGTAGTGGTCAATGGGACTTATTTTGGCTGGAGATCCATGACTAGCGGAAAGCCAGCATGGCTTTGTGCGGGGTAAGTCGTGACTTACTAACCTGGTTGAGTTTTTTGACAGGGTGATGAGAGAGATTGATGAAGGTAGAGCTGTGGATGTCATCTCTCCGGACTTCAGTAAGGCATTTGACAAAGTCCCACATAATAGGTTAATCAAGAAAGTTCAGATGCATGGGGTCAGTGGAGAATTGGATGTGTGCAAGATCCTTAACAGTATTGAAAAGCAGAAACCTTGGGGTGCAAGTCCATGGCTCTTTGGAAGGGGCTACACAGGTAGACAGGGTGGTTATGAAGGCTTATGGAATGCTTGCATTTATTAATGGGGGTATTGAGTACAGGAGTCAAGTTATGATGCATCTCATAGAACCATACAGCACAATACAGGCCCTTCGGCCCACAATGTTGTGCCGACCTTTAAACCTTAAGACTATCTAACCTCTACCTCCCCCATATCCCTCTATTTTAAATTCCTCCATATGCTTATCAATCTCTATAGAACTCTGGTTAGGCCGCATCTAGAGTATTGCGTGCAATTCTGGTCACCTCACTATAGGAAGGATGGCGAGGCTTTAGAGAGAGGTGCAGAGGAGGTTTACTAGGATACTGCCTGAATTAGAGGGCATGTGCTATCAGGAGAGGCTGGACAAACTTGAGCTCTTTTCTCTGGAGCATCGGAGGCTGAGGGGTGATCTGTTGGAGGTGTATAAAATTATGAGGGGCATAGATAGGGTGGACAAGCAATATCTTTTTCCCATTATTGAGCAATCCAATGCCAGAGGGCATGCATTTAAGGTGAGAGGGGGTAGGTTCAGAACAGACGTGAGGGATACGTTTTTTTACTGAGAGAGTGGTGGATGCCTGGAATACATTGCCTGATAGGGTGGTGGAGGCAAATTCATTGGGGGCTTTTAAGAGGGTCTTGGATGGGCACATGAATGAGAGGAAAATGGAGGGACATGGGCACTCTGTAGGTAGGAGGGATTAGCTATGTCGGCACAACATTGTGGGCCGAAGGGCCTGTTCTGTGTTGTTCTATGATACAAAGATTGGTGGTGCTGTGGATAGTGTAGAAGACTGGCAAAGGATACAGCAGGATACAGATCAGCTGCAGATATGGGCGGAGAAATGGCAGATGGAGTTTAACCCGGCCAAATGTGAGGTGTTGCACTTGGTGAGGTCAAACGTGAAGAGACAGCACACAGTCTCGCAGGCGCAGTCGTGTAGCAGTCAGCGTGACGCTATTACAGCACCAGCGACCCGGGTTCAATTCTAGCAGCTGTCTGTAAGGAGTTTGTATGTTCTCCCTGTGTCTGCGTGAGTTTCCTTCGGGTGCTCCAGTTTCTTCCCACGTTCCAAAGACGTACGGGTTAGGAAGTTGTGGGCATGCTATATTGGCGCCAGAAGCGTGGTGACACTTGTGGGCTGCCCCCCAGAACACTCTACACAAAAGATGCATTTCACTGTGTGTTTCAATGTACATGTGACTAATAAAGAGATCTTATCTTAATGGCAGGACCCTTAACAGCATTGCTGTACAGAGGGATCATGGGGTCCAAGTCCACAGCTCCCTGAAAGTGGCCACACGTTGATATGGTGGTATAGAAGGCGGATGGCATGCTTACCTTTATGAGTCAAGGCATTGAGTTCAAGAGTCGGGAAGTTATGTTGCAGCTTTATAAAACTTTGGTTAGGCCACATCTGGAGTATTGCAGAGGGGAGACCTGACAGGTGCATAAGATTATGAGAGGCACAGGTAGAGTAGACAGCTGGTATCTTTTCCCCAGGGTCAGAAAGTCTAATACTAGAGGGCATGCATTAAAGGCGAGGGGGGCAAGTTCAAAGGAGATGTACAGGACAAGTTTTTTTTTACTACGCACAGAGTGGTGGGTGCCTGGATTGTGCTGTCTGGGGTGGGGGTGGAGGCAGATACGATAGAGGCGTTTAAGGGGCTCTTAGGCCCGTGGATGTGCAGGGAATGGAGGGATGTGGGCCACGTGTAGGCAGAAGGGATTAGGTGCCATTAGCTTAATTAATTGGGCACAACATCGTGGGCTGAGGGGCCTGTACTGTTCTATACAGACCCTTCGGTTGTCAGCCTGTGACCGGTGGCGCCCACAGGGGCCAGTGGCGGGACCCCAGCCTGTGACCGGTGGCGCCCACAGGGGCCAGTGGCGGGACCCCAGCCATCACAATTCACATCAACGATTTGGCTGAGGAACTAACGTCATACATCAACATTTGACAATGATACAAATCTGGGTGGGATCGAGAGTCCGGAGGTGGTTTTGGAAAAGCTGAGTACACAGGAGAAAAAAAGTGTTTGTTAAATGGCCAGAGATTGGGTTGTGTTGATGTTCAAACAGACCTGGGCATGCTTGTATCCCAGTCACCGAAGGCCGAAGGTGCAGCAGTGATGAGGGAGGAATTCACAACACAGGCCTGCGAGGGGTGGTTTACAGGTGTTATCACAGTAAGGCCCCAGCCGACCAAACCTTTCAGTCTCCCCACCAAAGGATGGGCTGGGATGAGAGGATGGGAATATACCGGGCTGGTCCCAGGGATAGAGGGAGTGGGGAGGGGGTGGGTAGACTGGGATCATTCACCAGGAGGGGGGGAGCACTGTAACCTCAGACTGGACGCAGGAGACCGTTTCCCTGACGGAGGACAGGGCTGGGAGGGAGGGGGGGAGTGGGGCTGGGGATGGACGGGGATGGGAGATGGGGCTGGGGGGGAAAGGGGGATGGGCCAGGGGGGAGAGGGGGACGGGGGACAGGGGACAGGGATGGCAGGGAGAGGGGGAGAGGGATGGGGATCACTCCTAATCTGCGTGCCTCAGGCACTCCCTACCTTGAAGATGCGGTAATCGTCCTCGGACAGGTCGTGGCGGGACGCGTGTTTCCAGGGGATGCGGAACGCGTTCCTCTGCTCGTTGATCCAGCGCAGCCCCTGGTAGCGGCCGCTGTTGATCTGCTCGATCAGCCACGGTCGCAGCTGTGGTTTGTGCGGGTTCATCCTGGGGGATGTCGGGGGGGGGGGGGGGGGGGGGGTAGCAGAAAGAGGACCCGCAGGTTCAGAGTCCACAGCACATGTGCACCACAGTCCCTCCCCTCACCCTACCCCCTCCCTCCATCCACACACTCCTCACCCGCTGTCTCTGCTCCCCACACCCCCTCTCCCCCTCTCTCTAGTGTAGCGGTCAGCGTGACACTATCACAGCGCCAGTGACCCCGGTTCAATCCCAGCCACTGTCTGTAAGGAGTTTGTATGTTCTCCCCGTGTCTGCGTGGGTTTCCTCCGGGTGCTCCGGTTTCCTCCCACATTCCAAAGACGTACGGGTTAGGAAGTTGTGGGCATGTTATGTTGGCGCCGGAAGTGTGGTGACACTTGCGGGCTGCCCCCAGAACATTCTATGCAAAAGATGCATTTCACTGTGTGTTTCGATGTACATGTGACATAAAGATCTGATCTCTCCCCCCCCCCACTCCACATCCTCTCTCCCTCTCTTCCTCCTTCCTCACCTCCCCTCCCTCCCCCCTCTCCCCCTTCCCTCCCCCTTCTCCCCCTTCCCTCCCCCTTCCCCCCTCCCCCCCTTCCCTCCCCCTTCCCCCCTCCCCCCCTTCCCCCTTCCCTCCCCCTTCCCCCCCTCCCCCCCTTCCCCCCTCCCCCCCCTCCCCCCTTCCCTCCCCCTCCCCCCCTCCCCCCTTCCCTCCCCCTCCCCCCCTCCCCCCTTCCCTCCCCTCCCCCCCCTCCCCCCTTCCCTCCCCCTCCCCCCCCTCCCCCCTTCCCTCCCCCTCCCCCCCCTCCCCCCTTCCCTCCCCCTCCCCCCCCTCCCCCCTTCCCTCCTCCCCCCCTCCCCCCCTTCCCTCCCCCCTCCCCCCCCCTTCCCTCCCCCCTCCCCCCCCCCTCCCCCCCCTTCCCTCCTCCCCCCCCCTTCCCTCCTCCCCCCCTCCCCCCCTTCCCTCCTCCCCCTTCCCTCCCCCCCCTTCCCTCCCCCCCCTCCCCCCCCTCCCCCCTTCCCCCCCTCCCCCCCTTCCCTCCTCCCCCCCTCCCCCCCTTCCCTCCTCCCCCCCTCCCCTCCTCCCCCCCCTCCCCCCTCTCCCCCTTCCCTCCCCCCCTCTCCCCCCTCCCTCCCCCCCTCTCCCCCCTCTCCCTCCTCCCCCCCCTCCCCCCCTTCCCTCCTCCCCCCCTTCCCTCCTCCCCCCCCTCCCCCCTTCCCTCCTCCCCCCCCTCCCCCCCTTCCCTCCTCCCCCCCTTCCCTTCCCTCCTCCCCCCCTTCCCTTCCCTTCCCTCCTCCCCCCCTTCCCTTCCCTTCCCTCCTCCCCCCCTTCCCTTCCCTTCCCTCCCCCCCTTCCCTCCTCCCCCCTTCCCTCCCCCCTCCCCCCCTTCCCCCCTCTCCCCTTCCCTCCCCCCCTCTCCCCTTCCCCCCTCTCCCCCCCTCTCCCCTTCCCCCCCCCTCCCCCTTCCCCCCCCCTCCCCCCTCTCCCCCTTCCCTCCCCCCTCTCCCCCTTCCCTCCCCCCTCTCCCCCTTCCCTCCCCCCTCTCCCCCTTCCCTCCCCCCTCCCCCCTCTCCCCCTTCCCTCCCCCCTCTCCCCCTTCCCTCCCCCCTCTCCCCCTTCCCTCCCCCCTCCCCCCTCTCCCCCTTCCCTCCCCCCTCCCCCCTCTCCCCCTTCCCTCCCCCCTCCCCCCTCTCCCCCCCCCCTCCCCCCTCTCCCCCTTCCCTCCCCCTCTCCCCCTTCCCTCCCCCCTCTCCCCCTTCCCTCCCCCCTCCTCCCCCTTCCCCCCCCCTCTCCTCCCCCTCCCCCTTCCCTCCCCCCTCCCCCCTCTCTCCCCTTCCCTCCCTTCCCCCCTCCCCCTCTCTCCTCCCTCCTCCCCCCTCCCCTCTCCCCCTTCCCTCCCCCCCTCTCCCCCTTCCCTCCCCCCTCCCCCCCTCTCCCCCTTCCCTCCCCCCTCCCCCCCTCTCCCCCTTCCCTCCCCCCTCCCCCCTCTCCCCCTTCCCCCCTCCCCCCTCTCCCCCTTCTCCCCCCCTCTCCCCCTTCCCCCCTCCCCCCTCTCCCCCTTCTCCCCTCTCCCCTCTCCCTTCCCCGGTCTCCCTCCTACCTCTGCTTCCCCATCCAAGCGACTATGCGCAGCTCCCTCCACAGCCCGGCTCCGGGCGGCGGGTTTTATTGCTCCCGCAGCGGGCGCTGGGAATTCCTCCCCCGTCACCGCTCCGGCTGTTGGGCGGTGTCCAAGGGCAGCAGCGTTCCCGCCGGCCGCTCGGCCCGCAGTCCCGCCCCTTTCCCCGAAATCACATGAAGCGTTAGTTTCTGTTTCCTCTGCCGGCGCCTCCTCCCCCGGAACCTGGAGCCGGCGCGGAGCTCAGCAGAGGGAGCGCGGATTCCTGGGGAGGGAGCTCAGCAGAGGGAGCGCGGAGCGCAGGGGAGGGAGCTCAGCAGAGGGAGCGCGGAGCGCAGGAGAGGGAGCGCGGATTCCTGGGGAACAGAACCGACCGGTCGAACGACCCCCACTTTATAACATCGCAAGTTTTCAAACCATTTCCCCATCCCTCCAATCACACGCGTCCCTCAACCCATCCCTCCAATCACACGCGTCCCTCAACCCATCCCTCCAATCACACGCGTCCCTCAACCCATCCCTCCAATCACACGCGTCCCTCAACCCATCCCTCCAATCACACGCGTCCCTCAACCCATCCCTCCAATCACACGCGACCCCCAACCCATCCCTCCAATCACACGCGTCCCTCAACCCATCCCTCCAATCACACGCGTCCCTCAACCCATCCCTCCAATCACACGCGACCCCCAACCCATCCCTCCAATCACACGCGACCCCCAACCCATCCCTCCAATCACACGCGACCCCCAACCCATCCCTCCACAACAAATGGCACAGTCAGCTGAAGTCACCAGACTGTGGTCAGAATGCGGCTGGTTCACTGATGTTCTTCAGGGAAGGCCTTTTACCCGGCCGGTCCTATGGGATTCCAGACTGACAGGCACCTATGCACTGGCCTCAGAAGGCAGCAGTGGTGTTGGCAGTGGGAGGTGTCTGGGCATGTGATAAGTGCCAGCCCTGATGGAGACACTGGCAGCCACCTCTCGGTGCTCCAGCAGTGCACCCCTCTGGCTGGTCAGCTGCCTTTAGTTGGTTGGGAAACAGTAAACGTTGTTGCAGCTGCGGGCTGAACAACTCGGGACTGATGTGTCCTGCCAGAGTCCTGGAGACAAGCTCTCTCGCCTGCTCGGAGGGATTTGTTTCCAGGAGGTTGTGAAGAGATGTGGTATTGTGTGAGATGACATCATGTCACAGGGACAAGGAGGCAGACTGGCAGGTCACAGGCAGTGTGCTGAGATCGCAGATAGGGTGGTACAGCCATGTGCACTGAGAGATAACTCAATCTTCGGGTAAGGTCATTGAGACAGGCTAACAGACTGTTGATGTCTGTCCTCTCCTACCACCCTCACAGCACACATTTTTCACAATCATAGAGTCATACAGCATGGAAACAGGCCCTTCGGCCCAACTGGTCCATGCCAACCAAGATTTCCATCTAAGCCGGTCCCATTTGCCCACGTTTGACCCATATCCCTCTAAACTTTTCCTATCCATGCACTTATCCAAATATCTTTTAAACATTGTTAATGTACCTGCCTCAACCACTTCCTCTGGCAGCTCGTTCCATACAATCATGTTTCCCCTCTCACCTTAAACCTCTGCCCTCTAGTTTTTGACTTTCTTTCCCTGGGAAAAAGACTGTGTGTATTCACAATATCTACACCCCTCGTGATTTTATACACCTCCATAAGATCACCCCTCAGTCCCCTACATTCCAAGGAATTAAGTCCGAGCTTGCCCAACCTCTCCCAATAACGGGCCCTCGAGTCCCGGCAACATTGTCATAAATCTCCTCTGCACTCTTTCCAGATCCAGATGATGTCTTTCCTATAACAGGGTGACCAAAACTGAACACAGTGTGCCTGATGTTACCTCACCAACGACTTGTACAACTGCAACATAACGTCCCAACTTCTGCATTTAACACCGACTGATGGCCAGCGTGCCAAGCACCTTCTTCACATCACACTTACCTGGATTGGACACCATTTGCCATTCCACAGCCCACTTACCCAGCTGATCAAGATTCCCCTGTAATTTCCGATAACCTTCACTTTCTATGACACCATCTATTTTAAGTCTCAAATTGTCACTTCAAAAATGAGGAACATTGCAGGCAAACAAATTCCATTCATACAGCAAAGGTAGCTGATGGTATTGAGGCTATTGGAGCTGTTTCTACCCCGGGAGTGTGTGACGGGACGGTGCGGAGGGAGCTTCACCCTGTGTCTGACCCCGGGAGTGTGTGACAGGATGGTGCGGAGGGAGCTTCACCCTGTGTCTGACCCCGGGAGTGTGTGATGGGACGGTGTAGTGTCCAAACCTACACATTTAAAATATTTACATCATTTTCATTTCAGTATTTACAAAATTTATATCATCTTAAAATTGTCATCCTTGTCCAGGATGCTCTGCAGCCCTGACAGTTCCCAGCACACCACGTGTGGACATGGATCAGAGACCACCAGACATACCAGGTGGTCTGGGAGCCTGTGGACCAGTTTAAACGCCTGTGGCGTGGGGCTGCTGTGTGCTCCGCTCTGTGTCCAGCATTGGCCCGCCTTGTCCACACTGAGTGTGATGACCACCTACACGTCCCATTGCCCACGTTTGGCCCAAATTCCTCTGCACCTTTCCTGTCTGTGTACCTGTTCAAATGCCTTTAAAGCATTGTAACTGTACCCCCTGCCACTCCCTGCGGCAGCTCGTTCCAAACACCCACCACCCCCTGGGTGAAGTGGTGTCTGCACATCCACAGAGGCAATACTGACAATTACTTTCACTTCCCGCTAGCTGACGTTGAGGAAGCAGGTCTGATGGTTTCTGCAATGACCCCAGCAGTTTCAGTCTGCTCTTGACCTCTGTGTGTAACATGGAAAATACTGAGGTCACCCACTTCAGTGGGAAAATATCGAACTCAGTGCTTTTGACGGGCCAGAGAATGAACATCACGGCATCAAGCACAGGCCCTTCCGCTCACTGATTCCATGCCGACCATCAGGTACCGGTCCTATAATCATCTCGTTTGCCAGCACTTGATCTGTGGTCTATCTGTGCCCTCTCACTGTCTACCCCATCCCTACCCCTCAGAGGCGTAAAAAATCATGAGGGGCAGAGATAAGGTGAATGGCCACAGTCTTTTCCCCAGGGTAGGGGAGTCCAAACTAGAGGGCACAGGTTTAAGCTGAGAGGGGAAAGATCTTTCACACATGGGGTGGGGGGTGTGTGGAACGAGCTGCCAGAGGTGTTGGAGGTGGTACAGTGTCA
This sequence comes from Pristis pectinata, assembly GCF_009764475.1. Lineage (NCBI taxonomy): Eukaryota > Metazoa > Chordata > Chondrichthyes > Rhinopristiformes > Pristidae > Pristis > Pristis pectinata. The sequence goes on from NC_067418.1 coordinate 870,446, forward strand.
TTTAAAAGGCATTCACACAGGTTTATGGACAGGAAAGATTCAGAGGGATGTGGGTCAAACATTGGCAAATGGGACTGGCTCAGAGAGGCAACTTGGTGGGCATGGACGAGTTTGGCCAAAGACCTGTTTCCGTGCCGTGTGACTCTGTGACATGATTTGTACACCTCTATATTGTACAGCTCTAGCAGGTCTCCTCCACTCCAAACTCAACCTATCCAATCCCTCTCCATCAAGGTGTGGGACATGTACCTGTACTGCTGAAAGGCAGCTACTGCAAGCAAAGAGAAAGGCAAAGGGTTGGTCTGAATTGCAAGAGGATTTGAGTAGAAGAGGGAGGATGGTTTTCTGCAACAACACAGGACCCTGCTGAGACCACACCTGCAACTCAGTCCCCGAGAGCCTGAACCTTGCACTGGTCTGCAGGCCCCAATCCAATCCCTGGCTCCAAGGCCCTGTCCCTGACCCCGAGGTCTATTCCCTAACCCCAAGACCCTGTCACTAGGCCCAGTCCCTAACCCTAAGGCTCTGTCCCTAACCCCTAGGTCCTGTCCCTAACCCCTAGGACCAGTCCCTAACTCCTAGGCCCTGTCTCTAACCCCAGGGCCCTGTCCCCAGCTCCCAAGGCCCAGTAAACCTCTAGGCCCAGTCCCTAGGCCCAATCCCCAGCTCCAAGGCCCATCCCTAACTCCTTGGGCCGGTTCAGCAGACCCCAGGCCCTGAGCCCTGGTCCAGAGCCAAGCACCGATCCCAGTGAATGAACACAGTGCCAGTGGGCCTGCTCCAGGGTAAAACAATAACCGAATGCAGAATAAAGTGCTACAGTTACAGAGAAAGTGCAGTGCAGGCAGACAATAGGGTGCAAGGTCATAATGAGGTACATTGTGAGGTCAAGAGTCCATCTCATCGTACTAGGGGACCGTTCAATAGTCTTATAACAGTGGGATAGAAGCTGTCCTTGAGCCTGGTGGTACGTGCTTTCAGGCTTTTATATCTTCTACCCGATGGGAGGGGGGAGAAGAGAGAATGTCCGGGTGGGTGGGGTCTTTGATTATGCCGGCTGCTTCACAGTTAATCCAACTTAAAACATTAACTGTTTCTCGCTCCACAGACACCGACTAAGCTGCTGAGTGCTTCTGATCTTATTCTGTTTTTACTTAACTGGAAGTGAAGTCTTCCAACTGGAGGGAGGTGTACCGTGCGGTTCCTGGGGGTTGGTGCCGGGGGCAATAATTTATACTAATGAGTTGTACTGAGATGTGTAGGGCAGAGTTTCCAAATTCGCAGATGATACAAAACTTGAGTGCAGTGCACTGTGAGGCAGATGGAGGTAGACCGAGCAGATACTGTCAGGCTGCTGCAGTGGGTGAGCAGGTGGCAGATGAAATTTAATACCGAGAAATGAGAGGCGTTACATTCTGGTAGATAGAATGAGAAGAGGTGTTATAAACAGGAACAATTCTAAAAGGAGTGTAAGAACAGGGAGGTCTGAGGATATATGTGCATAACTTGTTGAAAGTTGTAAGGCAGGTTGAGGAAGTGGTTAACAAAGCAACAGAGACCCCAGGCTTCACACGTGGGGCACAAGACCCTAACCCCAGGTTACTGAGGGGGCAAGGAAGGAAATTGCTGGGGCCTTGACCAGTATCTTTGTGTCCTCCTTGACCACGGGTGATGTCCCTGAGGACTGGCGAGTGGCTAACGTTGTTCCTCTATTTAGGAAAGGGAACTATAGACTGGTGAGTCTCACGTCAGTTGTAGGGAAATTGCTGGAGAAAATTCTTAGAAGCAGGCGTGATAGTGTAGTGGTTATCATAACGCTATCACAGCGCCAGCGACCCGGGTCAATCCCGGCCGCTGTCTGTAGGGAGTTTGTACGTTCTCCCCGTGTCTGCGTGGGTTTCCTCCGGGTGCTCCGGTTCCCTCCCACATTCCAAAAACGTACGGGTTAGGAAGTTGTGGGCGTGCTATGTTGGCGCCGGAAGCGTGGCGACACTTGTGGGCTTCCCCCAGAACACTCTGCGCAGAAGATGCATTTCACTGTGTGTTTCAATGTACATGTGACTAATGAAGAAATCTTGTCTTGTCTTATCTTAGATAGAATATATGAGCATCTGGAATCCAATGGCTTGATTAGGGAAAGCCAGCATGGCTTTGTGTGGGGCAAGTCGTGTCTTACCAACCTGGTTGAGTTTTTGACAGGGTGATGAGAGAGATTGATGAAGGTAGAGCTGTGGATGTCATCTATATGGACTTCAGTAAGGAATTTGACAAGGTCCCACATAATAGGTTAATCAAGAAAGTTCGGATGCATGGGGTCAGTGGGGAATTGGCTGTGTGGATCCAGAAATGGCTTGCCTGTGGAAGACAGAGGGTGGTGGTTGAAGGGACTTATTCGGCCTGGAGGCCTGTGAGTAGTGGTGCTCCGCAGGGATCTGTACTGGGACCTCTGCTGTTTGTGATGTACATAAATGACCTGGATGAGTATGTTGATGGGTGGGTTAGTAAGTTTGCAGATGATACCAAGATTGGTGGAGTTGTGAATAGTGTAGAAGACTGGCGACAGATAGAGTGTGATATAGCTCAGCTGCAGATCATAGAATCATAGAACGGTACAGCACAATGCAGGCCCTTCAGCCCACAATGTTGTGCCGACCTTTAAACTACACCTAAGACTATCTAACCCCTACCTCCCACATATCCCTCTATTATAAATTCCTCCATATGCTTATCTAGCAATCTCTTGAACTTGACCAATGTACCTGCCTCCACCACCACCCCAGGCAGCGCATTCCATGCCCCAACCACTCTCTGGGTAAAAAACCTCCCTCTGATATCTCCCTTGAACTTCCCACCCATTACTTTAAAGCCATGCCCTCTTGTGCCCTGGGAAAGAGCCGCTGACTGTCCACTATATCTATTCCTCTCAATATTTTGTACACCTCTATCATGTCTCCCCTCATCCTCCTTCTCTCCAATGAGTAAAGCCCCAGCTCCCTCAGTCTCTCCTCATAATCCATACTCTTCTTTTTACCGCATCAGTCCCTTCACCCCTTCCCTTCCCACCACCCCAGGACCCTACTGGTCCCTCTTGCTGAAGCAGTGATTCAGTGTTCGCAGCGTGGCCTCCTCGATACCAGAGAAACCAAACACAGATCGCGTGACCACTCTGTGGAACTTACCCTTCCCTGTCGGTTTACTTCCCCATCCCACTCCCACCCTGATCTGTCGGTTTGTGACCCCCTGCACTGTTACAGCCAGACCCAACATAAGCTCGAGGAACACGGGATCCGAGATGACTAGCTAATTGAATCCAAAATGGGCTCGGCAGTGGGTGCAGAGGCGAGTGGTGGAGCCTGTGACCAGTGGTGTGACTCAGGGATCGGCGCTGGGACCCTTGTTGTTAACGACCAGGATGTGAATGCAGGAGGTACGTTTGGTAAGTTTGCAGATGACACACACGTTGCAGGAGTTGTGGACATTGAGGAAGGGCGTCTAAGCCCACAGCAGGATATGGATCAGATGGAAAGTTTGGCAGAGAGTCAGCAGGTGGAGTTTAGTCCCAGCAAGTGAAAGATAATCTATTTAAGGAAGTCAGGTGAGGGTAGGGCACTGCGGAATGTTGACATACAGGCTCAGGGGTCCAAGTCCATCGTTCCTCGGCAGTAACACAGGTCAATAGGGTGGTGAAGGAGGCGTTTGACACGCTTGTCTTCATGGGTTGCCACATACAATATAAATGTTGGGACATTTACAAAACACTGGTTGGACCTGGCTTGGAGCACTGTGTGCAGTTCTGGTCACCACACTGTGGGAAGGATGTGGTTGTACTGGAGAGAGTGCAGACGGATGTTGCACCTGGATTGGAGGATTTAGTTATGGAGAGAGATCGGGGAGGCTGGGGCATAGCTTTCAGTTGGGAGGAAGGAGATTTAGAGGCGGTCTGAGCGGAGAGTTTCTCACCCAGAGAGTGGGTGGTATCTGGAACTCGCTGCCAGAGGAGGTGGCGGAATTAGATACGTTTACCACACTCAGACAGAGGGCTGAAGACGCAAGGCTTAGGATACAGTCCTAATGTGGGCAATGGGATTGGTAGAGATGGGCACAAAGGTTGGCACAGACATGATGGGCTGAAGGGCCTGTTTCTGTGCTGTCCGTCTCTGTGAACAAACCTCCTCTTCTGTCTCGATACGTTTCCACCTTCCGGACTTAAAGTAACGATGTCCACCCGTACCGGACACCCAGCTGTGACGTTGGTACCCCTCGCTGGTCTTGTTCCCTTCCTCTCTCTGGGAGAGCCGGCTGTGCCCTGCCAGACCTGTCCTCCTGCTCTGCATTTCACAACTCCCACATTCACGTTTGGGACCGGTTCACTCCCCCCCACCGCCCTCCACACCCCCCTCCTCGGACAACATGCTGCAGCTTCTGTGCGGGTAAAACAATGGGACAGGGAGTGAAGGGATGTGTCTCCGAGGTGAACTCGCAGTGGGGTCGCATCTCCTAATGGTCCACATCTGAAGGGGGAGCTCACAGAGGGAGTATCACATTGAACACGGGGCCACGGATTTATAGAGAGATTAATGATTAACTGTGAGAGTCTCGCTCCCGAATCCAAGGCCAAAGGGTCCATGTCAGAGACTCTGGCATAACAATCCAAGGAGTACTGTGGGAGGGGCAGTACTGAGGGAGGTCACACTGTGGGAGGGGCAGTATTGACCCGTCTTCCGTGCTTACGTGCGCGCGCGGGTGTGTTTAGAGAGGGAGCACGCGGTTTCCGCGGGCACCCTAGCCGAGTTCCGCGCTCGGTGGGCCCCTCAGGGGGTCGCGTGTGTCGTGGACGGTACGAACGCGATTCTTATTTGAAGTGTCGCGTGTCGTGTTGACGGGTGTAGCGTCACGTGTGTGGTTTGTTAGTATTAGTTTGCATTCTCTACCGTAGTATGTCGTTGCGTAGTTTCTTCTTTTCTGTATTAGATGTCGTGTATTGACACTGGTTGTCTTTTGTAGTACTTTTAGTGAATAGACGTTTATTATTAAAAAAAAGGGGCAGTACTGAGGGATCCATGAGGAGCAGGTTAGTTGTCCCGTGTTAGTTGTCCAGGTTAGTTGCTCTGGGTTAGTTGCCCCAGGTTACTTACCCCATGTTAGTTGCCCCTGCTTAGTTACTCCAGGTCAGTTACCCTAGGTCAGTTGCCTCGGGTTGGTTACCTGGGTCAGTTACCCCAGGTTGATTACCTGGGTCAGTTACCCCAGGTCAGTTACCCCGGGTTAGTTACTCTGGGTCAGTTACTCCGACCTCTGGACAACGTTTATTCTTCAGCTGGAGGTTACGGAACTGAAGCAGAAGTTGGTGACCTGATCCCTGGAGGCCCATTGACCACAGTAGATCCATGCTCTCCATATCCGCAGAATCCAAACCCTGTCCCGGACATTCACGGATCTCCCCTCTCGCTGGGGAGTTCCACCAATTCACCTCATAAGATCCTCAATAAAGTACACACCTCATTTTTCTAAACTGGAATGAGTTTTGTCCCAACCTCTCCTCGTGTGTCAAGCCCTTCATTCCAGGAATCTACCCAGTGAATCTTCCCATACAAGAACATCTGGAGACCATGATGGTGGGAATACTCTGGAGAGAGCTGGCGAACAGATGAGAACAAAGAGTCAGAATAGGCCTGTCCTTCTTGAGTTGACAGCTGTGGAGACCCAGGGGTTGGCGCCTGGGCCCAACTATTCCCAACCTACCGGGCCCAGCGAGGTTTGGGGACCAACAGTGGTGTCCCCATGTGTGCTGATGACACACCCACGCCAGTCTGCTGGTGGTGAGGATTTGGGGAGAACTCAAGGGGGTGTGGACTAGCTGAGTGTGTGGGCTACAAGACAGCAAGTGAAGCACAGTGTGGACAAATATCAGGTCATCCTCTTCCATGGGATAAGCAGGAGGGCTGAGAATGTTTGAAATGGTGAGACTGGGACGTGTTAGTGATCAGAGGGAGCCGGTGTCCCTGTGCACCAGCCACCGAGAGCCAACAGCCTGTGAGTGAATAGGAAGGCAAGTAGTATGCTGGCCGCCATTGCAAGAGGATATAAAGAGAAGAGTAAAGGTGTTGAAGAGGAGATGCTGACAAGCGTTGGCTTCATTTGAGTTTAGTAGCAGGAGAGGAAACTTCATTGGAATAAGAGGATTTGCCGGGTTGTTTCCCACAGCTGAGGACTCTGGGACCAGGGGTCCAGTCTCAGAATAAGGGGTGGTTGGTCCGAGACAGAGACAGGGAGAAAGTCCTTCAGTCAGAGGGCGTGAACCTTTGGGCGACAGTCACCGGGTCCCTGGAACCGAGAGTTGAACGTGGATGGAGTCAATGGACCTGAGACGTGCAGCCCTAGGTCAGCAGCAGGTCCCAGGGGCCGATGTCTCACTGAGGCCACTTGGCCCCTCGAACCTGCCCCTCTTTCACTGAGATAGTGGCTGATCTGATTTAATGGTAACCTTTGACCCCCTTGCTTATCAGGTGTTTACTGACTTAAACACGTTCCGAGTCTGCCTTCAGTCTCTGACCGTTCACCACCAACGTTGTGGGGCTCAGGATTCTTGGGCAGAGAAGTCTCTGCTCCACTTGTGTCCCTCTGCGAGGAGCCACCCACCTGAAGGGTTGGACTGTTGGAGGGAGAGGGGACGTTCTGAGGGCCCTGGGTGAGGGACGATGTCACCAGCGGATTGCCTGCTGCACACTCCCCACTCCACCTCAGTCAGAGCGACCGGATCCACTGAAGTGAGTCAGACGCTGATGTCAGGAACTTCCTGGGCTGCAGGCAGTGTGGGTTAATGCCAGTAAACCCTGGCAGGGTGGCTGAGCTGCTCCAGGACTGAGCACACACACCTGTCGGGACTTGTCTGGACAACACCTCGCTCGGCATTACACAGGATCTAAACTCTGCTCCTCCCCGGACATCAAAAACTGGGTTTAACAGCAGATGACAGCTTGGTTACAACAGTTCAGTCAACGCAGAAACCAGAGGGAGAGCAGGGCAGTGGGATCAGTGTGGGGACTGACACAGGGCTGTGGGGAGGGAGCGGGACAGCGGGATCGGTGTGGGGACTGACACAGGGCTGTGGGGAGGGAGCGGGACAGCGGGATCAGTGTGGGGACTGACACAGGGCTGTGGGGAGAGCGGGAAACTGGGTGAGAAGCATCTGTCACATGTAAAATGTTAAAGATGTTGCAGCCGGACAATTATAAAAACTGAGGGTAATGAGGCCAAGTCAATATGGCCTTGTGAACAGGAAATCATGCTGGACTGATTTATTGGGTCTTTTGATGAAGCATCAGATGATGTGGATCAGGAAGATCTGGGAGATGTTCTGTGCTTAGATTTCCAGAGGGTTTTTGACAGAGTGCTGCAATGGAGAAAAATATGGATGGGTCCAAATGTGGGCAAATGGGACTAGCTCAGTGGGTACTTTGGTCTGCATGGACTGGTTGGGCTGAAGGGCCTGTTTCCGTGCTGTATGACTCTATGACCCCCAGATCCCTCTGCTCTGAGATGGGGTCTTGGTGCTGGAGGTTGGTGTGCATTGGCCAAGCTCTCTGAAATGTTGTTAGTTATCGCCAGCTCCGGGGCACTGGGGAACCCACAGCTGGAGCACTGGTTCCGAACTGTCAGGGAAGGATGGTAAAGTCTTGGCAGCAGTTCAAGGAAGGGTTCACAGACTAGAAGCCGGGCTTGTTGCTGCGCGGGTTCAGGAGGGAGATTGAAACAGGAAAGTCCCCGTGGCTTTGTGACAGGGTGGAAGTGGGGAGGATATTTCATCTCGTGGGACAATCTAAGACAGAGGGAGATAGGTTCCTGGTATCCAACCGCAGGAGGGTGCACTGGGGGAGGGTGTGCGGGGGGAGGGTGCGCGGGGGGAGGGTGCACGGGAGGAGTTTCCCAGGACAGTTTCCTCGGCCCAACCATCTACAGCTGCTCCCTCAGTGATGTAGGGCAGAGGTTTAAGGTGAGAGGATGGGGTTTACTGGGACCTGAGGGGTAAGTTTTTCCACACAGAGGGTGAGATCTGGAACTCGCTGCCGAGGGAGGGGGTGGAATCGCTGTGTTTACGCAGTTAGACGGACACTAAATGAGCAACGGTTAGACGGATACAGGACTAATGTGGGGTCAGTGTTGATGGGAGAACAGATGGGCATGGACATGATGGGCCAAAGGGCCTGTTCCTGTACTGTCCCACTGTGATTAATTACAAGGCAGCATGGATCCATAAAGGGTAGGTCTTGGTGAACCAATCTGCGACTACCTTTTGATACAGCTTATGTACTTCACAGGGATTTCCAGAAGGCCATTGATAAGGTGCCCCATAACCGGTCTATCAACAGAACTAAAGCAGGTGATATCCAAGGCAGCACACAGAGGAAGCTGGCTGAGTTATACACAACAGAGGGTTGTGGTGAACGAGCCTTTAGCGGAGGAGGTACATGAAGTGGACTGTTCCCCGGGGCCATTACTTTTGAGCTCCATTAATGATCGAGCCACCACCTGTAAATCTGCAGGTGATGCACAACTTGGCATAGTTGTGAACTATGGAGAAGATAGTGCAGCAGATTCCAGTTGCTGGAATAGGCAGTTACTGTGAATGGTGGGGCACTGGGCAGTAATGGAACAGAGGGACCCAGGAACACAAGTGCATAAGTTTGTTGAAAGCGGCATCACAGGTAGACAGGGTGGTGAAGGTGTTTGGCACACTGGCCTTCATCAGTCAGGGCACTGAGTACAGGAGTTGGGACGTTATGTTGCAGTTGTACAAGTCATTGGTGAGGTCGCACTTGGAGCACTGTGTACGGTTTGGTCACCACCCTGTTATAGGAAAGATGTGGTTAAACTGGAAATAGTGCAGAGAAGATTTACGAGGATGTTGCCAGGACTTGAGGGCCTGAGTCACAGGGAGAGGTTGGCCAGGCTGGGTCTTTATTCCTTGGAACGTAGGAGAATGAGGGGTGACCTTATAGAAGTGTTTAAAATTATGAGAGGCATAGACAAGGTGGACGGTAACAATCTTTTCCCCAGGGTAGGGGAGTCCAAAACCAGGGGGCATAGGTTTAGGGTGAGAGGGGAAAGATTTAAAAGGGATCTGAGGGGCAACTTTTTCACGCAGAGGGTGGTGAGTGTGTGGAACGAGCTGCCAGAGGAAGTGGGTGAGGCAAGTACAACAGGATCATTGAAGAAGCACTTGGATAGGTACATGGAGGGGCGGGACTTGGAGGGATATGGGTCGAATGCAGGAAATTGGGATTCGCTGGGTGGGCACTGTGGTCAGCATGGACTGGTTGGGCCGAAGGACCTGTGTCCGTGCTGTATTGCTCCAGGACTCCGTATGTAGCAGGTGAAGTTTAGTGCAGGAGGAGGCACTGTGTGGCAGGAAGAACAAGAGACGATATAAAGGATCCTGTCTGACAAAGACCGGAGAGCATTGGGACCTGGGGGTGTGGGTGCACAAAACCACAAGCTGGAGGTACTCAGCGGGTCAGGCAGTGTCTGTGGAGGGAGATGGAGAGTCAATGTCTTGGGTCGAGACCCTTCAGCTGACAGAAAGCAGCAGGGCAGGTTGAGGAAACAGTCAAAAGGAGAACACAGCTCTGGGCTTTACCGACAGGCAGAGGGTGTGATCCTTTATGAAGGCTAGCCGGCCTCCGCTGGAGCAACCCCATGTCCAGTTCTGGTCACCTCGTTATCGGAAGAAGGTGAGGACACGAGGGAGGCCGTGCAGGAATGTCCAGGGACCGTTCCTGGGATCAGGGACCACGGTCCTGGGGAAAGACGGGAGGCAGGCACCGTTTTCTGTGGAGAAGGGTGAGGGGAGACGTGAGAAATGTCTGTAAAACCTTGAGGGGTCTAGACAGTGGACAGTGAGAGGCTGTTGCCATGGAGGGGTCAGGGACCAGGAGTGACAGGTTAAAGGGGAAGACACGAAGAGGGAGGAGAGGAGCAACATTTGCCCATTGCGTGTGGACTGCCTGGGGATATGGTGAAGGCAGTTCCGCAGTCACCTCCAGGAGGCAGCTGGAGACGTGTATGGCGAGAGGGTCTGGGTGGTGGGATCAGTGCACTGTTCTGCTGCAGACAAGATGGCCGAACGTCCTCCCTCTGGGCAGGAATGATTCTGTGATTCTCCCCCTACCCCTCAGGTCCCCGGTCACAGGAAGGCAGGGCCTGTTTCTGTGCTGTACAACTGCACAGGGTCTCTTTCCCTGATGTCCATGTATCTGTGTAAGTGCCTCATAAACACCCCTGTCCTGTCTGCTCCCACCACCTAACCAGCCCAGAGGTGTGAGGGAGAGGGCTGGGCACAAGCAGACTTGTTCTGTTCCCCAACACTCACTCACATTGTGCAGAAGGGAAGAGAAACCAAACCACTTGCCACCGAAACTGCCAAGATTATCACCTCGTTCCCTTGCAGTTGTAAGCTTCACCTTACAAATGTCTTCCTGAGTTTCAGGCTCTGGAAAAGATCAGTTCTGCTTTCGTGGGAAAGAAGTGTGCACTAATTATAGACAAACAACAGCACCGCTCCTTGTGTTGGGACTGTGACAGAAGCACAAACCATCTGCTGTTCACCACTGTCTACCCCAGACATCCTGTCAAAGTGGTCAGCAGTTACGTGAGGTTGGGGTGGTGCAAACTGTCTCCCACTGAGCCATTCCACACACCCAGGCTGAGTTAAGACAAAAACTAGTCGGCCCCCACTCCTTCAGTGACCCGTTGTGTGCGTAGATCAAGAATTAAATGCTTCTGGTGTATCCGAGGTGAAGGTAAGAGAGGAGGGGGAATTCTGACATTAAGGGGAACACGACAATACTTGGAGAGGATATTCTGGGGGGAATGTCCTGTGAGGCCATTTGGGAAGAACTTAGAAATAAAAAAAAGGGGTGATCACTTTGATGGGTTTGTACTAAAGGACCCCAATATTCAATGGAAATTAGAGGAACAAATATGTGGGGAACTCACAGCTTAGGGAAATTGCAGCTTTATAAAACTCTGGTTCGGCCGCATCTGGAGTATTACATTCAGGTCTGGTCACCCCATTACAGGAAAGATGTGGAGGCTTTGGAGAGGGTGCAGAAGAGGTTCACCAGGATGCTGTCTGGATTAGAGGGCATGAGCTATAAGGAGAGGGTGGACAAACTTGGGTTGTTTTCTCTGGAGCAGTGGAGGCTGAGGGGAGACCTGATAGAGGTTTATGATTATGAGAGGCATAGATAGACAGCTGCTATAGTTTTCCCAGGGTTGAAATGTCTAATACCAGAGGGCATGCATTTAAGGTGAGAGGGGGAAAGTTCAAAGGAGATGACCGGGCAACATTTTTACACAGAGCGATGGGTGCCTGGAATGTGCTGCCAGGGGTGGGGGTGGAGGCAGATACGATCGGTGTGTTTAAAAGGCTCTTGGACAGGCACATGGATGTGCAGAGAATGGAGGGATGTGGACATTGTGTAGGCAGAAGGGATTAGTTTAGTTGGGCATTTAATTACTACTTTAATTCATTCAGCACGACATTGTGGGCTGAAGGGCCTGTTCCTGTGTTGTACTGTTCTATGTTCTGTCAGTTTACTGATTGAGAGGAACCTTATGATTTTCAGACTCTGCTTTTCATGGACTTAACCTGGGGATTTCACCAGTGCTGCAGCTGTGCCAAATCATGGCTGAGGTGTACGTCTTAAAATCATAGAAAAATAGGAGGCCATTTGGCCCTTCGAGCCTGCTCCACCATCCTGTACCATCATGGCTGATCTTCTCCCTCGATCCCACATTTCTGCTCTCGCCCTGTAACCGCTGATGTCCTCAGCGTTAATGCGGATGGTGTGTGGGCCCACACAGTGGCCGTTGTCCCTACAGCTCGTTCCTTCACTGGTCACCACACATAGCACCTGCCACACCAGCAGCTCAGATCCACACAATGAATCAGTCAATGTTCACCTTCTGCCAACGTCTGGTCGCACACACAATGAGCCTCACTTATTGAGCCCCAGGTGATCACTGCGCTCTTGTGTAACTGCTGCTTCAAACGCCTACACTGAGAACATGAACAGGTCATTCCAAACCGATGATGTGATGTTCTCTCAACCAATAGAATTACAACTTCTGTCAGGACTATTTAGTGAACACTCAGCTCTGGAGCACCTGGAGAGTAAAGACACCTACGTTAGACTGTTGTTTATTGACTAGAGCTCCGCCTTCAAAACTGTAATTCCAAGCAAACTCGTCACCAAACTCCGAGACCTGGGACTCAACACCTCCCTCTGTAACTGGATCCTTGACTTCCTTACCAACAGACCGCAATTAGTGAGGATAGTCAGCAATACCTCTGGCACGATTATTCTCAACACTGGTGCCCCACAAGGCTGCGTCCTCAGTCCTCTACTCCCTATACACTCATGACTGTGTGGCCAGATTCTGCTCTAACTCCATTTACAAGTTTGCAGATGATACCACTGTAGTGGGCAAATAATGATTTGAAGTACAGGAAGGAGATAGAGAGCCTAGTGATAGAGAGTCATGACAACAACCTTTCCCTCAATGTCAGCAAAACAAATGAGCTGGTCATTGGTTTCAGGAAGGGGGGCGGTGTACATGCACCTGTCTACATCAATGGTGCTGAGGTCGAGAGAGTTGAGAGCTTCAAGTTCCTAGGACTGAACATCACCAATAGCCTGTCCTGGTCCAACCACATAGACACCACGGCCAAGAAAGCTCACCAGCACCTTGACTTCCTCAGGAGGCTAAAGAAATTTAGCATGTCCCCTTCGACACTCACCAACTTTTATTGATGCACCATAGAAAGCATCCTATCCAGACGCATCACAGCTTGGTACGGCAACTGCTCTGCCCAGGACTGCAAGAAACTGCAGAGAGTTGTGGACACAGCCCAGCACATCAAGGAAAACAGCCTCCCCTCTGTGGACTCAGTCTACACTTCTCGCTGCCTCGGTAAAGCAGCCGACATAATTAGAGACCCCTCCCACGTTGGACATTCTCTCTTCTCCCCCCTCCTGTTGGGCAGAAGATACAAAAGCCTGAAAACACATACCACCAGGATCAAGGACAGCTTCTATCCCACTGTGATAAAACAATTGAACGCATCCCGAGTACAATAAAATGGACTCTTGACCTCACAATCTACCTCGTTATGACCTTACACCTTATTGTCTGCCTGCACTGCACTTTCTCTGTAACTGTGACACTTTATCCTGCATTCTGTTACTGTTTTACCCTGTACTGCCTCAATGCACTGATGTGATGAAATGACCTGTGTGGATGGCATGCAGAACAATAAATCAATTTACCAACACAGGTTGAAGTTCCTTGGCCCGAGCTGACACTGCGTGTTCCTGCTGAAGCAAAATTATACAAACTCATGAAGAATAGTTTGAGAGTCAGCATCATACAGTATGGAAACAGGCCCTTCGGCCCCCCCACCCCCCTTGTCCGTGCTGGCCATCAGCTATCTGTACTCATCCCATTCCCCAGTTCTCAGCCTGTAGCTTTGGAGTTTCAAGAGGTGACTAACACTTAAATGTTGTGAGGGTGTTTGCCGTCACCATCCCGTGCCTTGCATAAACCTTTGCCCGAAGGTGACGGCCATCTCTGCTGAGAGGAAAAGTTTCCTATTATCTACCTTATCTGTGCCTCATAACTTGTATAACTCTATCGGGCACCCCCTCCCCTTACCGTCCTCCGTTCCAAGCCCTTCCACTTGCTTCTGAGTGCTTACAAAAATCTCAAGGTAGTAAAATCTCAACACTGAGAGATGATAAATGTGTAAACAGCTGAGTTCCCAGTGATCTGGGCCAACTACTCAGAAAGTAACACCTCTGGTGCTGTCTCACAGGTCATCCAGTAGACACATGGCCAGTGTGTCTCACAGCATCGAATTCTCCTTCACAAATCAGAACATTTCAACTACTCCAGAATTTAAACTGTTTGGAATGGAAGCTGAAAAATTCTCAAAAATGGGATTAATGTTGCACTGATAATGCCCAGTGTAACACGGTGTGGGAAGTCTCTCAGTGGGCAAGCCCAGCAGAACACCGCAGATTGAGTTCAGGCAGGATCACCTCTTCTCCATTTCCACACGAGCTCTCCAAATGGGACCTTCTGAAATAAACAACCCATAACTGAGCAATCGTTTAAAAATGTAGATTGCTTCTTAGGTCAGGAAGCAAGTAATCGAAAAAGACTTACAGGTGTGCCATAACAGTTAATCAGTTCCTAAATTCTCAAGGAGAATAAAGGGCTCTTTTTCCAAGCACTAGGAAGTCGATGGTGCTTGACGGACTTTAGTGCGGGTGGATAAATGTTTGCTTCAGAAGAGAACCTTGAGTGTGGAAGGGCGAGTCAGCCCTTCCGAAGCTGGGCAATCGTCAGAAGCAGGCCCTTCAGCCCACCACGTCCATGCTGATTTGTTGACCCATCTACACAAGACCACGTCCCTTTCTGCCATGCCTGTTTAGGAAAGGAGACAACGGAGGCTACAGTTGCTGGAATCTAGAACAAAAAGTAGAACTGGAGGAACTCAGCTGGTCAAGCAACAACGGTGGAGGCAAAAGGTGCAAGTCAACCCCGGGTCTCAACCCAAAACATCGACCATCCCTCTGCCTTCACAGATGCTGCCTGACCCACTGAGTTCCTCCAGCATTCTGATTTTTGCCCATTTAAATGCCTCTTCAGTTATTGTATCTGATTCCAGCACCTCCTCTGGCAGTGGGTTCATCAGGCAGGGCATCGAGAGTTGGGATGTCATGATCCAACTGTACAAGGCATTGGTGAGACCATACTTGGAATACTATGTGCAGTTCTGGTCACCCAACTATGGGATGTCATTAAGTTGGGAAGGGTGCAGAAAATATTCACAATGATATTAGAACATAGAATATTATAGCACAGTACAGGCCCTTCAGCCCACAATGTTGTGCCAACATTTTATCCTGCTCTAATATCTAACCCCTCCCACACAGCCCTCCACTTCTCTATCATTCATGTGTCTATCTAAGAGTCTCTTAAATGTCCCTGATGTATCTGCCCCCACAACCTCTGCCGGCAGTGCGTCCCACGTACCCACCACTCTCCGTGTAAAAAAGCTTACCCCTGACATCCCCCTTATACCTTCCTCCAATCACCTTAAAATTATGTCCCCTCGTGTTAGCCATTGTCGCCCTGGGAAGAAGTCTCTGACTGTCCACTCGATCTATGCCTCTTATCATCTTGTACACCTCTATCAAGTCACCTCTCATCCTCCTTCTCTCCAAAGAGAAAAGCCCCAGCTCACAACCTATCCTCATAAGACATGCTCTCCAATCCAGGCAGCATTCTGGTAAATCTCCTCTGCACCCTCTCCAAAGCTCCCACATCCTTCCTATGATGAGGCGACCAGAACTGAACACAATACTCCAAGTGTGGTCTGACCAGAGTTCTATAGAGCTGCAACATTACCTCACGGCTCTTGAACTCAATATCCCGATTAATGAAGGCCACCACACCACACGCCTTCTTAAGAACTCTATCGACCTGCGCGGCAACCTTGAGGGATCTATGGATGTGGACCCCAAGATCCCACTGTTCCTCCACACTGCTAAGAGTCCTGCCATTAACCTTGTATTCTGCCTTCAAATTCAATCTTCCAAAGTGTAGTAGGACAGGCACGGTAGTGTAGTGGTTAGCGTAACGCTTTACAGCACCAGCGACCTGGGTTCAAATCCAGCCACTGTCTGTAAGGAGTTTGTACGTTCTCCCCGTGTCTGCGTGGGTTTCCTCCGGGTGCTCTGGTTTCCTCCCGCATTCCAAAGACGTACGGGTTAGGAAGTTGTGGGCACGCTATGGTCACTGTCTTTTCCCCAGGGTAGGGGACTTTAAAACTAGAGGGCACAGGCTTAAGGTGAGAGAGGAAAGATTTGAAGGGCAACTGTTTCACACAGAGGGTGGTGGGTATATGGAACGAGCTACCAGAGGAAGTGGTTGAGGCAGCTAAAATTAAAAGACATTTAAAAGACATTTGGACAGGTACAGGGATAAGGAAGGTTTAGAGGACAATGGGCCAAACCCAGGCAAATGGGACTAGCTCAGAACGGCAGCTTAGTTGGCATGGACAAGTTGGGCCGAATGGCCTGTTTCTACGCTGTACGAGTTTGAGGTACTAACCACTCTCTCTGCAGTGAGAGAGGAACTCAGAACACCTGGCTGAAATCTCCAGCAAGACTGCAGAATTGAGCTGATGAAAGGTGGTGGTGAAGGGAGAGGAGTAGGTTTGACAGATCAGGAACCTGTTGTACTGAAAACACTGGGGCTACAGCCAACAAATAGCTTGAACGGGATGGGCTCTGTACCAGAGTTTGAAGTGAGCTGACTGCAGAGGAAGAGAACGCTGATAAAATCCCAGAAAACTGGATGGCAGCAAATGTCAGGAGACACAGGGCAGTGGATGCTGGAATCTGCAGCCAAAAACAAACTGCTGGAGAAACTCAGTGGGTCAGGCAGCACCCGTGGGGGGTGGGCGATGTTTTGGGATGACACCATGCGTCAGCAGTAAGTGTAACACCGCTGTTCCACAAACAGGAAGAACCAGGAGAACCACATTCAGCCAATGCACAGCGGTCCGGAATGTGTTGGGATCTGTCAAATACACCAAGGAAATCATATAATAGGAAGTCAATGTGGTTTGTGAAAGGAAAACGGGAGGGTTGAGAGCTTCAAGTTCCTGGGAGTGAGCATCACCAACAGCCTGTCCTGGTCAAATCACTTGGAAGCCACAGCCAAGAAAGCTTACCAGCGCCTCTACTTCCTCAGGAGGCTAAAGAAATTCAGTTTGTCCCCTTTGACACTCACCAACTTTTACCGATGCACCATAGAAAGCATCCTGTCTGGATGCATCATGGCTTGGTATGGCAACTGCTCTGCCCAGGACTGCAAGAAACTGCAGAGAGTTGCAGGCACAGCCCAGCGCATCACAGACACCAGCCTCCCCTCCTTGGACTCTGTCTTTACCTCTCGCTGTCTTGTCGAAGCAGCCAGCATAATCAAAGACCCCACCCACCCAGGTCATTCTCTCTTCTCTCCTCTTCCGTCAGGCAGAAGATACAGGAACCTGTGGACACATACCACAGCTTCTACCCCACTGTGATAAGACTATTGAACGGTTCCTTTATACAATGAGATGGACTCTGACCTCACAATCTACCTTGTTGTGGCCTTGCACCTTATTACACTGCACTTTCTCTGTAGCTGTGACACTTTACTCTGTACTGTTATTGTTTTTACCTGTACTACATCAATGCACTCTGTACTGACTCAATGTAACTGCACTGTGTAATGAATTGACCTGTACGATTGGTATGCAAGACAAGTTTATCACTGTACCTTGGTACAAGTGACAATAATAAACCAATACCAATAAAACAGGGACTGCTGAAAGTACTTTGCAGGCTAGGCAGAGTTGGTCTCTCTCCACAGATGCTGCCTGACTGCTGAGTGTTTCCAGTGGTTCCTGTTTTATTTCAGTTTTCCAGTGTCTGCATTATTTTGATTTTGGATTTATCAGTGGAAAATGGTGACTAAAAAATCTCCTGACTTTGAAGACACAACTGCAGGAATGATCCGGGGAAGCAGTGAACGTGGGCCATGTGATACACTCACACAGAAAAGGGCTCAGGTGGCAGAGGGGTTAATGGTCAGAAGATAATAATGAGCAGGGCATTTTAGGTTGACAGACTTGTGAGTGAGATCAACACCGGACCCACGGCTATTTCCAGTCTGACTGGATCAACAGTGTTACTTTGCTGACAGATCAGGGTGGGAAACTGAGCTGAGGAGACAGGAGGAGAGGTTTGGACAGATCACTGAGTTGGGAAAGAGGGTGTCATGTGGAGGATAATGTGGAGAAAGATGAGGTTGTTACTGGAGCAGGAAGAGAAGGGAAACAATTTTTTAAATGGCGAGAAGCTGTACACAATGGTTTACCGAGAGATCTGGGTGAGCTGGTTTGAGAGATGCAGGTATTTAGGAAGACAAAGTGTGTGTAATTTTTATCTGCAAAGGACTGGAGTACAAAAGGAAGGAAGTGTCGCGCAGTTGGACAGGCATTGGAAGATCCCCAGCAGGATAGTCTTCAAAGGAAGGGCCTTTACAATGACTATTTCAGGTTTGGGCTGAGGAGGCTGTACTCTGATGGTGACTGAGCACGACTGACATTTAGTCACTGCAGTTAAGAATGGGAGGCAACCTCATTGAGATGTTCAAGATTGTGAGACTTCACAAGGCTATTCCCTCTAGCTCTGGGGAGGGCAGTCTCAGGAGCAGGGGTCCACCAGCTGGGACAGAGCGAGGAGGTCTTTAGGCTGAAGGCTGGCAAATCTTTGTAATTCTCCAGCCAGTGAGGTGTGGTGGCTCAGTTGTTGAATACATCTCTGACACAATTTGATGCAGAGAAATTTGACAGACCACATAGATTAAACAGCACAACTTCGAAGGGAGAGCAGGAACAGAGGGAGCTGGCTGTATTGGTCCATAAATCCTCCAAAACATGGGGTGTGTTGAGAGTGTGGCTGGTAAAGAAGAGGGAATCCCAGAGGCAAGAGCGTACAGGCAGGGAGATTACGTTTATCCTGCAGAATCACCGTTTAATAGAACATAGAACAGTACAGCATAGAACAGGCCCTTCGGCCCACAATGTTGTGCCGACATAGCCAATCCCTTCTATCTGCAGAAATCCCATATCCCTCCATTTGCCTCCACCACCCTATCAGGCAACGCATTTCAGGCATCCACCACTCTCTCAGTAAAAAACGTACCCCTCACGTCTCTTCTGAACCTACCCCCTGTCACCTTAAATTCATGCCCTCTGGTATTGGATCGCTCAATAATGGCACAAAGATATTGCTTGTCCACCCTATCTATGCCCCTCATAATTTTATACACTTCCAACAGATCACCCCTCAGCCTCAGCCGCTCCAGAGAAAAGAGCCCAAGTTTGTCCAGCCTCTCCTGATAGCACATGCCCTCTAATCCAGGCAGCATCCAAGTAAACCTCTTCTGCACCCTCTCTAAAGCCTCGACATCCTTCTGAATGTGAGGTGAACAGAACTGCATGCAATACTCTAAATGTGGCCTAACCAGAGCTCTATAGAGATGCATCATAACTTCTTGACTCCTAAACTCAATACCTGGATTAATGAAAGCAAGCATTCCATAAGCCTTCTTAACCATTCTATTTACCTGTGTAGCCACTTTCAATGAGCCATGGACTTGCACCCCAAAGTTTCTCTGCACTTCAACACTGTTAAGGGTCTTGCCCTGAAGAGCGTACTGCCTCTTGACATTAGTCCTACCAAGGTGCAACCCCTCACATTTATCTGGGTTAAACTCCATCTGCCATTTCTCTGCCCACATCTGCAGCTGATCTATTATCATGCTGTATCCATCGCCAGTCTTCTACACTATTCACAACTCCACCAATCTTGGTATCATCTGCAAACTTACTAACCCACCCATCAACATACTCATCCAGGTCATTTATGTACATCACAAACAGCAGAGGTCCCAGTACAGATCCCTGCGGAACACCACTACTCACAGGCCTCCAGCCCGAATAAGTCCCTTCAACCACCACCCTCTGTCTTCCACAGGCAAGCTATTTCTGGATCCACACAGCCAATTCTCCACTGACCCCATGCATCCGAACTTTCTTGATTAACCTATTATGTGGGACATTGTCAAATGCCTTACTGAAGTCTGGAGAGATGACATCCACAGCTCTACCTTCATCAATCTCTCTCGTCACCCTGTCAAAAAACCCAACCAGGTTGGTAAGACATGACTTGCCCCACACAAAGCCATGCTGGCTTTCCCTAATCAAGCTATTGGATTCCAGATGCTCGTATATCCTATCTCTAAGAATTTTCTCCAGCAATTTCCCTGCCACTGACGTGAGACTCACCGGTCTATAGTTCCCCAGATTTTCCCTTGTTCCTTTCTTAAATAGAGGAACAACATTAGCCACTCGCCAGTCCTCCGGGACCTCACCCATGGTCAAAGAGGACACAAAGATACTGGTCAAGGCCCCAGCAATTTCCTTTCTCGCCTCCCTCAGTAACCTGGGGTATATCCCATCGGGCTCTGAGGACTTATCCACCTTAGTATTAGGAGACCTACTACTACCTCCTCCTTGACCTCTAAATACCCTAACATGTCTCTGCCCTCATTTCCAATTTCTGCATCCTGCATGTCCCTTTCCTGGCTATATACCGAAGAGAAATACTCGTTCAGAACCTCACCCACATCCTCTGCATCCAAACATGGATTCCCTTCTTTATCCTTAACTGGTCTGACTCTTTCCCTCATTATCCTCTTATTCCTGACGTAGGTATAGAATGCCTTTGGATTCTCCTTAACCCTACTAGCTAAGAACTTTTCATGGCTCCTCCTGGCTTTCCTAATTCCTTTTTTGAGTTCATTTCTAGCTTTTTTAATTCCTCACGTGCTCTGTCTGATCCTAACTCCCGAAGCTCTACATACTTGTCCTTTTTCTTCTTGACTAAGTTCATCACTTCTCTGGACATTTTGCCATTCGTGTCCTTCCTTCTAATCAGGACATACTTATCCTGTACCCGATGTATTTGATCCTTAAACACTTCCCACATGTTCGATGTGGACTTGGCAGCAAAAAGGTGTTCCCAGTTTATTCTACCTAGTTCCTACCTTATGCCTTCATAATTAGCCCTGCAACAATTTAAAACCCTCCCGCTAGCCCCATACCTATCCTTATCTATAGCTATCCAGGAAGTGAATGAGCTGTGGTCACTGTTCCCCAATTGCTCACCCACTGATAGGTGAGTCACCTGGCCAGGCTCATTACCTAACACCAGGTCCAGAATAGCCTCTCCCCTTGTTGGACTGTCAACATATTGATTTAGGAACCCCTCCTGGATACTCCTAACAAATTCTGCCCCACCTAACCCCCTTGCACTGAAAAGGTCCCAATTTATATTAGGGAAGTTGAAGTTTCCCATGACCACAGCCCTATAATTTTTACACATTTCCCTAATATGTTGCATATCTGTTCCTCAATGTCCCAGTGGCTATTGGGAGGTCTATAGTACACCCCCAAGAGAGTGATTGCACCCTTCCTATTCCTGAGTTCTACCCATATAGACTCTGTATCCGAGCCTCCATTATGTCTCCCCGGAGTGCAGCTGATATATTATCTCTAATTAGCATTGCAACTCCTCCCCCTCTTTTACCCCCCCACCATCCCCATTCTTCCTAAAACTTCCAAACCCTGGTACGTCAATCACCCATTCCTGTCCCTCCCTCAACCAAGTCTCTGTAATGGCCACAACATCATAGTTTCATGTACTGATCCGTGCTCAAAGTTCATCACTCTTGCCCATAATACTCCGAGCATTGAAGTACAAACACTTCAAACCATTCGTCCCATCACATCTGTTGTTAAGAACCTGCCTAATACTACATTCCCTGACATCAGCCCTCCTGCCCGTTCCCTCACTGACTGACCTGTTGTTCAGGTTCCCATCCCCCCGCGAAGCTAGTTTAAACCTTCCCCAGTAACATTAGCAAACCTCCATGCCAGGATATTGGTTCCCCTCCAGTTCAGGTGCAACCTCTCCCTCTTGTACAGGTCACCCCTTCCCCAGAAAAGGTTCCAATGACCCAAGAACTTGAAACCCTGCCCCCTACGCCATCTCCCCAGCCACTCATTGTCTGTGCTATCCTCCTGTTCTTTCCTTTACCAGCCCGTGGCACCAGGACTAATCCGGAGATCACTACCCTGGAGCTCCTGCTCTTCAGCCTCCTTCCTAACTCCCTATACTCATTGTGCAGGACCTCTACACCTCTCCTGCCTATGTCATTGGTACCAATATGCACCACGACCACCTCTGGCTGCTCACCCTTCCCCTTAAGAATGTTCTGCAACCGCCCCGAGACATCCAGGACCCTAGCCCCCTATTTTTCTATCATTCATGTGTCTATGTGGGAGGGAAGGGTTAGATAGATCTCAGAGCAGGATAAAATGTCAGCACAACATTGTGGGCTGAAGGGCCTGTACTGTGCTGTGTGTTCTCTGTTCTATAATGTGAAGATTTCATAGGATATGAAATAGGAGGAGGTGGAAGGACTGCGTGCCCAGCCTGCTCCACTGCTCAGTAAGATCATGACTGATGCTGAACCTTGCCCACTTGCCTGCCTCATTACTCAGGAGGAACTACGACTGCAGCATTCTCCGTGGAGCAAGGAAGGGCAAGTTGATGCTGTACTGGTTGTACCAGTAGCTGATGGTTAGGGGCCAGTGGCACAGCTTTAAAGCTGGCCACAGGGATGTGAGGAACAGAGAGAGCAGTCACGAGCTGGAACTTGCTGCCTGTAAGTGGAAACACAATCATCAGGGCTTCCAAGAGGGAATGGATTGGCACTCGAGGGAGAATGATTTGCAGGGATGCGGGGAAAGTGCGGTGGATTGGGACTGACCTGATGACATAGATTTAGAGGGAGTGCAGGGTCAGAGAGAGCTGAGCGTCCACAGATCCTTGAAGGTGACAAGGCATGGACTCAGTGGGCTAAATCCTACCTCTTTCAGTCTAAGCCTTTGGCTGAAATCCCTCACCTACGGAGCTCCTCTGGTAAATCTTTCCCCATCGTTTCAGAATGATGTGAAGGTCCGTAAAGTACGATGGCCACGATAGGAGGAAACGTTCCACTGTGGCTCCTGAAAGACCGGATTAAGGAGCTGGATTTGGATGAACTGAGGATCATCTGGGAGGCTGAGCGAATCATAGACAGGACTTTTGAGCAGGTGGTTACACCCAGAGTCTCTTAAATGTCCCTAATGTACCTGCCCCCACAACCTTTGCCGGCAGTGCATTCCATGCACCCACCACTCTCTGTGTAAAAAACTTACCTCTGACATCCCCCTTATACCTTCCTCCAATCACCTTAAAATTATGTCCCCTTGTGTTAGCCATTGTCGCCCTGGGAAAAAGTCTCTGACTGTCCACTTGATCTATGCCTCTTATCATCTTGTACACCTCTATCAAGTCACCTCTCATCCTCCTTCTCTCCAAAGAGAAAAGCCCGAGCTCACTCAACCTATCCTCATAAGACATGCTCTCTAATCCAGGCAACATCCTGGTAAATCTCCTCTGCACGCTCTCTGAAGCTTCCACATCCTTCCTATAATGAGACAACCAGAACTGAACATAATACTTCGTGTGGTCTGACCAGAGTTCAATGGAGCTGCAACATTACCTTGTGGCTCTTGAACTCAATACCCCGACTTATGAAGGCCAACACACCATACGCCTTCTTAACAACCCTATCAACCTGCATGGCAACCTTGAGGGATCTATGGACGTGGACCCCAAGATCCCTCTGTTCCTCCACACTGCTAATTGTCCTGCCATTAACCTTGCATTCTGCCTTCAAATTCAATCTCCCGAAGTGTACCACTTCACACTTTGCCGGGTTGAACTCCATCTGCCACTTCTCAGCCCAGCTCTGCATTCTATCAATGTCCTGTTGTAACCTACAGCAACCTTCTACACTATCCACAACACCACTAACCTTTGTATCATCAGCAAACTTACAAACCCACCCTTCCACATCCTCATCCAAATCATTTACAAAAATCACAAAGAGCAGGGGTTCCAGAGGATAACCATGAAGAACCCAGCTAACCCACGGCTATTTGTAACTTGTTCTGATAAGCAGTCATCTCATTCAGTTTCTCCACAGATCCTGCCTGACCCTGGACAGATCTGTTTTATTTCCGATTTCAAGTATCCACAGCACTCTGCTTTTTTGTGTGCCTCCCAATGCCCTTCAGCCCAAGCCTGGCCTGAGTCTGCAGGTGACTCCAGTCTCACACAACAGGGTGGACAATGAAGCTTCGAGGTTGCCAAACCAGAACAGATGGGCAGTGAATAATGGAGGGTCCCAGAAAAGGGAGCAAAAGCAGAGAATCTTGTTAATTATGTTCAGGATCAGAAAGTGTGGGAACTCTCTCCCACTAGGCAACAGACACCAATTACAGTGGAAACTATCAAGGCCACATTAAGTATGGGTTTTCGTTAACACGACCTTCAGGGTTACTCACATAAACAGGTGATTTACAAATCGCCGAAGATCTGACTGAATGCTGGAGCAAGTTCAAGGTGCCGAAGGGCCCCTTCTGGTTCTTGGGTATAGGTTTGAGGGGACTGATGGGGTCCTCCTGTGTAACAGACTCAAGAGGTCACATGGCCTTGTCCCAATGATCTGAAGCCCCAGTCCATGTCCTGTTACAGCTGAAATGCTGAATATTCTGTTTGTTACTGAAGACTTGGTGAGGATTCTGCCACAGTTCTCTCAGTGTTATTACACTAGCATTGGCTAAGGTTTGTTCAAACACAGGGCAAACAGAAATAATAAGCCCAGCATGAATTAATACCATTTACACTGCATTTTTATCATCACAAACCCAGAATTGTTCATACTGGGGAAGAGAAAAGAAAGCACTCCAATTCTCTAACAAGTGGATTTCAAATATTATTTACAGCATTAAAAGATGCAATTATGGCTTTTAAATTATGATTTATGACAAGCAGTTTAGAGCAGACTTTGAGAAGCCAAAGTATGTTACGTTTTACCCAGAAATGAGGAACCTAAAAAATAAGAGACTGTTTGAAAAAGTGACCAATGTTTTATAAACCCGAGTTATTTAGACTTTGACCTTTTTCAGGCAGAATCAGACCGACTAAACAGAGCTTCAAGTATTCAATCCATTTTAAGTAAAAGGAACATTATGCTAAAGGCAATGTCTACAAACCGGATTCATGGGAAGATGGACAGTCACAGTGTGAAATTTTGTTCTATTGTACAGGAAAATAAAGCAGGCAGGAAGGTTCCAGCTCATCTTCTAGCCGGGATTTTTCCTTTCTCCCAGGAGCCGCTACACATTGACTGACAATACCGTGAAATAGAGAGTCTGGGTGCTGCAGTCAACGTTGCTCTGTTTGGATTGGTCTTTGTGTCCTCCACATTCACGGGAGGGACTGTACAATGAACCATCTGTCGGAGCAGATCTCACGCCCTTCAGCTTTCCTCAGCTTTTGCGCCTGTCTCTTTGCTGGTCTCTCCCTCTGCCCCCTTCTTATGCTTTCGGATGTGTTTGTATTTCTCCACGTACCCTTTCACAAGGTTAGCCACCTTGACTGGGTTAATTTCACCACTCTTGCTGTGGCAGATCTGCAGTGTGATACAAAGACAGTTCTCAAACCTTGTGCTAAAACTTATTTTCCAGTTGACACACAGCGGTCCCTGGCATTCTCTGCGGAGATTGAACGTGCTGGGTTCAGCCCGCCACTAGTCCGACCCCGAGGGAGTGATTCTACTGCTGAATTCTGGATGTAATAAGTACTTGAGCAGCACTTATCCTGGTCTTGCTCAGTACAATAACCCCTTGTCCAACACCACATAGTAACTGGATCATAATTTGAACCTGCTGTCTGTGGGTCCTCACTGTGTACAAACTGACTGCTGTGATTGTCCCCTTGGAAGGAACTCATTTGCTGAATATGATCCCACAAGAGAGACAAACATCAAAGGCAGCAGGTTCTGGAGTGGGAAGGATTCAAAATGCCACACTCCTGCTTCTCCTGCTCTGGTTTTCTTTAACTGCCCATCAGTTGTTGGGCTGAAGGAACGGTGGAGGGGAACCACCTCCCTGACTCACTGGCAGAGGGTTTGATAGAAGAGATAATGTGGGATTGGAGTACTATAGCACTCTAGTGAAGACACTGTACCAGCAAAGATCCAGACACAAGTTCCAATCCCACCTCGGCAGCTGGGAAATTTAAACTGTTTATTTAATAAATCTGAAATAAAAAGCCGGTGTCAGTCAGTGACCATGAAATCACCAGATCATCATAAAATCGATCTACTTCACTAACAGCTTTTAGCAAGAGAAGTCTGCTGCACGCTGTACATGTACTGTGGACCCACACAATCTGGTTGGCTCTTAACTGCTCTTGGAATGGTCAACAGGCACTCACGCGAAGAATGCCAGCTTTAGCCAGCGGCCACGACAGACAGAAAAGGAAGAAATGGGTTGGAGAACAGATGCTTCCCTCTCCAAATGATAGCAGTGAACTGCTGGGGATTCTGGTACACCTAGTCACTCCATGGCCATCTTTACTGGCGACAGATTCTCAAAACGGCCGTGCCAGGCATGTTCTTTTACTTTTAAATTCAATGATCAGATTAACAGTCAACAAACCCTGACAGTTCAACATCCTAATTAGCCACTGGTCCATCATTTGATGATGTGGATTCCACACTACCGTCTATGACCAGTTGGACTCCACCAATATACAAGCCTGCAGCTGCAGGATATTGGGACTGGCTGCCAACACATGTCCGACGGGCCTTACCTTCTGCACTGCTTTACGCAGAATCTCTTTGTACTCTTCTTTGGTGATCTCTTTATTCTGGTAATACGGCTTTAATGCTAATTTAGCCTCTTCAACAGCTCTCTCCTGCACATGAAGTTTCTTTATATACTGAAAGGGAAAGCAAAGGGTTTAATACCAACACTTTCCCCAGCCAGTCATAAACCCTACATGTGCCAGGAGGGTGACTGGAATTAAGATACACATCAGCCATAAGGAGCTGTACAGCCTCTCCCTCTGTGTGAGTGGCTGAATCAGCTCATCATTCTCTTTGGAACCGGCTGAACGTTCTCCCCTTGTGGCGAGAAAGATCACACGCAAGAAGAAAGTCCTCAACTGGAAAGAAAATTTAGAAGAGCAGACAAAAATAAATCTTAACCAGGGATTCACACCAGTGAAAACTACTGTAACAAACAGACAGGATAAAGCTAGTTCCAACATGACTGTCATATGCAGCTCCAGTGAGGCCGTCCAATGATGCACTGGCCATGTCTGGGAGAAGGACTGACTTACCTTTAAAAAACAAGGCTAAGTTATACAATTAAACAAAAAACTAATACATAACAGAGACAGCTTCAAGAACTACAACAGAAGCAGGTAGTGTTTAATGGAACAACTGAAACTGTAGTTAAACGCATCACAGCTGTTTAACTCCTGACAGATATCAATGCTAAAAAGCACATTTGGTAGGAGCTAGGTACACTGGAAAAATCAAAATTATCTGAAAAACTGGGCAGGTGTTCACTGTTCTAACCATTAAGCCATATGTTGGGGTTAGAATCTGTGGTCACAGACGAGACCTTTGCACGTTCACCTAAATGGGGGAGACGGAGCTTCAGGATTCAACTGTTTGTGACTGGGCTCATATTCTATGTGAAAATTTCTTGGATCAAGCCACCAATTGATGTGAAATAATTAGCATGAAATGGCAGCACGTCTGGAAGCAGCCTCTTCTCCCCAAACGATAGGCTATGGAATTAGTCTGACAGTGTATAACAGGTGTTTGCTGTCCTGGAGCATTCCCACTGTTGCCTCATGTTAAGGACCTTTAAGTCTTGGACTGGGTGCTGAGGAGATTTACTAGGGTGGTGTAAAGAAAAGGGACCTCAGTTAAACAGATTCTCAGAGTAAATAGAACAGTACAGCACAGGAACAGGCCCTTCGGCCCACAATGTCTGTGCTGGACACAATGCCAAATGAATAAATATGGAGAGAAAAAATGAGAGTGGGCTGGAAGAGAAGATGTGGAGCACTGTTCCTGCAGTCAGGGCACTGTACCTATGGTCAGCTTACTTGGCTCTGACGTAACGTAGTCAACAGGAAAACGTGGTGATCTAAAGGTGATGCAGTGGTGCAGCTGGTAGTGCCGGAAACACAAGACACTGCAGACGCTGATGCAAAATTCCCAGAGACCCTGCATCAGTCCCTGAAACGTCGACCATCCCTTTGCCTCCACTGACTGCTTGCTGCTGGGTTCCTCCAGCAGTTGATTTTATGCAGCTGGAAAAGCTGCTCCCTCACAGCTCCGGACACCCAGGTTTGATCCTGACCGGTGACCGCCTGGATTTACCCTGGCTGCGCCAGCTTCCTCCCACATCCCAAAGATACGCAGGTTAATTGGCCACTGTACATTATCCCTGGTGTAGGTGAGTGGCAGGAGAATCGGGGGGAATTGGTGGGCGCATGAGAGAGAATTGGTCAGAGCAAGTACAATCAGCACAAAAACTGACCCTTTTAGCCCACCTTGTCCATGCTGCCTATCTATGCTCTACACCTTTCACATCCAAGCACCAAAATAATTGATGGGAATGCTCAGTGACAGCATACATTTAAAGGGCCTACTGGCCTCTTCCTATGTCATAAGAAAATATGAGAAAGCCAAAGTTATCCAGGAATGAAAATCCTGGTCCAAGAATCATCAGTGGCTAAGCTAAATCTCTGGGAAAGGTGAAATTAAATCCATCATTAAAAGGGCTAAGGTAAATTATGATCAGGTCCAGAATAAACTCAGTGTCCAAATGCAAGCATTTATTTTCAGAATTTATGGAGAAGATTTGGTAAATTGTCTTGGGGTGGTAATTGAGTTAATGTTTCTAAGAAACCTGCTCAGAAGAATTTGATTAAGGAGAGAAAAGCTGCTGTGGGTCAAGCAATGTTTCAACCGATGAGACACCAGTCCATGTGGAGAAGACGCAGGGTTCGAGCCCACCCTTCCATGAAGCTGACCTTCTAGATAGGCTCTGTGTAGGATCTTGGAGCTGGTCTGTGCAAACTTTTTGGTAGCACGGTGGTCAAGTTACTGGACTAGTGTTCAGAGGCCGAGTCCAGTAACCTTCAGACATGAGTCAAACCTCACCCTGGCTGCAGGAGAATTTACATCCAATAACTAAATAAAGCTGGAACCTAAAACTGGTGTCAGTAATGGGTACGGTGAAGCCACCAGACTGTTGTAAAAACCCAGCTGGTTCACCAAAAGTCACGGGTGGGTGACTGCTGTCTGTACCCAGTCTGGCCTACGTAGAATACTACAGCACAGTACAATGTTGTGCCGACATTTTATCCTTTTCTAAGATTTATCCACTCCTTCCCTCCCACATAGCCCTCTATTTTTCTATCATTCATGAGTCTATCTAAGAGTCTCTTAAATGTCCCTAATGTATCTGCCCCCACACCCTCTGCCAGCAGTGCGTTCCACGCACCCACCACTCTCTGTGTAAAAAACTTACCCCGACATCCCCCTTATACCTTCCTCCAATCATCTTAAAATTAAGTCCCCTCTTGTTAGCCATTGTCGCCCTGGGAAAAAGTCTCTGACTGTCCACTCGATCTATGCCTCTTATCATCTTGTACACCTCTATCAAGTCACCTCTCATCCTCCTTCTCTCCAAAGAGAAAAGCCCCAGCTCACTCAACCTATCCTCACAAGACATGCTCTCCAATCCAGGCAACATCCTGGTAAATGTCCTCTGCACCCTCTCTAAAGCTTCCACATCCTTCCTATAAAGAGGCAACCAGAACTGAACACAATACTCCAAGTGTGGTCTGACCAGAGTTCTATAGAGCTGCAACATTACCTCGTGGCTCTTGAACTCAATCCCTCGACTAATGAAGGCCAACACTCCATACGCCTTCTTAACAACCCTATCGATCTGCGCGGCAACCTTGAGGGATCAATGGACGTGGACCCCAAGATCCCTCTGTTCCTCCACAGTGCAAGAGTCCTGCCATTAACCTTGTATTCTGCCTTCAAATTCGATCTCCCATAGAACCATAGAACACTACAGCACAGAAAAACAGGCCATTGGGCCCTTCTAGTCTGTGCCAAAACGTTATGCCACTAGTTCCATTTACCTGCACCCATTCCATAACCCTCCAGACCTCTCCTGTCCATGTATCTATCCAATTTATTCTTATAACTCAAGAGTGAGCCCACACTTACTACATCAGATGGCAGCTCGTTCCACACTCCCACCACTCTCTGAGTGAAGAAGTTCTCCCTAATGTTCCCCCTAAACTTTTCCCCTTTCACCCTAAAGCCATGTCCTCTTGTACTTATCTCTCTTAATCTAGGCGGAAAGAGCCTACTAGCATTAACTCTGTCTATACCCCTCATAATTTTGTAAACCTCTATCAAATCTCCCCTCATTCTTCTGCGCTCCAAGGAATAAAGTCCTAACCTGTTCAATCTTTCCCTGTAACTCAACTCCTGAAGACCCAGCAACATTCTAGTAAATCTCCTCTGCACTCTTTCAATCTTACTGATATCCTTCCTATAGTTAGGTGACCAGAACTGCACACAATACTCTAAATTTGGCCTCACCAACGTCTTATACAACCTCACCATAACATCCCAACTCCTGTACTCAATACTTTGATTTATGAATGCCAGGATGCCAAAAGCTCTCTTTACAACCCTGTCTACCTGTGACACCACTTTCAGGGAATTATGTATCTGAACTCCCAGATCCCTTTGTTCCTCCACACTCCTCAGTGCCCTACCATTTACTGGGTATGTCCTATCTTGATTTGTCCTTCCAAAATGCAACACTCACACTTGTCTGCATTAAATCCCATCTGCCATTTTCTGGCCCATTCTTCTAGTTGTTCCAGATCCCTCTGCAAGCTTTGAAAGCCTTCCTCGCTGTCCACTACGCCTCTAATCTTAGTATCATCAGCAAACTTGCTGATCCAATTTACCACATTGTCATCTAGATCATTGATATAGACAACAAACAACAATGGTCCCAGCACAGATCCCTGAGGCACACCACTAGTCACAGGCCTCCAGTCTGAGAAACAATCATCCACTACCACTCTCTGTCTTCCCCCACACAGCCAATTTCGAATCCAGTTTACAACCTCTCCATGGACACCTAGTGTCTGAACCAACCCCCCATGTGGGATCTTGTCAAAGGCTTTACTGAAGTCCATGTAGACAACATCCACAGCCTTTCCTTCACCTACTTTCTTGGTAACCTCCTCGAGAAACGCTACAAGATTCGTTAAACGCGATCTACCACGCACAAAGCCATGCTGACTATCCCTAATCAGCCCTTGGCTATCCAAATACTTGTATATCCAATCTCTCAGAACACCTTCCAATAACTTACCCACTACTGATGTCAGGCTCACTGGCCTGTAATTACCTGGTTTACTTTTAGATCCTTTTTTAAACAACGGAACTACATGAGCTACCCTCCAGTCCTCCGGCACCGCACCCGTGGCTAAGGACATTTAAATATATCTGCCAGGGCCCCTGCAATTTCTACACTAGTCTCTCTCAAGGTCCGAGGAAATATCTTATCAGGCCCGGGGGATTTATCTACCTTTATTCGCTGTAAGGCAGCAAGCACCTCCTCCTCTTTAATCTCTATATGTTCCATGACACTACTACCTGTTTCCCTTCCTTCCATATCCACTATGCCAGTTTCCAGAGTAAATACTGATGCAAAAAAACTGTTTTAAGATCTCCCCCATCTCCTGAGGCTCCACACATAGACGACCACTCTGATCTTCTAGGGGACCTATCACTTCACACTTTTCCCGGTTGAACTCCAGACTCCAGTACATGTGACTCCAGACCCAACAACATGATTCACTCTTACCTCAGGGATGAACGATGTTGGAATTCTCAGCAACTGCCACATCCAGTGAAGGAATAAATTTGACAAAACTTCATTCATCGCTCTCCCTTGATTTCTACCCTCCTTTTCACTTACTTCCTGAATTCCTTCCCAAAAGCTGCCACTGGATCTACTTTCAGTGGCTGCTCAGAAGGTGCATCTCAAGCCACAACAATGTGCTGCGTACCAAGAGATTTCCTCTGCTGCTTTCATTCTGGGGAGATGGAATCCAAACTACTGCAAGGAGCGGATGTGCTGGAATTTTGTTTTTTTAAACAAAACACAACATAAAGCTAATGGATTAACACTGCATGAGGACACAGTGTCAGCAGGGAACCACAGAAAGCATAAGCAGCACAAAACACAACTTTTCAGGATCCAGCTGCCGAAACCCAACCTCCTGCATATTCCAAACAAACAAATGGTGTGAAGCCCCATCAGGAGAGTGAGAGTTGAATGCAGTATACCCGGAGTGTGTTCACACTCTCTTACATTCTCGTTCTGAGTTCTGTCCTCGCAGGGCTTGTTATCAGCATCCACATTCCCTTCCACTTGCGATACGTGTGTTTCAGGAGCCGGAGCCGGAGCCGGAGCCGGAGCCGGAGCCGGAGCAGCAACAGTACCAGCTTGGTAGGTGGGCTGTGGGAGTAACGGAGGCACAGGAGTGGAGCCAATCAGAGGGATGTTCCCCTGCATGATGTAGGGAGGGGCCGGCTGGCTGACTGGTGCGAACGGTGGTGGATGCAGCGGTGGGAACGGCGGCATGAATGGAGGCGGCATGTTGAGTTGGTTAAAGGCCTGCAGGAGGGAAAGGAAAAGAACTTAAGACGGTGAAGAGTGACACAATAGGCAGGCACAGGGTATGTGGAGACTCAATCAATGCCTGTAACATGTCAGCAGACAGCCAGTGTATCTACAGCAGACACTACTGACTGGGGCAGCTCTCTACATGGTTTCAGAACCAAAACCCTGAGCACTAGTTCCCAAAAGACCCGTTTACCGCACCAGTCATCACACCAGCCTTCATCGTGGTTGACACTGAACTGAGCCTGGGCCCATTCCACACTCAGCTCAGCAGGTACACACTGGCTGGTCCACCAGCAGGAACTTGTGCCATTCTCGGTCTGGGGTGTGGGGGATGTTGACCAATTGACCCAGTACTGCCAATGCACGAGGCTGTAGGGATTCTTGGGCCAGGAAATGAACGACCAGTGCAGTCAGGATGCTGCGTATTGCTAGAACAAACAGAGAGCTTTATTCTGCAATGGACTGTGCAGCAATACACACTGAACGGCTGGAGTAGATCAGACTCCACCTCCCAGCAACAAAGATAACCAAGGAAGTCCAGTACAACAAGCAGCAAGGAAATATTCACTGTTCTGGCCTTCAGTGAAGAAACCCAAGAGGGGGTGATCGACCCCTGTACACTTCCAAATATACATTCACGTGGGGTCAAGCCCGGCTTTGATTAAAAGAACAGAATTCTCCCTGTCCACAGGCCCAGGACTGGATACGAAGTTCGACAGAAGCAACGAGTCAATTACTGTAATCTCACACCCTCTGGTGGCCAGCTGAAGAATCACTGACACTGACACCACTCCTTCGAGTGGGGAACAATGCAATGAGTTAGTGGGCAGGAGAAAACTGGTATACTCTAATGGAAGGGAAAGTATTAAGGTCCACAGAGAAAACTACATAAGGCCAGGTAGACTTTTGGGAGTTCAATCCTCCCAAAAGTGTCACACTTAAATTCCATACCATATACCATAATGCAAGAAACCAGAGTTGTGGACACAGCTCAGCACATCACGGAAACCAGCCTCCCCTCCATAAACTCTGTCTATACCTCTCACTGCCTCGGTAAAGCAGCCAACATAACTAAAGACCCCCCCCACCCCGGACATTCTCTCTTCTCCCCACTCCCATCGCGTGGAAGATACAAAAGCCTGAAATGCAGATACACAGCAGCACATGGTTCACCACCAACCTGAGGTGGAAACAGACCGGGGAAAATAGGCGGAGGGATCATATAATTTGGTGCTGGAGGTTGGAAGATCGGCACTTGGTTCGATGGTTGACTTGTTTCTGGAGGTTTCCAGCTGCTTTCTTTGTTATATCTGTGCGTCCTGTAGGACATTGGAGTCCCTGCAAACAAACAAAGGTCACCATAAAGCCAAGCCCTCTTTCCATCTTGCAACATATAATCTGAATAACATACTCATGGTATGATTTTAAACATGGGTATAACCTTAAACATAGGCTTGACCCTAAACGTAGATTTAAGGTGAGCAGTAGAGGTTTGGAGGGGATCTGAGGAATAATTTTTTCAGCCAGAGGGTGGTTGGAATCTGGAACGCACTGCCTGAGGTGGAGGCAGTGACTCTCACAATATTTAAGAAGCATCTGGATGAGCACTTTGAATCACCAGGGCATTGTAGGACCAAGTGCTGGTAAATGGGATTTGTCCAGACGGGACTTCCTGGTTGGCACAGACATGGTGGGGTGAAGGACCTGTTCATGTGCTGTATGACTCTAACACTCAGTTGAGTATGGATTAGTGTCTGCAACTGGTACTTGCACCCAGGATTCTGTATGGGACATCATCCACGCTGCCACAATTAAACATCAGTCCAAGGCCAAAAGAACTGCCAATTCTGGGAGATTTTGTCACGTCACCTCCTCCCTCCAAACAGCTCGGCAGATGGTCATTAATGATGGATGCAATATCCTGCACTCTCTCCACTGGTCCTTTCTGGACAGTTGGTGCATCAGGTCCTCTGTCTGAAAACAGTCTCAATGAGCTGACGAGCCAAGTGGTCTTGCAATGAGGGGTAGGGTGGTCACATAGCACAGAAACATGCCTCTCGGCCCACCGAGTCTGCATTAACCACCGAGAACCCAGTTACACTGACCCCATTTTATTCTCCCCACATTCCCATCAACTCCCTCCAGACTCTACCACATTAGGGGCAATTTACAGTGACCAATTAACCGAACAATCTACATGCCTTTGGAGGAAGCCCATGAAGTCACAGGGAGAACGTGCAGACTCCACACAGACAGCATGGGAGGTCAGGATTGAACCTGGGTCACTGGATCTGTGTGGCAGCAGCTCTACGTCGACACCCCACTGATTACTGGTGGAACTGCACCAAGATATCACCCTTAAAAATATCAAGGTAAGTCTTTAATTTAATCTTTTAAGAATGCTCTTGTCACTGCTTGATCGCACTGGCTCATGGCTGATCTAACTTGAAACTTCAGGGGTATGAGGAAAGATTACACAACCTAAGGTTACATATATGCTGAAATTAAGCAAGTTAAATGGTGATTCAGTCAAGATGTTTTCAAGGTATGAAAGGGAACTGATTAGAGAGAAATTATCAGCAAGGAGTTGAGGTCTTGGGTGTGTGGTCTAAAAATTAGAGAGAGAATTTCAGGAAAGAAGTTTGTATAGATGTTCTATTATTAACTTTAAATCTGAAGTTGATATTGTTACTAGTCTTGGTCTCTCTCATTGCTGTAGTCTGTAAACCCGAAGGAGGGAATGAAACTTCTTCATCACTCACACCTAAGTGCACCCAGACTGCCAGTTATGTCCAGAGCAGGAACGTTTAGCTGGAATGGTCTAACAGACGTTGACACATAAAAAGCTTACAGTGCCACTCTGTTTACATGCTTTTGTTCTAGGAGTCTAAAGAGAACTAATTGGTCATCCTGAACACTTGACAATTGGATTGTCCAGCTGGTGTTATCTCAGCAATCATCCACTTGGCATTTTAAGCACCTTCTTAGCAGAAAAAGGACAGTAGGTAGTTTCCTTGCAGTTTCTGGACAGTGCCACATCACCAACAGGAGCAGTCAGGAAGGATGGATTTGCTTTGCCTCGGCCAGTATAACACACTGTCTGATGGGTACTGGTTCGAGTGCAGTGTCTGGGCAGGGGTCAATGCTGTTTGTAATCTCCTCACTGACTGAGATTCAGCAAACCGGTCCTGCTGCTCAGAAGGGAAGGGAGGAGAAGAGGAA
Source organism: Pristis pectinata (assembly GCF_009764475.1). Lineage (NCBI taxonomy): Eukaryota > Metazoa > Chordata > Chondrichthyes > Rhinopristiformes > Pristidae > Pristis > Pristis pectinata. Next base: position 906,075 of record NC_067418.1, read on the forward strand.
GGCAGTAGTGATAGGGGACTCGATAGTCAGGGAAACAGATAGGAGGTTCTGTGGCAGTGAGCATGAATCCCGGATAGTACGTTGCCTCCCAGGTGCCAGGGTCCGGGATGTCACTGATCGGGTCCACAGGATTCTAGAGCGGGAGGGAGAACAGCCAGAAGTTGTGGTTCATGTTGGTACCAACGACATAGGTGGGAAGAGGGATGAGGTCCTGAAAAGTGAGTTTAGCGAGCTAGGCAGAAGGCTGAAGGACAGGACCTCGAGGGTAGAGATCTCAGGATTGCTGCCAGTGCCACGCGATAGTGAAGGTAGGAATAGGAGGAGATGGCAGATAAATGCATGGCTGAGAAGTTGGTGCAGGAGGGAGGGTTTTAGATTTTTGGATCATTGGGATCTCTTCTGGGGAAGGTGGGACCTGTACAGAGAGACGGGTTACACCTGAACCTGAGGGGGGCTAATATCCTTGGGGCCAGGTTTGCTAGGGTGGTTCAGGGGGGTTTAAACTATATTGCGAGGGGGAAGGGAACTGGAGGAGTAGGTCAGAGGAAGACGGGGATGGGGAAAAGGCAGATCTGACAGGTAGGGAGGCTTTGAGGAAGGAGAAGTAGAGTACAGGCTACAAAAGTAGTAAGATGGATGGGCTAAAGTGCATTTACTTGAATGCGAGAAGCATCAGGAATATGAACACCGGGACAAATTTATCCCTAACGTCCTGCAAAAGATCCCTGAACATCAACCACATCTCCATAGTACATTGCCCTTCAAAAATGTCATCCCAATTTACACTCCCAAGTTCTCGCCTTATAGCCTCATAATTCGCCTTTCCCCAATTAAATATCTTCCCGTCCTCTTTGCTCCTATCGCTGTCCATGACAATTCTAAAGTACATGGAGCTTGGATAAGTACATGGCACTATGATATTGTGGCTATTACAGAGACATGGCTGACATCAGGGCAGGAATGGATATTGAATATTCCTGGTTTTCAGTGTTTTAAAAGGGATGGGGGGGAGAAGAAGAGGAGGAGGGGTGGCGATACTGGTCAGGGACACTGTTACAGCTGCAGAAAGGGTGGATAATTTAAAAGGATCCTCTCTAGAGTCAATATGGGTGGAAGTTAGGAACAAGAAAGGGGCAGTTACCCTCCTGGGAGTATTCTATAGGCCCCCCGGTAGCAGCAGGGATACTGAGGAACAGATTGGGAGGCAGTTTTTGGAGAGATGCGAAAATGACAGGGTTATTATAACGGGAGACTTCAACTATCCAAATATTGATTGGCACCTACTTAGTGCCAAAGGTTTAGATGGCTGCAGTTTGTTAAATGTGTCCAGGACGGATTCCTGACACAGTATGTTGACAGGCCGATTAGAGGGAATGCCATATTAGATCTAGTTTTAGGTAATGAACCGGGTCAGGTGACAGATCTATCGGTGGGTGAGCATTTGGGGGACAGTGACCATTGCTCCATAACCTTTAGAATTGTCAATGGACAGGGATAGGAGCAAAGAGGACGGGAAGATATTTAATTGGGGAAAGGCGAATTATGAGGCTATAAGGTGAGAACTTGGGAGTGTAAATTGGGATGACATTTTTGAAGGGCAATGTACTATGGAGATGTGGTCGATGTTCAGGGATCTTTTGCAGGATGTTAGGGATAAATTTGTCCCGGTGAGGCAGAGAAGGAATGGTAGGGTGAAGAAACCGTGGGAGGTGGAACAACTAGTTAGAAAGAAGAAGGCAGCATACATAAGGTGTAAGCAGCAAGGATCGGACGGGGCTCGTGAGGAATATAGAGTAGCAAGGAAGGAACTTAAGAAAGGGCTGAGGAGAGAGAGAAGGGGGCATGAAAAGGCTTTAACGAGAATCCCAAGGTTTTTCTCTTGTACGTAAAGAGCATAAGGATGGCTATGGTGAAGGTAGGTCCAATTAAAAACAAAGGTGGGAAGATGTGCCTGGAAGCTGTGGAAGTGGGTGAGGTTCTTAATGAATACTTCTCTTCAGTATTCACCAAGGAGAGGGGTCTTGATGACGCTGAGAACAGTGCAGGTGAGGGTAATGTTCTAGAGCATGTAGATATCCAGGGAGAGGATGTGTTGGAGTTGTTAGAAAATATTAGGAGAGATAAGTCCCCTGGGCCTGACGGAATATTCCCCAGGCTGCTTCATGAGGCAAGGGAGGAGAATGCTGAACTGTTGGTTAGGATCTTTGAGTCCTCGTTGTCAACGGGGATGGTACCGGAGGATTGGAGGGTGGCGAATGTTGTCCCCTTGTTCAAAAAAGGTAGGAGGGATAGTCCAGGGAATTACAGACCAGTGAGCCTTACGTCTGTGGTGGGTAAGCTGTTGCAAAGGATTCTAAGAGATAGGATCTATGAGCACTTGGAGAAACATGGACTGATTAGGGACAGCCAGCATGGCTTTATGAAGGGAAGATCTTGCCTCACAAGCCTGATAGGGTTCTTTGAGGAGGTGACCAGGAAGATTGATGAGGGTAGTGCAGTGGATGTGGTCTACATGGATTTTAGTAAGGCATTTGACAAGGTTCTGCATGGTAGGCTTCTTCAGAAGGTCAGAGGCCAATGGATCCAGGGAAGCTTAGCCGTGTGGATTCAAAATTGGCTTGCCTGTAGAAAGCAGAGGGTTGTGGGGGAGGGAGTGCATTCGGAATGGAGGGCTGTGACTAGTTGTGTCCCACAGGGATCGATTCTGGGACCTCTACTTTTTGTGATATTTATTAATGACTTAGATGAAGGGTTGGAAGGGTGGGTTAGTAAGTTTGCAGATGACACAAAGATTGGTGGTGTTGTGGATAGTGTGGAGGGCTGTCGAAGATTGCAGAGGGATATTGATAGGGTGCAGAGCTGGGCTGACAAGTGGCAGATGGAGTTCAATCCAGAGAAGTGTGAGGTGGTACACTTTGGAAGGACAAACTCCAAGGCAGAATACAAGGTAAATGGCAGGATTCCGGGCAGTGTAGAGGAGCAGAGGGATCTGGAGGTTCATATCCACAGATCACTGAAAGTTGCCTCGCAGGTGGATAGGGTAGTTAAGAAAGCTTATGGGATGTTAGCTTTCATAAGTCATGGGATCGAGTTTAAGAGCCGCAAAGTGATGATGCAGCTTTACAAAACTCTGGTTAGGCCACACTTAGAGTACTGTGCCCAGTTCTGGTCACCTCATTATCGGAAGGATGTGGAGGCGTTGGAAAGGGTGCAGAGGAGATTTACCAGGATGCTGCCTGGATTAGGGAGTATGGATTATGAGAAGAGACTAAAGGAGCCAGGGCTGTTCTCATTGGAGAGGAGGAGGATGAGGGGAGACATGATAAGAGGTATACAAGATATTGAGAGGAATAAATAGAGTGGGCAGCCAGCGCCTCTTTCCCAGGGCGCCAATGCTCAAAACAAGAGAACATGGCTTTAAAGTATCGGGTGGGAAGTTCAAGGGAAATGTCAGAGGGAGGTTTTTCACCCAGAGAGTGGTTGGTGCATGGAATGCGCTGCCTGGGGTGGTGGTGGGGCTGATACATTGGACAAGTTCAAGAGATTGTTAGATAAGCATATGGAGGAATTTAAGTTAGAGGGATATGTGGGAGGAAGGGGTTAGATAGTCTTAGGTGTGGTTTGAAGGGCGGCACAACATGGTGGGCCAAAGGGCCTGTATTGTTCTATAGTTCTAAACCAATGCAAAATGATAATTGTTCAAAGACGGACCAGGAGGGGGAGAGGAATCGGGGACTGACACTCAGAAATGCACACCAGGGGATAAAAATACAAATGAGCAGAACAGTGGAGATTGACTGAGAAAATTAACTGCAGAGAAACACATCTACGTTAATGGATGTCATTCTCAAGGACATTTATAGGCCATTTCTAATTGATCTTGAGAAGGGGTGATGAACCATCAGGCAAAGGTTCTCCCACAAGGTCTGGGGTTTATACCCAGTGACAGTGAAAGACAAATGATACGTTTCCAAATCAGGATGGTGTGCATCTTGGAGGGGAACCTGCAGTGGTGGTGTTCCCATGCACCTGCTACCCATGTCCTTTATAGTGGCAGAGGTCATGGGTTTGGGAGACACTTCTGAAGCAGCCTTGATGCATGCAATGCAGCCATGGTATGCTGGTGGTTGTGTTGCTCTGAATAGCATCGTTTAAGTCTTATTGGAACTGTGTTCACTTACACGTAGATAGCATTCCATTAAGCTCCCAAGTTGTGCCTTATAGGTAGTAGGAAGGAGAAACAAACGACTGCAGACACTGGAATCTAGATGAAAAACACGATGATGCTGGAGGAACTCAGCAGGCCGGGCAGCATCCGTGGAGAAAAGCAGGCGGTCAACGTTTCGGATCAGAACCCTTCTTCAGGTCCTGACCCGAAACATTGACTGCCTGCTTTTCTCCACGGATGCTGCCTGGCCTGCTGAGTTCCTCCAGCATCATCGTGTTTTCCATTCAGGTAGCAGAAAGGCTCTGATGTGCCTGGAGGCAAGTCGCTGAATGTAGGACACCCAGACTCTGCAGTCACTGTACCTACATCCCATTTACACTACGTTATCTCGGTCTTACTGCATGGCTGCTACATCTGCTGAGTTGCAAATTAAATAAACGTTGTGCAAATCATCAGCGAACATCTCCAATTCTGACCTTACAACAGAAGGAAGGTTCTTGATAAAGCAGCTGGAGATGGTAGGGCCCAGAACTCCACACTGAGTAATTCTTGCCATTATGTCCCGGGGCTGGGAAAATCGACTTCTAACAATATAACCACCTTCCTTTGTCAAAGCCACTGCTGAGTTTTCCCCTCAGTTCATACTGACCAGTTTTACCAGGGCTTTTTGCCCAGACAATCACTCTTACCGCTTCAATTCACCTCTTTGATCCATGTGTGGACCAAAACTAAAGTGAGGTCTGGAGGCAAGTGACCCTGGCGATAACCAAGTTAAGTGGCAGTGAGTAGAGTTTTGGATAGTACCGTTGAGATCTTCCAAAGTTCCATCCATTACAAACGTGATGCGATTTCTACACCCAACAAACAACCCCCACCTCCAGTTTCGACATTATTCATATGCATTGAAGAGGTATAACTTGAAGCTCATTTTGTCAATGTAAATATAAAGGTATGCAGTTAATAATACTGACAGAAAACTTTGTGTGTTAGTTCATAATCCTGCACTGATATCAGATTAAGCACCACATTAATGACATTGCCGCTATCAGGAGGAAAGTCCTGGAAGGTTTAATTACATTTTGGCTTTCAGTTCAAGCTGGCTAAATGTGAAGAATCAGTAACTGTACTGTGATCAGAATTTCAAGTGCAGTAACATATGAAGAAGATGTCATACTCACTTGCAGGCCTCCCAGAGGGAGGCTCATCCTTCTCTGTCTCCAAGTTCCAAGTTACTCTCTTGACAAGAGGCTTGGCTTTCACTCCAGTGTTTTGTGAAGCTGGTTCAGTCTCTGCCTTTATTTTCACAGGGTCTGTCGACTGCAAGAGTGGGATCACTCCACATTCCTTACTACTCTCTGTTTTCACTGATCCCAGCCTTTTCTCTGAGGATTCATTTCTAACCACATCAATTCGTGTTTCCTCTTGCTTAGTTATGCTGTTTGAAGCAAGGCAAACAGTCTCTGGCTTTGGACCTTTCTTCTGGAGGCACACATCTGTTGCAAAGCTCTCTGCCTGCTCACTCTTAAAGGAGGTTACTGCCTCAGTACTTGGAGGGACAGAGCAGTGTAGCTGCTCAGTTGTACTTATGCCCACAGATTCTTTTTGATTGTCTACAGGTGTCACGGGTTTAACATCTACTGGTGTCACGGGTTTAACATCTACTGATGTCACGGGTTTAACATCTACTGATGTCACGGGTTTAACATCTACAGGTGTCACGGGTTTAACATCTACTGATGTCACGGGTTTAACATCTACAGGTGTCAAGGGTTTAACATCTACAGGTGTCAAGGGTTTAACATCTACAGGTGTCAAGGGTTTAACATCTACAGGTGTCAAGGGTTTAACATCTACTGATGTCACGGGTTTAACATCTGCAGGTGTCACGGGTTTAACATCTGCAGGCGTCACGGGTTTAACATCTGCAGGCATCACGGGTTTAACATCTGCAGGCATCACGGGTTTAACACCTGCAGGCGTCACGGGTTTAACACCTGCAGGCGTCACGGGTTTAACACCTGCAGGCGTCACGGGTTTAACACCTGCAGGTATCGCTGGTTTAGCAGAGTTTGAAGTGTCAGCTCCAGCAAAAGGTGCATCAGGTGCAGCGGGAACAGGTAGGGGAAATGGTTCAGCTTGAGGCCTCAAAGCATCTTCATTTATTGTCAAAGGTGCACTCTCCTCTTCTTTACTGAGACCAATCAGGGGAATAGAAACCTCATCTGTGACAGCATGTGCCTGATAACAAGGACTTCTCATTCGGAAATACTTGGAGGAAACATTTTGACTTCTTGTTTCCATTTCAGTTTGCCTTGTCTGTGTGCCGGAACTTTCCCAAACACAATCAACTGAAGCAAAAATATCCACGTTGTTTTCTCCCAAGTTCTCACTTTGGTAGCTGGACTCTTTGCTTTGCTCAGGAAGTTCCAATTGTTTTGATTCTTCTTGTACTTTATCACTGTGCGCCATTGATTCTTCTTTTAGGACTATTGGATGAGAAGAGCTCTGATCAACAGGCAAATCATTAACACCCTGTGGGCTCTCAGCACTACAAGAAATTATTAGCTCCTGCACTAAGGCATCCCCCTCGGAAGATTCTGGTTTGGTGGAAGGTGAAGCTTTCTTTTGCTCTTGATCCTTCTCACCAGATATTACTTTCTCCTGAGAAAAAATCCGTCTTCTTTCGACTTCCGGGGCTTGCCACTTTGACTGTGAGCCCCTCTCTCTAGACCTTGACCTACTCTGGTCCCTTGACCTCGAACGAGTCCTTGATCGAGTCCTTGGTTTCCTTCTCTCTTTGGATCTCGATCGAGTTCTTGATCTTCGTTTTTCCCTATACCTAGAAGACCTTCGCTTCTCCCTTGAACTTGATCTAGTTCGTGACCTCCTCTTATCCCGTGAGCTGGATCTAGACCGTGATCTCCTTTCTCTAGAACTAGACCTGGACCAAGACCTTGTCTTCTCCCTAAATTTAGGCCATGGCTTTTTCTTATCTCTGGATCTAGAACTGGATCTTGAACGTCTTCTCTCCCTTGACCAGGAGGTTGACCGCCTGCTTCGTCTTTCATACTGTTCCCGACTTTGTTCCCGTCGGTACTGCCTTCTTCTGCCTTTCTCGCTGCTGCTTCGGGAGTGTTTGTAAGAACCTTTGTGGTCCTTTGATCCTGAGACTTTCCTCCTCCTCTTGCGGCTGTCAGTAGACGCATCAGAGGATGAGCTGCCTGACCTTCGTTCTCTTGACCTTGATCTAGAACGTCTTCCCTTCTTTTCCCTGCATCTCTCCTGTTTCATTTTCCGTCTCCTGTACCTGTCAGAGCCGCTGGACCGAGACCGTGATCTGGACTTTGATCTCCGTCGTTCTCTCGAATGTGATCTCAACCTTTTCCGCTCCTTTGATCTTGTCCTTGATCTGTAGCCCCCATGACTCTCGCGAACCAAATTCTTGCTTCTACGTCGGCTGTGAGAACTTGATCTTGACCTTGAGCGAACCTTTGATTCAGTGTGGACTTTTTTATCAGCTCTGTTTCTTAGGTCATTTTCTGAAGAAATATCTACATCAGTTCTCATACTAGTGGGAACAGTCTTGTTAACTACTTTCAAAGTCCCTTCATCAGAACATGCACAAGAAGAAACACCATCACTGTCTGCATTAACTGCCTGTTGCTCAGACTTGTGTCCACCTTCAGACATTGAAAAGCTGCAATACCTTTGGTTTCTGTGCATGTTATCCCACTTGCTCACACTGGACTCAGCACTCAATTTCATATCCTTGGCTTCAGCAGTAACTTGAGAGTCACCAGAAGCTTCCAAGTCAGAGTCCAAAGTGGGTACAGCAAAAGAATCATGAGCATCAGGAGCCTCAGCTGGGTTTTCTGATCCTCGAGCTTCAGTTTTGATCTCACAAGGTTCAGTTTGTTGTGTGTAGGATAACTGTGCTGCATCAGAATCAAAATAAAGACTTAATGTTTCATCTCTGTGTTCATCTCCTACTGACACACCATTGCCAGGGCTAGATGCTGGAGAGTGACTTTCAGATCTTGACTCATTCCTATCAGGGGTGGAATTGGACGAACTTGGGTCAGAACCCGTGGGTTCAAAAGGATCATATATATCATCTGCACTTTTTACATTTGGCTGCAATGGTGAATTATTGCCTTTTTTACCACAGAGCTGAATTTCATCATCTGTGGGTTCGAATGGGTCGTAGGCATCCAACTTAGGCAGCCTTGCTGAATGGTCAGTCCCACTCATCACCTTTATACAATTTTGAGCAGACGAGCTGGGAACTGCGTCCTGAGCTCGGAGCTTTCCCTGGAAAATACTGGAGGAGTTGGCCGAGCTTGAGGCAAGAGAAAACTGAAGTCTTTCCTGGAATGGTCTTTCACCACTCTTTTCCAACGCCGTAGAGCCTGCAGCCTGAGTAGTCTGGTGACTGCCCACGAGTCTGTTTATACCAGCTATTCCATTACCTTGTGTATTACTACCGGTCTGACTCTTGATCTTTGGTATTCTAGGGAATTCAGATATATCAAGCCTCCTAGGAGCTGGTTTCGGTGGAACTCGGTTCAATGTGCCCACGTTGTTTTTAATATGTAAATTGGAGGCACTATTTAACCATCTGAAAGGTGTAAAGCCACTGGTACCCTTCTGATTGTCCCCTGCACTTTTACTAGGTGCTCCTGTCCGTTGTGTAGCAGAGAACGAAACAGATTCTCCAGGCCTGGGGCCAACGGATACCTCAGGCATGGGAGTAAACGTTCCTGAAAAGGCAGGTCGCAGATTGCTGGATGCCGCTTGCTGCCGTGGATTTGATGGGAAATCAGACGTTGATGGAAAAGTAGTCGAGGCAGATTTCTTGGTAGTAGTGAAACCAGCAGTTTTCCAATCCCCTTTTGGGGCACTTGTAGAGTTCCCTGAGTTATAAGCACTTGTTGACGAACACCCACTGGAAGTCTCATCTGTTCTGCTGCTACCTGACGGTAACAGCGTACGTTGGCCCAATGCAACTGCAGAGACGAAATGATAACATTAATACATAACCAAACACAATGATAAAGCATGCTCTGCATATCAACGCACAGGTAGCCAGGGAAAGAGTGCGTCTCCTTAGGGACCAAAGGGGCAAACTATGTGTGGATGTGAGCAAGATTCTAACCGAATACTTCTCATCTGTATTCACCAAGGTAAAGGACTGGAAAATGGTAAGTCCAGCAAGCAATACGTTAGTCTGGAGAAGGATGAGGTGTTAGATGTCATGGGACACATAAGGGTTGGTAAGTCCCCAGGGCTGGATGAGATCAGTCTGAGGTTAGAGTCATAGAGCTCTGTAGCACAGAAACAGACCCTTTGGCCCATCTAGTCCATGCTGGCCTGGTCTTCTGCCTAGTCCCTTCTACATGTGCCTGGACCATATCCCTCCAAACCCCTCACATCCATGTACCCATCCAAACTTCCCTTAAATGTTACAACTGAACCCACATCCACCACTTCCGCTGGCAGCTCGTTCCACACTCGCACCTCCCTCTGAGTGAAGAAGTTCCCCCTCAGATTCCCCTTAAATATTTCACCTTTCACCCTAAACCTATGACCTCTAGTTCTAGTTTCACCCAAACTGAGGGGAAAAAGCCTGCATGCATTCACCCTATCTATACCCCTCACAATTTTGTATACTTCTCCCCTCATTCTCCTGCGCTCCAGGGAATAAAGTCCTAAACTATTCAACCTTGCCCTGTAACTCAGGTCCTCAAGTCCAAGCAACATCCTTGTAAATTTTCTCTGCACTCTTTCAAGCTTACTGATATCTTTCCTGCAGGTAGGTGACCAGAACTGCACACAATACTCTAAATTCGGCCTCACCAACGTTTCGTACAACTTCAACATAACATCCCGACTCCTGTACTCAATGCCCTGATTTATGAAGGCCAGTGTGCCAAAAGCTCTCTTTACGACCCTATCTACCTGTGATGCCACTTTCAAGGAACTATGGACCTGTATTCCCAGGTCCCTTTGTTCTACTGCACACCTCAGTGCCCTACCATTCACTGTGTAAGCCTTACCCTGGTTTGTCCTCCCAAAGTGCAACACCTCACACTCGTCTGCATTAAATTCCATCTGCCATTTCTCAACCCATTTTCCCAGCTGGTCCAGATCACTTTGCAAGCTTTGATAGCCTTCCTCGCTGTCCACTATGCCCTAAGAGGATCAAGGGAAGAGGTTGCTGCAGCCCTAATAGAGATTTCTGTATCTTTGTTAGCCACAGAGTGAAGTGTCAGAGGACTGGAGGATAGCTAATGCTGTTTCTTTATTCAGGTAGGGCCGCAGGGATAAATCAGGTAACTACAGGCCACTGAGCCTTATGTAAGTGGTAGGGAAATTATTGGAGAAAATCCAGAGGTATTGGATTTATATAGATTTGGAAAAACATGGGCTGATCAGAGATAGTCAGCATGGCTTTGTGTGGGGGAAATACTGCCTCACTAATCTGATTGAGATTTTTGAGGAGGTAGGCAGGCACGGTAGTGTAGTGGTTAGTGTAACGCTATTACAGCACCAGTGACCCAGGTTCAATTCCGGCCGCTGTCTGTAAGGAGTTTGTACGTTCTCCCTGCGTCTGCGTGGGTTTCCTCCGGGTGCTCCGGTTTCCTCCCACATTCCAAAGACGTACGGGTTAGGAAGTAGTGGGCATGCTATGTTGGTGCCGGAAGCGTGGCGACACTTGCGGGCTGCCCCCAGAACATTCTATGCAAAAAAAAGCATTTCACTGTGTGTTTCAATGTACATGTGACTAATAAAGATATCTTATCTCTTAACTAAGAAGATTGTTGAAGACAGGGAGGTAGATGTTGTCCATGTGAACCAGTGAGGCATTTGACAAGGACCTGCTGAGATAGGAAGCAGAGGTTTGGTGGAAGGATGCTTTTCTGATTAGAAGTCTGTGACCAGTGGTGTACCACAGGGATTGGTGCTGGAACCCTTGTTGTTTGCGATATATGCTAACGATTTGGATGTATGAACACACAGAACATGCAACACTACAGCACAGTACAGGCCCTCTGGCCCACAACGTGCCGACATTTTATCCTGCTCTAAGATCTATCTAACCCTTTCCTCCCACATAGCCCCCCCCCAACCATTTCTCTATCATTCACGTGTCTATCTAAAAGTCTCTTAAATGTACTGCTGAGGCAGACCAAATTTGGAATATTATGAGCAAGTTTGGGCCCCATATCTAAGGAAAGATGTGCTGGCCCTGGAGAGGGTCCAGAGGAGGTTCACAAGAATGATCCTGGGAAGAAAAGGCTTCATGGATGAGGAGTGTTCGATGTCTCTGGACCTGTACGATGGAGTTCAGAAGGACGAGGGAGGATCTCATTGAAACCTACAGGATACTGAAAGGCCTGGATAGAGTGGACGTGGAGAGGATGTTTCCATCAGTAGGAGAGTCTAGAACCACAGGGCACAGCCTCAGAATAAAGGGACATCCCTTTAGAACTGAGATGAGGAATTTCTTCAGGCATAGGGCTGCGGAGGCCAAGTCATTGGGTGTATTTAAAGCGGAGATTGATAGGTTCTTGATTGGTGAGGGGGTTAAGGGTTATGGGGAGAAGGTGGGAGAATGGGGTTGAAAAAAAAATCAGCCATGATTGGTGGAGCAGACTCGATGGGCTGAATGGCCCAATTCTGCTCCTATGTTTTACGGTCTTAAGTGATGGGCTTAAGGGTCCATTCCTGTGCTGCACATCTCTATGACAAAACTTTCGCTAACTGCTACAATCAATTACTTCGAGAGAGGAGGTAAGTGGCCACTGGGAGTGGGCATAAACTGGAAAGAGTCATAGTTATACAGCACAGAAACAGGCCCTTCGGCCCAACTCACCCATGCTGACCAAATTGCCTAACTGAGCTGGTTCCATTTGCCTGCGGTTGGCCCATATCCCTCTAACCCTTTCCTATCCATGTACCTGTCCAAGTACCTTTTAAACACTGCAATTGTACCTGCCTTTACTACTTCCTCTAGCAGCTCATTCCAGATACTCACCATGTTCTGTGTAGAAAAAGTTGCCCCTCAGGTACCTTTCAAATCTTTCCCTCTCACTTTAAACCATCCACCTTGTCTACACCCCTCATGATTTTATAACCTTCTATAAGGTCACCCCTCAGCCTCCTTCGCTCAAGGGAAAACAGTCCCAGCCTGTCCAGCCTCTCCAGTTCTGTAAACATCCCTGAAAATCTTTTTGCATCCTCTCCAGTTTCATGACATCATAATGAGTGAAATGACAGCTATAAGAGAACTACTGAAAATACTTGGCTCTGGGATCACTGAGGAGCCAGAAAATAAAACGATGCTCGCACAGCAATTTTCACTAATTGAGACAGGTGAAAGTTTTTTGGGCGATGCTCAATATTTTGAGACCGTATCCACCCGGTGCTAGACTCCTCAGTTGGAGAAAAGTCCTTCCCATTTCTATCCATGGGCAGGCACGGCAGTGTAGCCGTCAGCGTAACGCTATTACAACGCCAGCGATCCGGGTTCAATTCCAGCCACTGTCTGTAAGGAGTTTATACGTTCTCCGTGTCTGTGTGGGATTCCTCCGGGTGCTCCGGTTTCCTCCCACATTCCAAAGACGTACAGGTTAGGAAGTTGTGGGCATGCTATGGTGGCGCCGGAAGCATGGCGACACTTGTGGGCTGTCCCCAGAACACTCTACGCAAAAGATGCATTTCACTGTGTGTTTCAATGTACATGTGACTAATAAAGAAATCTTATCCTGCTGGGTCCTCAAGAAATTTAGTATGTTTCATTGAAAGTCACTTCTTCTAAACACTTGCCTTCTCAGTCTCTCCTCATGTAACAAATGTGCCCACCCTAGGTACCAGTCTAGTGAACCCTTTGCTACACTCTTCTATGGCAAGAACATTATTTTTTTAGGCAAGGAGACCAAAATTGTACACAATATTCCAGGTCTCACAAATGTAACAATAGTAAGGTATCTTCACTGCTTTACTCAATAAAGCCAGCGTACCATTTCTGCCTCAGAAAACAAACTCTTGGAGGAAGTCAGCGGGTCAAGCATCATCTGTGGAGGCAGAGGGATAGTCGACATTTCCACCGAGTTCCTCCAGTTGTTTTTTGCTCCAGATTCCACATCTGCAGTCTTGTGTCTACCAGCTTTGCCTGCTGTGCCTTCATGTTAGTTTTCAGATGTATACACAAGGAACTCCCACCTCTCTTTGAATTTCAACATTTCCCAACCTCAAACCAAATACATCCAGCATTTCTGTTTTCCTATTAAACCTCACACTTCACTCCATATGCCATGCTCTTATCCACTAAGTCAGCTTGTCTACATCACTTTGAAGGCTGCTTTACAATTACAACAATTAAAAGACATTTAGACAGGTATATACAAGGGAAAGGTTTACAGGGATATGGACTAAATGCAGGGGAATGAGACTGGCTCAGGTAGGCAACTTGGTTGGCATGGAGCAGTTGGGCCGAAGGGCCTGTTTCCATGCTGTATAATTCTATGCCTCTTTACACCCTTCTTCAAATTCCCACTTAGTCTTCTCTCATCAGGGAACTTGGAAATATTATATTTGATTCCCTCTGCAAATTGTTGATATAGATTATGGGTAGCTGGGGCCCGAGCACCGACCCTTGCAGTAGCCCACTACTCACAGCCCATCAACCTGAGAGGGATCTGTTTACTCCCACTCGTTTTCTATTTGTTATACAGGGAAACAAACAAAAAATTTAAGCAGCACTTTATTAAAAATACAACTTGGTTCAAGATAAATTAATCTGTTCTGGTTTAGGGAATACCTTTAGCCTTTAGGGATCCATCCCTATTGATCACAATGTTGGAACTATCCATCAGGAGAACGTTCTGCTCAGCGAGGATATTTGCCAGCACATCAGGTACAGGCACGGCTTCTGGTTCTGCCTCCTGCGCCACAGCTGGTAGTCGCCCATTACTGTCACACAGGAAAAACAAGGTTAAACCTCTGTTTAAACAAGGACCAATTCACTTTACTACAAGCCCCACTGTCCGGAGGTACAGAAGACTTTCAGGTACCTCAGGAGCACCTGTGAGAGTTTCTACCTTGGAGGAGGACACAAACTCCGCTGCCCGCCAAGACCATGAGCCAACCACAGAACCTTCATTATGCACTCAGCAAGAGTCAGAATTGGGGTGGGCGGGCCCCAAAGCTCTGCATTATGATTAATGACGATACATTACACACACAAACGACCTCTGCACTGTGCAGCTTCGAGAGCTGTGGAGGCTTCTAATGGAGTAAGTAGGGACACATTGCTTTTCTTTGGCAAGTTGGTAGTTAGCAGAGGGCAGAGATTTAAGGTGACTGGCAAAAGAACTAGAAGTGAGTTGAGAAAGAGCAGGACTGGGACCAATCACAGAACTTTGTTCAGGCAATCTTTGGTGCTGTACCACAAATGTCTAGTGATTTCTGGTGATTAAAATTGAGGATACACTTTGCCAGGATCTTCAGCCAGCAAAGAAACTTCACAGCCGGATCAACAATTCCCTCTCGGATTTAAACCTCTGAATTCAATATTGTATCAACAAGTTTGTCTGTAGTGGTAGGAACACAAAGCATGTTTTTTTACTTCACCATTAACATAAGAAGACATTAGGAAATCTTGAGTGAATTAAATGTAAGATAAGAGGCTTTCCTGAACAATGGGCAAGTATTAATTTAAGAACCCAAAGATATAGGATGGGACAGTGTTGCCTCACAGCTCCAAGGACTCAGGCTCAGCCCTGGCCTTACATGCAGTGCGTGTGTTTGGAGTTTGCTCTCCCTGTGGCAGTGTGGCTTTCCTCTGGGTGAGGCAGTTTCCTCCCATATCCCAAAGGCATGCCAGGGGGTTCATGGGCTACCGTAAAATACCCCTTGGTGTAGGTAAAAGAAACAAAGGGGAGTCAATTGGGTAGGAGAGAGAAAATATGTTGCAGGGTAATAGGGAGAAGAGAATGGGACAGACGGGATTTCTCTGCTTGGAGTTAGCATGCAACTGACCAAGTGGCTCTTTCTTTGCTGTAACAAGACAGAAAGAAATGCATCCTGATGGCCAAAAACAAGGCTCTGGGGACACACGAAGAAAGAAACAGCAAAGGTCCTAGAACTCGTACATCTGTGCGAGTAGAGATGAGCCGGTGGGTTGAAGAACGGGCAACCCATAACCGAACTGAAACACACGATTAAACCCACGCAATCACAGGTTAGTTAGTTTGATGCCCGTGGCTAGGAAAGAATTAAGAACTTTAATATTACTGAGTAATTAAAAACAGCCGACAGATTTTAGAAAGAGAGATGGTGCTGAACAGAACTCTGACACACTGAGAGAGCTCAGTTAGAGTGAGAATGGGTCTTTGAATATCCCTGTTGCAGATGGCCCAAGCAAGCTGCCAATCACAGTTACAATAAACTAACAGCATTGCTTACCTTGCGATTTTTACAGAAATGGGTCGGGCGACTGGCCGATGAGATCGCAGGGCTGAGCGGGAAAGCATCCTTCTCTTGTTACTGAGGGGGGACCCAAGGTTTGTAGTGTCACCATACACAGGTTCAGCAGCACTGAAAGATAGCAACCCATTCCACACCATTTAGATTTTACACATTTTAAAATATTGATAATATTATATAGAAATAATATGCAACAACTTATACTGCAGCGACCAACTTTCCACACCATCCCTTCTACAAGGCAAGAGAACTTTACTAAATACCCTGGAACAAAATGAGAGTCTACAATCTAGGAAGAATTAGCTCGTCATCTAAAGAAGCTTACTGTAACCAAACCAAATCAACTTGCTTTTAGGAAATGAAAATCATGTTTAACAAATTTGCTAGAGCAAAGTTGATGGGTCCTAATGGGGCACGATAGGGCAGATGTTGAGATAATGCCACTAGTGGAAGTCTCAAACAAGGGAACATAAGATAAGTGGGCGATCATTTAAAACTGAGGCACATCGGAATTTCTTCTCATAGGCAAGGGTGAAACTCTGGAATTTTCTACCTGGGCAGTTGTGGAGGTAAGCTCACTGGAAAGGTTTAAGGAAAATTAGATACATTTTTGAAAGACCAGGTATTTGAGGGCTATGGGGAAGCAGCACAGAAGAATTGAGGCCTGGGCCAGACTAGCCATGATTGTATTGAATGCTGGGGCAGGCTTGAGGTCTGAGTGGTCTACTCCTGCTTCTGTTTTCCTATATTCTAAATACTCCAGGGCATTTGACATTCAGGAAGGACAGGCAACAAGGAAAAGGGTGTGGTGTAGCAAGATTAATAAGGGAGAAGATCATTCCAGAGAAAGGGTGAGGAATGATCTTAGCTTGATAGATCATGAAACAGAATTGGAATTAATATGGGTTGAATCAAAAAATATCAAAGGGCAGAAGACATTGACAGGAGTTACATATAGGCCACCAAATGGTAATTATAATATTGGGCGTGAAAATGAGAAACTTAGAGTGCACATGACAGGGGTAATACAGAATCATAAGACTTCAACCTCGGCATAGAGTGGACAAGTCAAATTTGCATAAAGAGCTGTTTTTCTGGATCAATGTTACATAAGAAACAGGAATAGGCCATCCAGACCTTTGAGCCTGCTCAGCCATTCATCAAGATCATGGCCGGTTGTCCACCGTGGGACCATTATCCCCACTCCCTTAATGGGGGAAATTGTGTCTCACAAATCTGTATTTTTTGAAGGGGTAACCAAGAGGATTGATGAGGGCAGGGCGGCAGATGGATAACCTTCTGCACTGTCAATGCTACCATCTATTCTAGCGTCATCTGCAAACTTACTAACCGTGCCTTGTACATTCTCATCAAATCACTGATAGAAATGGCCAACAACAATGGGCCCAGCACTGATCCTTATGGCACAGCACTGGTCGTGGGTCTCCAGTCTGAAAAACAACCTTCCACCATCACCCTCTGCTTCTTACAATCGGGCCAAGCATGCATCCACTTTGCTAGCTCTCCCTGGACTTGCTGAGGGTTTAGAGAGCTCTCCCTGGACTTGCTGAGGGTTTAGCGAGCTCTCCCTGGACTTGCTGAGCATTTAGCGAGCTCTCCCTGGACTTGCTGAGGGTTTAGCGAGCTCTCCCTGGACTCTCCTGAGCATTTAGTCATAGGGAGATACATACCTCAGCCCACTGACTCTGCACCGACCATCAGCCACCCATTTACACTAATCCTACATTAATTCCATATATTATTCTCCCCACATTCCCATCAATGTTCCCTGCCCACCCCCCAGATTCTACCACATGCACACTAGGGGACAATTTACAGTGACCAATTAACCTCCAAATGCACGTCTTTGGGACGTGGGAAGAAACTGGAACACCCAGAGGAAACCCGCACGGTCACAGGGAGAACGTGCAAATTCCACACAGACAGCACCGGTGATCAGGACAGAATCTAGATCTCTGGTGCTGTGAGGCAGCAGCTCTATAGCTGTGCCACTGTGCTGCCTAACTTCTCATCTTCCTCGGCTCCAATTCTCGAGCAAGACACTTCATGCAGTCCAAAGATATTCCTGGGAAGTGTCTCCAAAGTGCCAGCCCAGATTTAGTGCTAGGTCTTTCACACTATCGAAAACCAACCTTTCAAATGGATCCAGGTCATTTGGGTCACCATACACAGACAACGAAGCCGCTCCAATGTCTGTCCGCATAACCTTCAGGGACGGCTCCAGTGGCTTGTACACAGAGGGAACTGAGATCCCGTTTACAGGTTTACCCAGGCCAAGGCTCTTTGCAATGCGTGAGCGTGCTGTGATGCTCGGCTTAATCTAAATAAAAACACACAAATGTTACACAGATTTTCAAAAGGAAGCTCCGACCCTCCATACATGACAGTATCGATACTGCTCTCACCACCTTCTTTGTGCCTTTCTTTCTCCTCGCCTTTCTCCTGCGTTTCCTTGTGGCCTTTTCGCCGACCTTAGTTCCAGACGAGAGGCTGGCTCTACTGCGAGGTTTCTGTGTTCCAGCTCTCTTCCTTTTTTTACCTGCAGAGACAGAGGGAAGATTACAGCACCCGTCAGCACATTCAGCCAGTGTGTGTGGTTACTGCAAAGCTAGAAACTACAACTACTGCACAAAATTTCACCTTGCATTCTGCTAATGTAAACTCTTAACCTGCTCAATACACTGACGTCAGAACACAGAGGAACACAGGTGAGTGTCATTAGGAACACATCACCTGTGAATACCAGTCAATTACTGGATTGCCCAAGAACAAAGAGGGACAGGTACAAGTAACAGAAACTAAAATCAGATGTATATAACCATCTGAGTGGTGCAGTCGGTTATCACCATAGCTGTATGGCCCAAGTTTAAAGCAAACTTCAATCGAAGGGATAGAAGCTTCATGATCCAACATTAAATATTTGGACAATTTTTGTTTGGTGTAAATCCACAAAGCGAGAGGTGCCAGATATGGGAAATGGAACACGCCACAGTGGAGAAGTCTGAGGTGGTGGTTAAACTACCTTATTGGAGCATGAAGTCAGCAGGGGCTCAGCAGCAATGGTCATCCTCAAGTCAAAAGGTTGGAGGACAATATAGAAAGGCTCACTCCCATGAAAAGTTATATGCACAGTTGTAATTTTGCACAGGGAGTCATACCTACAACATAATGAGGCTGAGAGAATGCTACAGAGTAATGCTACAGGCTCACCAGGATCACTGGACTCAAATATATTCCAAAGATGGAGGGAAATGATTGGGAGGAAAATGTAATTAAATAAAAAGGTGAAAATATATTGTATAACTATATGGAAATAACTCAGTTTATATTAATTTCTAAATCATAATGTGTTTGAAAATGTATCTGACACGACCAGGTTTTTGAAATTTCCATATACTGCATGACTGACGAGTTTTAAAAGGTTGAATACAAACTTTATGACACTCAATAAATATCATGTCCCATAATTATGAAACATATATAGGTCTCTTCATGTTTTGCTCCCTCCCACATCCCCACCCTGCCTCCACCCCGATACCTGCCCCAATCCATTACAGTTAAGGACTTCAGTAAGTTCAGAGGAAACATTAAAGTATCAGAGCTGCACTGGTTGTAAAGAAGCCAATTGCAGAAAGACTCAACAAAGTAATTAAAAGTATTAAAGATGCTTTATTAAATTATAGTGAAAAATAAAATTGGCCAGCAAGTATGAAATTTACAGATGCTTGAAGCAATCTACACCTTGGACTAATGGGGCAAAACTGCCAGTTTCTGTGGTTTACAATCTATGCAATATTGACAGAACTAGCTTCTTTCTAAGTATGGGGGGCAGTTAGTAGATAAGGGGTGAATTTTGACGCAAGAATACAAGGGTGAGCAGCAAAGGTACTATTAATTGCAGCACAGAAGCAAGCCATTTGTCTGTGGTGGTATTTACTCTCCATTCAAGAGACAGACTCCAGTGGGAGAGTGATGTAGGAGAGTGGGTATGGTACAGGGACAGGGTTTAACCAGAGTGTTAACAGTTATAAACTAGATTACATAGCACTGCTTTTTTAGTAGCATACAGTTTGAAATTGACTTAACACAGAGTAAATCATATTGGCAACTATTTAAAGATCAAATCATGCCAACTGGGAAATCCACTGGACACTTCCTATTGTGAGTATCCTTGCAACCTCTGATTCCTGCATCAAGGCCACTTGGGGTAATGTCATTTACTGTGTAATACTCCTTTTGGGGTGATGCAGCAGAATTTGGACTGAGTTGCCCCTTGCATGTGCATCAAGCTGGATGCCATTACCTGTTCTTTTCCTACGTTTCTTTGTGCTTCGAACTCGAGGGGCGAGGGGCCGATGATATACGGCAGTATTTAAGCCTGCAACGACACTCTCAATGGTTTCGTCCAGCAGGCTTGCATTCATCAGGTACTGGGGAACATCCTGCAGATAAAAAAGTTGCCAGCGTTACATCCTGAGCTGAATTACACTTCGTAGGTGTCTTTCAGTGCAGCCCAACTGCTGCAATCAGCTTCCTTCACCTCACTTTTTTTATGTGAGGGAAATTGATAAAGAACATGTCAGGAATTTACAGCACAAGCCAGCCAGTTTGCCACAGCATCTGTGCAGGCAAAATCTGGTATCTCCTCTTTGACACTGGAGACTTTAATCTAGGAAGAAGCAGCTAGTCCATAGAACCACAGAACCATAGAAAACTACAGCACAGAAAACAGGCCATTTGGCCCTTCTAGTCTGTGTGGAAACATTATTCTGCTAGTCCCATTTACCTGCCCCCAGCCCATACCCCTCCAGACCTCTCTCGTCCATGTATCCATCCAATTTACTCTTAAAAGTTAAGAGTGTGCCCGCATTTATCACATCAGATGGCAGCCCATTCTACACTCCCACCACTCTTTGAGTGAAGAAGTTCCCTCTAATGTTCCCCCTAAACCTTTCCCCTTTCACCCTAAAGCCATGTCCTCTCATACTTATCTCTCCTAATCTAGGTGGAAAGAGCCTACTTGCATTAACTCTGTCTATGCCCCTCATCATTTTATAAACCTCTATCATATCTCCCCTCATTCTTCTCCACTCCAAGGAATAAAGTCCTAACATGCTCAATCTTTCCTTATAACTCAACTCCTGAAGACCCAGCAACATTCTAGTAAATCTCCTCTGCACTCTTTCAATCTTACTGATATAATTCCTGTAGTTCGGTGACCAAAACTGCACACAATATTCTAAATTTGGTCTCACCAATCAGTTATACAACCTCACCAAAACATTCCAACTCCTATACTCAATACTTTGATTTATAAATGCCAGGATGCCAAAAGCCTTTTTTACAACCCTGTCTACCTGTGACTCTACTTTCAGGGAATTATGTATCTGAACTCCCAGATCCCTTTGTTCCTTCGCACTCCTCAGTGCCCTACCATTTACTGTGTATGTCCTCCCTTGATTTGTCCTTCCAAAATGCAACACCTCACACTTGTCTGCATTAAATTCCTTCTGCCATTTTCTGGACCATTTTTTCATTTGGTCCAGATCCCTCGGCAAGCTTTGAAAGCCTTCCTCACTGTCCACTACACCTCCAATCTTAGTGTCATCCGCAAACTTACTAATCCAATTTACCACATTATCGTCTAGATCATTGATATAGACAACAAACAACAATGGCCCCAACACAGATCCCTGAGGCACACCACTAATCTGAGGAACAACCATCTACAACCACTCTCTGTCTTCTCCCACTCAGCCAATTTCGAATCCAGTTTACAACCTTCCCAATGGATACCCATTGACTGAACCTTCTGAACTAATCTCCCATGTGGGACCTTGTCAAAGGCCTTACTAAAGTCCATGTAGACAACATCCACAGCCTTACCTTCATCTACTTTCTTAGTGACCTCCTCAAAAAACTCCACAAGATTCGTTAAACACGATCTACCACGCACAAAGCTATGCTGACTATCCTTAATCAACCCTTGGCTGTCCAAATACTTATATGTCCTATCTCTCACAACACCTTCCAATAATTTACCCACTACGATGTCAGGCTCACTGGCCTGTAATTACCTGGTTTACTCTTCGAGCCTTTCTTAAACAATGGAACAACATGAGCTATCTTCCGGTCTTCTGGCACCGCACCCGTGGCTAAGGACATTTTAAATATATCTGCCAGGGCCCCTGCAATTTCTACACTAGTCTCTCTCAAGGTCCGAGGAAATATCTTGTCAGGCCCTGGGGATTTATCTACCTTTATTCGCTGTAAAGCATCAAGTACCTCCTCCTTTTTAATCTCTATATGTTCCATGACACTAGTGCTTGTTTCCCTTCCTTCCATATCCACGATGCCAGTTTCCTGAGTAAATACTGATGCAAAAAAACTGTTTAATATCTACCCCATCTCCTGAGGCTCCATGCATATACAACCACTCTGATCTTCTAGGGGACCAATTCTATCCTTTTGCACTTAATATACCTGTAGAAACCCTTTGGGTTTACCTTCACATTATCTGCCAAAGCAGCCTCATGTCTTCGTTTTGCCTTCCTGATTTCCTTTTTTAGTTACTTAGAGAAGCTTCATGTAATCAAACCAAATCAACATGGATTTATGATAAGGCATTGGTATGTCATTACAGGAGTCACTGGGTTACAAGAAGCACACAGTTAAGGAGATTTAACAGTTTTAAACAAATTACTTCACAATGAACTCATCTCTGCAGGAACTGTTTCATTAGGGGTACCTCTGAGGTAGCTGGTGCAGGAAGATGGTGGATTATCAGCCATGATCCCACTGAAGATGGAGCAAGCACAAGGAGCTGAATGGCTCTTGCCTGCTTCTATTTCTTATCTTCTTAAAATGTCACAGCATTTGGTTTTTGCTTCCTAGTAATTACACCTCTATCTCTGGACTGCTTAGCTTTGTACAACGACATTCAACACACCCTGATTTGATGTGCACGGGTAATCCTGCTCCTGTTCACATTTGCTCGGACTCTCTCACTCTGACGAGTTCTTGCTATGGCCCGGGTTCTTCTAGCAGTCGGACGTAACCGAGAAGTAGTGGGCTCTTGGGGTGCATCAGCAACAAGGAATGCAAGCTCTTCATCATCGATCTCTTCAACAGCTGCAGAGAGAGGAAATCAGGATCAAATATTACTTCAATATCTGTTCTGATAAGCTCCACTCGAGTTAACCTTCCAGTTTATTGCTTGGGGCAGATGGCAAATTCATCTCAGAGGAAAGAGTGAACTGGTTGAGTGAAAGTGATTAAGCAGCAAAGATGATTAGTTAATTTAGAATCAAATTCAGAAATCATTGAATAGTTAATAGCTACAAACTATAAATCAAAACAATCGATATTCCGACACATTTCAAACCCCATGTCTAAACATGGGGTTTGAAATGTTGAGTGAATATATCAAAGGCAGGGATGAGCGAGGTTACAGGTTGTCTACAAACTATGGCACAACTGTTTCAGGGGACTGTTTGACCTCCACCTACTTCAATGTAACTCCATAGGGCAGCCTGTCAACAAAGGGTAAGCTGTCAGCAAGAGGATAACTAGAGAGGGGGTAGGACCACTCAAGGATAAAGGGGAGAAATGTGCTTAGAAGCGCAGGATGTGGGTGAGGTCCTTAATGAGTACTTTGCATCAGTATTTACCAAGCAGAAGGATGTGGAGGATCGGGAGATCAGTGTGGAGCGCGCTAATATGCTAGGGCATTTCGAGATAAATGAGGAGGTAGTGTCAGGTGTCTTAAAGAGTATTAAGGTGGATAAATTCCCAGAGCCTGATGGGATATACCCCAAGTTATTGAGAGAGGCAAGAGGTGAGATTGCTGGGGCCTTGACGAATATCTTCATGTCCTCTCTCGCCACAGGCGAGGTCCCGGAGAACTGGCGAGTAGCTAATGTTGTTCCATTATTCAAGAAGGGAAACAGGGATAATCCTGGAAACTATAGACCGGTGAGTCTCATATCAGTGGTGGGGAAGTTACTGGAGAGGATTCTTAGGGGAAGGATTTTTGAGCATTTGGAAAACCATGGCCTAATTAGGGACAGTCAGCATGGCTTTGTGCAGGCAAGTTGTGCCTTACCAACTTGATTGACTTTTTTGATGAGGTGACGAGGGTGATTGATGAAGGTAGAGCTGTGGATATTGTCTACATGGATTTTAGTAAGGTGTTTGACAAGGTCCCTCATGGGAGGCTCATCCAGAAGATTAAGATGCATGGGATCCACAGTGAGTTGGCCGTTTGGATTCAGAACAGGCTTGTCCATGGAAGACAGAGGGTAGTGGTCGATGGGACTTATTCTGGCTGGAGGTCTGTGACTAGTGGTGTTCCTCAGGGATCCATACTGGGACCTCTACTGTTTGTGATGTATATAAATGACCTTGATGAAAATGTAGATGGGTGGGTTAGTAAGTTTGCAGATGATACGAAGATTGGTGGTGCTGCGGATAGTGTAGAAGACTGGCAAAGGATACAGCGGGATACAGATCAGTTGCAGATATGGGCAGAGAAGTGGCAGATGGAGTTTAACCCGGCCAAATCTGAAGTGTTGCACCCTGAGAGATCAAATGTAAAGGGACAGGACACTGTTAATGGTAGGACCCTTAACAGTGTTGATATACAGAGGGATCTTGGTCCAAGTTCATAGCTCCCTGAAAGTGGCTGCACAAGTTGATAGGGCAGTAAAGAAGGTGTACGGCAGGCTTGCCTTCATTAGTCGAGGCACTGAGTTCAAGAGTCAGGAAGTTATGCTGCAGCTTTATAAAACTTAGGCCGCAAATGGAGTATTGCATTCAGTTCTGGTCGCCCCATTTTTTTTTTAAAACTACAGCACAATTCAGGCCCTTCGGCCCACAAAGCTGTGCCAAACATATCCCTACCCTAGAAATTACTAGGCTTATTCAGCTCCATGTACCTATCTAACAGTCCCTTGAAAGAACCTATTGTATCCGCCTCCACCACCGTTTCTGGCAGCCCATTCCACGCACTCACCACTATGTAAAAAACTTACACCTGACATCTTCTCTATATCTACTCCCCAGCACCTTAAACCTATGTCCTCTTGTGGCCACCAGTTCAGCCCTGGGGAAAAGCCTCTGACTAACTACCCAATCAATACCTCTCATCATCTTATACACCTCTATCAGGTCCCCCCTCATCCTCCGTCTCTCCAAGGAGAAAAGGCCGAGTTCCCTCAACCTGCTTTCATAACGCATGCTCCACATTCCTGGCAGCATCCTTGTAAATCTCCTCTGCACCCTCTCTATGGCTTCCACATCTTTCCTGTAGTGAGGCAACCAGAACTGAGCACAATACTCCAAGTGGGGTCTGACCAGGAACCTATATAGCTGCAACAATACCTCACGGCTCCTAAATTCAATTCCCCGATTGATGAAGGACAACACACCATATGCCTTCTTAACCACAGAGTCAACCTGCGCAGCCACTTTGAGCGTCCTATGCACTTGGACCCCAAGATCCCTCTGATCCTCCACACAGCCAAGAGTCCTACCATTAATATTATATTCCGCCAACATATTTGACCTACCAAAATGAACCACTTCACACTTATCTGGGTTGAACTCCATCTGCCACTTCTCAGCCCAACTTTGCATCCTATCTATGTCCCTCTGTAACCTCTGACAGCTCTACAAACTATCCACAACACCCCCAACCTTCGTGTCATCCGCAAACTTACTAACCCACCCCTCCACTTCCTCATCCAGGTCATTTATAAAAATCACAAAGAGTAAGAGTCCCAGTACAGATCCCTGAGGTACAACACTGGTCACCAACCTCCACGCAGAATACGACCCTTCAACAACCACTCTTTGCCTTCTGTGGGCCAGCCAGTTCTGGATCCAAACTGCAATGTCCCCTTGGATCCCATGTCTTCTCACCTTCTCCATAAGCCTCACATGGGGTACCTTATCAAATGCCTTGCTGAAATCCATATACACTACATCTACTGCCCTCCCTTCATCGATGTGCTTAGTCACATCCTCAAAAAATTCAATCAGGCTCGTAAGGCAGGACCTGCCCTTGACAAAGCCATGCTGACTATTCCTAATCATATTATACCTCTCCAAATGTTCATAAATCCTGCCTCTCAGGATTTTCTCCATCAGCTTACCAACCACTGAGGTAAGACTCACCGGTCTATAATTCCCTGAGCTATCCCTACTCCCCTTCTTGAATAAGGGAACAACATCCGCTACCCTCCAATCTTCTGGAACCTCTCCCATCTCCAATGACAACACAAAGATCATCGTCAGAGGCTCCGCAATCTCCTCCCTCGCCTCCCACAGCAACCCAGGGTACATCTCATCTGGTCCCAGCGACTTATCTAACTTGATGCTTTCCAAAAGTTTCAGCACCACCTCTTTTCTAATATCTACATGCTCAAGCTTTGCAGGCCGCTGCAAGTCCCCACTACAATTCCCCAGATCTTTTGCCATGGTGAATACTGATGTAAAGTATTCATTAAGTACCTTCGCTATTTCTTCTGGATCCATATACACTTTCCCACTGCTGCACTTGATAGGCCCTATCCTTTCGCATCTCATCCTCTTACTCTTCACATACTTGTAGAATGCCTTGGGGTTTTCCTTAATCCTGCCCGCCAAGGCCTTCTCATGTCCCCTTCTGGCTCTCCTAATCTCTTTCTTAAGTTCCTTCTTTTTAGCCTTGTACTCCTCCAGATCTCTAACATTACCTAGCTCTCTGTACCTTTTGTATGCTTTTCTTTTCCTTTGGACTAGATTTATTATCGCCTTCATACACCATGGTTCCTGTATCCTATCATGACTCTCCTGTCTCATCGGAACATGTCTATGCAGAACTCCACACAAATACCCTCTGAATATTTGCCACATTTCTTCCGTACTTTTCCCTGAGAACATCTGTTCCCAATTTAATCTTCCAATTTCCTGCCTGAGAGCCTCATAATTCCCTTTACTCCAAGTAAACACCTTTCTAGTCTGTCTGTTCCTATCCCTCTCCAGTGCTAACGTAAAGGAGATAGAATTATGATCACTATCACCAAAATGTTCACCCACTGAGAGATCTGACACCTGACCAGGTTCATTTCCCAATATCAAATCAAGCACAGCCTCTCCTCTTGTAGGTCTATCTACATACTGTGTCAAGAACCCTTCCTGAACACACCTAACAAACTCCAGCCCATCTAAACCCCTCACTGTCTGGAGATGCCAATCGATGTTTGGGAAATTAAAATCCCCCATCACAACAACTGTTATTCTCACACCTTTCTAGGATCTGCTTCCCTATCTGCTCCTCAATTATAGGAAGGATGTGGAGGGTTTGGAGAGGTTGCAGAAGAGGTTCACCAGGATGCTAACCCGGATTAGAAGGCATGAGCTACAAGGATAGGTTGGACAAACTTGGGTGGTTCTCTCTAGAGTGGCAGAGGCTGGGGGGTGGGTGGGGGAGATCTGATAGAGGTTTATAAGATTATGAGAGGCATAGATAGAGTAGACAGTATCTTTTTCCCAGGGATGAAATGTCCAATACCATAGGGCATGCATTTAAGGTGAGAGTGGGCAAGTTCAAGGGAGGTGTGCAGGGCAAGTATTTTACACAGAGAGTGGTGGGTGCCTGGAATGTGCTGCCTGGGGTGGTGGTGGAGGCAGATACGATAGGGGCTTTCAAGAAGCTCTTAGATAGGCACATGAAAGTAAGGGAAATGGTTGACTTTGTAAAATGCTGTGCCTCCGTCAGTCGGTCTGGACGGTGGTTTCCAAGCCATCTCCGAGACTATGGGGGGGGTGGTGGAGGTGGGAGGCAAGTGTTGTTGTGTTTACCTAGATGTTCAGTAGAAGTGTATTCTTTTTATGGTCTGTGATGGAAGTTAATTTGTAGTGGGTGTGTAACATGTAATAAAGCCGTACTAATTGTAAAAGAAAAGGGGCAGTACTGAGGAAGCGTTGCACTGTGGGAGGGGCTGTACTGAGGGAGTGTCACACTGGGAGGGGCAGCGCTGAGGGAGCATCATACTGTGGGAGGAGTGGTACTGAGGGAGGGTCACACTGTGGGAGAGGTAGTACTGAGGAAGGGTCACACTGTAGGAGGAGCAGTACTGAGGGAGCACTAAGATCTGCAGTTACTGGCCTCCTCTTCTGAGGCGAAGATGGCATCCAGTCTCCGAAATCCCGTTCAAAATGTATACTGGGCAGAATGTAAAACATGCTCTACATGAGCATTGCATGCAGCTTAAGGTGCACAGAGAGGCAGCATCCTCCAGCTGTCATCAGCTTACTTTCACTTACCAGCTGTGGGATTGTTGACAGCACATTCCGGACAAAACCATTCTTCCACTGGGACAGTGTGAAGGGCAGGAGTGAGACAGTCCAAGTGATACCTTTGACAAAATGGTGACACAGTTTGAATCAGCAAAGTCTCCCAGTGCAGACAAGTTGAGAATGTCACATGCAGATAAACAGAACAACAGAGAACTGAGCAATTAATAGAGTAGCAGCAGATACTTCCTGGCAGATCAGCAACTGCCAAACCACAGATACTGTTTAATTTTTTACAATCTGAGGTGACATTTGTAGACAGACAAAGGAAGAACCCAGTGCTGGACTTATCCCTGGCCACAAACCCACTAACTGAGTGGAAGTATGGAATGAGAAGTGTCATTTCATCCACCTAATTGAATATGAGCAGGAGTCTGATGGACTGAATGGCCTCATCCTGTTCCAACATTGCTTCCAGAGGTCCAGAACCCTTTTGACGAGGCAAGCAAACCTTTCAACCTCTGCTCACTTGAACCTCAGTATATTCAAAACTCTCAATTGCTATGCTTCAAATTCAATAACTTTCCTAATTCCAAGTTTACCATGGTTTGTTTCAAGAAGAACTGGAGCTTGACCGCACTTCAATCAGTTCTCTAACGAAAGACCAACTCGCCTCCCTCAGTTTATCTTTATGTCAGAGAATTCAATCACATAATCAATTGTCCTCAATATTAACAGATAACACATCAAAATTTTAATAGACATTTGCAATACTTAAAAATTCTTTGCATCTCTTTGTTTTGAATCTCAATGGCAATCTTTATAAACATCTGTAACAGATTTATGGCCCTGGACGTGCACTGGGCTCAGGCGCAGCATTGAGCCAGCACATGTACATGGGTCGAATGGGCAGTATATCTCAACGGTTCCACTCCAACTCCTTACACTCAAAGTGCTGTACCGTGTTGGGACCCCAACTCTTCCACTTTTCCACTGTTATGGCCTGTACTAACAATAGAAATAAGTGCCTAGGCTGAGTCTTATGCCAGCACATGGTTCACTCATGACAGTCAGTCACTTTCCTAGTGTTAGGGAAGGTAGGGAGGTGGTCATTGCAGAGGTGTCCCGTGGGGCTACCTGAATTCAGCAGAGTGCTCACTGCCTTGATTGGTAGCAAAGTAACAACGGAGCAGCAGTAGACTGAGGGGAGAGATAATGGATAGGTCTCTTAGGTCTGATCTTACATTGTACATTCTTGTGTTCAGGGTATCCCAAGGCATTTCACAAACAAAATAGACTAGTTGTTCAATCTTGCTAGTTTGTCACTGCAAGATATCAATGTGCTTTCTTTTAAGTAATTAACACACTGCCATATAAACTGTAGACTAACAAAAGACAGACAACTTTGACTGGAGATATTGACAACTACCACAACCATGTCACACCACACAAGGATTATTTGAAAGCTCAGCTGATGTACATCTTCAGCAAAATAATATTCTTTTATAAAACATAAATAATCCCCATGTTAAAATGCAAGAAGATATAGCACATTCCATGCCCTTGGGACACCCCAAAGTGTTTTACAGCCTGTGAAATGGAAGCCACTCTAGCAATTTCAGAAAGACAAAAGCCAAAGTGTGTACAGCAAGCTCCCACAAACCACATCACGATCACAGCATGGAAGGATGCAGGGTCTTGACCCAAAATGTTGACCATCCCTTGGCCCCCACAGATGCAGCCTGAACCACTGGGTTCCTCCAGCTGTTTGTTTTCCTCCCCACAAACTACATCATGGCTACAGCACAGGAAGAGGCCATTTGGCCCATCATGTACCAGTTCTATGTGAGAAAAAGCCCTGCCCTCTCCCCACAGCCCAACAAATTTTGTCCCTTCAGACCCTTTGGAACACTACAATGGAATCTGCCTGCACCCCTCCCCCAGCAGTCACTCCCAGTCCCACTGTGTTAAAAGGCTTTTCTGCCACTTTTCTTTTGCTAAGGGACAGTTCCATGCCCCCTGATTCATGCTCCTGCTACCAATGGGAACACGTCCTCTCTCTCTATACCGTCCATGATTTCAATGCCACTAACAGAAGTCCCACATCCCTGGGATCAGAGTAATTCTCTTCTGCACCCTCCCTGAAGTCCTGAATTCTTCCTAAAGTGTGCTGCCCACAACTGGACACAGTACTCCTGTAAAATGAACAGTGGCCCAGTTCGGACCACTTCTGGACAAACCGATGTTTATCGAAGGATTACCGTGACTTCCTTCCTCTTGTGCCCCAAGTGTAAAGCCTGGGATCTCTGTTGCTTTGTTAACCACTTCCTCAACCTGCCTTACAACTTTCAACAAGATATGCACATATATCCTCAGACCTCCCTGTTCTTACACTCCTTTTAGAATTGTTCCTGTTTATAACACCTCTTCTCATTCTATCTACCAGAATGTAACGCCTCTCATTTCTCGGTATTAAATTTCATCTGCCACCTGCTCACCCATTGCAGCAGCCTGACAGTATCTGCTCGGTCTACCTCCATCTGCCTCACAGTGCACTGCACTCAAGTTTTGTATCGTCTGCGAATTTGGAAATTCTGCCCTACACATCTCAGTACAACTCATTAGTATAAATTATTGCCCCCGGCACCAACCCCCAGGAACTCACAGGAACATAAGAAACAGGAGGAGTAGATCAATCTTTGGTTAACCCTGTCTTCATACCAATGCAATTTCATCTAAGTTGAGAATATCAGGTTTTGAAACCCAAGTTTATCGCCCTCAAACTGAATCTGAAATTCTACCATGCTATTTCCTACACTTTTTTTACTATGAGATCACTGATTAATCATTTCATTACACACCATTATATTCTTCCCTCCAGTCTGATATGATAGCGTTTCACTACTAGTCTCTGTTTCCTGCCACACTGTCAATTTTCTGTCCACTTATGTCCAAATAGCAACGTGATAAATGACGAGACAATCTGTTCTTGTGATGCTGGTTTGGGAGTAAATATGATCCACAAACAAGCTGCAGTTAGGAGGGCAGCAGTGTATTGTTATGGACCACCCCAGACAATAGTTTCAGTTTCCAGTTGCAATGCAGCTTTCAGTTCTGAGCTTTGCACATTATGAGTGATTGGCTACACATGGGGTTCAATCCAATTCACCAGAATGACACTGAAGCAATAGGGGTTAAACTATCAGGTTAGGTTGCATAAATTGGGCATATTCCATGCAATTGAGGGTTTACGGACGATCTAATCTATAAATTGAAAAATGTGGCTAGTGGTTTGTAGAGAACTGTTGGCAGCAGCCTCCTTGCAGATCAGCTTGCCTCTGACGTCAGTGCCTGTGCACTGCCATGAGGAAGTCAGGGATTAGCTGGAGGTCAGGCACCAGCTCACCCGACCTCCCACTCCACTGTTGGAGCACTTGGCATCAGCCCCTCAGCTTTACACTAGGGGTGGCTGGCACCTACAGCATGACTTTGAATAGGAATGGTGACCTTGATTAAAAAGCTAAGGCAAGTGACTTATTTATTATCTCTTTTTTAACTAATCTCTAGCAGTTTAAGCTATTTATTCAGAATTTTCATTCTTTATATCAATGTGAACTGTCAAACAGCCATTGGAGCATTCAGGGGGCTGGGCCTTTGGATCCACCCTCTGAAACCTAGTTGCCTGTCGCGTACTGCTCCACTCATGGAACTGCAGCAGCAAGAGGGCTGGAGCTCGAATGGAACCCCAGCAGACTTGGGCAAATCAGCCACAGGAAAAGTGAGGGTGGGGGTAGGGTGGGCAAAAGCAAGCTGGATTTGGTTTGATCCCGACGTGTTTGAGCTGATTGCAGAAGCTGGTATAGGAGGTAAAACTATTTCCTCGTATAGAAAAATCCAGAGCAAAAGGACATAGTCTTAAAATGAGAGTTGGGAAGCACTTCAAAAAGTAGAGCAAATAGAAACACAGAAAACCTACAGCACAATTCAGGCCCTTCGGCCCACAAATCTGGAACTCTCTCTGCCTGTAAAAGCTGTACAAGTGGGGGCTAACTGAAAACATCAAGGCAGAGACGTTTGGAGATGTAATGGAGCCAAGGCCAGTAAGTGGTGTTCAGATCCTCATAAAGCACATTTTCACCGAATGGTGGAAAAGATTAAGGGTTGGAATGGTGTACTGCTGCTCCCAGCTGACACTGTCTGGCACAAAGGATTCAAACATTCTGGGAAATGGGAAGCTAAATTGGAGAAGTCATTCAGGCACAGCCTTGCTGAATGTGTTCTGAGAGATCGGATATACAAGTATTTGGACAATCAAATGCTGATTAAGGATAGTCAGCATGGCTTTGTGCGTGGTAGATCGTGTTTAATGAATCTTGTAGAGTTTTTTGAGGAGGTTACCAAGAAAGTAGATGAAGGAAAGGCTGTGGATGTTGTCTACATGGATTTTAGTAAGGCCCTTGACAAGGTCCCACATGGGAGGTTAGTTCAGAAGGTTCAGACAGTAGGTATCCATGGAGAGGTTGTAAACTGGATTCGAAATTGGCTGTATGGGAGAAGACAGAGTGGTAGTGGATGATTGTTTCTCAGACTGGAGGCCTGTGACTAGTGGTGTGCCTCAGGGATCTGTGCTGGGACCATTGTTGTTTGTTGTCTATATTAATGATCTAGATGATAATGTGGTAAATTGAATCAGCAAGTTTGCTGATGACACTAAGATTGGAGGCGTTGTGGACAGCGAGGAAGGCTTTCAAAGCTTGCAGAGGGATCTGGACCAAATGGAAAAATGGGCCAGAAAATGGCAGATGGAATTTAATGCAGACAAGTGTGAGGTGTTGCATTTTGGAAGGACAAATCAAGGTAGGACATACACAGTAAATGGTAGGGCACTGAGGAGTGCGGAGGAACAAAGGGATCTGGAAGTTCAGATACATAATTCCCTGAAAGTGGCGTCGCAGGTAGACATGGTTGTAAAGAAGGCTTTTGGCATCCTGGCAGTCATAGGTCAAAGTATTGAGTATAGGAGTTGGGATGTTATGGTGAGGTTGTATAAGACATTGGTGAGGCCAAATTTGGAGTATTGTGTGCAGTTCTGGTCACCTAACTCTTGGAAGGATATCAGTAAGATTGAAAGAGTGCAGAGGAGATTTACTAGAATGTTGCTGGGTTTTCAGGAGTTGAGTTACAGGGAAAGACTGAACAGGTTAGGACTTTATTCCTTGGAATGTAGAAGAATGAGGGGAGATTTGATAGAGGTTTACAAAATTATGAGGGGTATAGACAGAGTTAATACTAGTAGGCTCTTTCCACCTAGATTAGGAGAGATAAGTACAAGAGGACATAGCTTTAGGGTGAAAGGGGAAATGTTTAGGGGGAACTTAGACAGTGGTGGGAGTGTGGAACGGGCTGCCACCTGACATGGTAAATGCAGGCTCACTTAAGTTTTAAGAATAAATTGGATAGATATATGGATGGGAGAGGTCTGGAGGGTTAAGGACTGGGTGCATGTCAATGGGACTAGTGGAATAAAGTTTCGGCACAGACTAGAAGGGCCGAATAGCCTGTTTTCTGTGCTGTAGTGTTCTATGGTTCTATGGAATGTTAGAGCAGTTCATGGGGCTGTTAGGAACTACTCCTCCCATTTCTTATATCCTCAGTAGATCTTGTTAGGTGAAAGCTAATCGCCTGATTATATTTACAGGCTCAGAGAAACACAGGCATTCTTACTCAGGCCTGAAACTGCTTTAATAAGACAGGCTGCATTCACCTTTAAGCAAGCAGCTCTGCACACATCAGCACTGCAGCCCAGCTGCTGGGATAGCTCGAGATGAGCAGATATTGCCTTTGGCACTCACCCCTGTAGCTTGGGAGAAGGAGCTGTGGTAGACATCAATGGAGTGCTTTTGGCCACCTCCCTCAGGTCTTTGGCTGGTTCTTTTAGGTGCAGTTCAGCCGCATTCTAACTGGACGGTGGAGCAGCTCAAGGGGCTGAATGGCCTCTGACTCTCAGGCAGATACGGAGGAAATGCCAGAAGATCAGCTGACTGATCAACTCCTCCAGCGTCTGGTCATCTGGTCGGCAGGAAGCCCACGACTATCCAGCTCTAAAGAGAAAGACATTGCTGACAGCCCCAACTCCCACTGATCTCCTATCATCAAAAACATCCTTGCAAATCACAGCACTGTGTCACTGATCAGACACCCCACTGTACTGCAGCTACGTTAACTGACGAATGCTCATCTTGTTCTTATTCAGCTATATATTTCGGAAACCCCTTAATGCTAGGTGTCCAAACAGCAAAATATGTAATTTTGGCAACGTCTCACTACCAATAAGGCTAGATAATTAGAATTATCAGCTTTATTTCCCAAGATACTGTTCGTTGTAGACATTCGAACTTCTAACAGAATCAAGTTTAACCCATTAAAGCTGCCTGCAGATATATGATGATATATATCAGAGAGGGAGCAAATCTATTCATATTCTACTGGCTTAAATGGAAACCTATAGCTCTCCGTTACTGTATCCACTGTAACCTATTTATCCAGGCTGAGAGTATAGTACCATGCAGAGGGAGGTGCAGTCTTCTCAAGGTTCCATTCGCTCTCACAAATGGACATAAGAGATCCCAAAGCCAATATTTCCAAGAACAGGACAGTATTTATTTAGTTACCAGCAATAAAGCAAATTATCTGGTCATTATAACACTGCCATATGTGGTATTTTGGAGAGCACATATTGGCTGCCACTCTTCCTACACAACAACAATGACAACTCTTTAGAAGTTAAAATATTTTGAAATATCCTCAAAGGATATACAGACAGAAAAGAAAAGCAAGGATACTAGTAATGTTAATCGCAAATAGTTCACTATGAACAGTAACAAAGTTTCCAGATACATTTGCCTTTGTGTCAGTATGTTATTATACCTCTAGCATAAAATAGAAAAGCATTTTAATAAATCTAAACATAGGCAGATAAAAATCCACAGTTTGCAAGATACAGTTCCGTTTTTTTTGGCTTCAAAACCCAAGCACAATCTATTTTCACAAATTATAGAGACTAACTCACAGATGCCTCTGTAATACAGACCTGGCCTGTAACTCACAGCTCCCTCTGTAATACAGATCTGGCTTGTAACTCACAGCTCCCTCTGTAATACAAACCTGGCTTGTAACTCACAGCTCCCTCTGTAATATGGAGCTGACTAGCTCCCACTAACATATCAATCTAGATTCAAAACTGAGCACCAGCATGCAATTCCTCTCACCTTTTCCATTACTAATTCCCACATCCTGTTTTATAATGGCTCTTGCCTACGTGGAAAGAAAACAGCATGCCAGGGGATCTCTAATATATCAAGAACATCTCAAGAATGAAGATCATCCAATTGTAGTAGCTACAGAGGGTCCACCACACGGAAGGTCGTTGCAACAGTCCTTCTCCTCCCAGTGGCTGAAGAGCTCCTCTGTGACCTTTATCTTGCAGCAAATCGAAGAGGAATGCAAAAGCGCTCCATCCACTGTATGTGGCCTTTACAAAAGCCCTTGACTCCATCAACCAAGGGAGGATGGCAAATTTTCTCAAATGTGGCTGTCACCATGAATTTGTTAGCATTCTTCACCTGCCTACAATGGCATGTGAGCTGTGATACTAGTGCTATCAGTGATACTTTTGCTAGTTCTACTAGGGTGGGCTTAAACTGGATTGGTAGGAGAATGGGATCCTAAGCAGCAGGGAAGCAAATGAGAGGCTGGAAAGTGAAACTGAAGTCAGTGACAGTGAGTTGAACAGACAACAGGCAGGAGCATCGAAGTGAGTGAGGTAAGTCTTTTGGATTAAATGGCATTTATTTCAATGCAAGAGGTCTGACAGGTAAAGTCGATGAGCTCAGGGCATGGATAGCTATGGGATATTATAGCCATTACAGAAACATGGCTAAGGGAGGGACAAGATTGGCAGCTGAATGTCCCAGAGTATAAGTGCTTTAGGCAGGATAGAGGTGGAGGAAAGAGAGGGGGAGTTAATTTCTGATTAACGAGAACATCACGGCAGTAGTCAGAGATGAAATTATGGGTGGGGCTGAGAAATAAGGAGGGAATAGGTTTTACTATAGACACCAAACAGTCAACGGGAATTAGAAGAACAAATATGCAGAGAGATCGTGAAGAGTTGCAAGAACAATATGGTTGTCATAGTAGAGGATTTTAGCTTTCCTAACATAGACTGAGACTGCCATACTGTTAAGGGCTTTGATGGGGTGGAATTTGTTAAGTGTGTTCAGCAAAGTTTCCTTGGACAATATATAGAGGACCTTACAAGGGAGAGGGCAAAGCTCGACCTATTGGGTAATAGGGCAGGGCAAGTGACTAAGGTGACAGTGGGGGAGCACCTGGGAACCAGTGACCATAGTTCCGTTAGTTTTAAAATAGTTATGGAAAGGGACAGAATGAGAACATAGAACATTACAGCACAGTACAGGCCCTTTGGCCCACAATGTTGTGCCGACATTTTATCCTGCTCTAAGATCTATCTAACCCTTCCCTCCCACATAGCTCCCCATTTCTCTATCATTCATGTATCTATCTGAGTCTCTTAAATGTCCCTAATGTATCTACCCCCACAATCTCTGCTGGCACTCACCCACCACTCTCTGTATAAAAAAACTTACCCCTGACATCCCCCTTATACCTTCCTCCAATCACCCTAAAATTATGTCCCCTTGTGTTAGCCATTTTTGCCCTGGGAAAAAGTCTCTGACTGTCCACTCAATCTATACCTTTTATCATCTTGTACACCTCTATCAAGTCATTGATCCACAGGTTCAAGTTCTAAACTGGGGCAAGGCGAATTTTGATGGTATGAGACAGGAGCTTGCAAAGGTTGATTGCAGTAGGTTACTTGTGAGCAAAGGGACCCACTAATAACAAGTGAGAAGCTTTTATAGTGAGAGCTCAAGATCTGCACATTCCTGTCAGAGTGAAGGGCAAGGCTGATAGAAGGTAATTGGTAACTGGTTTATTACCAGTTGGGGAACCCTAGATAATGAGAGGTATTGAAGCCCTGGCCAGGAAACAGGAGGAAGCATGGGTCAGATACAGGCAGCTGGGATCAAGTGAATCCCTGGAGTATAGGGGATGCAGGAGTGCACTCAAGAAAGAAATGAGGAGGGCAAAATGGGGGCATGAGATCACTTTGGCAGAGAAGATGAAGGAGAACCCAAAGAGATTTTGTAAGTAAATTAAGGGAATAAAGAGTAACTAGAGAGAGAATAGGATCCCTCAAAGATGAAAGTGGACATCCTTGTGTGGACCTGCAGGAGATGGGCAAGGTCCCTAATGAATATTTCTCCTCTGTTTTTACCGTGGAGAAAGACATGAAGACTTCGAAATTAGAGAAAGTAAAATGCGGAGGTCTTGAGGATAGTCCACATTATAGTAGGGGAGTTGCTGGATGTCTTAAAACATATGAAGGTAGACAAATCTCCAGGGCCTGACCAGATATATCCAAGAACACTGTGGGAGGCTAGAGAAGAAATTGCGGAAGGTCTGGCTGAGATACTTGCATCATCGTTAGCAACGGGTGAGGTGCCGGTAGACTGGAGGGTAGCGAATGTTGTGCCTTTATTTAAGAAGGGCAGCAAAGCAAAACCTGGGAACTGTAGACCAGTAAGTCTATCTCTGGTAGGTACGTTACTGTAAAGGATCCTGAGGGAAAAGATATATGTACATCTGGAAAGACAGGAGTGAATTAAAGGTAGTCAGCACAGCTTTGTGTGTGGGAGATCATGTCTTATGAACTTCTTAAAAACTCAATCGAGTTTTTTGATGATATGACCAAGAAGGTCGATGGGGGAAGGGCAGTACATGTGGTCTATATGGACTTCAGTAAGGCTTTTAAACAGAACAGTACACCACAGAACAGGCCCTTCGGCCCACAATGTTGTGCCAACATAGCTAATCCCTTCTTCCTAAAGAATGCCCATATCTCTCCATTTTCCTTTCATTCATGTGCCTATCCAAGCCCCTTTTAGAAGCCCCCAATGAATTTGCCTCCACCACCCTATCAGGCAACGCATTCCAGACATCCACCACTCTCTCAGTAAAAAACGTAGCCCTGACATGTGTTCTGATCCTACCCCCTCTTATCTTAAATGCATGCCTTCTGGTATTGGATCACTCAATAATGGCAAAAAGATATTGCTTGTCCACCTGATCTACACCCCTCATAATTTTATACACTTCCAACAGATCACCCTCAGCCTCCGCCGCTCCAGAGAAAAGAGCCCAAGTTTGTCCAGCCTCTCCTGATAGCACATGCCCTCTAATCCAGGCAGCATCCTGATAAACCTCCTCTGCAACCGCTCTAAAGCCTTGACATCCTTCCTGTGGTGAGGTGACCAGAATTGTACACAATACTCTTTTGGTAAGGTTCCACATGGTAGGCTGCTCTGGAAGATTACATCACATGGAATCCAGGGAGACATGACTAATTGGATATACGATTGGCTTGATGGTAGGAAGCAGAGGGTGATGGTGGAAGGTTGTTTCTCGGACTGGAGGCCCGTGACCAGCGCTGTGCCTCAGGGGTCAGTGCTGGGCCCATTGTTGTTGGTCATCCATATCAACGATTTGGATAGGAATGTACAAGGCATGGTTAGTAAGTTTACAGATGACACTAAAATCGGTGGTACTGTGGACAGTAAAGAAGGTTATCAAAAATTACAAGGGGATCTTGATCAGCTGAGTAAGTAGGCCAAGGAATGGCAAATAGAGTTTAATTCACATAAGTGCAAGATGTTGCATGTTGGAATCTCAATCTAGGTAGGACTTTCACATTGAATGGGGCAGGACCCTGGGGAGTGTTGTAGAACAGAGGGACCTTGGAGTACATGGTTCACTGAAAGTGGAGTCATAGGTAGATAGGGTGGTGAAGGGTTTTGGCACACTGGCCTTCATCAGTCAGGGCACTGAGTATAAAAGTTGGGAGGTCATGGTGCGGTTGTACAGGACGCTGGTTAGACTGCATTTGGAATACTGTGTTTAGTTTTGGTAGCCCTGATATAGGAAAGATGTTATTAAACTGGAAAAAGGGTAGAAAAGATTTACAAGGATGTTGCCAGAACTTGAGGGACTCAAGTTATAGGGAGAGATTGGACAAGCTCTGACTTTCGAGCATAGGAGACAGAGAGGTGATCTTACAGAGGTGTATAAAATCATAAGGGACAAATATGGGGTGAATGCAGTCTGTCTTTTTCCCAGGGTTGGGGAATTAAGAACTAGAAGGCATAGGTTGGAGGTGCAAGGGGAGAGATTTAATAGGAACTTGAGGGAAAACTTTTTTACATAAAGGTTGTATGCATGTGGAATGAGTTGCCAGAGGAAGTGGTTGGCAGATACAATAACAACTTTTAAATTGAGTTGAACAGGTACATGGATGGGAAAGGTTTAGAAGGTTATGGGCCAAACACGGGGAAACAGAACTAGCTTAGACAGGCATCTTGGTTGGCATGGATCAGTTGGGCCGAAGGGCCTGTTTCCATGCTGTATGACTCTATGACATTAACCAGTGGAGTTAATTTTCAGGATGAATAGGAAACTGCTCAACCTTCTCCACCTCAGAAACAAGATCACTCAAAAGCAGTCATTGATTCACTGCATGCATACAACATTAACATATGTGCACAGTCCAGTGTGCCAGCACAGCTTTCAGCTGACGAAGGGAAAGTGTGACTGAAGAACAAAACCTCAAACACAGCACAAAACTCATGAAGAAGCAGTGTCCATCTCAGGGACAGGGACAACCAGATACTTCAAAGCTGCCCCTGCAAAATCCTCCAAATCCATCAATTGTATGGGCAAAGCATCATCCATCAGCCTCCCCCAGGAAAATATCCCCAGGATTGAAGCTCTAATCATGTTGAATCAGCTCTGATGAGCCATGTAGTCTGCATGCCTGAATCCTGACTCCCAAAACAAGTACTCTATTCCAAGTTCTGCTGTGGCAAAAATTTTCCAGGAAGACAGAGAACACTTTGTATGTTTTTCAAAGGCTCCTTGAAAAAAATATAACATCCACACCAACTCTTGGGAACCTCTGGCCCAGGACTGCTCAAAGTGGAGGAGGAGCATGCAGCAGGAGGTTCTGAGCCCCTCATGTCTCTAAGATGGGAGACACAGAGAGGAAGCACAAACAGTGGAAAGGGCACTCAGCATCCCAAACAACCCGCCCACCCCTTCAAGTTCCACCTGCCTCACCTGGGGCAGAGTCTGCGGAAATCAAATTGACCTTATCAGCCACTTCAGAACTAACAGAACCAAAGTGAAAGCAAGTCATTCTGGACTTCAAGAAGATGTCTATGTAAGTATATCAGACTCTTCACTCCTCGTAATCACCAGTTGCATAATGTAGTGACAGGAAGACTAGTTTACAGGGCAGCTTCCTTTATAAATGTGGCCAGACAAATTTATAATGAAAATATCTACAGGACAGAGTGCAATGTTTAAAGTGAGGATTGGAGGATAAATTACTACCACCCCACCTCAAAATAAGACTGCACTGGTCTCAAGTGGCAATAAACCAATTATCGATTAGAAACTGTGTGCATGCCTAATTTATCCATAAACTTCCCTTCTTGCCATAATGACTTAAAGTCAAGATCAACGTCAGCATTTGAAACCAAAAACAATGTGATGAGAGGCATGGACCTTCTGTGCAGTGCTGCAGGTTATGGTTTCAGTCACTTGGCTTCCACTGCAGCCCCTCTTCCTCCATTTTCATTGTGTCCCCTGGTACACCAGGGTAATCTGTTGAAGATACACGCTTGTGTTTGTAAGGGATTAGAATATCGGGAGATTTGCACATTAATGGGATTTCAATGATCAGTTGGTCAATGGGAATCAGAACTAACCAGACACACTGTTGCCTTTATAATTTCAACTACAAGGGTCCAAGGTTCTGGTCCCAATGATACCTCTACGTGCTCCCGGGAGACATCCTCCAAGGTCCTGTGATGAAACCTATAGAGTCCCATATTCACTAACCTCAGTGCAACTGTCTCTAGATGAGATGATTTCAGTTTAGTCAAGATAATGTTAGTTGAAGACTTCACAAATTTGTGCTTTAATTGCTGCTTTTCTGACCTGGGTAACTCTTGGTGTTATCAAATGCAGCTCAGACTTGGATTTACTGCTGATTTGCTGTTCTAATATTCTATTGAAAATTATGAAATTATTTGAGGAGTTATTGTTCACAAATGCAGTTATCCACAAGACAAAAGAGCTAACTGAATAAGGTATGGCATGATCGGTTCTTGAGAGGGCAAGGGTAGACAGATTAGGATTAAGGGATGGGAGAGGCCTTATATTTCAATGTGGGTTCAGCAGCTATGAGCCTTCAGCCTCAGAGCTGGAATCTCAACTCTAAGGTAATGGAGCGCTAAGTGTTGGTAATTATTATCAAATAGTAATTATCACTTTGCACTTAATATTTTGGGAACTTCAACAGTAAATGTTTCTGAAGCCTATTATTTCTGGAGTGACTTATAAACAAGAACTTTTAGACAACTGTCCTCTGACATGTCCACTTCCTGAAGCAGAAGTAATGCTGCCCATAGACAAACCAAAAGATCAGGGAACAACGAGGCAAATAGTTCCCAGGGCCATAATCTGAAAACGTTCCTTCCAACAGTGCTAGTCTTTGGATAAACATTAGATCAGACATCAGAATGCCAATGTCTCCACAGTGTTAGATTACCGCCACGTCCATCCGTTTACATACCCCGCATCACAACCATCACAGAGGAGAAGGCTATCTTCCCGGTCACTTCGTCCACACACCTCACAGTTTGTCACGTCCTCTTGCCCCTCTTCATTGTCTTTATTAGGGTTCTGCACTGGAAGCTGCAAAAGGAATTTAAGCTGTTAGCACTTAAATATTTGATAATCTTAGGATATCCACTTTGTCATGTGACTCATTAGTACCACACATTTCAATACTCAAAGGGTTTTGGGGGCTGGGTTATGGAGAGGGGGGTTGGGGAGAAGGGAGGCATAGGATAGGGAGATGTGTCAGATTCATTTGTATATGTAAAATAACACACCATTTCAGCAAAGACAATCTGTTCTCCCAGGATCCACTGCTAAACGTGTGTTAGGTAGAGCTGTATACACACAATGCCTGGTCGGGACAGGATCCCCTGAGGCTCTCCTGACTAACCCAGAATCACACACTGGTGCCAAGTTCCAGAGAATGGCCACCCCATCACCACCCCTACACCCACCCTGACAACCAGCACCTTTACCAAGCAGCATTGAACAAGTAAATATATAAATGGTTTCTCTATTTGTGTGTATCATTGCAAGGAACAGTTTGCATACCAACTCACCTTCTTTAAAACTGTCCCCCCGAAATGTGTACGAACACAGATGTGCTTGAAAGTTATTCGATCTACAGGGCATGAATTGGCATTCTGTTGGAAAAAATAAATTTTAAAACCCATCAGGACATTTCCTTTCATTTGGTGAAGCTGACATCAATCAATCTGCTTTGTAATTTTATGACCTGGCTTCTTAGGTTTTTATCTCAGGTGGCAAGTGGCTTCCAAGGACCTGCTCAGCCATACCTGTGCATCCACATCTGGGAGCAAACAAAGACAGACTCATATTTCTACAGCACCTTTCACTACCTCAGGATGTCCTAAAGCTCCTTACACCCAACAAAGTACAAACATCCCATCACCTGAGCACAAATACATTGGAGTACCATCATTGGAGAAAAAAGCCAAGCTGTTCAATAGTTATCAATTCAGATTTTTGGGGAACATAAAATACCTCTTCTCTTGGACCACACTTCACACATCCATTGTCCAGCTGAAAAAAAGCCTTTTTCCCTGTCTAATTTAACAATGCTTAAATGTCTTGTACTTGCACAAAGGAAAATAAATCAAAGCTTGTTTTATGAAGCAAGAGACTACCTTATATCAACAAAAACAATCCTTTAGCACTTGCCTACTTAAGAATAGAAGGTGAGAACAGACTGAAAAGAAGAAAAAGTGATGTAGCCCTGGTGTCAGAGATGGGACTACTGATACTTCTGATGTATGTCAATAACCTGGATCTGGGTACTGAGGGGAAAATTTCATAGTCTGCGGATCCAAATCTCAAAAAAGGGCAGAAAGTAAAAAAGCCTCAGCAGGAGGTGGACAGGCAATGAAATGAATGAACATGTCAGATGAAATCTGGTGCACAGAGTGAAATGATATGTTTTGGTAAGAAGGATGTGGAGAGGTTATACAAATTAAAATTGGAATCTAATGGTGATGCACAGGTGCGGTGGGGGTTGGGAGTGCAGAAGTGAAGGTACGCAAACCTTTGAAAGTGACAAAAGATTTGATTCATGCGTGGGATCTGGGCAACCCTAGCAAACATCCCTAATCTTTCCTGAACAGGTGCTGGTGAGCCACTTTCTTGAACTGCTGAAGTCCTTATTGTGGGGAGGGAATTCCAGAGAGGATGGAGGAACGGCAATATATTTCCAAGCTGGGATGGTATGTGACTTAAGAGGAAATTACTGACTGAACCCCAGTTGGAGCACTCAGACAACACGTATCACTAAGGACGTATAGAATCTGGATCAGCGATCTCCTGGAACAGTTCCAGGTATAAGGGGCTTCTATTATGTGGAAAGGCTGGAGCAGCT
The DNA here is from genome assembly GCF_009764475.1 of Pristis pectinata. Lineage (NCBI taxonomy): Eukaryota > Metazoa > Chordata > Chondrichthyes > Rhinopristiformes > Pristidae > Pristis > Pristis pectinata. The sequence goes on from NC_067418.1 coordinate 949,730, forward strand.
GGGGTTATTTTCCTTAGGTCAGAGAAGATTAAGTGCATTTAACAGATGTGATTAGAATAAAGAAGGATTTTGTTGAAGTATGTATGGAGAATCTACAATCACTTGCAGAAGAGTAAACTATAAGAGGATGCAGATTTAAAATCACTGGCAAAAAGAAATTACAGAGAGGAAAGTTTTATTAAGTTAATCAATCTGGGATGCACTTGCTTAAAGAATAGAAAAACAGGAGCAGGAGGAGGCATCTCAGCCCCTCGAGCATGCTCCACCATTCATGGCTGCTCCAATCTTGGCATCAACAACACTTCCCCACTCTCTCTCCATAGCCCCGACCTCTCCTATAGTTCAAATGTCAGTGAATATGTTCATTGACTCCGGGTCTCCACAGCTCTCTGCAGTAGAGTTCCAGTGTCACAACGACTGGAAAGAAAAATTCCTTCTCACTTCAGTCTTAAGTGGGAAACTAGGGGTAACGTCCTCTCAGTAACCCCCTGTCAATCCTCTTCAGAATCTAACGTTTCAATAAAATCACCTTTCATTTTCTTAAAATTCTAATCAGTAATGAGCTCAATTTTTCTTCTTACAGCAACCCCTTCATCCCAGGAATCAACCCAATGGATCATTTCTGCACTGCCTCCAATGTAACTATATCCTTAAATATGGAAACTGTAAACAGTATCCATGTGCACTCTCACCTGCACCCTGTAAAGATGCATCAGAGCTTCCCTATTTTCAACTCCTTAGCCCTTGCGATGAAGGCCAAAAGTCCATGAACCTTCTAATTACCTGCTATACCCACACACCAATCTTCTAGGACCCCAAATCCCTTTGGACCTCAACATTTTGCAGACTCACTCCATTTAAATAGCACATTGTTTTTTCATTCTTCCAAACCTCATGTTTTCCCATATTATACACCATCTGCAAACTTCTCACCTGCTCACTTAACCTATCTACATCCCCTTGCAGCCTCTTTGGGTCCTCTTCACAATTTGCTAACCTATCTCAGTTCCATCAGCAAATTGGGTTGCCATACATTGGACCCTTTCATCCCATACATTAGTATGAACTATAACTAGTAGAGACCGGGGAAGCAAATTCCACATAAACTTTTGTAAGAGAGTAGGATAGATATTTGAGAAGGGAAAATGTTGCAAGATTACACAGAAAGAGCAGGGGAATGGGAACAACTGGGTATTTCAGAGTTGGCACAAGCACACGTCTATTTTGAAAACTGTATTCTGTGGGTCTTTTGTCTTCAGTTTTTACTGAAATGGAAGATTTTCTGAAGAGTGATCAGGTCAGGGATCCATTCAAATCTGTGTCAATACTGAGAGAGAAAGGGGATTTGGTGACAATCAAATGATAATTGAATACAAGCTGGAATGTAGGATTGTAACCTTATCTAATATCTGGGTTAAGCCTAGGTTCAAATGGGTTAAGACTGGGTTAAGGGTACATGGGATGGCTGCTAAATTAATTCCCAGTATAAAGCATGTTAGTTACTGTGATGTTAAAACAACTGATTATCTTTTGTTATTACTCTTTAGAAAAGCATAAACTGAGAGCTGATAAAATAATGAAGTGAAGACTGTGCTGATAATTCCAGCTAAATTGTGAGGGAGGATGGCAGGAGGGTCCTCTGGGTGTGTGACTCACTGATTTCCTCCCAGTGAGAGCTTAAGCCATTTCTGGATGGCTAAATTTCACCTCTTTCAAAAACTGGGAGATTTAGCAATTATAACTTCCTGGACTAGCTTTAGTTGTCTAAAGGGAGAGAGAAATTTCCAGGTTTTAATCCCCCCACAATGACCTAGATTTTCGTTTCATTTTTTCTTTGCTCCAAGGAGATCAAGGCAAGGTAGTGTAGCGGTTAGCGTAACACTTTACAGTGCCAGTAACCCGGGTTCAATTCCGGCCGCTGTCTGTAAGGAGTTTGTACGTTCTCCCTGTGTCTGCGTAGGTTTCCTCCCACATTCCAAAGATGTACGGGTTAGGAAGCTGTGGGCATGCTATGTTGGCGCTGGAAGCGTGGCGACACTTGCGGGCTGCCCCCAGAACACTCTACGCAGAAGATGCATTTCACTGTGTGTTTCGATGTACATGTGACTAATAAAGATCTTATCTTAAGGGCTCACCTGGGCTGGGGGTGGGTGTTGTAGTTGTGTGGGATAGGCTGGAGGGAGCAGAGAGTGATGTCTATCAATCATTACTCATAGGTTTTAAAGGTCATAAATTTAATAAAAGTTCCACAGACGATACTGCCTGGCTCAGAGCACTCACCTTTGCCCATTCAAGGATGCAATCAAGGCAGAAGTAATGCACACAGCTCTCTGGAGTTCCAATAGCCTGATCCCGGAAAGCATTCAGACAGATTGGGCAATTCTCACCCTCCTCATCAGAGCCACCTGCCCACTTCTCTCGAGAGCCAGGCTTCTCAGTGTCCACTCCTTCAGCAGCACCATCAGCCTCGTCATCATCTTCAAAGTCACAAAGAAAAAAAGATTTTTTAAAACATTAATGACATTCCCATTAATCGACTTTGAATTGCAATGGGGTACAACAGTGGAAGCAAACTAACAACAGCCTGCATTTATAAGGCATCTTTAATATAGTAAAGCCAATTCCCAAGGTGCTATACAGAAATGTAATTACAAACCACTCTAACACCAAACACACAAGGAGTTAACAGCCCAGAATTTCTTCCTGGTAAATATGCACTTAACATGAGATGATCTTCAAGTAGCAACTTCAACAATAAAGCTAGTTGTGACCTGGTCAGCAAGGCTCTGTGCACAGCAGAGCTTTTAAATTGCAATCAGCACCACATGGCAAGGTCTGAACAAGCCTAGCCTACTGAAAAAACCTGGCAGTGGGGGTAGCCATATCCCCAGGTGCAGATGCCTATCCAAACTGTCAATCAGTTTGGATGTTTGTGAATGTCTGACATTAGAAATGTTGAAAAACATAAAAAAAAAGCATTTAAACTTTTAAACCATTTCATAATTAAAATTCAAACAAAAACAATTAAATCAATCAAAAATTAAAGTTACCTGAAGCTTGCCAGTCTCCCATGCAGCTACTCTTTATTGAAATGGATGGAGTCCAGCACCTGCACTAGGTTTAACCCAAGGCTCAGCTGGTGGATTCCCCTCCGTAAGTGCTGGAGAAATGCAGGGAATTGGTCCCTTCCGCTGAACTCAAGAGTTGTTATTGAGTTTCGGACCCCACCACACTCTACATGAAATAATCTTTTCCCCATTGTCCCTCTAACCCTTCTACCAATCACTTTGTCTTCTTCCCCCATTTCTGATTACTTTGTTATAGGAAACAGTCCTTCCCATTAACTTTATTTAGGCTCCTATAATTTAATATACCTCAATTAAGTCTCCACCTCTGTTGCAAAACTAAAAGCTATAGACTATCCAATCTTACTTAATAGTTAATTTATTTTTTTTTCATGTAAGCCTGTGCACAAATCACTGAAGGACAACTTGTAGGTGCAGCAAGCCATTAAGAGAGCAAGTGATATGTGAGCCTTTATTACAAAATGCAAGAGGAAGTAAGTGTTATTGCATTTATATAGCACCTCGGTGAGACTGCACCTGGGATTTGCATAGCTTGGTCTCCTTAGTCAAATGTGGATGTACCTGCCAAGGAAGGAGCAGTGTGAAGATTTACCAGACTAGTTTCAGGGATAGTAGGTTTGCTCTACGTCGAAAGATTGAGTAGACGGGGACAGTGTTCTCTAGAATTTAGAAGAATGAGAGGAAATCTTATTGAAACTTCTTGCCAGGCTTGATAGGCCAGATGCAGGGACGATGCTTCCCCTGGTTGACAAGGGGAAACATCATCCTCTCCACAGCAACTGCATCTTTACTGTGACCAGAACTGAGCCAGTTATACAACACAGAAACAGATCCTTCAGCCTAACTCATCCATGCCGATGAAGATAGTTTCCTGAGCTAGTCCGATTTGGCTGTGTTTGGCTCATATTCCTTTAAATCTTTCCTATCCATGAATCCATCCAAATATCTTTTAAACACTGTAATTGTACCTGCCTCTACCATTTCCTCTGGCAGATGGTTCCATATACCCAGCACCCTGTATGAAAAAGTTGCACCAGGGATCCCCTTTAAATCTTTCCCCTCTCAGCTTAAACCTGTGCCCTCCAGTCTTAGACTCACCTGCCCTGGGGGAAACACTGTGACCATCCTCGTTAGCTGTGCCCCTCATGATTTATAAACCTCTATAAGGTCACCCTCAGCCTCCTATGTTCCAGGAGAAAAAGTCCCAGCCTATCCAGTCTCTCCTTATAACTCAAGTCCTCAGTCCTGGCAACATACTTGTGAATCGTTTCTGCACCCTCTCCAGTCCAATCACAGCCTTCCTGGAGTAAGCAACCAGAAATGCACACGATATGCAGGTGGCGGTCTTAACCAACATCCTATAAAGCTGTAATGTGACATCCCAACTCTTGTACTCAGTGCCCTGTCTAATGAAGGCAAACATGCCATACATCTTTACCACTTAGTCTACCTGTGTCTCCACTTTCAGGGAATGACGTACTTGTATCCTTAGGTCTCCCTCTGTTCTACAACACTCCCCAGAGCCCTGTCATTTACTGTGCAAGTCCTGCCCTGGTTTACCTTCCCAAAATGCATTACTTTGCACGTCTGAATTAAATGCCACCTCCCGTTCCTTGGGCCACGTTCTCAGTTGACCTAAATCCTGTTGCAACCTCAAACAACTTTCTCCACTGTCTATCACGCCACCAATTTTGGTGTATCTGCAAACTACTAATCATGCCACCAATCCCTGAGGCACACCGCTAGTCACAGGCCTCCAATCTGAAAATCAAAGTTCCACTCTCACTCTCCGACTCCTATCACCAAGCCAATTATGTATCCAACTGGCTAGCTCACCCTGGATCGCATGTAATCCTACACGGGACCTTGTCAAAAGCCTTGTCAAGGTCCGTGTAGAAAATGCCTACCGCCTCGCTCTTGTCAATGCTCTTGGTAACTAAAGAATTTCAACCTGTACTTTAATATGGAAGACCATGACATCATTTGGCAGGGTATTCTCTTCATGACACAACAACAGTACAGCACAGGAACAGGCTCTTCTGCCCACAATGTCTGTGCCGACCATGATGCCAATTGCCTAGTCTATGCCTAGTCAGGTGACTGCAGATACAGCCAGCCCTGGAGTGAAGTAACAAAAGCATCTGACAGAAGTCCTGTTCTCAGTCATCACCCTGCAGTGGCTACCAGAACCAGGTTCCATTATGTTGATCCAGCTGGGTTTACAGATATGAAACGTGTGACATTTTTAAAACACGACTTTTGCAATTGCATTAGTACATCTGAAATTGGCTTGGTGCTGCAAATACAAATCTGCCGCTATCAGATCAGTTAACGCAAGTACATCAGCACATTCAACTCTTTCACCTTAATCAAGAAACAAATTAAATGCGCTACCTTCCTCCTCCTCCTCCTCATCCTCCTCCTCCTCGTCCTCTTCATCCTCTAGGTCATCATCCTCTGCTCCTTCTCCATCATCGTCATCATCTGTATCGCCCTCATCCATGTCATCACCATCTTCACTAGTGGACTCCTCTGGCAAAAGGGAACGTCATTCAGTACTTTACAAACAGCACTGTGGTTGGAATCCCATCCTCTCCTTCGAAGGGAATGTGGACAATCTGTTGTCCAGTGCTGGTCGGAAGGTCACAAAAGTCTCCATGTAACAGCACTTGAGGCCTAATATAGGATCAAACTCCCTTAGCATAACAAGGATGAGATCAAGGCCGTGTCGATGGCAAATACTCTACTTAGATACAACAGTGAAGTTCAAAACGGCTCAAGTTGGGGTTCAATTAATAACATTAAAAAAGTGCATAGTTAAACGCACATTTAGTGAATTCCACATGTAACATTTCTAAACAAGCTTTGAGCACTGTTAGGCATGCTACTCCCTGGGTCAGGAGATATTGTTGGTTTGATTCACCATATGGTACTGTTAACCCTTTCAGCTGGATAGAAATGAGGTGGAGCTTCAGTCATCAATGGGACTTCAAGCACTGGCCCCTATGTAACAGCTCCAGCTGCAGCTTAAATCCAGACTGAGACTGATTACATTGGGAACCACAATGAACCCAGAGAGAATGACCTAGCTCCTTATTCCTTGATACTGTTAACCTTGGTATACAAGTCCAAAGACCCTTGAAGATGACAGCGCAGGTAGATAACATGATTAAAAAGCTAAATGGGATGATGGCCTTCAATAAGGAGTTTCAGAAGGTGTTCTGAGAGATCGGATATAGAAGTATTTGGACAGTCAAGGGATGATTAAGGATAGTCAGCATGGCTTTGTGCGTGGTAGATCATGTTTAACGAATCTTGTACAGTTTTTTGAAGAGGTTACCAAGAAAGTAGATGAAGGAAAGGCTGGGGTGTTGTCTACATGGACTTTAGTAAAGCCTTTGACAAGGTCCCACATGGGAGGTTAGTTCAGAAGGTTCAGATACTAGGCATCCATGGAGAGGCTGTAAACTGGATTTGAAACTGGCTGTGTGGGACAAGACAGAGAGTGGTAGTGGATGATTGTTTCTCAGACTGGAGGCCTGTGACTAGTGGTGTGCCTCAGGGATCTGTGCTGGGACCATTGTTGTTTGTTGTCTATATCAATGATCTAGATGATAATGTGGTAAATTGGATCAGCAAGTTTGCTGTTGACACTAAGATTGGAGGCGTCGTGGACAGCGAGGAAGGCTTTCAAAGCTTGCAGAGGGATCTGGACCAACTGGAAAAATGGGCCAGAAAATGGCAGATGGAATTTAATGCAGACAAGTGTGAGGTGTTGCATTTTGGAAGGACAAATCAAGGTAGGACATACACAGTAAATGGTAAGGCACTGAGGAGTGCGGAGGAACAAAGGGATCTGGGAGTTCAGATACATAATTCCCTGAAAGTGGCATCACAGGCAGACAGGGTTGTAGAGAAGGTTTTTGATATCCATAAATCAAAGTATTGAGTATAGAAGTTGGGATGTTATGGTGAGGTTGTATAAGACATTGGTGAGGTCAAATTTGGAGTATTGTGTGCAGTTCTGGTCACCTAACTATAAGAAGGATATCAGTAAGATTGAAGAGTGCAGAGAAGATTTACTAGAATGTTGCCGGGTCTTCAGGAGTTGAGTGACAGGGAAAGATTGAACAGGTTAGAACTTTATTCCTTGGAGCGTAGAAGAATGAGGGGAGATTTGATAGAAGTTTACAAAATTATCAGGGGTATAGACAGAGTAAATGCGAGTAGGCTCTTTCCACTTAGATTAGGAGAGATAAGTACGAGAGGACATGGCTTTAGAGTGAAAGGGGAAAGGTTTAGGGGAAACATTAGGGGGACGAGCTGCCATCTGACGTAGTAAATGCGGGCTCAATCTTAAGTTTTAAGAATAAATTGGACAGATACATGGATGGGAGAGGTCTGGAGGGTTATGGACTAGGTGCAGGTCAATGGGACTAGCAGAATAAAGTTTCGGCACAGACTAGAAGGGCCGAATGGCCTGTTTTCTGTGCTGTAGTGTTCTATGGTTCTAATAATCAAAGCACTGAATACAAGAGAAAGGGAGGTTATACTCCAACATTATAAACCATTGGTCAGACCTCAGCTGGAATACTGCATGCAGTTCTGGTCCCACACTATAGGAAGGATGTGATAGCACTGAGAGGGTGCAGAGGTGACTTACCAGGATGTTGCCTGTGATGAAGCAATAGTTGAGGTATATAAAATTATGTGGGGTATAGATAGGGTAGACTGCAGGAAACTATTCCCCATATCAGAGGTATATAAATAAGAGAACACAGATTTAGGGTAAAGGATTTAGAGGGGATCTGAGAGGGACCTTCTTCACCCATAGTGGCGAGTAGCTGGAATGCACTACCTGAGAGAGCGGTGGAAGCAGGGTCACTGACAGCATTAAGTAATGTCTGGACAAGCACTTGAATTGCCTTGGCATAGATGGCTTCAGGCCAAGTGTTCGAGGTGGGATTAATTACAGATGGGTGCCCACTGGTTAGCGTGGACTTGAGGGGCCAAATGGCCTATTTCCAAACTGTATCTCTGACGTTACCTTCATCACTGAAAATGGAAATGACTTCCTGTTTTCTTTGTGCTTTTCCCAGTGTTGCATTTCTATTAATCGGCTCATCCTGATCTTCATCCATGGTTTACATTCAGAAATGTAGTATCTGTAAGAAACAGAATTTTTAGCACCTAAAACTCAGCAAAGGAACCAACCAAAGGAAGCTCGTAAAGCTGCAGGGAGGGTAGGGGAGTGTGGGACAACTCTGAGAGGTAGAACCAAAAGCTTTTCAGTTCTGACGAAGGGTCTCCATCCTGAAACGCTGACTCGGTATCTCTTCCCAAGATGAGAACTACTCAGCAGGTCAGTTCGCATGTTTTCTGTTTTTGGTTTACATTCACAGCATCTACATTTCTTTTATTTATCACCCAGGTATGCTGCAGCCTTCAGATCTCAATATCAAATCTATAACTTGCTTTCTCTGTTATATCGGAATAGACCAGCATCTGTTATATTAACTCGTTTCTCTTTCCACAGATGCTGCCTGATCTGCTGTGCTTGTCCAGCATTCTCCTTTCGCTTCAGGTGTCAGCAACATCTCTAACCTACATTTCACAGCCTTTACATCCCTTTGTTCTTTCTCCCTCTCCCTCTCCCCTCAGTAAGCTGTCCGCCAGACAACTCTTTAAGCAGTAGGATCACGTCAGCAACCCTGGCCTCACCCCATCAAAGATATTCCCTCTGTACCACCCCCACTTCCCACCCTCTCTGCAATTATTTTCTCACTGTCCCAGTTCTGAAGGATCTTCAAAATGAAACATTAAGAATTTCTTCTTCTACAGACGTTATCTGAAATTCAGTTTTTCCAACATTTTCCATTACATCAGATTTCCAGCATCTGCACCTTCTTCATATTCTCAATTGATTTTTACTTCGTGTGGGGGAAATGCTGCCTCATTAATTTGATTACATTGTTTTTGAAGGGGATATTGAGAAGGCAGGGTGGTAGACGTTGTCTATATGGACATTAATAAGACTTTTGACAAGGTCCCACATCGCAGGCTGGTCCAGAAGGTTAAGCGCATGGGACCCAAAGCAAGTTGGTTCCAAAACTGACTTGGTGAAAGGACACAGACTGACGATGAAAGGATTTTTCTGTGTTTGGAAACCTGTGAACCTGTGATGTACTGCAAGGATTGGCACTGGGACACGTGGGACCCAGACTGGTGCATGTTGGCACCAATGACATAGGTAGAAAAGGGGAAAAGGTCCTGCGAGTGAGTACAGGGAGTTAGGAAAGAGGCTGAAGAGCAGGACCTCCAAGATAGTAATCTCTGAATTACTCCCAGTGCCATGTGCTAGTCAGGGCAGGATGATAGAGCAGATGAATGAGTGGCTGAGGTACTGGTGCAGAGGGCAGGGTTTTAGGTTCTTGGGTCATTAGAACCTCTTCTGGGGCAAGGGTGACCTGTACAAGGAGGACGGGTTGCACCTTAACTGGAGGGGAACCAATATCCTAGCCGGGAGGTTCACTAGTGCTACTCGGGAGGGTTTAAACTAGTTTGGCAGGGGGATGGGAACCAGAGCACCGGGTCAGAAAGTGGAGGGATTGAGAGGGAGGTAGATGTCAGGGCCAGTAAACACAGGCAGGAGCAAAGTAATAGACACGATGGGACAGACAGTTTGAAGTGTGTATTTGAATCCTACACAGCTCTGGAGCATCTGGACAGTAAAGACACCTACATTAGACTATTGTTTATTGACTACAGCTCTGCATTCAATAGAATAATTCCAAGCAAACTCATCACCAAACTCCAAGACCTGGGACTTAACACCTCCCTCTGTAACTGGATGCTTAACTTACTGACCAACAGACCGCAATCAGTGAGGAGAGGCAGCAATACCTCTGGCATGATTATTCTCAACACTGGTTCCCCACAAGGCTGCGTCCTCAGCCCTCTACTCTACTCCCTATACACTTATGACTGTGTGGCCAGATTCTGCTCTAACTCCATCTACAGGTTTGCAGATGATACCACCATTGTAGGCCTATCTCAAAGAATGATGAGTCGAGGTACAGGAAGGAGATAGAGAGCTTAGTGGAATGGTGTCATGACAACAACCTTTCCCTCAATGTCAATAAAAGAGCTGGTCATTGACTTCAGGAAAGGGGGCAGTGTACATGCACCTGTCTACATCAACGGTGCTGAGATCGAGAGGGTTGAGAGCTTCAAATTCCGGGGAGTGAACATCACCAACAGCCTGTCCTGGTCAAATCACGTAGATGCCACAGCCAAGAAAGCTAACCAGTGTCTCTACTTCCTCAGGAGACTAAAGAAATTTGGTATGTCCCCTTTGACACTCACCAAACTTTTACCGATGCACCATAGAAAGCATCCTATCTGGATGCATCACGGCTTGGTACGGCAACTGCTCTGTCCAGAACCGCAAGAAATGGCAGAGGGTTGTGGTCACAGCCCAGCTCGTCACGGAAACCAGCCTCCCCTCCTTGGACTCTTTACCTCTCGCTGCCTTAGCGAAGCAGCCAGCATAATCAAAAACCCCACCCATCCAGGTCATTTTCTCTTCACTTCCATCAGGTAGAAGATACAGGAGCATGAGGGCACGTACCACCAGGCTTAAGGACAGCTTCTATCCACTGTGATAAGACTATTGAACAGTTCCCTTATATGATGAGATGGACTCTTGACCTCACGATCTACATTGCTGTGACCTTGCACCTTATTGTCTACCTGCACTGCACTTTCTCTGTAGCTGTGACACTTTACTCTGTACTGTTATTATTTTTACCTGTACTACCTCAAGGCACTCTGTACTAACTCAATGTAACTGCACTGTGTAATGAATTGACCTGTACGATCGGTGTGCAAGACAGGTTTTTCACAGTACCTCGGTACAAGTGACAATAATAAACCAATACCAATAGGAGTATTATGGGTAAGGGTGATGAACTTCGAGCATGGATCAGTACATGGAACTGTGATGTTGTGGCCATAACAGAGACTTGGCTGAGAGAGGGACAGGAATGGGTGCTTAATGCACCAGGGTTTCAATGTTTTAGAAAAGATTGGGGGGGGGGGGGCGGGGAGGGGGATGGAGTTGTACTGCTAATCAGGGATTCAGGGACAATATCACAGCTGCACTCAGAGGGGACATAGAGGGCTCGTCCACTGAGTCTATATAGGTAGAACTTAAAATTAAGAAAGGTGCAATCACTCTGATGGGATTATACTACAGACCCCCCCCCCCCCCCCCCCCCCCCGATAGCCACCGGGACGTTGAGGAATAGATATGTAGGCAGATTAGGGAAAGGTGTAAAACTAATGGGGTTGTTGTCATGGGGGACTTCCAACTTCCCCAATATAAACTGGGACCTCCTTAATGTACGAGGTTTAGACTGGGCATAATTTGTTAGGTGTATCCAGGAAATGAATCAATTAATCAATACATCAATAGTCTAACGAGAGGATGGGCCATACTGGACCTGCTGTTGGGTAACGAGCCTGGCCAGGTGACCAACCTTTCAGTGGGAGAACAGTTAGGGAACAGTGACCACAACTCCTTATGTTAAGATCGCTATAGATAAGGATAAGTATGGACCTTGCGGGAGAGTATTAAATTGGAGCAGGGCAAATTATGGGAGCATTAGGCAGGAACTAGGGAGAGTTAATTGGGAACAGCTGTTTTTGGGCATCTGACATGTGGAGGGTGTTTAAAGACCAACTGCACAGAGTGGGACAGGACAGGACAGGGATGTTCCAGTAAGAAGGAAGATAGGTTGGACAAACTTGGGTTGTTCTTTCTGGAGCGGCAGAGACTGAAGGGAGATCTGATAGAGGCTTATAAGATTATGAGAGGCATAGACAGAGTGGACAACCGGTATCTTCTCTCCAGGGTTGAAATGTCTAATACCGGATGGCATGCATTTAAGGTGAGGGGGGAAAGTTCAAAGGAGACGTGCAGGGCAAGTGTTTTTTTTACACAGAGTGGTGGGTGCCTGGAATGCGCTGCCTGGGGTGGTGGTAGAGGCAAATATGATAGGGGCATTCAAGAAGCTCTTAGATAGGCACATGGATGCGAGGGAAATGGTAGGATATGGATATGGTGTAAGCAGAAGGGATTAGTTTAGTTGGGCATTTTATTACTAATATTGTTTCGGTACAACACTGTGGGCCAAAGGGCCTGTCATGTGCTGTTATGTTCTATATGATTAGTGAGTTTGTGGATGACACACAAGTTGGAGGAGTTGTGGATATTGAGGGAAGTTATTTAAGCCTACATCAGGATATAGATCAGATGGAAAGTTGGGTGGAGTGTCGGCAGATGGAAATTAATCCCAGCGTGCTAGGTGATACATTTTCAGAAGTCAAATAGGAGTAGGACAAATACAGTAAATGGTAGGGCACGAAGGAATGTTGATGAACAGAGGGACCTTGGGGTTCAAGTCCAGTTCCCTGAAAATAGGATGGTGAAGAAGGCACATGGTATGCCATAGGTCAGAGCACAGAAAATAAGAATTGGGATGTTATGCTGCAACTTTGCAAAACATTGATTAGACCACAGTGAGCACTGTGTGCAGTTCTGGTCACCACACTGTAAGGATGTTGTTGCACTAAAAGAGTGCAGAGGAGATTTACCAGGAAGACTTTAGCTATAGGGAGAGATTGGATTGGCTGGGCTTATTTTTTCCTGGAATGAAGGAGGCTGAGGGGTGATGTGCTAGAGGGGTGTACAAAATAGTAAGAGGCATAGATATGATGGATAGTCAGAATCTTTTTCTCCATGGTAGGGCATCAAATACAAGAGACCGTAGGTTTAGGGTGAGAGGAAGAAGCTTTAATAGATTTGAGGGGAAAGATTTTTTTTTAATTCAGAAAGTGGGTGATATCTGGAACTCGCTGCCAAAGGAGGTGGTGAAATCAAATACAGTCACTACCTTTAAGAGATATTTAGACTGGCACTTAAATAGGCAAAGTATAGAAGGATACCGACAACGCGGGCAAATGGGATTAGTGTAGATGGGCAAAAAGGTCAGCATGGTCGTGGTGGGCCGAAGGGCCTGGTTCTGTGCTGTGCAACTCCAGGAGCAGGTGAGAGTGGGTGCAGTTAGTGATTCCTTTCCTGACCCCTCAAAGCCCTTTCACCATCTTCAGGGTACAAGTTGGGTGTACGATGGAATACTCTCCACTTAATGACTGTAGCTCCAACTACGCTCTCATGAAGCTCCTTGTCATCCAGAACAAAACAATTCCTCTACATCCCCCCTAAACTTTCATCCCCTTACCGCCAGCCATCATCAGCTTCTCATCTATGGCACTCTGACAGCACCACGCAAAGCTGTGACCTCTACCACCAGGCAGGACAATAGCACCAAGTGCATGGGAACACCTTGACCTGCACGTTCCCCTCCAGGTACACCATCCTCACTCAGAAACGCATTGCCATTGTCACTGGGTCTAAATCCTGGAACTCCCTCCCCAACGGTATTGTGTCTTCACCAGAAGGGTTGCAGTGTTGAAGATGGCAGTTTTCCACCATCTTCTCAAGGGAAATCAGAGATGGGCAATAATATCTGGCCTTGCCAGTGACATCCAGATTCCATAAATGAAGAAAACATTGAGAGTGGATCAAAATTGGTAATAGTTTTAAAGGGAAAATTGCTAGTTATTTGAAAAGGTGCTGGATTAGATACATCTTTGAAAGCATGACACCATGGCTGAATAAACCCACCCTGTCTTCAGTGCTCTGTGGTTTCATGAATCAAAGTCAATTCCAGGAAATCAAATAGGATTTTACAAAATTTGATTACAAGCACTCTTTCTACTTATAAACAAATCTTTCTCAATACATATAAACAAAACATGCAGACACTGTACTTTCACAACACTGTCACAAGTATTTCAGGAACATGTACTGATGAGTATGTGAATTAGGCAAGGTAATTTTTAAAAAGAACATGGATTATGTAGTTTGAGCCAGTGTGATACGTGTGACATTCTCAGGAGCAGCAGGTGGCTTGGCCAATGGCAGCTAAAAGTACCACATAACAGACGTTAGCAAAACTAAAGCCCATAGGATTGAAGGAACAGTAGTCTTATTGATACAGGGCTGGCCAAGGGATAGAGAACAGTGGTGAATGGCTGATAGGAGAGAAATTTACAAGGATATTCTTGAAAAGTTCATATCAGGACTAGTTCTCTTTATAAAATATATCTAGCGTTTAGATTGTACCTGCATAGCATGAGTTTGTAGATGTATAAAACTCAGAAATGCTGTAACAATGAGGTGAATAGTAACAAGGTTAAGGAACCGTAGACAGACTGTTGTGTGAAAGGTGATGAATTGCAGCAAAGTGTGACGTGATTAATCTTGATAGGAAGAAAAAGGAGTTGCAACAAAAACGAAATGGCTCAATTTTAGAGGTGCAGAAAGGAAACAGGGTTCATGGACACAAGTCTTTGAGGGTTGCAAGAAAAGTTAGAAAGGCTGTTTTAATAAGTGATCCTTGACTTTACAGAAATTAGGCATAGCATACTACATGTTATTATAGCTTTATTTACACTATTTAGATCTCAGCTGCAGAACTAAGCCCAAATATAGGCAGTGCGCTTTACTGAGGATGTAGAGGCAGTTTACAAGAATGGTCCCAGGGATGAGCCACTTCAGTTCTATGGAGAGAAAGGACCAGCCAAGGTTGTTTTCCTCACAAGATCACAAGACAAAGGAGCAAAAGTAGGCCATTTGGCCCATCGAGTCTGCTCCATGAGCTAAACTAATACTATTCCTATCTAGGCCCAATTTCCGGCCTTATCCCCATATCCCTTGATACCTCGACTAATTAGATACCTATCTATCTCCTCAAATGCCTCCAATTATCGGGCCTCCACCACTGTACGTGGCAAAGAATTCCATAAATTCACTACCCTCTGGCTAAAGAAATTTCTCCTCATCTCTGTTTTAAACCTGTACCCTCTAATTCTAAGATTGTGCCCTCTGGTCCTGGACTACCCACCAAGGCCGAGCTGTTTCCCTTGGTGGGTGAGTCCAGGACCAGAGGGCACAATCTTAGAATTCTAATGTTTCTATGAGGTCCCCTCTCATTCTTCTGTTCTGTACTCCAATGAGCACAGTCCAAGAGCCGACAAACGCTCATCGTATGTAAGCCCTTTCATTCCGGGAATCATCCTCGTAAATCTCCTCTGAACTCTCTCCAACATCAGTACATCCTTCCTAAGATATGGGGCCCAAAACTGCACACAGTATTCCAAATCAGGCCTCACCAGTGCCCCATAGAGCCTCATCAACACTTCCTTACTTTTATACACCAACATAGCATTCGCTTTCCTTACCGCCGATCCGACCTGGTGGTTAACCTTTAGGGTATCCTGCACGAGTACCCCCATGTCCCTTTGTACTTCTGTACTTTGAATTTTCTCCCCATCTAGATAATAATCTGCCCGTTTATTTCTGTTTCCAAAGTGTACAACGGCACATTTCTTAACATTGAATCTCATCTGCCATTTCTTTGCCCATTCTCCTAAACTATCTAAGTCTCTCTGCAACCTTCCTGTTTCTTCAATACTCCCTACTCCTCCACCTATCTTGGTATCATCTGCTGAGGTTAAGAGGAAACTTATTAGAGGTGTTCAAAATCATGATGGATGTTGATAGAGTAAAAAAGGAAGTGTTTTTGAGCAGCAGGTTCAGTAACAAGAGGACACAGGTTCAAGATGATTGACCACAGGAGAAAAGACTTTTACATAAAGAATTATGGCCTAGAATGCAGCCTTGAAAGGGTGGTGGAACTGGACGATTGAACATATTTGTAGGTTGGATGTGAAAGAGCAGAGAAACAGGGCTTAACTGGAGCGCCTACACTGGGTCTGGGCACTTTCACAGGCACACGGAGCCAGGGCATCTCCTCCTCCTCCTCCCCCTCCACCAGTGTCACAACTCCACCACAGGACATCCTCACCTCACTGAAGGAGATCGCTGCCTGTGATTACTCACTGACTGCATTACCACCCTATCAACAATGGTTGAAGAAGAAACAAGTAGTCCTTGGTCACTTTGATCAACCAGTTCCTAACTTCCTGCGAGCACAGGATCAGACTGAGGAGAATATGAAGGCTGAAGCAAGGACAGAATGGAATTAGAGTGGATGCAGGAAGTGAAGGGAACATGGGATTAAATGGGGTGGGATATCAAAGGGAGTGGGGAGTACAGGATTAGATTGAGTGGGGTATCACAGGGAGGGAGAGTAGAGTCGTACTGCACAGAAACAGGCCCTTCGGCCCAACTCGTCCATGCCAACCAAGTTATCAACCAGTCCCATTTGACTGTAATTGGCTCATATCCCTCTAAACCTTTCCCATCCATGTACCCATCCAAACATCTTTTAAATGTAATTGTACTCAACTCTACCACTTCCTCTGGCAGCTTGTCCCACATACCACCCCCCCCCCCCATCCCTTGTGTGAAACAGTTGCCCCTCTGGACTCCTTTAAATTTTTCCCCTCTCACTGTAAGCCTATGCCTTCTAGTTTTACACTCCCCTACCCTGGGAAAAAGACTGTGACCATTAACCTAATCGATGCCCCTCATGATTTTATATCCCTCTATAAGGTCACCCCTCAACCTCCTACCCTCCAGGGTGAACAGTCCCAGCCTATCCAATCTCTCATAACTCCAGTGTGGTAACATCCTGATGAAAATTTTCTGCACTCTTTCCAGGTTAACATCTTTCCAATAGCTAAGTGACCAGAACTTCACACAATAGTCCAAGTGTGGGCTCAACAACATCACGTACAGTTGTAGCACGATGCTCCAACACTTGTACTCAATGCCCCGACCATGCCAAATGCCTTCTTCACCACCCTGTCTACCTGTGTTGTCAGTTTCAGGGAACTACTTGTACCCCTAGGTCTCTGCTCTCCAGCCCTACCGTTTACTGTGCAAGTCTGCACTGGTTTAACTTCAAAATGCAACAATGCACTCATCCGCGTTAAATTCCATCTGTTATTCCTTGGACCACTTTCCCAGTTGATCTAGGTCCTGTTGTAACCTTAGACAACCCTCTTCACTGCCCACTGCACCACCAGTTTTGGTATTATCCGCAAACTTATTAATCATGTCAAATATATACTCATTCAAACTGTTAATATAGATGAGGAACAGCAGATGACCCAGCACCAATCCCTGCTGCACACCACTGGTCACAGGCCTCCGATCTGAATAACAACCCTCCACTACCTCCCTCTGCCTCCTTCCACTAAGCCAAGTTTGTATCCAGTTGGCCAGCTCACCCTGGATCCCATGTGATCTAACTTTCCGGACCAGCCACTCATGCAGGACTCTGTCAAACGCCATGTAGACAATGCCATTGTATACAATCTCTCGTCTACAATAAAGTCGATGTGGACAACCTCTACCACCCAACAACTGTCTTCATCATCTCTTCAAAGAACCCAATCAGATTAGTGAGACACAATTTCCCATGCACAAGGCCATGCTGACTATACCAATTCAACCCTTGCCTTTCCAAATGCAGGTAGATCCTGTCTCTCAGAATCCCCTCCAGTAACTTTCCCACCATTGATGTTAGGCTCACTGGCCTGTAGTTCCCTGACTTGTCCTTCCAGCCCTTCTTACATAAAGGCACAAAATCTCAGGAGAGTGGGATTAGCCAGATGCTCTAGGGTACCGGGAATGACGGGCAAATGTCACTAGACTGAGAGGAATACTGAAAGGTACAGAGAGGGAGGAAAGAGAATTATTAGACTGGGAGGGATATTTAAGATACGGGGAATGCTTAGGATATTTAAGGACTAGACTGCATGCCTCACATTCACAGAATTGGTAGGACTAATGTCAAGAGGCAGTACACTCTTAAGGGCAAGACCCTTAACAGTGTTGAAGAGCAGAGAGACCTTAGGGTGCAAGTCCATGACTCATTGAAAGTGGCTACACAGGTAGACAGGGTGGTTAAGAAGGCTTATGGAATGATTGCATTTATTAATTGGGGTATTGAGTACAGGAGTCAAGATGTTATGATACATCTCTATAGAACTCTGGTTAGGCCATATTTAGAGTATTGCGTGCAATTCTGGTCACCTCACTATAGGAAGGATGTCGAGGCTTCAGAGAGGGTGCAGAGGAGGTTTACTAGGATGCTGCCTGGATTAGAGGGCATGTGCTATCAGGAGTGGCTGGACAAACTTGGGCTCTTTTCTCTGGAGTGTCGGAGGCTGAGGGGTGATCTGTTGGAAGTGTATAAAATTATGAGGGGCATAGATAGGGAGGACAATATCTTTTTCCCATTATTGAGCGATTCAATACCAGAGGGCATGCATTTAAGGTGAGAGGGGGTAGGTTCAGAACAGACGCGAGGGGTACGTTTTTTACTGAGAGAGTGGTGGATGCCTGGAATAAGTTGCCTGATAGGGTGGTGGAGGCAAACTCATTGGGGGCTTTTAAGAAGGGCTTGGATGGGCACGTGAATGAGAGGAAAATAGAGGGATATGGGCATTCTGTAGGTAGGAGGGAGTAGCTACGTCAGCCCAACATTGTGGGCCGAAGGGCCTGTTCTGTGCCATACTGTTCTATGTTCTTATGTAATTGTGCAATTATAAGATCTCCAGTGATCAGTCTAATGGAAGCTGAGCCAGTGGGTCCTCGGCCTGGCTTCCTGAATGGGAATATTCCTGCAATATCCAGTTTGAGATTCTATCCTTGTGTCTGGAGGCAGCGTCTGATATGGTTTAAAATCAGGATGAAATAATTTAGAGAACATGCTTATCAATGGTGGAGACAACCTAGAGGAATGAATGGAAGAACAGAGACACAAGAAACTGCAGATGCTGGAATCAGGAGCAACACACAATCTGCTGGGGGGAACTCACCGGGTTGAGCAGCACCTGTGGGGGTAAGGACATCGAATTTTCGGGTTGAAACCCTGCATCAGGACTAACATCTGTACCAGTCATCACAAGGCACTGAAGATTACAGACCTACTCCAGGGTTTGCAGTTCCACTGGTGAGTGAAACATTTGTCATAGAGTCATAGGAGTTGTACATCACAGAAACAGGCGCTTCAGCCCAACTCGTCCATGCCAACCATGGTGCCTCCCTGAGCTAGTTCCATTTGCCCAGCTTTGGCCTATTTCCCTCGAAACCTTTCCAATCCACATACCTGAGGTTTACAGAATCACAGAAATTTTACACACAAAGCCACAGAAATCGCACTCGCCATCAACAACCAAGGCCTTCAAGGCTATGGCACTGCCAGTGCTCATCCAAGTAGTGAGTTTGCAGATGCAAAAGTTGGTGCTGTTGTGGATAGTGAGGAAGGTTGTCCAAGCCTACAGCAGGATATAGAGCAGATGGAAAGTTGGGCAGAGCATTGGCGGATGGAATTTAATCCTGACAAGTGCAAGGTGATGCATTTTGGGAAGTCAAATAAGGAAAGGACATATACAGCAAATGGAAGGGAACAGAGCGACCTAGGAGTCCAAGTTCATAGTTCCCCTGAGAGTGGCAACACAGATTGACAGTGGTGAAGGTGGCATGTGGCATGCTTGCTTTCATAGGAATGTCTGATTATGTCTTTTTTTGCAGTCTCTTGCTTTTGCACAGTTTTTTCTGCTGTATGGTATATTTTATGTTGTGTGTGTTGCCTGTACCTACGTGCCTGTGATGTTGCTGCAAGTTTTTCATTATATTGCACGTCACCGAACTTGTGCGCATGACAATAAACTTGACGTGACTAGAATATAAGAGCTGGGACATTATGTTGCAACTTTACAAAACACTTGTGTGCTCTTGGTGTACACTTGTGTGCAGTTGTGGTCATCACACTATAGGAAGGATGTGGTTGCACTGAGAGAGTGCAGAGGAGATTCATCGAGATGTTCCCTGGATTGGAGGACTTTAGTCACGGAGAGAGACTGGGTGGGCTGTATATGTCCTTTCCTTATTTGACTTCCCAAACTGCATCACCTTGCATGTCAGGATTAAATTCCATCTGCCAGTGCTCCACCCAACTTCCCGTCTTATTTTCCCTGGAGTGAAGGAAGCCAAGGGGTCACCTGATAGAAGGATATAAATTATGAGATTAGATAGTCAAAATCTTTTTCCTATGGTGCGGATATCAAAAAGAGGGCCTGGATTTAAGGTGAAAGGAATTTTAAAGAGGATCTGAGGGATGTTTTGTTCCAGACAGAGGGTGGGTGATATCTGGAATGGGCTGCCAGGGGAGGTGGTGGAATCAGATACAATCAGTATGTTTAAGAGGAATTTAGACAGACACTTAACTAGGCAAGGTGCAGAATGATACGGTCCTTATGTGGGGAAATGGGATTAATGTAGATGGTCAATAATGCCAGCATGGACATGACGGGCTGAAGGGCCTGAGTCTGTGCTGTATGAATCTACTCTTTAAAGGTGATGAGGGCTTTGCCTCCACCATCCTTTCAAGCAGCATATTCCAGTTCACCACGACTGTCTTTTCCTCAATCCCCATCGTCATTCCATAAATTTCCTTAAGCACTCCTGTTACTGACCTCTCTAGTAAGGGCAATAGGTCTGCCTACCCAGGCTAGCAAAGCCTCCCAATTTTATATACTGCAATTAAATCTCCACTCAATCTGTTTTTCCAAAGGCAACAATCCAAACCTCACCAATCTCCTTTCATAACCAAATTTCAGCTGGGACAGGTAACATCTACTTTCAAAATTCCTCAATATTGACTACGTTTATCTCACTGAATTCTTATTCCCATCTCTTTCGGTTTCTATAGGCCCTCTGATATGAATAAATGTACAAAGTATTAAGAACAACCCATTATCTCCTGCCCCATACATTTTGTCCTCTCATTCCTGTATTAATCTCTTGTTTTCATACATTAAACTTGTTTGCATTTAACTGCTATTGCTTTTGCATTGAGTTCTGTGCCTTCCTCACTGCAGAACCTGAAAGCTGACATAAGCTTCAGAACTGAATGAGTGCTGCAGTGCCAGAGGAGCCATCTTTCAGATGAAATGTTATACAGAGACCCTGCACGCTATTTTAATTAGGAGTTTTGCCAGTGACCTTCTCATGAATTGATCCCTCAACCAATACCACAAAAACAAATAAACTTATCATTGATTTAATTATTGTGGGTGGAATAATAATGTGCACAATTTAGCTTGTGTAGACTAGGACTTTATTCCCTGTAACGTCGGAGATTGAGGGGGAACCTGAGAGAGGTATACCAGATCATGAGGGGCACAGACAGGGTGAAAGAACATTGACTTTACCAGGGAGGGGGAGCTAGAAACAAGAGGGCATAGGTTTAACATCAAAGATGAGAGATTTAAAAGGGACATCAGGGGCAGCTTCTTCACACAGAGGGTGGTGCGTGTTTGAGGTGGGCAAATTAGCAACATTTATAAGCTATCTAGATAAGTACACGGATAGGGGAATAATATTGTGCATATGTGGAGGGCTACGGGCCTATGCAGGCAGACGGGACTAGCTGCTGGGCAACACAGTCAGCATGGATGAGTTGGGCTAAAGGGCCTGTTTCCATGCTGTATCACTCTTTAACAGACAGAAGAGATTAAGATCGTGGATCCTTCTCAGAATGGCAAACTGTGACTATGGGGTACTGCAGATATTGATGCTTGATATTTCCTTATGACACGAGAGGAGGCCATTCAACCCATTGAGTTCATGCTGGCTCTCACAGCAATTCCATTCCTCATATTTTTCTGTAATCAATTTTCTCACACATACCCATTAGCAACCCAATTCTCCCACCAACCATTGGAGATAACTTACAGTAGCCAATTAACAATGCAACCCAGCACATCCTTGTCCAAAACAATTCATAATCTACATTGGCTAGGGAATCAAATATAACATTTCCAAGCTTGCTGATGATACAAAACTAAGTGGGAATGTAAATGGTGATGAGGAGACAGATGTGTTTCTAGGGGATATAGTCAAGCTGTGTAAGTGGGCAACAACACGGCAGATGGAACAGTGTGTGGAAAATGTGAGGTAAATGTTGAAGGAAAACACAAACACAGTATTTTTAAAATGGTGAGAGACTGGGAGTCCTAGTACACAAGTCACTGACAACTAACATGTTAATGTAGCAGGCAATTGGGAAGGCAAGTAGTGTATTGGCTGTTATTGCAAAAGGATTTGAGTACAAGAATAAAGGTGTCTTACTTCATTTACATAAGGCCTCAATGAGACCACATCTAAAATACTGTGCACAATTTTGGTTTTATTACCTGAAAAACAAGTCAATCATAAAAAGGAAGCAAGCTTATACTTGCTATGGAGGGAGTGCAACATCCCAGAATGGTTCCTGGGATGGCAGGTCTGTCAAATGAGGAGAGATTGAGTAGGCTGGGCCTCTACTGTCCAGAGGTTAGAAGAATGAGAGGTGACCACATTGAAACATTCAAACTTCTTAGCAGGTTCAACAGGCTGGATGTGGAGAAGATGTTCCCCTAGTTGAGGAGGCTAGAACTATGGGGCACCATTTGAGAATAAAGGGAAGGCCATTAAGGACTGAAATAAGAACTTTCATCAGATCTTTGGAATTCTCTATGACCGTCAGCTGTAGAGGCTCAGTCGGTGACTGTATTCAAGACAGACAGAGATTTCTGGGTCTCTGAGGTAATAGATCAGCCATGATCTTGTTGAATGGAATAGCAGGCTCAGGGGGCTGGATGGCCTACTTCTGTATTTCATCTGCTTCGTTTGTCTTATGCTACCAGCAATTTTCAAAGGGGTAATTGAATAATATGTGCAGCATTATTTTAAGAGCTGTAGATCAGTTTCACAAAGAGACAGCACAGATTCCTTTTGAGCTGCAAGATTTTGAACTTACAGTAGAACAACAAATTTCACATCATCTGCCAGTGATGATAAATCTGATTCTGAAGGATTGTACATTTTGTTACAGAGAATATACATGAGTGAAACAGGCCATTCGGCCAGCCTATGCTGTTCCTCCTCTCAACCCACTGCTTCACATCTGCCTAATCATTACCATTTCCTTTCGGAAAATACAGGACACATGAAGATTATTGGTGCAGTACAGGGTTGGATTTCACGGAGATCCAAGGTGGAAGTCTGTAGACAGTTCGCACGAATAAGCTGCCTGCATGCAGGAATGAGCCCACTGTGTGTGAGTGAGTGTGAGTGTGTGAGAGAGAGAGAGAGAGAGAGTGAGTGTGTGAGTGTGAGAGAGTGTGAGTGTGTGTGTGTGTGAGAGAGTGAGTGTGAGTGAGAGTGTGAGTGTGTGAGAGAGTGAGTGAGTGTGTGTGTGAGTGTGTGTGAGTGTGAGAGAGAGTGAGTGTGAGTGAGAGAGTGTGAGAGTGTGTGTGTGTGAGAGAGAGTGAGTGTGAGAGAGTGAGTGTGTGTGTGTGTGGGAGAGAGAGTGAGTGTGTGTGTGAGAGTGAGTGTGAGAGTGTGAGAGAGAGTGAGTGTGAGTGAGAGAGTGTGAGAGTGTGTGTGTGTGAGAGAGAGAGACTGAGTGTGAGTGTGTGTGAGTGTGAGAGGCCCCCATGGCAGAGGCAGGGGCATGTTCCAGGGCTGCGGACCTGGGGCCGGGCCTGGGCCCGTACCCGAGGCCGTTCCTGGGGCCTGGCCCTGGACTGGAGCCGAGGCCGTACCAGGAGCCCGAAGGTCCGCATGGGTTCTCCTTCCCTCGGCGCCCCCACCACCCCGGGCTGGCCGACGGAGCCACAGGCGCTGCTGCGAGCGCGTCCGCTCTGTCAGCCGGGCGGCGTAGGCCGCAGGCTGCGCCCTGACCCCAGCAGCGCAGTGGCCCGGCCCCCGCTCGCTCCCCCACTCCCCGGGCGGCCGCCTCGCCCGCTCCCACTCACATCTCGCCGCTCCCGGTCCAGCGTCCCGGGTCTAGAAGCTCCCGGGCCGCTTGGTCCGCCTGTCAGACGCCTCACGACCCTCAGCGAACGCAACACCGAACAGGGCGACCGGAGAGAGCCGAGCGCCGCCGGAGAGAGCCGAGGCCGGCCGAGCAACGCCGAGCGCCGCCGGAGAGAGCCGAGGCCGGCCGAGCAACGCCGAGCGCCGCCGGAGAGAGCCGAGGCCGGCCGAGCAACGCCGAGCGGGCCCGCCGGAGAGAGCCGAGGCCGGCCGAGCAACGCCGAGCGGGCCCGCCGGAGAGAGCCGAGGTCGGCCGAGCAACGCCGAGCGGGCCCGCCGGAGAGAGCCGAGCAACGCCGAGCGGGCCCGCCGGAGAGAGCCGAGGTCGGCCGAGCAACGCCGAGCGGGCCCGCCGGAGAGAGCCGAGGCCGGCCGAGCAACGCCGAGCGGGCCCGCCGGAGAGAGCCGAGGTCGGCCGAGCAACGCCGAGCGGGCCCGCCGGAGAGAGCCGAGCAACGCCGAGCAACGCCGAGCGCTGGACTACTTACAGTTGACCTGAACTGGACTGGGATGGGGTTTCACCAGCTCCTCGCCCCTTCAGGACGGCCCACGCTGTTGGACAAGCAATCCAACGCTTGAAGTGCATTCACCTTTGGGCTGTGGGAAGAGCCGTATCCACAGTCTCTCAGTTTTAGCCTTGAGAGGCAAACATTGCCCAGGACATGGAGCAGGACCCCTTTAAATGGAGACCGTGGGAGCTCTAAAAATAAAGATGCAAAACCATCTAACTGGCGAGAATGCAGAGCTCTGAGATGCAAACGAAAGACAACATAGGAGGAGGCCACTTAGTTCCTCAAGACTGCCCCCACCATTCAACACAATAATCCCAAGCAAGCTTGTCACCAAACTCCGAGACCTGGGACTCAACACCTCCCTCTGTGACTGGATCCTTGACTTTCTAACAGGCCGCAATCAGTGAGGATAGGCAGCAATACCTCCGGCACGATTATTCTCAACACTGGTGCCCCACAAGGCTGCGTCCTCAGCCCTCTACTCTACTCCCTATACACTCATGACTGTGTGGCCAGATTCTGCTCTAACTCCATCCACAAGTTTGCAGATGATACAACCGTTGTAGGCCGTATCTCAAACAGCGATGAGTCGGAGTACAGGAAGGAGATAGAGAGCTTAGTGGAATGGTGTCATGACAACAGCCTTTCCCTCAATGTCAACAAAAGACCTGGTCATTGACTTTAGGAAAGGGGGCGGTGTACACGCACCTGTCTACATCAATGGTGCTGAGGTTGAGAGGGTTGAGATCTTCAGGTTCCTGGGAGTGAACATCACCAACAACCTGTCCTGGTCAAATCACGTAGATACCACCGCCAAGAAAGCTCATCAGCGCCTCTACTTCCTCAGGAGGCTAAAGAAATTTGGTTCGTCCCCTTTGACTCTCACCAACTCTTACCGATACACCATAGAAAGCATCCTATCTGGATGTATCATGGCTTGGTATGGCAACTGCTCTGCCCGGGACCGCAAGAAACTGCAGAGAGTTGTGGACACAGCCCAGAGCATTATGGACACCAGCCTCCCCTCCTTGGACTCTGTCTTTACCTCTCGTTGTCTTGGTCAAGCAGCCAACATAATCAAAGACCACACCCACCCTGGACATTCTCTCTTCTCTCCCCTTCCATCGGGTAGGAGATACAGGACCACTGTGATAAGACTATTGAACGGCTCCCTTATACAATGAGATGGACTATGACCTCACGATCTACCTTGTTGTGACCTTGCACCTTATTACACAGCACTTTCTCTGTAGCTGTGACACTTTACTCTGTACTGTTATTGTTTTTACCTGTACTACATCAATGCACTCTGTACTAACCCAATGTAACTGCACTGTGTAATGAATTGACCTGTACAATCGGTTTGTAAGACAAGTTTTTCACTGGACCTCGGTACAAGTGACAATAATGAACCAAAACAAATATGATCATGGCTGATCTACACTGGCCTCAAGTCCTCTTCTGTGCCAGTTTCCCATCACTCTCACTTCCTCGACCTTTAAAATCTTAATCTAAGACCCATATATACTTCTAGTAATCCAGCCACCACAGTTCTCTGGGGTAGAAAAATCCGGGGATTCATTACCCTCTGGGTGTCCCAGTACATGATTTGCAAAAGGCAAGTGTGTAGATACAGCAAGTAACAGGGAAATGGGAGAGCAATGGGAAATTGTATATCAGGATTAAGAAGATAGCAGAGTGGGAGTTGGAAAAGGGAGTGGGGGTCTTGAATAGGGATAGAGCACAGCCGAGTTGTGAACATGGAGATGGGAGTCAGGAACTAGGAGATAGAATGGGGAGATAGAGCACAGAACAGTACAGCACAAGAACAGGCCTTTCGACCCACAATGTCTGGGCCAAGCATGATGTCAAATTAAACTAATCCCTTTTGCCTGCACATGATCCATACCCCTCCATTCCCTGCCTATTCATGTGTCTATCTAAAAACCTCTTAAACACCACTATCGTATCTGCTTCCACCACCACCCCTGGCAGCCTGTTCCAGGCACCCCTCACACTCTGTGTACAAAAAAATCCCCGTACATCTCAGTTCTGGTCGCCTCATTATAGGAAGGATGTGGAACCTTTAGAGAGGGTGCAGAGGACATTTACCAGGATGTTGTCTGGATTGGAGAGCCTGTCTTATGAGGATAGGTTGAGTGAGCTAGGGCTTTCCTCTTTGGAGAGGAGGAGGATGAGAGGTGACTTGATGGAGGTGTACAAGATGATAAGAGGCATAGATCGAGTGGACAGTCAGAGACTTTTTCCCAGGGTAACAATGGCTAACACGAGGGGACATAATTTTAAGATGATTGGAGGAAGGTATAAGGGGGATGTCAGAGGTAAGTTTTTTTACACAGAGAGTGGTGGGTGTGTGGAACGCACTGCTGGCGGAGGTTGTGGGGGCAGATACATCAGGGACATTTAAGAGACTCTTAGATAGACACATGAATGAGAAATGGAGGGCTATGTGGGAGGGAAGGGTTAGATAGATCTTAAAGCAGGATAAAATGTCGGCACAACATTGCGGGCTGAAGGGCCTGTATTGTGCTGTA
The DNA here is from genome assembly GCF_009764475.1 of Pristis pectinata. Lineage (NCBI taxonomy): Eukaryota > Metazoa > Chordata > Chondrichthyes > Rhinopristiformes > Pristidae > Pristis > Pristis pectinata. The sequence goes on from NC_067418.1 coordinate 976,851, forward strand.
ATGTACTATGTTCTATGTAAACTTCCCCCCTCACCTCAGAGCTGTGCCCTCTAGTATTTGACATTTCTACTCTGGGAAAACAATTCTGTCTACCCTATCTATGCTTCTCATAATTTTATAAACCTCTATCAGATCTCCCCTCAGCCTGCGACACTCCAGAGAAAACAACCCAGGTCTGTCCAACCTTTCCTTATAGCTCATACCCTCTAATCCAGGCAACATCCCAGAAAACCTCCTCTGCACCCTCTCCAAAGCCTCCACACGCTTCCTGTAATGGGGCGACCAGAATTACAAACAATACTCCGTGCAACCTCATTGAAGTTTTATGCAACTGCTTCATGGCTTCCTGACTCTTGTGGTCCTAGTGATGAAGGCAAGCATGCCACACACCTCCTTTACCACCCTCTCTGTTTGTGTGGCCACTTTCGGGGAGCTGTGGGCTTGGACCGGAAGATCCCTCCGTACAGCAATGCTCCCAAAGTGCACCACTTCACACTTGGCAGGATTAAACGCCATCTTTCAATTGAAGTGGATCAGCTGGAGAGACACAATGTTGTGTCACACAGGGAGAGGAGGGAGTGGGAAGCTCCTGTCACAGTCACTCCAGAGGCAGTGAGGTGATATGGTGACTATAAGGACACAGTAAATCATTGTAAAGGGGTTTACAAACAGATGGAGTATATTGATCACTGAGTGCAGTTCATTTGTTTGCCTGTTTTTTGTTGCTCATTGCTGGCCTGTCAGCAGATGAACAGCACATGTCCCCGTCTCCCTGTCTGTGTTACTACAGCTAACCGTTGGGAGTGGCTGGGATGGTGGGCAGGCAGAGGGAGGTGGGGGTGAACCTTTCTCTCAGCAACCACTGTTACACCCCAATCTTATAGTCACAGAGTCATACAGCACAGAAACAGGCTGTTCGGCCCAACTTACCAATGCCAACCGGGATGTCCATCTAAGCTCATCCCAGTTGCTGTATTTAGCCTGTGTCCCTCTAAACGTTCCCATCCATGTACCTGTCTACTTCAATTAAATGTTGTCAATGTACCTGCCTCACCCGCTTCCTCTGGCAGTTTGTTCCATACGCTCACCACCCTCTGTGTGAAAAACTTGCTTCTCAGGTCCCTTTTAAATCTCTCCCTTCTCACCATAAACCTGTGCCGTCTAGTTCCTCATTCCCCAACCCTGGGACAAAGTTCACCTGGGAGATGCAAGGGCCGTTGCACACTGCGGTGAGGCAGTGTTGGTTGACTCCGATTTCCACCCATTGCCCAGCTCCAGCTACCTGTTGGCTCTGCGTGAAGGGGAGGTGTGAGGATACCTGCGCACAACACCAGAAATGTTCAGCCAGCATGTTACCTTCCTGCCACACTCTTACTCCAAGGTTCCCCTCGTTCAGGAGCCAAGACAAATCAATCATCATATTGGAGAGTGGAATGGCCTCCTCGTCCTACAAACTTCTGATGTTCCTGACTTCAAATAATGAGTATTTTGGGAATGCCATACCTGTACCGTGTAAATCATTCTCAGCATGTGAACTTGTCCTGATTCTGGGAAAGACTCAGAGACGATCAGATGCCGGACTGAGTATATCTGTCCGGTGCTATTTCAGTCCAGGAATGCGTTTGGAAGCACTGGGAATATTTCCTCCATTCCTCTGCACAATGTTGGGTCTTTAAAGGTCCTTGGGAATTTCCTGTGCCGACATTTCCAAAGACAAACACATGCTGAATCCGCTGTTATTGACTGTGCATGTTCTCTGGGATCCTGGTGTTCTGAGCTTTCAGTTGCTGAGAGATCTGGCAGCCATAGTGAGCAGGGCAGCCAAGCGCAGCCACTGTCCCAGCCCGGCCCAGCGGTGCTGGTGTCCCTGCAACAGCCCCCGACACTGAGCACTGACCTCTGCTCCTTAAGCAACTACCGCCATCGAGCTGGGGCTCCGTGCTGGATTAATCCCTCCGCAGAGATTCCTCCACTAAAGGCAATATTCTGTCTTTAATTATCACATGCAGAGCTTCAAGAGATTGTCCCAACCTGGTGCCAGCTCTGGCACTATCATTACAGTCTGCAATTTTGGCACACGCTGATGTTACTGAGGGATTATGGCAGGGGTCCGGACGACCTTCTTTCACCTTCTGAGGTGCTGTTCTCAGCGCCCAGCTACAGGCATGCTCTGTCCCTGCTTGCCCTGAGAGGGGCTTCTGAGCTGCCTTCTGAAACCGCTGCCAGTTCCCTGCAGCCAGTCGGCAAGTTGCAGCTCGGCTGGAGCCAGAGAGGACAACAGATTTCCTTTCCCTGAAAAACATCAGTGAACCAGATGGGTGTTTATAAACAGTCCAGCTTTTAATTGAATTAAGATGCTAAGCTGCTCCAGTAGGATCTGAACTCGTGTACTCTGGACAGGGATCACTGGACCTATTAGCTCCGTCCACCTGCTGGCATCAAGGTTCGGATCCATCTTACACTGCTGGGTGTCCCAGTCCCATGGAAGGTGGTCATCCTCCGTGTGTGAGGCTGGGAACACAGTCTCCGCATGTTGGGGGAGCACCTGTAGGAGACCAGAGCCTGGATGGAGACCACTGGCTCAGGGGAACGGTGGCACAGCAATTGGTGGCACTGTTCCATGGCTCCAGTGATCCAGGTTCCATCCTGACCTTCGGTGCTGTCTGTGTGGAGTTTGCATGTTCTCCCTGTGACTGTGTGGGTTTCCCCCGGGTGCTCCGGTTTCCTCCCACATCCTAAAATAGTTCTGATACGTTAGTGGCTGCTAATAGTGGCTCAGTGTAGGTGAGCAGCAAAAGAGTTGGTGTAGACACAAGTGGAGCGGGAGGAACTCAGTGGGTCGGGCAGCCTCTGTGGGGGAGAGGAGTCATCGACGTTTTGCATCGATAAAGCAGGCACAACCCGAATCACTACAATATCGCAACACCATGACCACTTTGCACTAAAATGGACTTTTTTTGTTCTATTTGTGCTCTTTCTTGTAAAAATTGTGTATAATTTATGTTTAATTTGTGTTTTTCTTGTGAATGCTGCTGATCTGATGCTGTGTGCCCGTGATGCTGCTGCAGGTAAGTTTTTCATTACACCTGTGCGCACACAGACTGTGCAGATGACAATAAACTCAGCTTTGACATCTTTGACTTTGAAACCCTGTCCCAGGTTGAGTTGATGGGCCTGTGAGAGAGAGGATATTGGGGATGGGGGGTGTACAGGGAAATCTGAAGAGGGGGATTGGGACCAACAAATCACAAGAAGTGAGCAGGCAGGGGCAGCAAATGGTCAGGAAGGCAAATGCGGTGGGTGCCTGGAACGGGCTGCCAGGGGTGGGGTGGAGGCAGATATGACAGAGGTGTTTAAGAGGCTCTTAGACAGGCACATAGATGTGCGGAGAATGGACGGAGATGGGCATTGTGTAGGCAGAAGGCATTAGGTATCATTAGCTTAAATAGTTCAGCACAACATGATGGGCCGAAGGGCCTGTTCCTGTTCTATATTCTATGAATTGGCACTGGTGAAGGAATAATGTTCTGAGCAATGGGAAGAGCGTTGGGGGAACAGGACAGATGGGTCACTTTGCAAGGATTCAATGGGCCTAAAGCTCTCCTGTTCTGTAATGTGTATGAGTGCTGCAGAGTTGGAACTCCTGGTGTGAGATAGAGAGCAATACAGCACGGAGACAGGCCCTTTGGCCCAACTGGTCTATGCTGACCAAGATTCCCATCTGTTAGTTCCATTTGCCCTCATCTGGCCCATATCCCTGAACGTTTCCTATCCAAGTACCTCCCCAAAGCAAGATGGCGCCGGAGCGTGGAGACTCGTTGCAAGCTGCTCTCTACAGATCTACTCATTACCCTTCCTATAATCGTTCCACACTCTGTACTAACTCAATGTAACCGTACTGTAATGAATTGACCTGTACAATCAGTATGCAAGACACATTTTTCACTGTACCTTGGTACAAGTGACAATAATAAACCAATACCAATACCTGTCCAAGTCCATTTTAAATGTTGTTAATCTACCGGCCTCAACCGCTTCCTCTGGCAGCTCCACATACTGACCACCCTCTGACTGAAAGAGTTGCCCCTCGGGTTCCTATTGAAGACACAAACACTGCGGGTAGAATAAAACATCCCAATGGAGAAAGGGCTGGGGGAGTTCACTCTGTCCTCAGACTACCGTTTCCTCTCAACTAATACCAAAACAGATGATTTGGTCATTAATTTCATTGCGGTTTATGGGATGGTGCCATACATACACTGCCTAGTCCATTTACCTAGCTAAGAACAGTGATGAACAACACGTCCAATGTCTGTAGAGTGGTTTGGGGTGTTGTGAGAGGTGCCATATAAATGCAGGTTGACTTGGGGAATGCAGGGCAGAGTCCACGCGTCACATCTTCATGAACTTTGACGGATGGCAACACTTGCATTCACGTAGAGGACCAACAAAGTACCTCAGTGTCAATGGTTAACGTTGGCCTGCCTGACCCACTGAGTGTCTCAGCAGATTCAGTTTGTACTTCACCACCACCTGGTCCCAAGCACAGAGCAAAGTCCGCAGGCCCTGCTCAAACCGGTTCAGTGAGGTCCTGCCTGGTCCCAAGTGCAGAGCAATGTCCCCAGGCCCTGCTCAGACCAGTTCACTGAGGTCCTGGCCTGAGCAATGTCCGCAGGCCCTGCTCAGACCAGTTCACTGAGGTCCTGGCAGTGGTGACGTGACGAGGGAGAAGTGGGTGTGAAAGATAAAGAATTTCAGTTTCACAAGGACGTGTTTCCTGGAGAGAAGCTGTAATATTTTTGTCCACGAGCTACGTAACCAAGATGTGACCCAGGAATCAACTGGGTCTGAGAACTGGCAGGTTGCCCACACACGCTGCGGGGCCAGACCCACCCTGGGACTAAGCTCAGTACTCAGAATTGGTTCACCTCTGAAGTTGAGGTGGAGTGCCTGCATTCATACAGCACCATCTGCAATCTTGGGACACCCCAGGGCACAACGGGGCTGGGAGAGAGAGGGGACTCGAGGCAGTGGTGCACGTTGGAGAAAGAACACTCGGAAGTTTCAGTCTGGTCTGGTGCCAGCGGACTCAGCTGTGGGAGTGGCCTTCCTGCACTGAACCACAAACAAAAACCAGGAGCTGAGCTTCCAAACCCTGGGGCTGATGACGAAGAGAGACCACAGGCACAGGAGAAGAGCTCCTGACACAACCATCAAATTAACCCTTCAACAAACCCCAGCCCCTCATCTACCGTTAAGGCGACAGAAATCAACGGGGGACTTGGAAGACACAGAGGAACTGTGTGCTTGTTAAATGGAGTGGGTCAGTCTGTGGAGCAGAATATCAACAGCCGTAAGGCAAAGCCTCGCAGAGTTCTGGACAGAATGTGTGAGGGTATCAAAGGCAGCGGCGAGGTAGGTGGCTGGAGCTGAACAGAACATTTCACTGTTCAGTGTGAGCCCCCCAAGAAGTTTCAGTACTGAGGGAGGGTCACACTCTGGGGGGGGGGGGTGGAGGATGGTCACACTGTGGGAGGGATAGTACTGAGGGAGGGTCACACTGTGGGAGGGGCGGTGTGGTGTGGCGCGGGGCAGGGCGCACGGAGTATCTCCTGGTGGGTCTTCTGCTGGGCCTGGCCAAGCTGGCCATCCATGGGACGCGGCGGCGGGCGGCCGAGGGTTCCGGCCAGTCGGCCTGCCTGCCTGTCTTCTGCGCTTATGTGCGCGCGCGGGTGTCTTTGGAACGGGAGCATGCAGTCTCCTCGGGCGCCCTGGCCGAGTTCCATGCTCGGTGGGCCCCTCTGGGGATCGCACATGTCGTGGACGACACCAATACGATTTTGATATAAAGTATTGAGTGTTGCGGTGGCGGGCGTAGTGACGTGTGTGTGTTTTTGCGGGTGTTAGTTTATGGTAATCTCTGAAGTTCTGCCGTTAACTAGCTGGTCCTTTCTGTATTGGATGTATATATTTGGTGTTTGTAGTCTTCTGTAGTGCTTTTAGCTAATAAATGTTTTATACAAAAAAAAGGGGCGGTACTGAGGGAGGGCCTCTGAGGGAGGGTCACTGTGCGGGGGTCACTGAGGGAGGGTCACACTGTGGGAGTGGCGGTGCTGAGGGAGGGTCACTGAGGGAGGGTCACTGTGGGGGGGGTCACTGAGGGAGGGTCACACTGTGGGAGTGGCGGTGCTGAGGGAGGGTCACTGAGGGAGGGTCACTGAGGGAGGGTCTCTGAGGGAGGGTCACTGTGGGGGGGTCACTGAGGGAGGGTCACACTGTGGGAGTGGCGGTGCTGAGGGAGGGTCACTGAGGGAGGGTCACTGTGGGGGGGTCACTGAGGGAGGGTCACACTGTGGGAGTGGCGGTGCTGAGGGAGGGTCACTGAGGGAGGGTCACTGAGGGAGGGTCTCTGAGGGAGGGTCACTGTGGGGGGGTCACTGAGGGAGGGTCACACTGTGGGAGTGGCGGTGCTGAGGGAGGGTCACTGAGGGAGGGTCACTGAGGGAGGGTCTCTGAGGGAGGGTCACTGTGGGAGGGTCACTGTGGGAGGGACACTGTGGGGGGGTCACTGTGGGGGGGACACTTCCTCCCTGTATCCTCTCTCTCTCTCTGTCATTCTTCCTCCTTCTGTCCCACCTCCGTTTCGCCCCCTTCCTCCTTTCCTCATCACTCCCTCCCTTTCCTCTCTCTCCCCCACCTTCTCTCATTTCCCTCTCCACTCTGTTCCCCCGCCTCCCTCCCTCCCCCTTTGCCCTATCTCCCTCCCTCACTGTCTCCCTCTCCCCCACCCCGGCTGCCCGGTGGGTGTGGTGTCCAAGGTGCTACGTGCACAGTGGAAGGTGCCGGGGACCCGGGCGGTGATTGGTGCATTCACCTGTCAGTCACTGACAGCTGGCGATGAGGTGGGACCAGGACAGAGAGAGAAAGTGAAAGGTCAGAAAATGAGGAAGGGAAAGAGGGAGAGAGAGGGGAGAGGGGGGAGAGAGAGGGGAGAGAGAGGGGAGAGAGGGGGGAGAGAGGGGAGAGGGAGGGGGGAGAGAGGGGAGAGAGGGGAGAGGGGAGGAGAGGGGAGAGAGGGAGAGAGAGAGGGAGGGAGAGAGAGGAGAGAGGGGAGAGAGAGGGGAGAGGGGGGAGAGAGGGAGAGAGAGGAGAGAGGGGAGGAGGGGAGAGAGAGGGGAGAGAGGGGAGAGGGAGGGGGAGAGAGGGAGAGAGAGGGGAGAGGGAGAGGGAGAGAGAGAGAGGAGAGAGGGAGGGAGAGAGAGAGAGGAGAGGGAGGGAGAGAGAGGAGAGAGGGGAGAGAGAGGGGGAGAGGGGAGAGAGGGGGAGAGAGGGGAGAGAGGAGAGGAGAGAGGAGAGGGAAGAGGGAGAGGGGAGAGAGGGGAGAGAGAGGGGGAGAGAGGGGAGAGAGGAGAGGAGAGAGGGGAGAGGGGAGACAGGGGAGAGGGGAGACAGGGGAGAGGGGGAGAGGGAGAAAGGGGAGAGGGGGAGAGAGAGGGGGAGAGGGGGAGAGAGAGAAGGGGGGAGAGGGGGAGGGGAGAGAGGGGTGAAGGAGATGCAGTGAAAGCCACGGAAGGAGAGAGACAGTGTCAAGCGTAAAGCAAGTGTGTGAGAGTGAGGAGCGGGATGGGGAGGGTGGAGACAAAGATCTGAGGGAGGGGGAGGGAGAGGGAATCGACAATGAGGCTGAGGATGTGCCAGGAACACGGTAAATGGAGGGAGGGAGGGAGGAGGGAGTGAGAGGGAGAGCAAAATGAGCAGGGCTGGGGGAGAGGACGGGAGGTGGGGGAGATGGGGGAGGATGGGGGTGGGGGAGAGAGGAGGGGGAGAGGGTGGGGCTGCGAGGAGAGGATGGGGTGGGGGAGAGGACGGAGGGTGGGGGAGAGGATGGGGGTGGGGGAGAGAGGGGGTCGGGGAGAGGACAGGGTTGGGCAGAGGTGGGGGAGGACAGGGGTGGGGGAGGGGACGGGGGGTCGGGGAGAGGGGGGAGGACGGGGTTGGGGGAGAGGAGGGGGTGAGGACTATGTGGGCTGACGGGGGATGCTGGAGAATAACATCATGGATCCCGGGGGTAGGTGGGCCACTGCCCCATGCACATTGCGTTGTCATGGAGACCACTGTGCGTGTGACAGCGGCTAACCTGCTCTCAAGACCACAACAGTGAGGTGGGTGAGGTGGGGTAGGGTGGAGGGGAGGAGGTCAGGGTGTGAGGTGGAGGGGGTGGGGTAGTGTGGAGGAGGTGGGGTGTGAGGGGGTGGAGGAGGTGGGGTCTGAGGGGGTGGAGGAAGTGGGGGTGTGTGGAGGGGGTGGGGATGCAGGTTGGGGGGTGGAGGGGGTGGGGATGGAGGGGGTGAGGCTGCGTTGGGCACAGATCCACAGTTTGCCGTAGGATGTTCAGCAGGATCTGAAAGAGCATCTGGACAGAGCACAAGGGAGAGGGAGAGGGGGTGTCAGGGAGGGAGGGAGGCGGGGGAGGGGGTGTCAGGGAGGGAGGGAGGGGGAAGGAGGGGTTGTCAGAGAGGGAGAGGGAGAGGGAGGGAGTATCCAGGAGGGAGAGGGGGAGGGAGGGAATGTCAGGTCGGGTGGGGGTGTCAGGGAGCGGAAGGGCGGGGGTGTCGGGAAGGGAGGGGATCCCAGAGCTCAGGTCCCAGGCAGGTGGAGGAGTACCCCGGTGTATGGGTAAAGTCGGCTGCAGCCGTAGACTGGAGGAGAGCGGAGAACAGCGTGGGAACGAAGGGTGGAGAAACTGAACGAGGGAGAGCCGGGGGGGGGGGGGGGGGGGGGCGGGGGGGGCGGGGAGAGGTGTGGCAGGAGAGCTGGGGGGAGACCGAGGTGAGGGGGAGAGATGGGGGAGCATGCTGAGAGTGAAAAGTAGGGGAGAGTGAAAGGTGGAGGGAGGGAGAGGTTGGGGAAGAGGGAGCAGGGGAGTGAGAGTAGGGGTGTGTGAGTGGTTCAGTGGACCCAGTAATGGGCAGTGCCGGTGGACTCAGGGTCAGTGGGCAGTGCCAGTGGACAGTGTTTGGCAGTGCCAGTGGTATTGGTATTGGTTTATTATTGTCACTTGTACCGAGGTACAGTGAAAAACTTGTCTTGCACACCGATCGTACAGGTCAATTCATTACACAGTGCAGTTACATTGGGTTAGCACAGAGTGCATTGAGGTAGTACAGGTAAAAACAATAACAGTACAGAGCAAAGTGTCACAGCTACAGAGAAAGTGCAGTGCAATAAGGTGCAAGGTCACAACAAGGTAGATCGTGAGGTCAGAGTCCATCTCATCGTATAAGGGAACCGTTCAATAGTCTTATCACAGTGGGGTAGAAGCTGTCCTTAAGTCTGGTGGTACGTGCCCTCAGGCTCCTGTATCTTCTACCTGATGGAAGAGAAGACAGAATGTCCTGGGTGGGTGGGGTCTTTGATTATGCTGGTTGCTACACCAAGATAGCGAGAGGTAAAGACAGAGTCCAAGTAGGGAGGCTGGTGTCTGTGAGGTGTCGGGCTGTGTCCGTAACTCTCTGCAGTTTCTTGCAGTCCCAGGCAGTGCAGTTGCCGTACCAAGCCGTGATACATCCAGATAGGATGCTTTCTACGGTGCATCGGTAAAAGTTGGTGAGAGTCAAAGGGGACAAACTAAATTTCTTTAGCCTCCTGAGGAAGTAGAGGCGATGATAAGCTTTCTTGGCCGTGGCGTCTATGTGATTTGACCAGGACAGGCTGTTAGTGATGTTCACTCCCAGGAACCTGAAGCTCTCAACCCTCTCGAACTCAGCACCATTGATGTAGACAGGAGCATGTACACCACCCCATTTTCTGAAGTCAATGACCAGCTCTTTAGTTTTGTTGACATTGAGGGAAAGGTTGTTGTTATGACACCATGTCACTAAGCTCTCTATCTCCTTCCTGTACTCCGACTCATCGCTGTTTGAGATACGGCCTACAACAGTGGTATCATCTGCAAACTTGTAGATGGAGTTAGAGCAGAATCTGGCCACACAGTCGTGAGTGTATCGGGAGTAGAGGGCTGAGGACGCAGCCTTGTGGGGCACCAGTGTTGAGAATAATCGTGCTGGAGATATTGCTGCCTATCCTCACTGATTGCGGTCTGTTTGTTAGAAAGTCAAGGATCCAGTTACAGAGGGAGGTGTTGAGTCCTCGGCCTCGGAGTTTGGAGACAAGCTTGCTTGGGATTATTGTATTGAAGGCAGAGCTGTAGTCAGTAAACAAAAGTCTAAGGTAGGTGTCTTTACTGTCCAGATGCTGCAGTATGCCAGTGACAAGGGGCAGCGGAGGGTGGGCGAGCTGTTACAGAGGGCACTGCGATGTGGAGATGCAGGGCCCAGCCACAGTGGGGACAGTTGCCTGGCTCCCAACAACAGGGAAGTTTGGGGAGCAGTTCTGTACAGAATTGGGGCTTCAGATCATCAGAATAGAATTTTCTAGATAGCCAGAGTTCAGCCAGAGGTCAGCAATGTAAAACAACAATCGGGAACTTTCGCTCCTTGTGGCGGCAGGAAGGACGATGACAACACTCGGAGCACAGACACCCCTGCAAATGTATAGATGTGGGAGAGTGTGTGTGTGCGTGTGTGTACACAGGCTGAGAGTGTGTGTGTGTGTGTACACAGGCTGAGAGTGTGCGTGTGTGTACACAGGCTGAGTGTGTGTGTGTGCGTGTGTGTACACAGGCTGAGAGTGTGTGTGTGTGTGTACACAGGCTGAGAGTGTGCGTGTGTGTACACAGGCTGAGTGTGTGTGTGTGCGTGTGTGTACACAGGCTGAGAGTGTGTGTGTGTGTGTACACAGGCTGAGAGTGTGCGTGTGTGTACACAGGCTGAGAGTGTGTGTGTGTGTGTGTGTGTGTACACAGGCTGAGTGTGTGTGTGTGCGTGTGTGTACACAGGCTGAGAGTGTGTGTGTGTGTGTGTACACAGGCTGAGAGTGTGTGTGTGTGTGTGTGTGTACACAGGCTGAGAGTGTGTGTGTGCGTGTGTGTGTACACAGGCTGAGAGTGTGTGTGTGCGTGTGTGTACACAGGCTGAGAGTGTGTGTGTGTACACAGGCTGAGTGTGTGTGCGTGCGTGTGTACACAGGCTGAGAGTGTGTGTGGGTGTGTATGTGGAGACCTGGGAGTGTGACAGCAGGCACGGTAGTGTAGTGGTTAGCGTAACACTATTACAGCGCCAGCGACCCCGGTTCAATTCCCGCCGCTGTCTGTAAGGAGCTTGTACGTTCTCCCCGTGTCTGTGTGGGTTTCCTCCGGGTCACAAGATCACAAGACAAGGGAGCAGAAGCAGGCCATTCGGCCCATCGAGTCTGCTCCAAGGAAAGGGAAATTGAAATGACTAGGGTGCTCCGGTTTCCTCCCACATTCCAAAGACGTACGGGTTAGGAAGTTGTGGTCATGCTGTGTTGGTGCCAGAAGCGTGGCGACACTTATAGCTACCCTCAGAACACTCTACGCAGAAGATGCACTTCACTGTGTGTTTCCAATAAAGATATTTTATCTTATGTGAGTTGAGAGAGTGAGGTGTGGATGCCTGTGTCTTTGTGGGATGGTACCACATGTGGGGGGGGGGGGGGGGGCTGTTTATGAGGATAGGTTGAGTGAGCTAGGGCTTTTCTCTTTGGAGAGGAGGAGGATGAGAGGTGACTTGATAGAGGTGTACAAGATGATAAGAGGCATAGATCGAGTGGACAGTCAGAGACTTTTTCCCAGGGCAACAATGGCTAACACGAGGGGGCATAATTTTAAGGTGACTGGAGGAAGGTATAAGGGGGTGTCAGGGGTAAGTTTTTTACAGAGAGTGGTGGGTGCGTGGAACACACTGCCGGCAGAGGTTGTGGGGACAGATACATTAGGGACATTTAAGAGACTCTTAGATAGACACATGAATAATAAAAAAATGTAAGACTATGTGGGAGGGAAGGGTTAGATAGATATTAGAGCAGGATAAAATGTCAGCACAACATTGTGGGCTCCTCATAAGACATGTTCTCCAATCCAGGCAACATCCCGGTAAATCTCCTCCGCACCCTCTCTAAAGCTTCCACATCCTTCCTATAATGAGGCAACCAGAACTGAACACAATACTCCAAGTGCGGTCTAACCAGAGTTCTTTCTAACCAAAATTTCACCAACATTTTGCTGGAATCTCCAGGTTAGGTCTACTGAGAGCACGAGCTCATTGGGTTTTGAGATCATTCTGTGCTTGTGAGTGAAGTAACACCAGGAGAGAATGTTCCCTGAAGTGAGTACACTCCTTACCTCAGCCACTAACAATTTTCTGACCTTTAGGACAGTCTCTCAGGGATGGTTCAGTATCATCAATAACCCTGACTGCCATTTTGTATTTTTTAAATTCTTCTTTTGGGATGTGGGTGTCACTGGCAAGGCCACCATTTACTGTCCATCCCTGCTTGTGCTGGGTCACTTTCTTGAACCTCTGTAGTCCTTCTGGTGAAGGTGCTTCCCTGGTGCTGTTGGGGAGTTCCAGGTTTGGACCCAGCAACAAGGGTATGGTGTTGAAACTAACCCCAGATTGTCCATTTTCTTGGGAACTCCCCCACCCCCTTGTCCGGTATAGTCCATCTCGAAAAGTGGGGTAATCAACTTGTTGCCACCAAGTTGGTTTCATTGGCATTGGGGACTTGAAGAGGTGGATCAGAAGATCCGACTGTGTTCAGAACCACTGGAGCAGGTTCAGAAAGGTTCACAGGATGACAGCACGCTCCATCTCTCAGGAAAGGCTGGATAAACTAGAGCTCTTTTTAAAATGTGTACAGTTTTGGTCACCCTGTTGCAGGAAGGACGTCATTAAGCTGGAAAGAGTGCAAATAAAATTTACAAGAAGAAAGGTTGCGAGGGATATGGGCCAAATGCGGGCAAATGGGACTAGCTCATATGGGAATCTTGGTCAGCATGGATGAAATGGGCTGAAGGGCCTGTTTCTGTGCTGTATGACTCCAGATGAGGTTCAGAGAAGACCTGAGAAAACTTGAATTAAAAAGGATTTTTATTGGGGAGATGTAGAGATGCTGTGCACAAGATTGGAACTAGGGTTCAGAAGTGAGTTATTAATAAATCTAACAGAGAATTCAGAAAAAAAAATCTCTCCCAGATAGAGGGGAGACTGTGGAACTCACTCCCATAGGGAGGGATTGAGGGAGCAGCAGAGAGGGGTTTGGGGGAACGGGAGAGAGAGGAACAGGGGAGATGGTGTTGGGGAGAGATGGAGAGGGGTTTGGAGCAGGGTGGCTGAAGGTGGTGTGGCTCAGTATTTGGTCTACTTGAGGACCTCGGGTCTGTTGAATAGGCAGATCACCATCCCTGGGACTGTGCTGTGGTGTGCTGTGTAGCTTTGGTCATTACAATATTGAACACGTGCTGGCAATGACACAGAGCCCTGGCTCTGGGCACTGTGCTATTCTGACCTGGCATGGTTCTGTGTGAAGCAGGAAGGTGCTGACACAGGGAGGCAGATGTCAGGTCACAGTCACTTCTCCCTGGCTCCCTGGACAACCTTCTCCAAACCTGGTCAGGAGGCTCAGCATCAAGCCGTATTGAAATATACACCCGATGGAGCACAGGAGTGGGTGCAGAAATGTGTCTAACAGCTCGTGACACTCCATCACTGGCTGAGATTTTCCAGCCGAGGAGGCAATGTGGAGAGGAGTTACTGGGGACAAGACACTCCAGTCCGTGGAGAGACAGGAGAAACAAGGGCTGTTCTCCTTGAAGGTTAAGGGGAGGTTTAATTGAGGGTTTCATGAAGAGTTTCGTTGAGTAAACAAGGAGGAGGTTGCTCAACCTCAGGATGTCCCAAAGCACATCCTGGCCACTTGTCTACTTCCGAAGTTTCGTCCATGTAGTAGGAAGTGGGAAAAGAGCAGAGAACTGGGACTAACTGGAGAGCTCTTACAAAGAGCTGGTATGGAAATGATGGGCCCAACTGCCTCTAACACTGCTGCTTGGTTCTCTAAAGATGAAATGCTGGGATTGCAATGCTCACAGTTCGGGAAATAAACTCGGGGAAAGTTTTCAATTTAATGGCTGTTACATGGAAAATTAACGTCTTGGGTTGATGATTTTTTTGGAGAGTGAGAATGGTCACAGAGTGAGGAGGAGGTGTCAGTGATGTCACTGGCAAGAGGGCTGAGACGCACAGAGGCTCTCACCCGATCTGCCTGAAGGGATATGTCTGGAGCTCCCCCCTGAAGATCTTGCCTCTTATTGACTCATCAGTCGCGCACCACAGAAACAGGCCCTTTGGCCCACAACATCCATGCCAGCCATCTAGTATCTACCTATACTAATTCCTTTACCAGCACTTGGTCCACAGCTTCCTCTGCTTGGCAATCCAAGTGCTCATGTAGATATGTTAAACGTGAGAGCCTCTGCTTCCCCCTCCCCTTCCCCCTCAGGCAGTGCACTCCAGATTCCAACCCCCCTTCTGAGTGAAAGGATTCCCCCTCAGATCCCCTCTAAACCTCTTAACACCTTAAACCTCGACCCACTGGTATAGGTACCTCTTCTGTGGGGAAAGGTTTATGACCGTCCACCCTATCTATGCCCCTCATGATTTTTGTACCCAGGTCCCTCTGTTCCTCAATGTTTCTGAGGACCCTAGCATTCATTTTATATATCCTATCTTTATTTGAGCTCCCAAAATGTATTATTCTGGACTCTGGATTTAACCTACTCAACTGTTATACTAAAACCAACATTTCCAGGAGTACCACAGCAGGCATCAGACATCTGGAACCCTCCCTCCCTGAGTATTATTGACTCTTGGGAGTCAGCTGGAGCCTTTAAGGTCAGGATCCCCATAGGGTGAGGATAGGTACTGACAATCTGGAGCAACAGCTGGCAAGTGAAGTGCAGGTACAGGTTAGCCATGGTCTAACTGAGAGAGCCTGAGGGTCTGAGAAGTCTGGTGTTTCACTGGAGCAGATCTCTCCGTAGGATAGGAAAGGTTCAGAGGGAGCAACAGACAACATGCTGGAGGAACTCAGTGGGTCGAGCTGCATCCTTGGGGGAAAGGAATTATCGATGTTTCGGGTCAAAACCCTGCATCAGGATAGGAAAGGTTTAGAGGGATGTGGGCTTACTGAAGGTAAATGGGACTAGCTCAGGAAGGTGCTTTGGTCAGCATGAAGGAGCTGCACCGAAGGGCCTGTTTCTGTGCTGTATATTTCCCCTATAATGCTGCCCCCTGTTTCAGGGGATCGCAGCTCTTCAGTAATATAACGATCCCTGTGTGTCTCCAATTTCCAACAATATTACCTGAGCCCTTTGGGGGAAATTCTAACATTGACTTCATTTCATGAACACCTTCTTGGCTGTGTAGGGGTTTGGGACATCCTGAGTGGGACATGAAAGGTGCTTCAGAAATGCAAGGTTTTTTTATTTTAAATAATTAAATTCTTGCACATTTTCAGTGAACACTGAAGTACTTGGATGGACCGGCCTGGTTGACAAGGTCGTGTGGACTCCTGGAGGAGCCACTGGGTTTTGCATCACCTGGCACATCTGACGGACAGGCGCTCCCCACCACCTTCCCATGGTCTCTGAGCGATGGGTACCAAACGCCAGCCTTGCCAGCAACACACAGCTTTGGTGTGTTGCACTGTCCCATTCAGCCAATGAGCTTGGTGGACTCAGCACAGGCTTGGGAACAGTCCTGTCCCCTCAGTAGCTCCTGCTGATTGGTCAGTGCAGTTATCACAGGAGGGTCCGATGGTTGGATTGGACGTACTGCAGTGATCAGGGTATTGGTGAGTTTGTCTGTCCCTCAGAGTATGGTGGGAGATCGTGGCTCATCTCTTAGGTTTTGTTAGTCACGTTGAACATCCATCACGAGAAGCAGGCCATTTGGCCCCTCTGGTCCACACCAGTGTTTCTGCTCTACACCAGTTTTCTCCCCCTCTCCACCTTCCCCCATCACCATTCCCCTCTCCCTGTGCGTTTATCCAGCTCCCCTTCATCCCATCCCTCCTATTCCCTCAACTCCTCCCTGTAGGAGCGAGCTCCACACCATCTCGGCTCCCTGGGGAAAGCCATTCCTCCTGGGTGCACACTGTCTTACACTGATGGCCCCATTCTGGATTCTCCGCTTGCTAGCCCCACCTGTGAGTGGGACCCTCTCCACTATCTACCCTCCCAGCCTGCAGTCCACCCTGTTATGCCCAAGCACTTGCACCCTCGGGGTAATTCCAAAGATTTTTTTCAGCCCATTCCTGCTCACCCTCCTCCATCTCCCAACACTCTCGAGCCTGGTTCCTCTCAGACCTGCCTGGAATATCCTGGCGCCTTGGAGGCTGTCGTACACATCCCCTGGGGTGTGACAGATCGCAGGAGGAAGTCGGTGAATGAGGGGGGAGGAGGAGGGGTGGGGAGTGAGCAGAAAGCCTCTGAATGGAATTCAATCTAAATATAACTCGCTGCTGACCAGCCACTCGGAACCAGTGTATATAAACATCCTGCAGATGGATATTTAAAACCACAGCTGAAAAAAAACAAAACTACCCCCATAAGGACCCGAGTTGAGGCATTTGAAACCTGGATGTCTTCAGTTTGAGTAAATCTCCAGCGACAGGAGGGTGTCTCCAGAGGACACAGAGTGAGAGGGATCAGAGGGGAGGGGAAGGGAGGGGAATGTTTCCCGCAGCAAGTTGCTGTGATCTTGGACATACTGCCTGGGAGGGCGGTGGGAACAGATCCCAACAGGAACTTTCAAATGGGAGCTGGAGAAATTACTGGGCTGTGAGCAGAGAGTAGGGAGTGTAACTGAAGGACCGAATGGCCCTCAACCATATCTACATTCTGAGTCCTGAACTATCTACAGCAGCGGAGTTGTCCTAAAGAGTATTGTGAGCAACCTCTTGTCCCAGTGGGCAGGTAGGTTAAAGTACGTCAGTGGCCAGCCTCACTGTGCCCCAGCTGAGGTCAGTTTGCCTCGGACACGTGTGGGTGTGTCTGACACCGTTGTTGGGCTTGCACGAAGGAATGACCGAGCAAGTGGACATTGTACAGCAGGGTGTAAATGCTGAGAAAGCTACGTACAGACCAGACCGTTTCCTACTGCAGTGCCTGGGCCAACAACAATGTGCACGTGATTGCGACGTGTCACAGGAGCATCAGTCGGTGGGGAGAGGCTGCAAGGTCACATCAATGCACTCTGTACTAACTCAATGTAACTGCACTGTGTAATGAATTGACCTGTATGATCGGTTTCTAAAACAAGCTTTTCACTGTACCTCCGTACAAGTGACAATAATAAACCGATACCAATACCAAAGAGGGTGTGGACAACAGACCTGAACAATGACAGACACAAAGTATTCTGCAGATGCTGGAATCTGGAGCAATACACAAAGAGTGCTGGAGGAACTCAGCAGGTCAGGCAGGTCATGGAGGGAAATAAACAGTCGACGTTTCGGGCCGAGACCCTTCATCAGGACTGGAAAGGAAGAAGCCAGAATAAGAAGGTGGGGGGAGGGGGAGGAGCACACGCAGGCAGGGGACAGGTGAGTCCGGGTGATAGGCAAGTCCAGGTGAGAGGGGGAAGGTAGGTGGGTGGCAAAGGGGGGACGATGTAATGAGGTGAGAGGTGACAGGTAGAAGAGGCAAAGGGCTGAAGAAGAAGGAATCCAGTAGGAGAGGGCAGTGGATCATGGAATAAAGGATGGGGGAGGGAAGGAGAGGAGATGGGCAGGTCATCAAGGTAGGGGAAGGGAGCCACAGGAATAAGGGAAGACAAAGGAGTGGGGGGGGGGGGGAGAAAAAAAAGGGTTGGGTTACCAGAAGTTAGAGAAACCGATGTTGAGGCAATCCCAACCCCAGGCTCCTAAAAGAGTCAGGAGTGGGACATTCTAGACTATTGAAGGGTCCCCAGTGCGATAAGGTGGACTCCTGACCTCACAACCTACCTCATTGTAGCCTCGCACCTTACTGTCTGCCTGCACTGCTCTGCTCTGCTCTGCAGTGCAGTCTCTCTGCAGCTGCAGCACTTTATCCTGCACTGTGTCACTGGTTCCCCTGCACTACCTCCTGCACCGTGTGGCATGGGGGCAGGGGGCACAACACACTGCACCTCGGTACACGTGGCAATGATAAACCCATTTACCGACTATCGTTTGTTGCCATGGTTACCCCGGATTCACTCTGTCAAAGACACCCCCTCCTCACCCCCATCACCCTCAGCCCCCACCCCCACACCCCCCTATCCCACCCCCATCCTCAGCCCCCATCACCCTCACCCCCACCCCAACCCCTCACCACCCTACCCCACCCCCCATCAGCCCCCAACCCACCCCCACCCCCTCACCCCCTCATCCCCACCCCTCAGCCCCCCACCCCACCCGCTAGCATCCCCACCCCTCACCACCCCCATCACCCCATACCCCACCCCCCATCAGCCCCCAACCCCCAATCACCCTCACCCCCCACCCCACCCCCTCACCATCCCCACCCCTCACCCCCCACCCCACCCCACCCTCATCCCCACCCCCTCACCATCCCCACCCCTCACCCCCCACCCCACCCCCTCACCCTCATCCCCACCCCCTCACCACGCCCAACCCTCACCCCTCACCCCCCACCCCTCACCCTCATCCCCACCCACTCACCACCCCCAACCCTCACCCCCCACCCCACCCCCTCACCCTCATCCCCACCCCTCACCCCCCACCCCACCCCCTCACCCCTCACCCTCATCCCCACCCCTCACCCCCCACCCCACCCCCTCACCCTCATCCCCACCCCTTCACCCCCCACCCCACCCCCTCACCCTCATCCCCACCCCCTCACCCCCCACCCCACCCCCTCACCCCCCACCCCACCCCCTCACCCTCATCCCCACCCCTTCACCCCCCACCCCACCCCCTCACCCTCATCCCCACCCCTTCACCCCCCACCCCACCCCCTCACCCTCATCCCACCCCCTCACCACCCCAACCCTCATCCCCACCCCCACCCCCTCACCCTCACCCCCACCCCCTCACCACGCCCAACCCTCACCTCTCACCCCCCACCCTCATCCCCACCCACACCACCCCCACCCCTCACCCCCCACCCCACCCCCTCATCCTCACCCCCCACCCCACCCCCTCACCCCCACCCCCTCACATCCCCACCCCTCACCCTCACCCCCCACCCCCGGTACCGACGCCGAGTCTCCGACCCGCCCCGTTCACCGTCTCCCCCCACAGACGCTGCCGCCCCGCCGGGTGTTCCCCCGCTACGTCATGGTCATTCATCCAATCAGGGTCCGGAAGCCGTGAGATGGGACGGAAGCAAATTGACGATTGACATACTCACTGACCAATGGTGGAAGAGAAGTGCCTGAGATTGATGTGTCGGAGAACCAATGGCGGGAAGGTGGAGGTGGGCGAGCGCGATATGAACATGTCCAGCAGCCAATGAGGGATTGCAGGGAGCAGGTGAGGCTCCGCCCCCCGGTTACCCTCCGACTGCCGCGCCGCTGTTAGTGGGATCATGCCGTGCATGTGGCCCGATGTCCACGCCTCGCCGGGTTCGCTGCCCACCAGCCGCCGAGGCTTCGGGGACAGTCCCAACGCCGCTGACGTGTTCAGTGAAATAATTCGCAAATGAAATCACCTCAGCGTTAAAGGCGCGGGAAAGGCCCCGCGCCGAGCCGGACAACCCAGGCCCGGCGGCTGTCACCGGCCGTCAAGGCGGGGCCTCGGCCGGGGCGTGGCCTCTGTAGCTGTTGGGCGGGGCCTGTGGAGCTGTCTGTTGGGCGGGGCCATGGGGGCGTGGCTCTGTAGCTGTTGGGCGGGGCCTGTGGAGCTGTCTGTTGGGCGTGGCCTCTGTAGCTGTTGGGCGGGGCCTCTGGGGCTGTCTGTTGGGCGGGGCCTGTGTGGGCGGGGCCTCGAGCTGTGTTGGGTGGGGCCTGTGTGGGCGGGGCCTCGAGCTGTCTGTTGGGCGGGGCCTGTGTGGGCGGGGCCTCTGGAGCTGTATGTTGGGCGGGGCCATGGGGGCGTGGCTCTGTAGCTGTTGGGCGGGGCCTGTGGAGCTGTCTGTTGGGCGTGGCCTCTGTAGCTGTTGGGCGGGGCCTCTGGGGCTGTCTGTTGGGCGGGGCATGTGTGGGCGGGGCCTCTGGCGCTGTCTGTTGGGCGGGGCCTGTGTGGGCGGGGCCTCGAGCTGTGTTGGGCGGGGCCTGTATGGGCGGGGCCTCTGGAGCTGTATGTTGGGAGGGGCCATGGGGGCGGGGCCTCGGTCAGAGTCCAAGAGGGTAGGCAGCACAGGAACAGGCCTTTCGGCCCACCATGTCCCTCCTGGCCATCAGTACCCACCTCCCCTACGTCCCACCCCGTGGTCTGTACCCGCTGTGCCTCGGTGATTCAGGTGGTCTAGATACTTAAGCACTGAGAGTCGCTGCCTCCACCTCCCCCTCGGGCAGTGTGTGCCATCTGTGCCTCATCAGTGCTCAGGTCCCCCCTCAGCCTTGGCCGCTCCAATAGTAAGCAACCCCAGCCTGTCCAGTCTCTGCTCATAACTGAAGCACTCCATCCAGGCAACATCCTGCTGAAACGTCTCGGCATCTTTCCTATGGTGTGGCAATTAGAACTGCACACACGTCTCCAGCTGTTGCCTGCACAGTAAAGCTGTACTGTAACCTCCCTGCTCTTGATGAGGTGACCAAGAAAGTTGATGAGGGCAGGGCGGTACACATGGTTTATATGGACTTCAGTAAGGCCTTTGATAGGATTCCACATGGTAGGCTGCTTTGGAAGGTTAGATTGCACGAATCCCAGGGAGAGCTGGCTAATTGGATACAGATAGAGAGCAAAGGGTGATAGTGGACAGTTGTTTCTCGGATCGGAGGCCCATGACCAGTGCTGGGCCCATTGTTGTTGGTCACCTATATCAATGATTTGGATGAGAGTGTACAAGGCATGGTTAGTAAGTTTGCAGATGACACCAGAATAGCTGGTATAGTGGACAATGAAGAAGGTTATCAAAAATTACAGGGGGATCTTGATCAGCTGAGTAAGTGGGCTGAGGAATGGCAAATGGAGTTTAATTTGAATAAGCACGAGGTGTTGCATTTTGGAAAGTCAAATCCAGTAGGTCTTTCACAGTGAACAGCAGGGCCCTGGGGAGTGTTGTAGACAGAGGGACCTTGGAGTACAGGTACATGGTTCCCTGAAACTGGAGTCACAGGTAGACAGGGTGGTGAAGGCGGCTTTTGGCACGCTGGCCTTCATCAGTCAGGGCACTGAGTATAAAGGTTGGGAGGTCATGGTGCGGTTGTACAGGACACTGGTGAGGCTGCACTTACTGTGTTTAGTTTTGGTCGTCCTGCTATAGGAAAGGTGTTATTAAATGGGAAAGAGCGCAGAGAAGATTTACACGGATGTTGCCAGGACTCGAGGGCCTGAGTTATAGGGAGAGGTTGGACAGGCTGGGTCTTTATTCCTTGGAGCATAGGAGACTGAGAGAGTTGACCTTATAGAGGTGTATAAAATCATGGGGGGCATAGTTCGAGTGAATACACCTAGCCTTGCCCCCCACCCAGAGCTGGAGTATCAAGAACTAGAGGACATAGGTTTAAGGTGAGCGGGGAAATATTTAAGAGGAATATGAGGGGCAACAATTTTCTTTTACACAAAGTGTGGTATCCATGTGGAATGAGCTGCCGGGGAAGTGGGTGAGGCAGGTGCAATAACAACGTTTAAAAGCCAGTTTGACAGGTCCATGGATGGGAAAGGTTTAGAAGGTTATGGGCCAAGTGCTGGCAAATGGGACCAGCTTGGATGCGGCATCCTGGTCAGCATGGACCAGTTGGGCTGAAGGGCCTGTTTCGGCGCTGTATAACTCTATATTCCATACCCCAGCTAGTGTTCTAGCCTTCTTCACCACTAACAGGAGTCCTGGGACATGGACACCAAGGTCCCTCCATTCCTCACTACTACCTTGGGACCTACCATTCATAGTGTCACTAGTCCCATTACTAGAAGCAGGGGACAGAAGTGGAGGCTGTTCATGACTGAAGTGAGAAGTTTCTTCACTTAGTGAACCTATGGAATTCTCTACCACTGTGTTCATTCAGAAGATGAAGGGAACAGAGAGATATTGAGATTGTGCAGGAACACTGCACTGAGGTAGATCAGCCATGATCTTGAGCAGTGGTGGAACAGGCTCGAGGCCCGAATGGATTACTCCTGCTCCTATTCTCTTCCTCCTCCTCCGGGTGGGGGTGTGGTCCAGTGATCCTATCGATGGAGCCCCTGCTGCCCACCACCGGCCGGTCAGTGGCTCTGCACGTCAGTGTAGGTCAGCACAGGTGGGGATGTGGGGCAGAGGGTTCTGTCTAGCAAGCCACTGGGACAGCACTGGACTGAGTCGGGTTCAAGCAGTGACTGAGGACTGGGGCAGTTCAGGCATTTTGTTGAAAGTCATCGATGATCTTTATAAGAATGATCAATAAAAACACAGGCAGCAATTTCCAGTTTTCATTTATTTTGAACATAAAATACTTTAAATCAAAAAGATTTGAGCCAGTCATGACCTTTTACACATCACATTCCTGAGATAGCCAAGCTAACATCCTCTCTCAGTTCACAAGCCAGGCTGGCCTGAAGTGATTTTAAAACATTATCAAACTGAATTGAGATTACAGCGTCAACAGTTCCTCGACTCATTTGTCAGCTACCTACTATCCAATGGGGAAACTCTGAAACAAAAAAATTACGTAAATACGTTACTGGGACAGGAAATTTAAGTTATTTATGTAGAAATAGATTTTATTTTCGCAATTTACTCTTAACTGCAACAGAGGTTTTCTTTGTAACTTTGCTGGCATTAAAATCCAAACAGCTTAGTTATTTTCACAACTGGCATGCACGGGGGGAGGGGAGGAGAGGAGAGGGGAGGGACCCATTCAACTCTCCACACAAATACCTGTTGGTGACTCAGCTGTTGGTTGCAGATCCGAGGTCAGATCTTTGTTAACCCCGGTGTAGAGGACATGGGGAGAGAACGGAGTCATCCAGTTAACCAGCTGTGATCTCACTGGATGGAGGAACAGTCTTGTGGGGCCAAAAGGCCTCCTCTTGCTCCTGTTCCCCAGAGGACAGGGAGATTGTGGAACCTACTCGCTCCCTCTGAGGGCTCAGGGAAGCAGCAGGGTGGGGAAGCTGGATGAACACAGAGAGAGGGGAACAGAGGAGAGGGTGATGATGTGGGGGTCACAGCTTCCCAAGGCACGTCTTCACCGATAACTGCCGGCTGGGACTCACACGGCGAGGGATGGTACATTAAGGCAGTACCTCCTCTGACTGGCAGAGAGCTGGTGGGCCGAACGGGCTCCTAGCGTTTTGAGTTTTCTGTGATGCTGTGAGGGGGCAGGAAGCTGGTGTGGGGCAGAGACGGTGCTGGGAACACTCTCCACTCCCACGAGTGAAACGGGCGCTCTCAGCAACCGAGGGAGTTACTGTCCAGAGGGATTGGCGGAACTCTGAAGGTGGGGAGGATTTCTCAAGGGATGGGAGTTGAGTGGTCACCACCGTGACCATACACTGATGCACAGCATCAAGGAGGAAGAGGGCTGCGAGGCAGGGTGACGATGGCAGTTCATGTGGATACTGCCCCTGGTCTGGAGACACCCCAGCCACGCCCACGGCTGGGGATCTGGGGTCACCGTCCGCACACACTCAGCTCAAACAAACACACCTTCTGGGTTCAGGCTCGACACCAGAGGGTTCTGCAGGTTTCGAGGGTTTCCCAGGAAATGCCTGGACGTTGGTCGTGTCACAGACTCCAATTCTGTAAAACAGAGTAACGTGGTTTGAGGTTTCTGCCGGTTCGGAGGGGGTGCCAGGCCAGGATCGAGGGGCCGAGTCCAGCGCGAGGGGGTGTGCGAGGGAGGAATCTCATGGGTCCCTGGGTGGAGGACAGGAGGGCTGAGGACAGGGGGGCTGAGGACAGGGACCTCTGAGAATGAGGGGTCTGTCCAGGAGAAAACCGACCACGTCTGTGATGTACTGTTCCGTGTTCTAAACCCACACGCTCACGGGGAGAACGTGAAAACTCCACACAGACAGCACAGGAGGCAGGAGCCAACCCAGGTCACTGAGGCATCGAGAACCAGAAGCCAGGAGGCAGACAGTTACCGCAGAGCCCCAGGGCACGGGGGCTTCAGAGGGACAGAAGGTGGGCTGTTCTCCCTGGGGAAGAAGCTTGGGCAGCAGGTAGAACTGCTGTCTCACAACTCCAGTGACACGGGTCCAATCCTGACCTCTGGTGCTGTCTGTGTGGAGTTTGCACGTTTCCCCTGCGACTGTATCAGTTGAGAACTAAACAGTACAGGAACAGGCCCTTCGGCCCACAATGTCTGTGCCGACCACGATGCAGAATTAAACTAATCCCATCTGCCTGAACATGATCCCTCTCCCTCCATTCTCTGCATGTTCATGCTTATGTCTAAATGCCTCTGAAACACCACCGTCGTATCTGCCTCCACCCCCACCCTGGCAGCCCGTTCCAGCCACCCACCGCTCTCTGTGCAAAAAAATTGCCTTATAAATCTCCTTTAAACTTTCCCCCTAATCTTACAGCTGTGCCCTCCAGAGAAACAAGGGACTGCAGATGCTGGAATCTGGATGAAAGCCACGATGATGCTGGAGGAACTCAGCAGGCCAGGCAGCATCTGTGGAGAAAAGCAGGTAGTCAACATTTCAGGTCAAGTCCTGAAGAAGGGTCCCGACCCGAAACATTGACCGCCTGCTTTTCTCCACGGATCCTGCCTGGCCTGCTGAGTTCCTCCAGCATCATCGTGTTTTTCATCTATGCCCTCTAGTATTTGACATTTTCACCTTAGGGAAAAGACACTGACTGTCTACTCTTATCTATGCTTCTCATAATTCTATAAACCTCTATCAGGTCTCCCCTCAGCATCCGCTGCTCTAGAGAAAACAATACAAGTTTGTCCAAACTCTCCTTACAGCACATGCCCTCTAATCCAGGCAGCATCCTGGTGAACCTCCTCTGCACCCTCTCCAAAGCCTCCACATCCTTCCTGTAACGGGGCAACCAGAACTGCACACAATACTCCAGATGTGGCCTCACCAGTTTTATACAGCTGCAGAATTAAGCAAGTTTTGTACTCAACACCCTGACCGATGAAGGCCAGCGTGCCGTATGCCTTCTTTACCACCTCATCTATTTGTGTTCAAGTAGCAAGCTATGGACTTGTATCCCAAGATCCCTCTGTACATCGAGGCTCCCAAGGGTCCTGCCATTTACTGTGTACCTTCCTCTTACATTTGACCCCCCCCCCCCCCCAAGATGCAACACCTCACACTAATCCGAATTAATCTCCACCTGCCATTTCTCTGCCCATAACTGTAACTGATCTACACAGAACATCAAAAAGTACAGTGCAGGCCCTTCGGCCCACCATGTTGTGCTGACTTATATCAACCTACTCCATGATCAATCTAATCCTTCCCTCCTACACAGCCCATAATCCTCCATTTTCTTACATCCATGTGCCTATCCAAGAGTCTCTTAAATGTCCCCATTGTATCAGCCTCTCCCACCACCCCTGGCAGTGTGTTCCAGGCACCCACCACTCTGTGTGTGAAGAACCTACCTCTGACATCTCCCCTGAACATTCCTCCTCTGACCTTAAATCGATGTCCTCTGGTATTGGCCATTGCTGCCCTAAGGAAAAGGTGCTGGCTATCCACTCTACCTATGCCCCTCATAATCTTATACACCTCTATCAAGTCGCCTCTCATCCTGCGTCGCTCCAAAGAGAAAAGCCCTAGCTTGCTCAACCTATCCTCATAAGACATGCTCTCCAATCCAGGCAGCATCCTGGTAAATCTCCTCTGCACCCTCTCTAAAGCTTCCACAGCCTTCCTATAATGTGGCGACCAGAACTGGACACAATACTGGACCAGAGTTCTATAGAGCTGCAACATCAGCTCACGGCTCTTGAGCTCAATCCCCCGACTAATGAAGGCCAGCACACCATACGCCACCTTAACCACCCTATCGACCTGCACGGCAACCTTGAGGGATCTATGGACGTGCACCCCAAGATCCCTCTGTTCCTTCACACTGCTAAGAGTCCTGCCATTAACCTTGTACTTTGCCTTAAAGTTCGTTCGTTCTTCCAAAGTGTATCACTTCACACTTTTCCAGATTGAACTCCATCTGCCACTTCTCTGCCCAGCTCTGCATCCTGTCTATATCCTGTTGTAACCTACAACAACCTTCTACACATCCACAACACCCCCAACCTTCGTGTCATCTGCAAACTTACTAACCCAGCCCTCCAGGATCTCTATCCTGCTGAATCCTTTGTCAACCTTCCTCACTGCCCACAACTTCACCAATTCTTGTGTTGTCTGCAAACTTAATAATCAGGCCACCTACATTTTTGTCCAAATCACATATATACATACATGTAAAATGTATACACACACACACACACGAACAACAGAGGTCCCAGCACCAATCCCCGTGGAACACCACTGGTCACCGACCTCCAGCCACAATAACACTGCCACACCATAACCCTCGGTCTTCTACGGCCAAACCCATTTTGGATCCATTCCAGCAGGTCACCGTGGATCCTGTGCGTTCCCACACCTGAGACGTGTGGGTTGGCAGGTTATCTGGCTGCTGTAAATTGCCCCCAGGGTTGGTGAGTGGTGGAATCTGGGGGGAGAATGTGGAGGGCGAAATGGGACCAGTAACTGGGTCAGCACAGACTCGATGGGCTGAAGGGCCTGTTTCTCTGCTGCGTGGCTGTGACCTCTGAGGCTGGGCTGGTGAATCTCTGTAACCTCAGGGCGGTGACACCTTGTGACCATTTCTGTGGCTGGACGGCCGGAGTAGGCAGTGTCCGGAGTATCCATGGTCCCAGCAGGACAGGGACCGGTGCATTTACTGCCACCCACAGTATCCCGTGACTGGGTGACCCACCAGACCTCCTCCGGGACAGGTCAGGGACCCTGGGGCCGGAGGACTGACCGGTCCGGCCGAGGGTGGGACACCTGACGTGTAGCACCGAGCCGGGCTGGCTTTATTCCGGATCACATCGACATTCCCAGGCACAGTGGTGGGAATCAAACGTCCCCGGGGTTCTGGATACCTCTGCCTGGTAACTCGTGCTGCTGGCCCCACAGTGGGAGGGGTCTGTGTGGGGGAGGGGGTCTGTGGGGGGGGGATGTCTGGGAGGGGTCTAATGGGTCAGGCGGGGGGGGGGGGGGTCAGGAGATGGGGCGTGTGGGGAGATGTCCGTGGGAGCCGTGGGAGGGGGGTCTGTGTGTGGGGGATCCACTCCACAGCGAGCACTGACCAGGACGGCGCTGCCCTTGCTGCGTGGGTGCTGAGCTCGGAGCTCACCTGCAGCATTGCTGACCTGCAGCCTGTGGTGCCGGGGTTCCTCGGGCAGTGGCTGCTCCTCGCTCCGGCCGTGGCCTCCCGCGCTCCCCGTCTGCCGGATGAACTGCTGCAAGTTGCACTGCCTCAGCTCCTTGTTCAACTCCTCCAGTTCCAGAGCTTTGACCTGAAAACACAGCACGTGGGGGTTGGCAGCAGAACACCAGGACCAGAAGGCCATTTGGCCCCTCCAGCCCCCTCCTCCATTCAGTAACAGGCCTGGAGTTGCCCTTCGGCCCATTGTTTCTATGCCAACCCCATGTCTGTCTACACAATCCCACCTGCACTAGTTCCATCTCCCTCTGTGCCCTGCTCATTCCAGCACCTGTCCCGATGCCCCTGAAAGGTTCTTCCTGTTCCTACCTCCACCTCCTCCTCTGGCAGCTCATTCCTGATACCAACTACCCTGTGTGGGAAACATTTACTCCTCAGACCCCCTTTAAACCTCCTCCCTCTCACCTTAAACCTGCACCCTCCGGTTTAGACACCCCCACCATGGGAACAGACACTGGCGATCCACCCCATCCGTGCCTCTAACAGGTCACCCCTTAGCCTCCTCCCCTCCAGGAAAAACAGTCCCAGCCTGTCCAATCTCTCTCCTTGTAGCAAGCCCTCCAGTGCCGGTAACATCCCCGACAATGTTTCCTGCATCCTCTCCAGCTGTCACACCCCTCCTATAGCATGGTGACCGGAAGTCCAAGTACAGCATGACCAACATTTTGTACAACTGTAACCTGACATCCCATCTCTTGTCCTCAGTGCCTTGGCCGATGAAGGCTAGCATGCCAAACGCCTTCCTCACCACCCTGCCTACCTGTGTCACTAGTTGTCCTTGTACCCCAAGGTCTCTTCATCCACCTTAATGCATTACACCTCCTTCATAATGTTGAAGTTTCAGGATATCAGTCAACTCACTGGCTTCCGTGTCCTTCTCCAGGGTAAACATCCATGAGAAGTGTTCACTTCAGACTTCACCCATCTCCCGTGGCTCCACATTTTATGGAGGTTACCAGGAAGGTTGATCTGGGGAGGGTAATTGATGTTGCCTATATGGACTTTAACAAGACCTTTGACAAAGTCCCACATGGGAGGCTGGTCCAGATGGTTAAGTCACTTGGCATTCACGATGAAGTAGCCAATTGGATTCAATATTGGCTTAGTGGGAGAAGCCAGAGAGTGGTAGTAGATGGTTGTCTCTCTGACTGGAGGCCTGTGACTAGTGGTGTGCTGCAGGGATCGGTGCTGGGTCCGTTGTTGTTTAGCATCTTCATTAATGATTTAGATGA
The DNA here is from genome assembly GCF_009764475.1 of Pristis pectinata. Classification (NCBI taxonomy): domain Eukaryota; kingdom Metazoa; phylum Chordata; class Chondrichthyes; order Rhinopristiformes; family Pristidae; genus Pristis; species Pristis pectinata. The sequence goes on from NC_067418.1 coordinate 1,005,555, forward strand.
TAATGTGGTAAACTGGATCAGCAAATTTGCAGATGACACCAAGATTGGGGTGTAGTGGACAGTGAGGAAGGCTATCAAAGCTCGCAGTGTGATCTAGACCAGCTGGGAAAATGGGCTGAAAAATGGCTGATGGAATTTAATGCAGACAAGTGTGAGGTGATGCACTTTGGGAGGACAAACCAGGGTAAGACTCACACAGTGAATGGTAGGGCAGTGAGGTGTGCGGTAGAACAAAGGGACCTGGGAATACAGATCCATAATTCCTTGAAAGTGGCATCACAGGTAGATAGGGTCGTAAAGAGAGCTTTTGGCACACTGGCCTTCATAAATCAGGGCACTGAGTGCAGGAGTTGGGATGTTATGTTGAAGTTGTACAAGACATTGGTGAGGCCGACTTCAGAGTATTGTGTGCAGTTCTGGTCACCTACCTACAGGAAAGATATCAATAAGCTTGAAAGAGTGCAGAGAAAATTTACACAGATATTGCTGGGACTTGAGGACCTGAGTTACAGGGAAAGGTTGAATAGGTTAGGACTCTAGTCCCTGGAGCTCAGGAGAATGAGAGGAGATCTTATAGAGGTGTACAAAATGATGAGGGGTGTAGATAGGGTGAATGCATGCAGGCTTTTCCCCCTCAGGTTGGGTGAGACTAGAACTAGAGATCACAGGTTTAGGGTGAAAGGTGAAATATTTAAGGGGAATCTGAGGGGGAACTTCTTCACTCAGAGGGAGGTGCGAGTGTGGAACGAGCTGCCAGCGGAAGTGGTGGATGTGGGTTCAGTTGTAACATTTAAGAGAGGTTTGGATAGGTACATGGATGGGAGGGGTTTGGAGGGATATGGTCCGGGTGCAGGTAGATGGAACTAGGCAGAAGATCAGGTTGGCATAGACTAGATGGGCCGAAGGGCCTGGTTCTGTGCTGTGGTGCTCTATGACATGTACACTACCACACAAATCCTCTCTTCCTAGTGACCCATTTGCCTTTAACATACATACAAAATCTCTGAGGAATCTCCTTTACCGTATCTGCCAAAGCTATTTTATGTCCTCTTTTCGACCTCCTGATTTCCCTTGTGTGTATTCCTACATTCCTTGTACCCAAGGCATCCCAGCTGCCGATACCTGACCCACGCCCCCTTCTTTTCCCCCACCCAGAGTCTCAATATCCCTCATCAGCCAGGGTTCCCTACTCCTGCCAGCCTGGTCCTTCACTCTGACAGGAACACTCTGGCCCTCAGCTCTTCCTATCTCACTTTTGAATGTCTCCCACTTGCCAGACATCCCTTTACCTGCAAACAGCCTCTCCCAACAACCTTCACAAGCTCCTGTCTGATGCCGTAGATATTAGCCTTGCCCCAATGTAGGACTTTAACTCGAGGACCAGACTGATCTTTTTCCATAACTAACCTTGGCCTCAGTACCACTCCCCGCTCCCTCCCCACAGCCCGAGTCCCCTCTACTCACAAAACCCCCAATGCCAGTCATTCTCCATCATGAACACGTCTCTACACATCTTTGAGACAATTCCAAAGGGTCAACGCTCTCAGAGAAGAAATGGGTGACCCCATCCCAAAACTCTACCTCTGTTGTAGATACCCCCCACCAGGATAAACCCCTCTCAGCACCCACCCTGTCAGTCCCTCTCAGAACCTAATACCTTTCAACAAGATCATCTCTCCTTCTAAACTTCAATGTTTTGGCCCAACCTTCACCCCAGGGATTAATCCCATGACCCTCCTCTTCACCACCTCCGATGTGGACACAAACACGGAACCCACAACCGTACCTGGCACTGCAAGTGCGGTCTCGCACCGTACCTGTGCATGGCACGGCAGGTGTGGTCTCACCAGTGTCCTGTAAAGTGGCATCAAAACTTGTTACATATATTCCATTCCCCCTTGCATTACAGGCCAGCGTTCCATTATCCCAGTTACTTGCTGGACCTACCACGTGCCCCCTGTACAAGGACTCCCGCGTCCCGCTGCACCACCACATCCTGTCTCGCTCCATTGAAACAATCATCCCTTTTCCATTCTTCCCTCGAGGGGAGAATCCCACACTTTCCCCACACGATTCTCCATCTGCCAACTTCCTGCCCACTCGTCCAACGTTATACCCAGGCTTCGTACATCAGCTCCACTTCCTCCAGCAGCGTGTTCCAGAGACCACGTGCAGGCTGACACACAGGTTAAATTGCCATCGTGGTCAGCACAGACAAGGTGGGCCGAAAGGCCTGTTCCTGTGCTGTACGGTCCTGTGCCCTGTGTTCGCCCTCCCTCTGCAGGCTTCGCACCTTCTCTCCTCCCACCCTCCCTCAGCACCTCCTCCCCTCCACCCTCCCACCCTCTGCACCTCCTCCCCACCACCCCCTCCCCTCCCTCAGCACCTCCTCCTCTCCACCCTCCCACCCTCTGCACCTCCTCCCCTCCACTCCCTCCCCTCCCTCAGCACCTCCTCCCCTCCACCCCTCCCCTCCCTCAGCACCTCCTCCCCACCACCCCCTCCCCTCCCTCAGCACCTCCTCCCCACCACCCCCTCCCCTCCCTCTGCACCTCCTCCCCTCCACCCCCTCCCCTCAGCACCTCCTCCTCTCCACCCTCCGCACCTCCTCCTCTCCACCCTCTCACCCTCCCATTCTGTATCAGCAGCAAGTTTGGTCCCTTCACCCAGTCTCCAGTGCCGACTGTGAATGACTGAAGCCCCATCACTGATCCCGGTGACACTCCACCTGTACTGACCGCCAACCCCAAAATGGCCCCTTGACCCGCACTCTGTGGGTCAGCCACTCCCCTGTCCACTCTGACACATTCCCCCAACCCTGGGCTCTGCTCATTTAATGGGCACCTTCTCCAGTGCTTTCTGACAGTCTTGGTACCTTACATCTACTGGTTCCCCTCCACCCACCCTCTTTGTTACATCCTCAGACAACTCGAGCAAACTTGTCAAACACGGTTTCCCTTCTGCTGGATGTTGTGTCATTTTATAAATGTTCTCCACTTTACTCCCCAACGAGGGTTCCAGCATCTCCCCCCACCCCCCAGGTCAGATGTTGGGTCAACTGGCCATTCGTTCCCCGCTTCTCTCCCTCCTTCCTCGAACAGCAGCATCACATCCACAGTTTTCCGGTTCCCAGGATCCCGGGAATTCTGGTTGATGACAGCCAACACGTGCACCATCTCTGCAGCCACTTCCTCGGAGACCCTCGGATTCAGGCTGGAGGGTCCTGGGAACGTTGGCCTTTAGTCCCGTCACCCCGCCTGGTGCTGTGCCCCTGGTGATGGAGGTGTCGGAAACCCCTCCCTCACTCTGGCCCACGGCCATCTACAAGTGGGATGGGTCCGTGCCTCTACCGCCAAGACCAACCCCAAGTCATTATTTCAAATCGCTGCCATTTCTCGGTTTGCCGTCATTAGTTCCCCACTCATCCTCGGCGGGGCCAACGTTTACTTTCACCGCTCCCTTCCTTTATCGAGTCAGGGAGCCAGAGTCATACAGCAGCAAATCAGGCTTCGCCCATCACCTCCATGCCGACCCTTCTGCCCATCGATACCACAGCAACTCTCACCGTGTGGTTTATTTGGTGGTTTATCCCCGTACTCCGCGTCCTCCTGCTTTGTAATTCTTTGCCGGTCTCTGAAATGTTCCCAATCTCTCCCCGACTGATCTTCACATCACTGTTCGCCGTTTCCATCCCAAACTTCCTGACTTCCCCGAGACGGACCATTCTCCTCTCCGAGCCTTTCTTCCTCACTGGACTCTACCTCTGCTGAGATTTAGGAAATATCTCCTTGAACGTCTGCCCCGGCACACCTCCCGTCTGATTAAATATTTCCCAGTCCACACACTATTGGAACGGACTTTGCTTCAGACCCTCCACCTGAACTCATAGGATCACCTCTCAGAGGAGGTTCTTTACCCCAAGGTCATTAATTAATCCAGTCTCCTTACATAACACCAGACTGAAGATTCCCAGCTCCCTGGCTGGCTCCTCAATGCATTCCTCTAAGAAACCATACCAAGAACACTCCATGAGCTTGTCCTCATGTCTACCACGATTAGTCCAAGCTATGTAATCACTCAAATCTCCTGTGATTATTTCAGTCCCTTCCTTACAAGCCTATTTTTCCTTGATTTCTACACAGAACCATCCAGTGCCCTGCAGGTTTCAGTCCCAGCTCACCCGCAGCAGCTGGTCTCCGCCACAGTGTGGCAGCAAAGCTCCACCTCGCACGAAGCTTGCGTTGTACTAAAACCAAAATAAAACTGCATTGTTTCCGCCAGTCACCAGCCCAGAGCCTCCCGATCCCTCCCGTCACAGCAGAGCAGCCGGGGAGCACAGCAAGATCCCACTGTGCGACTAACAGGTGACAATGTGAGCGGCTCATCAAGGACCCGAACGGTTCAGCCAAATGGCTGCTTCCAAACACTGCTCAGGGCGCCGGTCAGTCCCGGGGGGGGAGAGAGAGGCGTGGGGGTCAGGGGGACGGGAGGGGGGTCAGGGGGTCAGGGGACATAGGGGGGTGAGGGATGGGGGTATTAGGGACAGGGGGTGGAAGACGGGGGTGGGGGTTACCCAAGAGCTGGGTAACAGAACATCCCACAGCCAGGTGTTGAGCACTGATGCCAAGAGGGACCCCTCCTTGGGGGCGGTCCCAGGGATAGGGTCCAGGTGAGGGGTGAGTGGGACGGGAGGGTGGGGGGGGTTTCCCCAGTGTGTGCCGCCCCCGGGTCAGGCCTGGAACTGGAAGGGGTAGGGAATGGGGGGAGAGCAGGGAGTGGGACCAAACGGCCTCCCCCCGTGCCGTCCGATTGGTCGGTTGCCTCACCTGCAGTCTGTGCTCGGTCTCCTGCAGCATCCGGTCCAGCTCCAGGATGGAGGTCTGGATTTGCTGGTTCTGCTGGGCTCTGCTGTGGATCTGCGCCTGCACGCGGCCGATGGCCTCCCTGCTGCTGAGCTGGGCAGCCTGCTGCTCCCGCGCTCTCTCGCCCTCCTGCTCCATCTCCCGGCCCAGCAGCTGTGCTCTGTTGCTGAGTCCCAGCAGCTGCTGGCTGCTCTCCTTCAGGCTGCACCTCAGCTCGCCCAGCCGGCACAGCAGCTCCCGCTCCCTCTCCCTCTCTGCCCGCAGCTCCTGCTCCCAGTACTCCTCCTCCTCCTCCTCGCCCGTCCTCGCCGCCGCCTCCTCTAGCTCCCGGTCCCGGCAGCCAGGCCGGTCCCTCTCCAGCTCCCGGTCGCAGGAAGCGTGGCGTTCCGCGATCTCCTGCAGCTGCTGCTGCTGCCTGAGGATCAGCTGGAAGAGCTGGTCCCTGGTGGGAGCCCCCTCCTCGGCGGCCGGCTCCTGCCCCCTCCTCGCCTGCCACCTGTCCCGGACGGACACCTCGCCCGCCCCTCCTGTGAAGGTCAGCGACTTCTTCAGCTCCCGCCTGCGTGGGGCCTGACCGCCGGCGGTCAGTCCCTGAGGCCGACTGCTGTCCGAGCCCAGCCGGTCCGAGGTAGAGGGGCCGGTGTGGTGCAGCACGAAACGGACGTCGTTGGCGTACTGTCCACTCCTGGCCAGCAGCTGCAGTGGGCACTCAGTGGGCAGCAGCTGCCGCTCACTGTCCCGCAGACTCTGCACCAGCACATAGCGGCCAGTCTGACCTGTGGTGGGAGCAAGGGGCAAATGTCAAGAGCTCGGGTGGGATCGGACGCAATCGGCTGGAGGGTCAGGGGTCAGGGAGCGTCTCCTCACTGCCCGTCCTGCAGCATGTTGTGTGTTGGTCCCAGTGGTCAGGGCCTAGAGCTGGAGGACCAGTGGGGTGAGAGACCCAAGGGACCGGGGGGGGGGAACGCACCAAGCTGTGGGAGGCTGCAGGAACAACATCTTTACGGGAATGTTACTGGGATACGGGGGGACTGAGTTACAGGGAGAGGTCAGACAGACTGGGACTTCATTCCCTGGAGAGGAGGAGACCAAGAGGTGACCCTACAGAGGTGCAGAAACTCATGAGGGGCACAGACAGGGTGAATGCACTCAGTCTTTTTCCCAGGGTTGGGGAATTGAGAACTAGAGGGCACAGGTTTAGGGTGAGAGGGGAGAGATTTAAAGGGGACCTGAGGGGCAACTTCTTCACCCACAGGGTGGTCCGTGTGTGGAACGAGCTGCCGGAGGAAGTGGGTGAGGCAGGTACAGTAACAACATTTAAAAGACTCTTGGGCAGGTCCACGGACGGGAAAGGTTTAGAGGGGGATGCGGCAAATGCAGGCAAGTGGGACTGGCTTAGATGAGCACCGTGGTCAGCATGGACCAGTCGGGCCGAAGGGCTTGTTTCCGTGCTACATTACTATACAACTGTGAGGAGCCAGGTGTGTCCTTCTCGACAGAGGTTTAACTGAGGGCAGCAGGAGAAACAGCCCCTGAGCTGCATGCAGCAGGTCAGGCGGTGTCTGTGGAAGCAGGAACAGGTCAACGTGTCAGGTCCAAGATACGGAGTTCATCGACTGGAATCGTTAACCCCATCTCTCTCTCCACAGACGCTGCCTGACCTGCTGAGTGTTTCCAGCAGTTTGTTTTATTTCAGATCTGTGGTGGCTGTGGGGAATAGGGAGAGGGCAGAGATCTGTGGCCCAGGGTCAGAGCCAAGAGTGGCCCGTGAACGTCACACAATGGGGAGAAGCAGTGAACCAGGTCACACAACTATTAAACAGAAACGGAATCGATACTTGATTATAGATATGGGAGGTTATGGGACAGGAAGTAACAGTGGCCCACAGGGAGGTGGGTCCACTGGGAGCAGAGACACTGGGAGGTGGCCCACAGGGAGCAGAGACACTGGGAGGTGGGTCCACTGGGAGCAGAGACACTGGGAGGTGGGTCCACTGGGAGCAGAGACACTGGGAGGTGGGTCCACTGGGAGCAGAGACACTGGGAGGTGGGTCCACTGGGAGCAGAGACACTGGGAGGTGGGTCCACTGGGAGCAGAGACACTGGGAGGTGGGTCCACTGGGAGCACTGCTCAGTGAGAAACCGAGTGTCCCTTTAGACCTCGTCTCCCAGTCCCAGATTCACAGCAGACAGAGAAGTTCCATCGCTGGACCGACAGACCACGGATGGAGGCTGCAAACCCAGCCGCACAGTTTGTTTTACAGGTCGGACCCACAGATGGTCCCGTTCACAGTCCCTGGTGGGGAAGGGATCTCCTGTCCTTGCCTAGTCAGGTCTGGATGTGACTCCTTCCCAGCTCACTGGGGCACCCCCTCAGGCACTGAACCACACCGATCCACCGCCCGGTGCGCACCCGTCCACACCAACCTCGGGCACATTCCTGGAAGAAAAATAATTCCGCAGGCTGGACCGTGACCACTGCCGACCCGGGAGTGGCAGACGTGGTACCTGGGAAACTGGGGCTGGGTGGTGGGAGCGGAGAGATGAGGAGTGGGGGATGATTGGGGGGGGGGGGGGGGGCGGGGTTGATGCAGCCTCTGTCTGTGGCTCTGGGACAGGACACCAGCTTCCACTTCTCCCCTCACACCCCCTCCCCTCCCGACACACCCCCACCCCACCCACAGGGGGAGCCAGAGGTGGTCGATGTCCATGCTCTGTCCCACTGCAGGGGGCATCAACATGACTTCTGCACCTCGTGGAGGATCCCCCCCTCCATCTCCCCCCTCCCCACACCCTCCTCCAGCCTCAGAACCCCCCACGTCCTCCCTCCCCGCCCCATCCCCCCATCTCTCTGCACCCGCCGACTCCCCCCACCCTACTCACCGATGGCCTGTGCCAGGGCAATCACCACTTGCTGACAGCTGGTGTCCTCGGTGACCCCACACACCACCCTCTGTACCCCCTCCACCCAGACCCTCAGCTCCATCAGGGTCCACCCGACACTGGCATTGGGGGGGGGGGGGGGGCTGCGCCCCACACGGCTCTGCAACACAGGGAGGAACAGCAGGTCAGTACAGAGATCCCTGACACCCCTCCCCAACCCCACCCAGAGACCCACACAGACTACCCCCCCCGCCAAAGTGTGACCCTCCCTCAGTACCTCCCCTCCCTCAGTACCGCACCTCCCACAGTGTGACCTTCCCTCAGTACCACCCCTCCCGCAGTGTGACCCTCCCTCAGTACCACCCCTCCCGCAGTGTGACCCTCCCTTGGTACATGAGACCATGGGGGTTGGGGGGCGGGGTGGAAGTGTCAGCCTCACCATGACAGACAGAGCCCAATTCACCAATGACCTACACCCCTCCCTGTCTGTAACCCCCTCCAGCCCCTACACCCCTCCCTATCTCTGTAACCCACCCTGGCCCCTACACCCTTCCCCCTTCCCCAACAACACCACTGTTGTTGGACGAATCACAGGCGGTGAGGAGTCAGCGTACAGGAGTGAGGTCAGACACCTGGCTGAGTGGAGCCACAACAACAACCTCTCGCTCAACGGCAGCAAAACTAAAGAGCTGCTTGTTGGCTTCAGGAAGGGGAAGGAGGTGAACGTGCACCAGTCTACATTGGGGGATCGGCGGTGGGGATCAGCAGCTTGAAATCCCTGGGCGTTAACATATTGGACGACCTGTCCTGGGCCCAGCACATTGATGCAATCACAAGGAAGGTGTGCCAGCGTCTTTACTTTCTTAGGAGGTTAAGGAGGTTCTGCTCGTCACTGAACAGTCCAACAAACTTCTACAGATGTGCTGTTTTAAGTACCCTGACCGGTTGCATCATGGTCTGGGATGGCAATTCAAATGCGCAGGAATGTAAGAAGCTGCAGAGAGTAGTGGACTCTGCACAATACCTCACGGGCACATCCCTCCCCACCATCGGGAGTATCTACAGGAGGCGCTGCCTCGAGAAGGCAACATCCATCATCAAAGATCCCACCATCCGGGCCGTGCCATCTTCTCTCAGCTCCCATCGGGCAGGAGGTACAGAAGCCTGAAGTCCCCACACCACCAGGTTCAGGAACAGCGACTTCCCTTCAACCAATCGGTTCTTGAACCAACCAGCACAACCCTGATCACTGCCTCAGTGCAGCAACACTGGGACCACTGTGATCAGTTTGCACTAAATGGACAGTAACTTCTTGTAAAAGTTGTGTATAATTTATGTTTTTCTCGTGAATGCTGCTTATCTGATGCTATGTGCCTGCGATGCTGCAAGTTTTTCATTGCACCTGTGGATACATGGACTTGTGCACGTCACAGTAAACTTGACTTTGACCTGTCACCCCCTCCGGCCCCCACACCCCTCCCCGTCTCCGTCACCCCCTCCGGCCCCCACACCCCTCCCCGTCTCCGTGACCCCCGTCCCTCCCCTACACCCCTCCCCGCCTCTGTCACCCCCTCTGGCCCCTACACCAGTTCCTGTACATCACACTGGACACACTCAGCTGGCTGACTCCCTCTACCCACTCCATCCCCATCTTTAACCTCTTCACCCTCCCCCCATCCCACTCCCTCAGCTCCCCTCCTGGTTCCTGCCCCCTTCCAGCTCCTCCACATCCCTGCCCTCCTGCCTCTCCCCAAAACTTGTCCCGTGAGGGCAAGCTTCCTGGAGGGAATCGGTTTATTATCACTGGCATATGACATGAAATGTGTTGTTCTGTGGCAGCAGTACAGTGCAAGACATAAAAATTACTGTAAGTTACCCAAAAATAAATAAATATAATAGTGCAAAAAAAAGGAATAACGAGGTAGTGTTCATGGACCGTTCAGAAATCTGACGGCGGAGGGGAAGAAGCTGTTCCTGAATCGCTGAGTGTGGGTGTTCAGGCTCCTGTACCTCCTCCCCGACGGTAGTAATGTGAAGAGGGCATGTCCCTGGTGGTGAGGGTCCTTAGTGATGGATGCCGCCTTCTTGAGGCACCGCCTCTTGAAGATGTCCTCGGTGGTGGGGAGGGTGGTGCCCGTGATGGAGCTGACTGAGTCTACAACCCTCTGCAACCATGGAACCACGGGGAGAGAGCAAGGAGTGAGAGCCAGCACTCCTTGATGGGCTGAATAGCTTCTTCCTGGGAATGAACGTGGGACTGATGTTTGATTCTGGAAGAGCTAAGTGTGAAGGCAAAGCTTTTGTTCTCTGCCTGGTTACTATGGTCCAAAGGCAGGGTCTTCAGACCAACACACTGCACCCTGACTACACCCCGCATTGTACACAGAGCATCACCCAGTTGGGCCCCACTGCTAGGCAGAGTCCAGGGAGGGGATTCCAGAGCCAGGAAGGTGGAGCCATCCAACCCAGAACATGAGAATGCCATTGACATTCCAGGGCTGCTCCGCATTCCACAGCAGGGGCAGGTTAAGCAGCTTTAATCAATGATCAGTGCCTGCCTGGTGTTGCAGGGTGTGTGTTAATCAGCCCAGAGGCAGCAGTAAGCACTGCCGCTGCATCATGAAAGGGAAGTTGTAGCTGACAAATGTACTGCAGCTCTCTGAGGATGCAGAGAGCAGGGTGGATGAGAGGGGGACAGGCGAATGTGCTGAGTTCCAGAAGATAATCTGATAAGGTGCCACAGGTGAGATTTCTGTGGAGGTCCCAGGGGGTGTACCAGACCGGTGAGGGGAGCGTTACCAGAACGAGAGTTGGGGTAAATCAGTCATTGTCCGGTTGGCGGTTGGTAACTAGTCAGCCCAGTTTTGGCACTGGGGGCCCCTCCCCCCCACCCTAACACCCCTCTCTCCCTCCACCACCCTAACACCCCTCCCTCCCTCACATGGACTGCAGTGTGCACCGTCTACTAAACACACTGCAGTTACTCACACGAGCTACTCCCTCAGCACCCCCCAAACCCACCGCCTCTCCCACCCAGGACAAGGGCAGTAAGGGCACGGGGAACATCACCACCTCAAGGGCAACTCAGGAGAGGAAATAGATGCTGAAATTGGCAGCAAGAGCCTCACCCTGTGAATGAGTAAACGCCTGGTTTGCCCAAGGTTAGCAATGTGGATGGAGTGTGTAATCTTTAACCACTCGCCAGGGAACCTCAGGCAAACATTGTCCAGGCTGTTGAGGTAAACCATGGTTGTCATGGCATTAATTAACTGGAGTGGGGGGAGCGGAGAGTGTCACAGGGGTAGGGGAAGTACCCCAGGGATTTGGAGGGATGGGGGGGTGGTTGGGATACAGGCTCTGTCCCCAGGTGGGGGGGGGGGGTGGAGAGACGGACCAAGTACTGACAGGCCAGTTAGTGTGACTCTGTCGTTTACAGATTGGTCAAGGGAAGTTTGTGTCTGACCAATGGCTGAAGATCTCAAGGAGGAGCAGCGCACTGCAGTCGCTGTGGCCCACATGGAGCTCAGCAAGGCTACTGACAAAATCCCACACAGGAAACTGGTCCAAGAACAAAGCCCAGGGGACCCAAGAGAGATGGTTCAGGGGCAGGAAGCCCAGGGCAACAGTGCACTGGCAGTCTGTCCCCAGTGGGGTTCCACAGGACTCAGTACTCACTCCCTGTCCTGTACAAAGTGATCAGCGCCCCTGACATGGAGCTTCATTTGTCAGACCTTAGCTTTGTCCAAAGTCCACCATCGTTCAGCTCCCAGTCTCAAGGCCTGGAGGTTCCCCACCCTGCACCAGCAGCCTTGTCTTTCTCTCCAGATCACCCTCCCAACATCTGGCACGGGGCAAATGTAAACCCCCCGTTTCCCCGAGGGTGGTATTTAAATGAGAGCTGGCTCAGGGAGGGGAGCAGGAGCCCAGGGGTAGAGAGTGGTGGAGAGAGGATGGGCAGTTATGGGGTAGAACTGGCTACCCATTGAGTTTGGAACCAGAGTCCATCAGGGACCAGGCCAGTGGTTAACATGGAACAGGACAGCACAGGAACAGGCCCTTCGGCCCACCAGGTCTGTGCTGACCATGATGCCATATTAAGCTAAATCTATTGCCTGAACACGATCTACATCCCTCCGTTCCCTGACTGTTCAAGCGTCTGTCTAAATGTCTCTTAAACCCGTCTATTCTATCTGATCCCACCCTCTCCCCTGGCAGCCCGTTCCAGGCACCCACCACTCACTGTGTAAAAACACAACCTGCCTCCTAAATCTCCATTAAACTTTCCCCCTCTCACCATAAACCTGTGCCCTTCAGCATTTGACAGAGACTGTCTACTCTATCCGTGCTTCTCATAATTTTATAAACCTCTATCAGGTCTCCCCTCAGCCTCCACCACTGCAGAGGAAACACCCCAAGTTTGTCCAACCTCTCCTTGTAGCTCATACCCTCTAATCCAGGCAGCGTCCTGGTGAACCTCTTCTGCACCCTCTCCAAAGCCCCCAAACCCTTCCTGTAACAGGCCGACCAGAAATGCACATGGGGTAAAGACCATGTCGCCCACCCCCTGCACTGGCCCAGTGCCAGGGTCACAGAGCAGCCAGTGTCAGTCTGACGACAGGAAGACTCACTTCCTCCAGCCAAAGGAATTCCGAGCAAATAAACCCAGCGCCAGGGACACGGGAACCCAGGGACACAGGACACGGGAACCCGGGGACATGGGAACCAGTGCCAGGGACATGGGAAACCAGCGCAAGGGACATGGGAAACCAGCGCAAGGGACATGGGAACCCGAGGACACAGGACACAGGAACCCAGCACCAGGGACATGGGGCACAGGAACACCAAGCACAGAGGACACAGGAATGCCAAGGACACAGGAACACGGGACCAGACCGCTCACTGCAACGACTTCACCCCACACAACGGGCTCCCACCTCCTGATCCCACAGGTCAGGGTGAACAAACACAATCAAACCCACCCAACCCTCCCCTCCAGTCCTGACGGCACCCCTCACCTCGCAACCCCCACCCCCTCCCCCCCTCAGCAACCCCCCCCCCCATTACTGCAGCATGTCCCAGCCCCACCCTCTGACCAATCCCCAGCACCACACTGCAACCACCAATTCTCATCCTCAGCGCCACCCACAGAAAAATACTTCTGGTGGGGCGGGGTGGGGGGGGCGGAGCGGTGGTGGTGGGGAGTCAGTGGGGGTGGGGGGAGGGGGGGAGGGAGCCAGATTGCACAGAAAGGTCCCACGGCTCCAGGACGATCCCCCTGGTCTCCCGCGGACCCACGGAGGCCGATGGTGCTTGGGCCCGGTGGCTGCCAGCCCCAGCACCTCCTGGTGCAGAGGTTTCCAGAACATTCCATTTGGGTGAGGCGTGAGCTGTGGTGACGGTAGGGTGGGGGTTTCCACAGCTCGGAGCGAGGGAGTGCTGGGGGCTGCGATCGCGGTGGGCAGCGGGTCACACGTGGCGAGCAGGAGCTGGGACATCTCCTGGTGCCAGCTGTCACTGATCGTGGGCACCTCTCCCACTGCGGGGGGGGGGGGGGCTCGGAACACCAGGGAATCCCTGAGGTACAGCGGGGGGGAACAGAAGGGAGCGAGGGGAAGGGGGATGAAGAATGGGGAGAGGTTCTGGTTGTAGGCTGACAATTATAATTGTGGGTTCAAGACCCCTCTCCACGTAGGCAGTGGCTTCAGTGTAGTACTGGGGGAGGCGCAGTACTGAGAGAGGGTCACACTGGGGGAGGGCGTTACAGAGGGAGGGTCACACTGTAGGAGGGATGGACTGTCTTCGGTTCAACTGAAAGCCTCTTTTCCCTCAGGTCAATGAAGTGCAGCCAAGGGAGCTCCACTTGGTGGTGGGACAACGTTGATCTTCAGTTACCCACCGCTCATTAACTTTTGTGGGATCTTGCTGTGCACAATTTGGCTGCTACGGTTCCTACATTACAACTGTAACAGAGCTTCATTGCTGAAGAATGAGGTGACTGGCGGGAGGTTCTCCAGTTGGGCACATTAGCAAGAGACAGATGGGCCGAACAGCCCAGTCTGAAAACATTCGGGTGGATGAGTCCCTGGGGCCGGATGGGAAGTACTCTAGGTCATTGAGAGAGGCAAGAGGTGAAATTTCTGGGGCCTTAACCAAGAACTTTGTATCTTTGCGAGCCACAGGCGAGGTCCCGGAGGACTGGCGAGTAGCTAATGTTGTTCCTCTGTTCAAGAAGCAGAACAGGGATAATCCATGAAACTATAGACCAGTGGTGGGGAAACTAATGGAGGGGATTCTTAGTGGTAGGATTTATGAGCATTTGGAGAAGCACGGTCTAATTAGGGACAGTCAGCATGGCTTTGTGCGGGGCAGGTCGTGTCTTACTAACCTGATTGAGTTTCTTCACGAGGTGACGAGGGTGACTGATGAAGGTAGAGCTGTGGATGTTGCCTACATGGATTTTAGTAAGGTGTTTGACAAGGTCCCTCATGGGAGGCTCATCCAGAAAATTAGGATGCATGGGATCCACGGTGACTTGACTGATTGGATCCAAAATTGGCTTCCCCATAGAAGACAGGGTAGTGGTGGATGGGTCTTACTCTAGATGGAGGTCTGTGACTAGTGGTGTTCCCCAGGGATCTGTACTGGGGCTACTATTGCTTATCATAGATATAAATGTTTTGGATGAAAATATAGTAGGGCGGGTGAGTGAGTTTGCAGATGACACAGAAATTGGTGGCATTGTGGATTGCATTGAAGATTCCCAAAGGACACAGCGGGATACAGATCAGTTGCAGACGTAGGCAGAGAAGTGGCAGGTGGAGCTTAATCCAGGGAAATATAAGTTTCTGCACTTTGGGAGATCCAACATAAAGGGAGAGCACACAGGATTCTTAACAGTGTTGATGAGCAGAGGGATCTTGAGAGCCAAGTCCATAGCTCCTAAAAAGTGGCTACACAGGTTGATAGGCAGGTAAAGAGGGTGTACGGCATGCTTGCCTTTATTTGTTGAGGAATTGAGTTCAAGAGTCAGGAAGTTATGTTGCAGCTTTATAAAACTCTGGTTAGGCCACGTTTGGAGTATTGCATTCAGTTCTGGTCGCCCCATTACAGGAAGGATGTGGAGGCTTTGGAGAGGATGGCAGAAGATGCTGCTTGGTTTGGAGAACACATGCTATGAGGGGAGGTTGGTCAAGCTAGGGTCATTTTCACTGGATCAGGGGAGCTGAGGGGAGATCTGACAGGCCAACGAGATCAGACCTCAGACAATCAGTGTCACACCGACACCGAGGCAGGATGACAATCGACACTGGGAACCTCCCACAGTGTGACCCTCCCTCAGTGCGGCCCCTCCCACAGTGCGGCCCCCCCCACAGTACCACCCCCCCCACAGTACTGCCCCTCCCAGTGACCCTCCCACAGTACTGCCCCCCCCACAGTACTGCCCCCCCCAGTGACCCTCCCTCAGTACTGCCCCCCCCACAGTGTGACCCTCCCACAGTACTGCCCCTCCCACAGTACTGCCCCCCCCACAGTACTGCCCCTCCCAGTGACCCTCCCTCAGTACTGCCCCCCCCACAGTGTGACCCTCCCACAGTACTGCCCCTCCCTCAGTACCGCCCCCCCACAGTGTGACCCTCCCACAGTACTGCCCCTCCCACAGTGTGACCCTCCCACAGTACTGCCCCTCCCTCAGTACCGCCCCCCCACAGTGTGACCCTCCCACAGTACTGCCCCCCCCACAGTACTGCCCCTCCCAGTGACCCTCCCACAGTACCGCCCCCACCCACAGTACCGCCCCCACCCACAGTACTGCCCCCCCACAGTACTGCCCCTCACAGTGACCCTCCCTCAGTACTGCCCCCCCCACAGTGTGACCCTCCCACTGTACTGCCCCCCCCACAGTGTGTCTGCCCACACTACATCCCCAAGTTCCTGACATAACATACGCAGCCTCTGATCCACGAGTCGGCGAGGTTACTCAGGCACAGAGCAACACTAAACCTGTCCTTCTGCCTGTCGCTCGAGCCCAGGACTGTGTGGGTCGGCCCTCCCTCAGTGTTTGTTTGGGAGCTGTGCCGACAGTTTGTCGTCACCTGTTGCACAGAGAGCCATCTCTCTGCTGTAGCCGGTTGTTTACAGGGACTCTCTGCCAGTTCTGGGGCAGGTCACTGCGCAGCAGATGCTGTGTTTGGCCACGGGAGAGGCACTAGGGACCTTGTGGGGTGCAGCTGGGGCTGTTTGAGTTCAGCTGTGTGAGGTGGCTGCTGACGCACACACGGCAGCTCACACACAAGCAAAGGCTGGTTCAGAGCGGCTACTGCACACTGTTCTGTCAGTGAGTGAGTGAGCACAACCCTGCATCCTGCAACACAGAGGGTGACCTTCCAAAGCAACCGCTCCCTCTCGTTGCAATGGGCTCACTGGTTAAAGAGAAAAGGACAGGGGTGGATGGGAGGAGGAGCAGAAATCCTCACACAGGAACATCCGGTTCCACCATCCAGTGCCAATCTGAACCAATACCATCCACCTGCACAGGGTCCACATCCCTCCCTTCCTGCCTGTTCATGAGTCTGTCTACATGTCCCTTAAACACCACTACTGTATCTGCCTCCATCACCTCCCCAGCAGCCCGTTCTAGGCACCCACCACTCTGTAAAAACTTGCCCCTCACATCTCCTTTAATCTCTCCCCTCTCACCTTAAACCCATGCCCTCTAGTATTTCACATTTATCCTTTCTGTGCCTCTCATAATTTTATAAACTTTTTTTTAAAAATCAGGTCTCCCCTCAGCCTCTGCCACTCCAGAGAAAACAACCCAAGTTTGTCCAACCTCTCCTTACAGCTCATGCCCTCTAATCCAGGCAGCATCCTGGTGAACCTCCTCTGCACCCTCTCCAAAGCCCCCACATCCTTCCTGTAACGTGGCGACCAGAACTGAATGCAATACTCCGTGCGGCAACACAACTTCCCCGATTTATTGAGATCGGTCACCCAATCCACACTCCCACTTTTCCCCAAATCCCTGAAAACTTGGTTTACAGACTGCCGACCTCAGCCTTGAACCCAAGAACTGAACCCTGGATTGGGGCTCGACCCACAGTCCCCAACTGTGTGGGTGTCAGAGTGTTCCTGCATGTTTTCAGACTCTGCCCCTGGTCCCAGACTCCCTGACCAGCAGACAGACGTTCTTTCTCACCATCCCTTCTCACCGTCCCATCACTCTCTCCGTATCTCCACAATTTTTATCAGTCACCCCTTAACCTTCCAAATTGCAGTGAACCCCAGAGGCGCCGTACTAGCGAGGGGGAGAGCAGCCCATCAGCGACCCCCAGTTGCCCTCCGCTCTCTGTTCACTCCAGCAGCTGCAACCTTCACCAACAGCCTCCTGTGGGCAACTCAACGAAATGCCTTCCAGATGTCCACAGAAATAACACCCACACACAGCGCTGTCCACTGCTCGTCATCTCCTCTGCACCAGCCCTGTACTGATCCACACCCACACTTACCCACATGTTGAAAACATTCAACGAGCTTGGTCTAGCTCCTCAGTTATAAACTCCACACAACTTTCCAACAAGGCAACCTATTTCTGAGCAGTTCCCAGCCAGCCTCACCTTCCCCATGCAGCAGGACACGTGTACAAACTTACAGTCTGAAGGAGTTATTCCTGAATGATGGAACTTTGAAAGTTACAATATCTGCAATGTTTGTACCCAGTTCCTTCCAACCCCTGCCGCTGGGAACCAGCTCCCCCCGGGTACACATCACACTTCAGTCCCACTATATTCCTCATTACGTTCATGTCAGCAAGTCCCTGTTCCCGATTCAGGATTTCGGGAACATTACCACTTCCTTCCTGCAAAGGGCCCATTCCACATTGTACGTAGACATATGAAAGCCAGGTCATTGTCCCCGTTGGGGGATAGTTGCACACTGCCAACCACATTCGCATTCTGAATAATGTCACAAAAACACTGCGGATTTTGTAACACCTTCCACACTCCCCTTCCGTTGCTCAGGCCCTCTCTGCTGTCAGTATTTATATGGTCCACACACGGGGGTCTGTGCGAGCTTCAGCCTTTCTGTCTGCTCTGCCTTTCCCTTTGACATTGATACTTCACCATCGCCAGGGTTCCTCTAACAAGTGGAGCTCCTGTCTTCCAGGAGTGGAACCAGCTCGGCGTCACTGTGAGCTCTCTCCAACACCTCCCACCACTCCATGTGCTTCTGCCCAATCCACAGGACAGCCTGTGATGGACAGCACTGAGTCAACGAAGGCCACAGGCAGACACAGGGACACTCAGCAAGTCCCAGTGTCCAGGAAAAACAGAGTGAGTTTTCCAGGTCAACGATCTTTCATTAGGATTGGAAACGTTTGGTGATAAAACTTCCCCATCCCAAAACATTAGCTCTGTTTCTTGCTCCAAAGATGCTGCCTGACCTGCTAAACATCTCCAGCAAGTTCTGTTTTTGTTTCACCTTATTGTCTGCCTGCACTGTACTTTCTCTGTAGCTGTGACACTTTATTCTGCATTGTTACTGGTTTCCCTTGTATTACCTCGATGCACTGATGTAATTAAATGATCTGTATGGATGCCTGCAAAACACAGTCTTTCACTGTTCCTCGGTGCACATGACAAATAATCAACCAATTCACCAAATTCCCACATTTGCAGTTTGTTGCTTTGGGTCTGGAACTTTAGCGACTGCTTCACATTTCTCCTTTTCAAACACTTGATATTATAGTTGCTGTTTGACAAATCCTGACACGTTGATGGGCTAAATCCGGTTCATTATTTGTTACTGAATAGAAAATGGTTCACTCCCTCATTAGTTCTGGGACATCCCGTTACAGAAAACCATCACAACCACACTCCACAAATTCACTGCCTTCCAGACACGAGTTCTTAATTATTCCCCAATCCATAAGATGAACTCTTAACCTCACAATCTACCTCATTGTGGCCCTTGCACCTTATTGTCTGCCTGCACTGCACTTTCTCTGTAACTGTAACACTTTATTCTGCATTCTGTTATTGTTTTCCCCTGTACTACCTCAATGCACTGGTGTGATGAAATGATCTATAAGTTTTCCACTGTATCTCGGTACAATTGACAATAATAAACCAACCACTTTATGAATGTTAAAGCCTCCGTTAAAATCACAAACAGAAAATGCTAGCAAAGACCTGAAACAGGCGCGGTTTCTCTCACCACAGATGGCATTTTCTGTTCACATTTCAGATTTCCAGCATCTGCACTTTTGTTGATTTCCATTAATCACCCCGCTTATACCGACCTCTGAATTCATTCTCCCACATTACAGCAGTTGCTGGCACACAATTCCCACTGGAGACTTGTGTTTTCTGTTCCAATAATTCCCACCCATTTGAGGGATATGGGCCACATGGGGCTAGCTTAGATTAGAACCTTGGTCAGCACAGAGAGGATGGACAGGCTGGGACCTTTCATAGAACATAGAACACTACAGCACAGTACAGGCCCTTCAGCCCACAATGTTGTGCCAACATTTTATCCTGCTCTAAGACCCATCTAGCCCTTCCCTCCCACATAGCCCCCCATTTCTCTATCATTCATGTGTCTATCTAAGAGTCTCTTAAATGTCCCTAATGTATCTGCCCCCACAACCTCCGCCGGCAGTGTGTTCCATGCACCCACCGCTCTCTGTGTAAAAATCTTACCCCTGACATCCCCCTTATACCTTCCTCCAATCACCTTAAAATTATGTCCCCTCGTGTTAGCCATTTTCGCCCTGGGAAAAAGTCTCTGACTGTCCATGCGATCTATGCCTCTTATCATCTTGTACACCTCTATCAAGTCTCCTCTCATCCTCCTCTCCAAAGAGAAAAACCCTAGCTCACTCAACCAATTCTCATAAGACATGCTCTCCAATCCAGGCAACATCCTGGTAAATCTCCTCTGCACCCTCTCTGAAGTTTCCACATCCTTCCTATGATGAGGCGACCAGAACTGAACACAATACTCCAAGTATGGTCTAACCAGAGTTCTATAGAGCTGCAACATTACCTCACAGCTCTTGAACTCAATACCCTGACTAATGAAGGCCAACACACCATACGCCTTCTTAACAACCCAATTGACCTGTGCAGCAATGGACGTGAACCCCAAGATCCCTCTGTTCCTCCTCACTGATGAGAGTCCTGCCATTAACCTTGTATTCTGCCTTCAAATTTGATCTCCCCAAGTGTATCACTTCACACTTTTCCAGGCTGAACTCCATCTGCCACTTCTCAGCCCAGCTCTGCATCCTATCAATATCCTGTTGTAATCTACAGCAACTTTCTACACTATCCACAACACCACCAACCTCTGTATCGTCAGCAAACTTACTAACCCACCCTTCCACATCCTCATCCAAGTCATTTATAAAAATCACTAAAAGCAGGGGCCCCAGAACAGATCCCTGATGAGCGCCACTGGTCACCCAACCTCCAGGCAGAATACGCTCCATCTACCACCACCTTCTGTCTTCTATGGGCGAACAAATTCTGAATCCACTCAGCCAAGTTTCCCTGGATCCCATGCCTCCTGACTTTCTGAGTAAGCTTTCCATGAGGAACCTTATCAAACACCTTACTAAAATCCACGTACACCACATCCACTGCTCTACCTTCATCAATGTGCTTTGTCACATCCTCAAAGAATTCAATCAGGCTCGTGGGGCACAACCTGCCCCTCACAAAGCCATGCTGACTGTCCCTAATCAGACTATGCTTCTCCAGATGATAAGATACCTTTATTAGTCACATGTACATCGAAACACAAATACTGTCGCTAAGAATCTTCTCCAGTAATTTGCCCACCACTGAAGTAAGACTCACTGGTCTGTAATTCCCAGGGTTATCTCTACTCCCTTTCTTGAACAAAGGAACAACATTTGCCAATCATCTGGCACTACTCCTGTGGCCAGTGAGGATGCAAAAATCATCACCAAAGGCACAGCAATCTCTTCCCTCACTTCCCGTAATAACCTTGGATATATCCCGTCCGGCCCCATCGACTTCCCCTGGAGTGGAGGGGGGACCTTATGGAGGTTTATAAAATCACGAGGGGCACAGATACGGTACATGATCACAGTCCTTTTCCTGGGGTAGGGGAGTCTAAAACTAAAGGACACAGATTTAAGGTAGAGGGAAAAGATTTAAAGGGGACCCGAGGGGCGACGTTTTCACCCAGAGGATGGTGGGTGTGTGGAACGAGCTGTCAGTGCTGGAGGCGGGTACAATTACAGCACTTAACCGACACTCGGACGGGTAGATGGACAGGAAAGATTGAGAGGGACATGGGCCAACCGCGGGCATGAGACTGGCTCAGGAAGGCGCCTCGGTTGGGATGGAGGAATCGGGCCGAAGGGCCTGTTTGTGTGCCTTCCCCATGCTCGGGGTAAGCCGGGACATTCCCTGCGCTGACCCTGGGCTCAGTGACAGGCACGGTCTCCACCCCGAGCTTCCCCGCACAGTCAGCTGGACCTGTCCCCATGCATCCGGAGCACCTTCCTCTCACCACCCCCACACCCCACACCCCACACCCAGCCTCCCCCCCCAAGCACCCCTGTCCCCATGTATCAGGAGCACCCCCACACCCCCCAACACCCAGCCCCTCCCCTGACACCCAGCCCCCCAACACCCCTCCCCACCCCACCGTCCCCAACACCCCCAGCCCCCCTCCCCTGCCTACCCCACCCTCCTCCTCACCACCCCCAGCCCCTCCCCCTCCTCCTCCTCCTCCTCCTCCTCCTCCACCCCACCCCCCCTCCTCCTCCTCCTCCTCACCCCCCCTCCTCCTCCTCCTCCTCACCCCCCCTCGTCCTCACCACCCCGCTCACCCCCCCTCCTCCTCCTCCTCCTCCTCGCCCCACCCCCCCCTCCTCCTCCTCCTCCTCCCCACCCCACCCCCCCTCCTCCTCCCCACCCCACCCCCCCGCCTCCTCCTCCTCCTCCCCCCCCCGCCGTGTTTCCGTGACCCTTCGCTTCCTTCAGTCTATCGGCGGATCCCGGTCCCCCCCCCCCGTCCCCCGGGACCGGCCGCAGGGGGAGCCCGGGCTCCGGACCCGGGCCGGAGTTTTCGGCCGGGACAAAGTTTCCCCGGAGGGCGGCCGGTCGGTGCCGGTCCCCGGGGCCCGGACACTCACCGTGACTCGGCGCCGCTCCCGGTCCCGGCTCCTGCTCCCCGCTCCCGGCGGTGATCGGTGCTCGCTCCCGGCTCCCGGTCCCGGCGGAGACGCGCTCGGTGCTCGCTCCCGGCTCCCGGTCCCGGCGGAGACGCGCTCGGTGCTCGCTCCCGGCTCCCGGTCCCGCCGCTCCCTCCGCCCGCGATCCTCCGGCTCCCAGCGACCGCGCCCGGACCAGGTGTGGGCGGAGCCGGAGCCGGAACACTGCCCCCGGGGGGCGGGCACCGGGCAACGGGCGACGTCACCGCTACAGGTGGGGCCACGGCACAGGTACAGGTAACCGGGTACAGGTACAGGAAATGGGGTACAGGTGGTACAGGTAACTGGGTACAGGTGGTTGGGATACAGGTGGTAGAGGTACAGGTAACTGGGTACAAGTGATATAGGCAAAGGGTACAGCTAATACAGGTACAGGTGGTACAGGTAACTGGATACAGGTGGTACAAGTACAGCTGTTATAGGTAACTGGGTACAGGTGGTACAGGTAACTGGATACAGGTGGTACAAGTAACTGGGTACAGGTGGTACAGGTACAGCTGTTATAGGTAACTGGGTACAGCTGTTATAGGTAACTGGGTACAGCTGGTACAGGTAACTGGATACAGGTGGTACAAGTAACTGGGTACAGGTGGTACAGGTACAGATGGTACAGGTAGTACGTGGTGATATGGGCAGGACAGCTACAGGTACAGACAGTACAGTACAGGTACTACAAGTATAGACAGTACAGGTGGCTGTGAGCCAGTCAGGAAGCAGTACCACACTTCCTGGGTGAGGCTGCAGCTCAGCTCGCGTCAATGTTGTGAGTCACGGAATGAGCCGGCACCAGGAACAGTCCTGGTAACCGAGGGGAACCCCGGGATTCCTGTTTAGGTCCACACAGCCTCATATCGATCCCACAGGCAACTCGGACCAGGTGGTCCCTGCCAGCTCCCTCACATTACCCCATTCACACCCACCAGAGGCAACACTCAGCCTCCGTCAGAAAGTTCTGGAAAGAAGGCCCTCCACTGAGGGAGGGTCACACTGTGGGAGGGGTGGTACTGAGGGAGGGTCACACTGTGGGAGGGGTGGTACTGAGGGAGGGTCACACTGTGGATGTAAGTGTCTGTGCGTATATGACTTTATGCAAGAGAACATTACAGGCTGCAGGGCTGGAGGAGCTCACACCCTGCCCTGCCCAGCCCCGGCTCCACTTCCCCAGCTAATACCTGGAGGTTTATTAAACATGAGAAGTTCTGGCTGTATGCAAGGTCTGGGCAGGTCCCATGGTAAACTACTGGGGAATAAAGCTGCCCCTACCCTGTGGCTGAGGATTGTTGGTGAGTGAGTTGGTGGGAGGATTGCCAACAGCCACTGTCCCGGTTACAGTTATACACTGTACAGTGACAGCTCTGATAGCTGACAGCACAAAGGTCATAAAGTCCGAATAAACATTTCCGACTTTAAAAGATAATTCATCCCCAGGGCATAACAGTCGCTCAGTGTGAGCTGTGCCCTGGAAACCATGAGCCAGCTGCTGTTCCAGCTGCATTGTGTTCTCCTGTGTGGGAGGCTGCAGTCTCTCCCGGCCAAAACTGGGCAGGCATGGTAGTGTAGCGGTCAGTATAACGCTATTACAGCGCCAGCAACCCAGGTTCAATTCCGGCCGCTGTCTGTAAGGAGTTTGTATGTTCTCCCCGTGTCTGCGTGGGTTTCCTCCGGGTGCTCCGGTTTCCTCCCACATTCCAAAGACGTACAGGTTAGGAAGTTGTGGGTATGCTATGTTGGCGCCAGAAGTGTGGCGACACTTGCGGGCTGCCCCCAGAACACTCTACGCAAAAGATGCATTTCACTGTGTGTTTTGACGTACATGTGACTAATGAAGAAATCTTGTCTTATCATCAGCCCAGCAGGACACAGAGCCAGGGTGAGATCAGTGAGGAAGGTGCTGGGGAAACGTGGGCAGGGAAAGTCGAGGAGTTCCGCCAACTCATGAAGGGGAAGAGGGTCAGGAAGCAAGGAGGGGGCATTTTGGGAACCGAAATGGCAGCCAGTGTGGAGGTGGCAAACGTGGTGTTCGGAATCGATTGGCATCCACCTTCACCAAAGAGCAGGCGTTGCAGGGGACAGACTACATCGTGCAGAGGGGTCCAGTGAGAGGATAAGTTACCGGGCCCAAATGAGATGTGTCCCGGGACCTTGAAGCAAACGATGAGTGCAGGCTGTTGGACCACTGGAGTGGTGCTGGGAGGGGGGGGGGTGGTGTGAGGCAGAAGCCCTTGGTACCTGGATGAGACGGGGTGTGTGGACTCACAGGCTGAGGGCTGGGAGGTGGGATTCCCCTAAACTCCAGTTGTTCCAGGCTCAGCCTTCCATACTGGGCTCCCCCGCAGAGATGCAGGCCCTGAGGTGACGCCGCGGAGACACCACACAGACTGGGGAGCACGGGCACCTCCTGTGTTCAATGCAGGCAGTGACCCTGGGCTCCAGTGCCACCCACTCCAACCACATCTCTCGGCCTTTGACCTCCCACAATCAGAATCCCCCAGTCAAGCCCTACGTAACTTAGTCCTAGAGCAATACAGCACGGATTCAGGCCCTTCAGCCCTACCAGTCCATGCCGACCACGGTGATCACCCAGCTAGTCCCAATTTCCTGCGTTCGGCCCATATCCCTCCAAGCCCCGCCCCTCCATGTACCTATCCAAGTGCTGCTTAAATGATCCTGTTGTTCCTGCCTCACCCACTTCCTCTGGCAGCTCGTTCCACACACTCACCACCCTCTGCGTGAAAAAGTTGCCCCTCAGGTCCCTTTTAAATCTTTCCCCTCTCACCCTAAACCTGTGCCCCATAGTTTTGGACTCCCCTACCATGGGGAACAGACTGTTACCGTCCACCTTATCTATGCCTCTCATAATGTTAAACATTTCTTTAAGGTGGCCCCTCATTCTCCTACGTTCCAAGGAATAAAGACCCAGCCTGCCCAATGTCTCCCTGTAACTCAGGCCCTCGAGTCCTGGCAACATCCTCGTAAATCTTCTCTGCACTCTTTCCAGCTTAACCACATCTTTCCCGTAACAGGGTGACCAAAACTGTGCACAGTGCTCCAAGTGCAGCCTCACCAACGACTTATACAACTGCAACATAATGTCCCAACTCCTGTACTCAGTGCCCTGACTGATGAAGGCCAGCGTGCCAAATACCTTCACCACCCTGTCTACCTGTGATGCCGCTTTCAACGAACTATGCACTTGAACTCCTAGGTCCCTCTGTTCCATTACATTCCCTAGTGCCCCACCATTGAGGGCAGGTGCGGTAGTGTAGCGGTTAGTGTAACGCTTCACAGCACCAGCGACCGGGGTTCAATTCCGGCCGCTGTCTATAAGGAGTTTGTGCCTTCTCCCTGTGTCTACGTGGGTTTCCTCCGGGTGCTCCGGTTTCCTCCCACATTCCAAAGACATACGGGTTAGGAAGCTGTGGGCATGCTATGTTGGTGTCGGAAGCGTGGCGACACTTGTGGGTTACCCCCAGAACACTCTACACAAATGGTGCATTTCACCGTGTGTTTCGATGTACATGTGACATAAAGATATTGTATCATATCATATCTTCACAGTAGAAGTCCTACGCTGGTTTGACTTTCCAAATGCATCATCTCACACTTATCTATATTGAAAACTACTCCTCAGCCCACTTCGCTGACTGATCAAGATCCCCCTGTATCTATGATGACCTTCTTCATCATCAACACCTCCTAATTTTGCGTCATTCACAGACTTACTGATCAGGCCTTGGGCATTCGTATCCAAACCATTGATATAAATAATGAATAACACGAACACAGACCCCTGCGGCGCACCACTGGTCACTGGCCTCCAGTCCGAGAAACAACCTTCAACCACCAACCTCTGCTTCCCACCTCTGAGCCAATGTTGAATCCGTCTAACTAGTTCTCCCTGGATTCCACAGGACCTAACTGGCCAGGATGTTCACTAGTGCTACTCGGGAGGGTTTAAACTAGTTTGGCAGGGGGATGGGAACCAGAGCACCGGGTCAGAAAGTGGAGGGATTGAGTGGGAGGTAGATGTCAGGGCCAGTAAACACAGGCAGGAGCAAAGTAACAGACACGATGGGACGGGCACTTTGAAGTGGGTGTATTTGAATGCTGGGGTATTATGAACTTAGATGAGTGATGAACTTAGAGCATGGATCAGTACAGGGAACTGTGATGTTGTGGCCATTACAGAGACTTGGCTGAGAGAGGGACAGGAATGGGTGCTTAATGCTCCAGGGTTTCGACGGTTTAGAAAAGATTGGGGGGGTGGGGGGGGGGAGTTGCTCTGCTAATCAGGGACAATATCACAGCTGCACTCAGAGGGGACATAGTGGGCTTGTCCACAGAGTCTATATGGGTAGAACTCAAAAATAAGAAAGGTGCACTCACTCTGATGGGATTATACTACAGACCCCCCGATAGCCACCAGGACATTGAGGAACAGATATGCAGGCAGATTAGGGAAAGGTATAAAACTAATGGGGTTGTTGGTGTGGGGGACTTCAACTTCCCCAATATAAACTGGGACCTCCTTAGTGCAAGAGGTTTAGTCGGGGCAGAATTTGTTAGGTGCATCCAGGAGGGTTTCTGAAATCAATATATCGATAGTCCAACAAGAGGAGGGGCTGTGCTGAACCTGGTGTTGGGTAACGAGCCTGGCCGGGTGACCGACCTTTCAGTGGGAGAACAGTCAGGGCACAGTGACCACAACTCCTTAAGGTAGCTATAGATAAGAATAAGTATGGACCT
This sequence comes from Pristis pectinata, assembly GCF_009764475.1. Lineage (NCBI taxonomy): Eukaryota > Metazoa > Chordata > Chondrichthyes > Rhinopristiformes > Pristidae > Pristis > Pristis pectinata. The sequence continues at coordinate 1,032,297 of NC_067418.1, forward strand.
TGTGGGAGAGTATTAAATTGGAGCAGGGCAAATTATGGGAGCATTAGGCAGGAACTGGGGAGAGTTAATTGGGAACAGCTGTTTTTGGGCAAGTCCACATCTGACCTGTGGAGGGTGTTTAAAGACCAACTGCACAGAGTACAGGACAGGACAGGGATGTTCCAGTAAGAAGGTAGGACAAGGATGGCAGGGGAAGGGAACCTTGGATGTCGAGAGAGGTGGTGAATTTAGTCAAGAAGAAAAAGGAAAGTATGTAAGGTTTAAGAAGCTAAAATCAAACTGAGCCCTTGAGGATTAGAAAGAAGCCAGAAAAGAACTCGAGGGGAACTAGAAGAGCCAGGAGGGACCATGAAAAATCCTTGGCAAGTAGGATTAAAGAGAATCCTAAAGCATTCTATACATCAAGAGGAAGAGGATAACCAGGGAGAGGGTAGGACCTCTTAGGGATGAAGGAGGGAACATGTGCCTGGAGGTGGAAGATGTGGGTGAGGTCCTAAATGAGTAATTTACATCAGTATTTACCAAGGAGAAGGATGTGGAGGATGGGGAGATCAGTGTGGAGCGCGCTAACGTGCTGGGGCATTTCGAGGTAACGAAGGAGGTAGTGCTGGGTCTCTTAAAGAACATTCAGGGTAGATAGGGTGATGAGAAAGGCATGTGGCACGCCTGCCTTCATTGGTCAGGGCACTGAGTACAAGAGACGCATAAAATGTTAGTGAGACCACACTTGGAGTACTGTGTGCAGTTCTGGTCACCTCACTACAGGAAGGGTGTGATTAATACCGAGGGCGCAGAAAAGATCCACGAGGATGCTGCCAGGACTGGAGGGTTTGAGTTACAAGGAGACTGGGTAGGCTGGGACTGCTGGAGCGTAGGAGGCTGAGGGGTGACTTTATCGAGGTTTATAACGTCATGAGGGCCGTAGATAATGTGGACGGTTACAGTCTTTTCCCCAGGGTCGGGGAGTCTAAAACCAGAGGGTTTAAGGTGAGAAAATTTAAATGGGACCCAAGGGGCAGGTTTTTCACTCAGAGGGTGGTGGGTGTGTGGAACGAGCTGCCAGAGGTAGAGGCGGGTACAGTTACAACACTTAAAAGGTATTCAGACAGATATGTGGATATGAAAGGTTTAGAGGGATTTGGGCCAATCACGGGGAAGTGGGACTAGCTCAGGAAGACACGTTGGTCGGCACGGACGAGTTGGGCTGAAGGGCCTGCTTCTGTTCAGTACGATCTATGACTCTCTATGGGTCCGTTTGCTGTCCTGGGGCAGGGTCTGTAAGCTGCAGGGCAGTGAAATCACCTGCCCCTGAGAGCGGAGGATGGGGTGTGGGGGTGGGTGGGTGGGTGAGGCTGAGTCAGGGAATGTGTTCAAAGTGAAGGCTGACAGACAAACTGGAGGAGTTGGAGGCTGAGGAGAGGCTCGGATTGGATCAGCTACAAGACCACAAGGAGTAGGAGCCAGCCATTCGGCCCCTCAATCCTGTTCTGCCATTCAGTAGATCAGGGCTGACATCAGTTCGACATCAGTTCTGCATCAGTGCCACTTCCCTGCACTAACTCCATCTCCCTCCATGTCCTCGTGATCCAGGTCCTTCTGTATAGAATGAACAAAATGATGGCCTCCCCACTCCTCTCAGGTCGAGGATTTCAAAGGTCCACCCCTGCTAGGTGAAGACCTCACTAAGGGCTGAATGGCCTCATCCTGCTTATGTTACCCCCCCCCCCCCCCCCACCGTCCACCGGACCGTGCCCTACACACCAACAGGGCCAGGAGGAGGTCACAGCCCCTCGAGTCTGGTCCCTCGTTCAATGAGATCACGGCCGATCTGACTGCTCAGTCCCACTACCCCTGGCAATCTTTCACCCCCCGTGTCAAGAATTGACCCACCTCTGCCATAAATACATTGGAAGCCTCAGCTTCTACCCCTCCTCAAAGCCCCATAAAATCAGTTGATGGCAGATGGTGTTGGGACATTAAGCAATGATCCATCCCGGGGCTGTGAGGAGGAAGGGGACAACTAATTGAATCAGAATCAGGTTTATTATCACTGACTTGTGAAGTGAAATGTGTTGTTTTGTGGCAGGCGTACGGTGCAGGACATGGAATCACTATAAATTACAAAATAAATAATGAGTGCAAAGTAAAGGAATAACGATGTAGTGTTCACGGACCGTTCAGAAATCTGATGGCGGAGGGGAAGAAGCTGTTCCTGAATCATTGAGTGTGGGTCTTCAGGCTCCTGTACCTCCTCCCTGATGGTAGTAATGAGAAGAGGGCATGTCCCGGGTGGTGAGGGTCCTTAGTGATGGATGCCGCCTTCTTGAGGCACCGCTTCTTGAAGATGTCCTCGATGGTGGGGAGGGTTGTGCCCATGATGGAGCTGGCTGTCTACAACCCTCTGCAGCCTCTTGCGATCCTGTGCATTGGAGCCTCTATACCCAGTGGTCCATTCTGGAAACCTGCTGCTTCCCAGGGACAGGGCATTCAGGAACAGGCACAGCTCCCGATCCGTGCTTCCTGCTGTGTTGCTGTATCCAGGGGAGCAGGGGCTTCCCACGGGAAGCTGGAGAAACAATGGAAGAGAGAAGGGTTACTGGGTGTTGGGGGGAGAGCAGGGAGTCAGACAAATTGGCGAGATCGCCCACAGGGCTGGCACAGAGTCAATTGGCTGAATGGCCTCCTTCTACTTCTTGAAGAGCTTTCCTGGTGGAAGCTGCAGGTGGTGGTGCAGCCCTTGTCCGGAGTGGTGGAGGTGGGGGTTTGGGAGGTGCTGTCGGAGTAGCCTGGGTCAGTAACTGCGGTGCATTCTGTAGGTGGTCCACACTGCAGCTGGTGGTGGAGTGAGGGAGTGTTCAGGGGGCTGGACGGGGGACTATCGAGCAGCTGGTTTGTCCTGGGCGCCCAGGTGAGGGGATTGTTTCACTCGTTAGGCTGTGTGTGGTCAGAATGTTGGGAACCGGTCACTTGGAACCCAAAGACACAGGAGACAGAAAGATCTGACCATCGAAAACTTGCAGAGGCCAGAGGCTACAGTCACTGGAATCTGGAGCAATAATATCTGCTGGAGGAACAATGGGTCAAGCAGCGTCTGTGGGGGGAGAGGGATGGTCGACGTTTCGGGTCGAAACCTGCATCAGAACTGGAAATCAAAGAACTGCAGATGCTGGAAACCTGAGATCGAAACAGCAGGTCAGTCAGCGTCTGTGTGGAGAGGAACCGGATTAATGTTCTAGGTTGAGGACTCTTGGTTCTGAAGAAGGATCTCTGGAATGTTAACCCTGGTTCTCTCTCCACAGACCCTGTCTGACCTGCTGAGTGTTTCTGGCACTTTCTGCTGGTACTTCATGAGCACCCATCTCGGTTCCGCAAATTTCTCTTTACTCTTCGAGGTTTACCTCACAGCACCGTGATTCCCAACCCACCACCTCCTGCAAACTGTGAAGGAACTAATTAAATATCTCGCCAACTAGAGATTGGTGAAATCAGCAGGGAAGGAGGAAAATCCACCCCACAGTGTGCAACGAGAATAAACCAACACCAACCGGCTGCCTGCAGCTCCACCCAGAACATACCTACACACCCCGAAACCCAACAGCAGTTCCTTAACAATACTTTGCGTGTGTGCGTGCGTGCGTGCGTGTGTGTGTGCGTGTGTGTGTGCATGTGTGTGTGTGCGTGTGCGTGCGTGTGTGTGTGCGCGCGTGTGTGTGCGTGTGCACGCGTGTGTGCGTGTGTGTGTGCGTGCGTGTGTGTGTGCATGCGTGTGTGTGCGCGCGTGCGTGTGTGCGCGTGTGTGCGCGTGTGTGTGCGTGTGCGTGTGCGTGTGTGCGTGTGTGCGTGCGTGCGTGTGTGCGTGCGTGTGTGTGCGCGTGTGTGTGTGTGTGCGCGCGCATGCGTGCGTGTGTGTGTGCGTGCGTGTGTGTGTGTGTGCGTGCGTGTGTGTGTGCGTGCGTGTGTGCGTGCGTGCGTGTGTGTGTGCGTGCGTGTGTATGTGTGTGGAACCAGGTAGCATACTGATGTTTAAGATGCTTTTGGATAAATGCATGAATATGCAGGCAAATGGAATTAGTTTAATTTGTCATGATGGTTGGCACAGACGTTGTGGGCCGAGGGGCCTGAGCACAAGGTCTACAGATTGTCGGGAAAAGCTGCCAGGTTCACTAACTCCTTCAGCAGAGGAAATCCGCCGTCCTCTGCTGGTCCGGACTCTTCGTGACTCCAGATCCACCTACGTGGTGGCTCCGAAATACCCCCGAGGTGGCCCGTCAAACCCCTAGTTGTACCTTGTTTCTTTGTTCTTATGTGCTCTTTCTTGTAACGATTGTGTATAATTTATGTTTATGCTTTTCCTGTGAACGCTGCTGATCTGATGCTCTGTGCCTGTGAGGCTGCTGCACGTAAGTTTTTCATTGCACCCGTGCACACACGGACTTGTGCGTCTGACAATAAACTCCACTTGACTTGACAAGACCGATGTCAAAAGCTCCAAATACTGTGCGACCAACACACTATCAATGCCCCGTCTGTTCCTGCTCTGGGTGGTCTGTGACTCCCCACCTCTCTGCGACTATGTGTGACTCCCTACCCACACCAGACTTGTTGACCCTTACAGCAGCAAGCAATCAGTTCCATGAGATTTAGTAGGGCCCACCTGCTGCAGATTCGGATTAGTTTATTGTCGTACACTGGGGTGCAATGAGATTGCTCACTGGTGTGAAGCTCACAGAGTAAACAGTGTTCATGGTAATAATAAACACAGCAATACAGCGACCAGCGCAAAACAGCAGAACCGTGCGGAGACCGTGGTGCGGTCTGAGGAAGCGCAGGAAGAAAGGCTAAAGCGCCAGTAAACGGAATAACCAAGAGAGGGAGGGAAGGGTCCGAGAAGGTGGCAGCCCCATGGGAGGGGGACGTGAAGGAGGTCACGGCCGAGTTTATTGTCAAGTGCACAAGTACCTGCAGCAGCATCATGGGCACATGGCACCAGGTACACAATATTCACAAGAAAAACATCAATTATGCAAAATTAAGTTGTTATTAATGTCACTTGTACCGAGGTACAGGGAAAAACTGTGTTTTGCATGCCATCCACACAGATCACTTCATTACACGGTGCACTGAGTACAGGGGAAAACAACAACAGGATGCAGAGTAAAGTTCCAGTTACAGAGAAAGTGCAGTGCAGGCAGACAGTAAGGTGCAAGGCCATGACACGGTAGACTGTGAGCATAATTAGGACAAAAACCAAAGTCCACTGTCGAGCACAGTGGTTCAGGAGTCTGACGGCAGTGGGAAAGAAGCTGTTCCTGAGTCTGGATGTCTGGGTTTTCCAGCTTCTGTATCTTCTCCCGGAGGTAGGAGAGGGAACAGGGAATGGCCCGGGTGGCAGGTGTCCCTGACGATACTGTTCGGCTATGAGCAGTGAGAAGGGACCATTCATTCTCGGGAATGAAGCAGACAGTGAGGCTGGAGAGGTTTGGGGAGAGAGAGGTGACGAACTCTGGGAGAGTTAAAAGCCCGGAGTGTGCACCTCCCCCACCGAGGGATGACTGCCTGTGCCCTGCTCTGCCCTGTGACACCACAACAATGCCTTTGTAATGTGAAAGGAACACATATGTGAAAGGGAAGCGAGGATGAATTGTGGAAACTCTTGAGTGGGGCTCGGTGCTGGGTCTGAGAACCAGCCGCAGGTGGGAGGGGCAGGCAGACCCTCCATTTCAACGCAGCACAGTTTTGTTCTTTTAACATTAATTAAAAGAGACAGAATTATGCAGGGAGTCGAGTGACAAAGGCACAGGAGGGGGTGGATGGGAACCATGGAAACCAGATCAGACAGCAGGTCTCGGAGTGCGGGTGTGGAGAGTGAGGGGGTTTCAGCGAGGGGGGAGCTCTGTGGGAACCCAACACTCCCCCTCCCACCCCCAACCCCTCCCCTCTCCCACCCCCAACCCTCCCCCTCCCACCCCGCAACCCCTCCCCCTCCCACCCCCAACCCCTGCCCCTCCCATCCCCCAACCCCTCTCCCACCCCCAACGCCACCCCCTCCCACCCTCAACCCCTCCCCCTCCCACCCCCCAACCCCTCCCCATCCCATCCCCCCCTCCCCCTCCCACCCCAATCCTCACCCTCCCCTCCTCCTCCCACCCCCAACCCCTTCCCCTCCCATTCCCCACCCTTACCCTCCCATCCCCAACCCCTCCCCATCCCCCAATCCCTCCTCCACCCTTTCCTACCCCCTCTCCCTCCCCTAAACCTCCCAGCCTCACCTCCCTACCAATGACTCCACCCCCCACACTCCCCTTGTGTTAATTCTATGTTCAAGGGGAGAATACAATGGGATTGGTCAGCACGGACTCAGTGGGCCAAAGGGCCTGTTTCTGTGCTGTGTGAATCTATGACTCTGCCCAGGTGCTATATAAATGCAGTAGCTCCTGCTTCTGGCAGGGGCTGTGAGACAATGTGAGACAGGCCCTCATTACTCACTGGTTACAACTCCCGTCCTTGGAATGGATTCACATGGTGCAAACATGACAAACGTCCTGTCAAAATCCCAGGAAAGACAGAACCTCACATTATCTGGGTTTTAAATTACACAATAACCTCAACGGTAACACACAATGCAAGATGTAGACAGGAGAGTGCCACAGAGCACTGACCGACAGTGGACAGAGAGCTGTCTGACCAGTGGACATGTGGGGAGAGGTGTGAGGCTCCATCACACCGATAGTAAAGTGATGACCGGTGATGAGCTGGGTCCTGCCCCATCTGACCAACTCTCTGACAAGGCAGGGTTTTCACACACAGGGAGTGGTGGGTGCCTGGAACGGGCTGCCAGGGGTGGGGGTGGAGGCAGGTACCATAGTGGGGTTTAAGAGGCTGTTAGACAGACACAGGGATGTGCAGGGAATGGAGGGAGAGGGACCGTCTGCAGGCTGAAGAGATTTAGTTTAATTCGGCATCGTGTTTGGCACAGACATTATGGGCTGAAGGGCCTGTTCCTGTGCTGTACTGTTCTGTTCTGTGTTCTAACTGCAGGGAAACACCATCCACACAGGTCTCTGTGGCAGCTCCACAGAGATTACAGCCGGTCGCAGTAAGATAAAACACTGGTCGGGCTGCAGCTGGAGTAGTACGTACAGTTGTGGCACCGCACTCCAGGAAGGAGGAGACAGTGCAGGGACACTTCACCGGGAGGCTGCCTGGGATGGAGCTGTTCAGTTACGAGGCTGGGTCTGGTCTCCCTGGAGCGGAGGGGCTGAGGGGTTCCTGATAGAGATGGAATTGGAACTGGTTTATTATTGTCACTTGTACCGAGGTCCAGTAAAACCATTCGTACAGGTCAATTCACTACACAGTGCACTGAGGTACACTGAGGTAGACAAGGTGTACAAAATGATGGGGGGGGGGGTGGCGGGGATAGACAGGGAAGATAGTGAAGAACTGTTCCCCCAGGCGGAGGGCTCTATAACCAGAGGGCATGTGTTTAAGATGTGGAGGAAGAGGTTTAGAGGGGATGAGGGGGAATTTTTCCCCCAGAAGGGGGTTGGAATCTGGAACGCACTGCCTGAGGGGGTGGGTGGGGTGGAGGGAGAGACTCCCACAACATCAAAGAGGTATCTGGATGAGCAGTGGAATCACCAGGGCAGAGAAGGTGCAGACCAAGTACTGGGACGGGATTAGTGTGGGGGGGCGAACAATGACATGATGGGCCGAAGGGTCTCTGCTGTGGACTCTATGGATGTCTAGTTGCAGAGGGTGTGAGCACTGCTTCACTGGATGCAGGGGTGGGCATGTGAGGGTGGGCATGCAGGGGTGGGCACGCAGCGCAGGGTCTGGAGGAGCAGAGGGTGGAGTTCAGGGTTCAGGGTGCAGGGTGCAGGGTGTGGGATGTGGGGTGTGGAGGTGCAGGGGTAGAGGTGAGGGGGTGGAGGGGGGAGGTCGGGGGTGGAGGTGCAGGGGTATGGGTGTGGGGGTGTGGAGGGTGGAGGGAGGGGAGGTGGGGGGTAGAGGGTGTGGGGGTGGAGGTGGGGGGTGGGGGGTGCACGGGGTGGAGGTGGGGGGTGGAGGGAGGGGAGGTGGGGGGTGCACGGGGTGGAGGTGGGGGGTGGGGGGCTGCACGAGGTGGAGGTGGGGGGGTGGAAGGTGTGGGCATGTGGAGGGTGTGGTGGGTGTGGACGTGCAGGTGGGGAGGTACAGGGGGTGGTATGCTGGGCTGTTCTGCTCTGACCCCCCACCGGCACCGGCAATCGAACTGTATCCCCCATGTGAACCTGCAGCACTGGCCCAAGGCCCATGGCCCACAAGGGGTGGGTTCCCACCACAGGAAGGCACTGCCTCATTAAAACCATTCTTCTGCCTGAGTGAGCCTGTTCCCCGGTCAGCTTGGCTCCACACTCACTCTGAATCACATCCAACTCCCACAGGAAGCCCCACCGTCAGATGACAGGACACAAACTGCGACCTCTAATTACCAACCGCGTCTGACTTCAAACTGCAAAATTACCACATAGTCCCACTGCCCCGCTCCCTCCCCACAGCCCTGTGTCAGTCCCACACTGATCCCACTGCCCAACCTCCCTGAAACTCACTGACTGCACAGGGGACCCCTATAGAACTGCCCCCAGCCTGGTTTGTCAGTTGTCACGGACTTCACTTGTATCTTGTTCTCTGTCCCTGGGTTGGCTCTCAGATGCGCCGTTCCTGTCTGCCTCTCTGCCCGTGTGTCTCTCCCCCAGTCCCACCGCCTCCCTCCAACTCTTCCCCTGCCTGACTCTCCCCACTGTTGCACTCTCCCCCACCTTACTCTCCCCTACCAGACCCTCTATGTACCCCACCCTCCCTCTATCCGTCCCTCCCTGTCAGACTCCCCCATTGACCACCACCTTTCCCCTGTCCAGCCTTCCACAACCCACCCTCTCCCACCACAGATGCCGTGGGGTGGGACACAGACAGAGGAGGAAAGTGTACAGTTCAGCTCAGTGCTGGAGATCTGCTCCGTGGACCCACACCGGGTCCTGCCTCAGAGTCACGGGTCTCCATCCCCACAGGATGGAGCACCCAGTCTCCCAGCCGAGCACTGAGGGGGTGTCACACTGAGGGAGGGGCGGTACTGAGGGAGGGGCACACTGTGGGAGGGATGGTTCTGAGGGAGCAGGAATCCCAGACTCAGGCAGGTCATGGCCTGTGTAATGGAGCTGACTGAGTAACCAGACCTCAGTGCCGGGGATTTGGCAGGAAAGGACACTGCCATTGGCCCACCTTCCTGCCAGGACTTAGATGGGACCCTGTTGGAGCTATCTAGACGTGCTCGAGGTGCCAGCTGGAGGTAGACCAGGTTTCAGAAGTGTACAGGAGGGCAGGGATCACTGACCATGAGCTTCGGGCTGGCTCTGGGGTCTAGATGTTCCTCAAACTAAGATGGTGGTGGCACATGGAATTCTATTCCTGCTGTGTGCCTGTGCTATGAGATGGCTCCCGAGGCACGCAAAGTGATCTGCTCGTTCTCCCGTGAGCTTTTACCGTCAGGGGTGTGTGGTCCGATGGTGCTGGTGAAGTTTGTGGAGCACCTTGTGGGTACTAACTGTAGGTCTCCTCTTGCACCCTTCACTGGGCAGGTCATGGGGCTGGAGCTCGGACTGGGGATGTTCAGTGCAGGGCAACCCAGTGAGTGAGGTCGGGGTGACGGTAGGGGTGAGGTGAGGGTAGGGTTGGGGTGACGGAAGGGTCGGGGTGAGGGTCGGGTTGGGGTGAGGGTAGGGTCGGGGTGACGGTAGGGGTGAGGTGAGGGTAGGGTTGGGGTGACGGAAGGGTCGGGGTGAGGGTCGGGTTGGGGTGAGGGTAGGGTCGGGGTGACGGTAGGGGTGAGGTGAGGGTAGGGTTGGGGTGACGGAAGGGTCGGGGTGAGGGTCGGGTTGGGGTGAGGGTAGGGTCGGGGTGACGGTAGGGGTGAGGTGAGGGTAGGGTTGGGGTGACGGAAGGGTCGGGGTGAGGGTCGGGTTGGGGTGAGGGTAGGGTCGGGGTGACGGTAGGGGTGAGGTGAGGGTAGGGTTGGGGTGACGGAAGGGTCGGGGTGAGGGTCGGGTTGGGGTGAGGGTAGGGTCGGGGTGACGGTAGGGGTGAGGTGAGGGTAGGGTTGGGGTGACGGAAGGGTCGGGGTGAGGGTCGGGTTGGGGTGAGGGTAGGGTCGGGGTGACGGTAGGGGTGAGGTGAGGGTCGGGGGTGATGGTAGGGTCAGAGTGACGGTAGGGGTGAGGTGAGGGTCGGGGGTGATGGTAGGGTCAGAGTGACGGTAGGGGTGAGGTGAGGGTCGGAGGTGATGGTAGGGTCAGAGTGACGGTAGGGGTGAGGTGAGGGTCGGGGGTGATGGTAGGGTCAGAGTGACGGTAGGGGTGGGGTGAGGGCAGTGAGGGTGAGGGGCGTCTCTTGTCCTGAGGGTGGGCTCCGCTCCAGCGGTTTGTTGAGGGAGGGGTCACAGCTGGAAGCATCTGTCGGTGCCTCCCTCACCCTGTGACCTTGCTCCAACCCCGGCACTTCACACCTACTTCCTGTCAGTGACTCTCAGGTCGTTGCCCAGCAACAGGGGTTCTCCACGGTAACAGCTGGAAACAAACCCGGCAACCAGGTTGTGAAGATCCAGGAGCCCCGTCAGTCGGAACCGGTCACAGGCGTCCAGGACGGCAACAGGGGGTGAGGGAGGGTCAACAGGAGGGGGGAGGGGAGCGGAGGGGTGGGGAGGGGTGGGGAGGGGAGCAGAGGGGAGGGGAGGGGTGGGGAGGGGAGCGGAGGGGAGGGGAGCAGAGGGGAGGGGTGGGGAGGGGAGGGAGGGGTGGGGAGGGGAGGGGAGGGGAGGGGAGCAGAGGGGAGGGGTGGGGAGGGGAGGGGAGGTGTGGGGAGGGGAGGGGAGGGGAGGGGTGGGGAGGGGAGGGGAGGGGAGCAGAGGGGAGGGGTGGGGAGGGGAGGGGAGGGGAGGGGAGGGGAGCAGAGGGGAGGGGTGGGGAGGGGAGGGGAGGGGTGGGGAGGGGAGGGGAGGGGAGCAGAGGGGAGGGGTGGGGAGGGGAGGGGAGGGGAGGGGAGGGGAGCAGAGGGGAGGGGTGGGGAGGGGAGGGGAGGGGTGGGGAGGGGAGGGGAGGGGAGGGGTGGGGAGGGGAGGGGAGGGGAGCAGAGGGGAGGGGTGGGGAGGGGAGGGGAGGGGAGGGGTGGGGAGGGGAGGGGAGGGGAGGGGAGGGGAGGGGAGGGGAGGGGAGCAGAGGGGAGGGGTGGGGAGGGGAGGGGAGGGGAGGGGTGGGGAGGGGAGCGGAGGGGAGGGGGTGGGGAGGGGAGGGGAGGGGAGCGGAGGGGAGGTGTGTGCGGGGAGGGGAGGGGAGGGGAGGGGAGGTGTGTGCGGGGAGGGGAGGGGAGGGGAGGGGAGGTGTGGGGAGGGGAGGGGAGGGGAGCGGAGGGGAGGGGTGGGGAGGGGAGGGGAGGGGAGGGGAGCAGAGGGGAGGGGTGGGGAGGGGAGGGGAGGGGAGGGGTGGGGAGGGGAGGAGAGGGGAGGGGAGGGGAGCAGAGGGGAGGGGTGGGGAGGGGAGGGGAGCAGAGGGGAGGGGTGGGGAGGGGAGGGGAGGGGTGGGGAGGGGAGGGGAGGGACACCACTGCAAGAAACAGGGGGCAGCGGGCAGATTACGGGGTCTGTTCCCCTCCTCTGCCCCTCTTCCCCACGCCAGTCCTACCCCCACCCCTCCCACACCCCACACTGAGGGAGGGGCAGTACTGAGGGAGCCTCACGCTCTGTCCCTCTCTGTGACCCCCTGGGTATCCCAGGCCGGTGCTCAGATTCCCATCCCGGGGACACAGGCAGCTCCAGTGACGGAGCTGGTCTGGTTCTCACCCCCTGTCTGTGGGATTTTGCTGTGCTTCCTTTGTTTCTGCAGTGACCACCTTCACGGTCACTGTACAGCAGGCACGGTAGTGTAGCGGTTAGCACAACACTATTACAGCGCCAGTGACCCGGCTTCAATCCCGGCCGCTGTCTGTAAGGAGTTTGTACGTTCTCCCTGTGTCCACATGGGTTTCCTCTGGGTGCTCCGGTTTCCTCCCACATTCCAAAGACGTACGGGTTAGGAAGTTGTGGGCGTGCTATGTTGGCGTCGGAAGCGTGGCGACACTTGCGGGCTGCCCCCAGAACACTCTACGCACAAGATGCATTTCACTGTGTGTTTCGATGTACATGTGACTAATGAAGATCTTATCTTATCTTACGATGCCCCTGTTAGCCGAGGAGTGTTGGTGATGCTCTGAGGTTGGGAATGCTGCACAGGAGGCCCTTCCCTGTTCTGGTCCATTACTGAGGAATCACCATGGCCAGCTGCAGAGCAGATGGAGGCCAACAGAAGGTGGAACAGATCCCGCTGGGGAACGTCATGGAACCCCCTTCCTCACCAGAGATGCACCCACAGGTCAGAGCGCAGAAACCAACGCACCGTCTCCCTGTTACAGGAAGGGTGTGGGGGCTTTGGAGAGGGTGCAGAAGAGGTTCACCAGGATGCTGCCTGGATTAGAGGGCATGAGCTATATGGAGAGGTTGGACAAACTTGGGTTGTTTTCTCTGGAGCGGCGGAGGCTGAGGGGAGACCTGGTAGAGGTTTATAAAGTTATGAGAGGCACAGATAGAGTAGACAGTTAGTCTGTTCTCCAGGGTGGAAATGTCAAATACTTGAGGGCTTGCAGACTCAGCCAGGTTTATCATCATTGATTTATGTGTGGTGAAATTTGTTGGTTTGCAACAGCAGCACAGAGCAAGTGATGAAGGGGGGATGTTTTTACACAGAGAGAGGTAGGTGCCTGGAACGGGCTGCCAGGGTTGGGGGTGGAGGCAGATACGACAGAGGCGTTAAAGAGGTATTTAGACAGACACATGAGTATGGAGAGAATGGAGGGATACAGACCACTAGTTTAAATCGGTATCAGGGTCGGCACAGACATGATGGGCCAAAGGGCCTGTTCCTGTGCTGTACTGTTCTGTGTTCCATTCTCTTGCTCTCCCATTCTATATCGTCACAGCCCTTACAGTTTATTTGTTTAGCTGCACTGCACCTTCTCTGTAACTGTAACACTCTGCACTCTGTTATTTCCTGTTGTACTACCTCAATGTACTTACGTAGGCAATGATCTGTCTGGATGGCATGCAAAACAAAAGCTTTTCACTGCACCTCGGTACATGTGACAGTAATAAACCAATTCCAATTACCAACCTCCTAATTCATCGCAACATGTGCCTCCAGGAGTTGGCTGTCTGGTTACTGAAGCTGCAACCTCTCTGCATTCCCAACAGCTGTCAACGCCCTGTGATAGGTGTGGGGAGATTGGCCCCAGGGTCAGGGCTCTGATTCTTCACCTCCCAGTAACATAGATCTACATAGATCTACATAGAACACTACAGTACAATACAGGCCCTTCGGCCCACAATGTTGTGCCGACATTTTACCCTGCTCTCAGGTCTATCTAACCCCTCTCTTCCACATAGCCCCCCATTTCTCTATTATTCATGTGTCTGAATGTTGTTGGGTTGGGAATACACATGGATCCTGGGCCAGGGGCCAGAACTGGAGGTGGGGACTGATCTCCTCGGAGTAGAGGAGGCAGCTGGGGTGGGCAGGATGTGTCGAAGGGTTTGGGAACACTCGGATCCTGGGGCAGGGGTCTCAGCTGGGAGGTTACATTGAACCTTGGCCACAACAGGAGGTTCACGTCCAGTTCCAGTCGCTGAAGGAAGTGATGACCCAGAGAGGGAGCCAGAGTCATTCACAGGCACGGCTGCCAGGGTTGAGGGAGTTTGAGTCCCGTATCTTAGGAAGGATGTGCTGGTCCTGGAGCGGGTCCAGAGGAGGTTCACAAGAATGATCCCAGGAATGAAAGGGTTAATGTATGAGGAACATTTGATGTCTCTGGACCTGTACTCAATGGCGTTCAGAAGGGTGAGGGGGGATCTCATTGAAACCTACTGGATACTGAAAGGCCTGGATAGAGTGGACGTGGGGAGGATGTTTCCATCAGTGGGAGAGTCCGGGACCAGAGGGCACAGCCTCAGAATAAAGGGACATCGTTTTAGAACTGAGAGGAGGAAGAATTTCTTCAGCCAGAGGGTGGTGAATCTGTGGAATTTGTTGCCACAGACGGCTGTGGAGGCCATGTCATTGGGTGTGTTTAAGGTGGAGATTGGTAGTTTCTTGATTGGTGAGGGGGTTAAGGATTATGGGGAGAAGGCAGGAGAATGGGGTTGAAAAAAAGTCAGCCATGATTGAAGGCAGAGCAGACTCGATGGGCTGAATGGCCCAATTCTGCTCCTATATTTCTGGTTTTATGGTCTATTTCAGTGGCAGGTTAGACTGGAGCAGTGGGTCTGGTCTCTGGAAGTAAAGATGGTTGAGAGACCACGCAGAGATTGGACAAGTTTAGGGAGGGGACATGCAGCTCTCATTGACAGAGGGTTCACCGAGCAGGGACACAGACCTGTGGGGAAGAGATACAAGGGGGGAGGTGAGAGAGAGAGGTGACGGCCAGGAACTCTCTGCCTGTTGGGGGAGGGTGAGTGAGGCAGAGCCAATCAGGATCTTTAAGAGAGGACTGTAGAGGCAACGGGCTATGGGAGAGCAGGGATTGATGGTGTTGTTGTACTAGGAGCTGGTACAGACCCAATGGGCTGAATGGCCTCCTTTGCTGTAGTGATTCCACGACTCAGTGATGAATCTGGTGGCTTGCTCTCAGCAGGGGCTGAACTGGTCCCACAGACTGTGAGGGAGGTTTTACCTGGACACTCAACACAGAATGGTTTCTCTGTAACGTTTGACACTCAGCACCAACGAGCTGGTGAACCACAAGACATGGAGATTCACTGACCAGATGGGTAGCTGATGGTCAGCATGGATGTGATGGGCCAAAGGGTCTGGTTCTGTGCTGTGAGCTTCGCTCCGTCCCCATGGTGCTGGCTCTGTGACTTGGCCCATCCATGACTGGACAGATGTTCAGAGGAGTGGGAGACCCTGTACCCTAATAAAACTCTTGCATTGTACACTCAGAGGCCGTGCCAAGGACTTTCCCAGCACCAACAGACCTCTGAAGTCTGTTGTATGTGAGGAGTGGGGCAGAGTTCATGCACAGCATGATCCCACGAATGGCAGGGTGACGGGGAGGAGAGAATGTTTCGGTGTTGAGGGGATCCACCACGGGCCGGTTGCTCAGGACGAGGTCAGAACAATTTATCTTTCGTGTTTCCATATTTCCTAAGATAGGAGGAGGCCATTTGGCCCATCAAGTTCATAGCTGGCTCACGGAGCAATTTTGTTCCTGAACAAGTCTCCCTGTAACCCCTTTTCCCCCCCCCATCCCCCTCAACATTCCCCAGATTCAACCACACTCGGGCGAACTTACAGCGGCCGGAGCACCCGGGGAAAACAGATGGAGTGCTGAGGGGGTGATGCACTGTCCACGGTGATGTCTACCCTCCAATCGTTGCATTGCTGTTTATGGGAGCTTGCTGTGCACAAATCAGCAGAATGCCTCCTGAATTGAGAGTGAATTTGGGTGTGAATGGGAAATGTCCAAAGGGGAATCGTTCCTCCCTCAGGAGCAGGTAGTTACAGGGAATGGGACTGGGATGGTGCGGTGGGAGGTGGTGGGGATGACCGTGTAATCTGCGCTCCCTCCACTGTTAACTGCCCTCTTACTCTGACTCACAGTGTCACAAGTCCAGCCCACAGCCGGCAGACGGGGAGATTGGAGGGGAGACACCCTGTGATACCTACCAACATCTTCACAACCCCGACACGTCGGCCAGTGATCAGACTAATCTCCTGGCCCTGGTTTGCCAGGAAAGGTAAGGCCTCTCCCGAGATCTGAGAGTGTCTGATCGACACTGGATCAGACCGATCCAGTCTCAGCTCCCCACACAGAGTGATGTTAGGTTGGGGGAGGTGTGAAGGACATGGGTTATGTTCTCAGGCTGGCTCTGTAGTACAGGAGTAAAGTGGCAGACACTGCACCTTATGTCGAGTCATTGTTTCTACTGAAGGGACCCAGAGGGCGAGGGTTCGCGATGTGAGGTTGAGTCAGACCAGACTGAGGTTCCACGTTGAGGGGAGTCCTCTCCTTGGGCACAGTGGACCTGTGGCACAGGCAACGTCTGTCGCATTGTCTGGGGTTCCTTCCCGGAAGGTTGCTCCCGTCTGGGCCACAAGAACACAAGAAAATAGGAGCAGGAGAAGGTCACTTGACCCCTCAAGAACACATGCCCCACCATTCAACATGACCATGGCTGATTTACGCTGCCTCAACTCCCCCCCTGTGCCAGTTCCCCATCACCCTGAACTCCTCGATCTGTCAAATATTTACCTCCCTCCACCTGAAATCTATCCAAAGCTCTGGCCTCCTCCACCCTCGGGGACAGAGAATTCCAGAGATTCAACCCCCTCTGACAGAAGAAATCTCTACACCCGTCAGGTTTAAATGACCAGCCCTCGATCTTGTATCAATGTCCCCTTGTCTGTGACTCTCCCACCGGAGGAAACATCCCAACATCTACCCTCTGAAGCTCACCTAGGATGTTTGAATAAGGTCACACCTCATTCTGCTAAACACCAAACCCAACCTGTCCAGCCTCCCTTGATGGGACAACCCTCTCATCCCACGAATAATAAGATAAGGTAAGATTTCTTTATTAGTCACATGTACATCGAAACACACAGTGAAATGCATCTTTTGCCTAGAGTGTTCTGGGGGCAGCCCACAAGTGTCGCCACGCTTCCAGCGTCAACATAGCTTGCCCACAACTTCCTAACCCGTACGTCTCTGGAATGCAGGAGGAAACCGGAGCACCCGGAGGAAACCCACGCAGACACGGGGAGAATGTACAAACTCCTTACAGACAGCAGCGGGAATTGAACCCAGTTTCTCTGGTGCTGTAATAGCGTTACACTAACTGCTACACTACTGTGCCTGCCCAACCCTGGTGAATCTCCTGTGGACTGCCTCTGGTACCAGTTGTAGGGGACCACAACTCTGCTCAGTATTCCAGGTGTGGCCTCACCAACTGTAATCAAATCGACCCAAAACCTCGACAATTCCTTTCACTCCAGAGACACTGCTCAACCCACTGAGTTCCTCCAGCAGATTGTTTGTTGCTCCAGATTCTGGCATCTGCAGACTCTTGTAATAAAACCTCCCCAATGTTTAAACTCCAACCCTTCACAATCAAGGCCAACATGCCAATTGCCTTAACTACTGGTTGGATCTGCCTGCTAATGTTATGTGATTCATGCTCCAGAGTACCCAGAGCCTCTGTACCTCACTCACTTACAGTCTCTCTGCGTTCAGATAATAACCTGCCTTTGATTCCCCTGCGTGACCTCACACTTCCCTACATTACGCTCCACTTGCCAGGTTTCACAATCCAGAATCCCCGTCCTCATCACAACCTGCCCTTCCGCCTCCCTTTACACTTGTTTCCCTCCTCCAAAAGCAATTGAGGACCAGGAGCCGATCGCTGGGGTTCTCCACTAACCACACCCATCCCACTCTTCGTTTGCTATGACCGGCCGGTTTTCAATGCACTCCTCGGATGAGCTACTCCCATCTCTGCTTCTTGTGTCCTTGTGATCAGAGAGCTGCTGCAGGAGGTTCTCCACGGTCAGGACCAGTGACAGAGCCCACGAAGGGATGTTCACACCCTCACTGGGTCTGTGCTGGAGAACCATGCTGGTTGTGCAGTGTAGGGGTGGGGACATCCAAGCAGCTGCACATGGAGTGTTAGAATCACTGGTGCGGCCTCAACTGGGGCACTGCAGACGCCTCTGGTTCCACAGGGTGGATGGAGTGACCTCGGGGATGGAGGAGAGGGTTCCCGGGGTGTCCAGGGCTGAGGTTGTCCAGGAGTGAGGGAAGTTTGGAGGAGATGGGTCTGGATTTGGGTGGATGCTGTGTGGTTTTAGACAGACGGTGCCAGAGAGAATTGGCTCCCCGAGGTTACAGCTGCACTGACCCATGTTACGGATGATGTGGGCAGGACAATTTCCGTGTGCTTGGTCCGGCTGGGCCGGAATCACAAAACCACACAGACCTTTCGACCATCAAGCCCATGTTACCCCCGGCACACAACCACGTTGGGCACACTCCGTGTGCAGAACCCAGGATGGTGTTCTGGTCATCTGTAACGTCTCACTCTGGGAGTCAGTACAGGTAGTCTCTGCACACTGAGGTCAGAATCAGAACCAGAATCAGGTTTACTATCACTGACGTATGCTGTGAAATGTGTTGTTCTGTGGCAGCCGTACAGTGCAGGACATCAAATTACTTTAAATTACAAAAATAAATAAATAGTGCAAAAGAGGAATAACAAGGTGGTGTTCATAGACCGTTCAGAAATCTGATGGCGGAGGGAAAGAAGCTGTTCCTGAATCATTGAGTGTGGGTCTTCAGGCTCCTGTACCTCCTCCCCGATGGTAGTAATGAGAAGAGGGCACGTCCCGGACGGTGAGGGTCCTTACTGACGGATGCTGCCTTCTTGAGGCACCACCTCTTGAAGATGTCCTCGATGGTGGGGAGGGTTGTGCCCATGATGGAGCTGGCTGAGTCTACAACCCTCTGCGGCCTCTTTTTATCATGCGCATTGGAGGCTCCATACCAGGCGGTGATGCAACCAGTCAGAATGCTCTCCACTGTACATCTGTAGAGATTTGTAAGAGTCTTTGGTGACAGACCAAATCTCCTCAAACTCCTAACGAAGTAGAGCCACTGTTGTGCTTTCTTCGTGATCGCATCAATGTGTTGGGCCCAGGATAGATCCTCTGAGATGTTGATACTCAGGAACTTGAAGCTGCTCACCCTTTCCGCCGCTGACCCCTGGTGTGTGTTCTCCTGACCTCCCCTTCCTGAAGTCCGCAATCAATTCCTCGGTTTTGCTGACAACTAGCTTTGCGACTGGTACAGAAGCTGTGAACATGTGGTGCAGGAGAACCCCTGACAGTATAATTCCCTTCACACTGCCCACCGCAAACCAGGAGCTTGTGAACCAGGTTCCTTCCCTCCTACATCTGCAGTCCGATCCAGGGGAGGGAGAGGTGGGTTGGGAACAGCAAGGGGTAGGCAGGGGATCACTGAGAGATGGACCATGGTTCCATTGCCCAGGATGAGGAGAACCTTTCTGCAGTTGTTGTGAGCCATTTATTGCCAGAGTCTGCCCGAACCCTCTGTGTTGACAGGTTGCCCTCACTCAGCAGAGCACTGGATTGGAAGCGGGAGCAGGTGAAGAGGCTGAAGAAACTGCTGGCAGAGGGGGAGGCCGAGCTCCTGCCAGCTCGTTCCCCGGTGATGCAGCCTTCTGCCCAGACGGCATTGGTGTGGCGTGAGGTGCAAGCTGCGAAGACCAGGCTTGTGGAGCTGCAGACAATGTGAGAGCCACGTCCCCTGGGCACAGGGCAGGGAGAGTGAGGCTTTGCACGAGGCACGTAACTGCCTGGGGATCACACTAGCCTGTGATTGGTTCAATGGGGAGCGGTGACTGTGGGCGCAGTGGTGCCCAGCCGGGAGTGTGCCCGTGGGGTGGGTGCAGAGGGTGGTATGGACAACTGGCAGAGTGTGGGGACAGTGATCGTTGGTGGCTGGTGGGATTAGACTGGGATGGACTTGGAAACAAGTGGTGTCGATCAGGCCAAACGGTAACACACCACCCCTCCCACAGTGGGACCATCCCTCAGGACCGCCCCTCCCACAGCTGTTAATTGTGATGATGCAGAGAGTTGTGCTAACCTTCTGGAACCTTCTCTGGCATCAGGTATGAGGAAGAGGCCGCCCTGAACGCCCAACTCCACGAGGACATCCAACAGCTGACACAGAGACTAGAGGGGCAGGAAGCACGGCACACCCAGGTATTGATGCCCCTTCTTCCTGCCCACAGCCCACCCCGGGGTTCCTGGCTCCTCCATCAAGCACATTTCAAATTCATTCTTCTTTGGGATGTGAGTGTCACTGGCAGGGGCAGCATTTACTGCCCGTCCCTAACTGCCCCCGAGGTGGGTGTGAGCTGCCTTCCTGAACCGCTGCAGTCCGTGTGGGGAAGGTGCTCCCAGTTCTGTTGGGGAGGGTTTCAGGGTTCAGACCCAATGACAGTGAAGGAACAGCGATGTCTTTCCCAGTCAGGGTGGTGTGGGACTGGGTGGGGAACCTGCAGCTGGCGGTCTCCCCCTGCCCCCGCTCCTGGTGGGAGAGGTGGTGGGTTTGGGAGGTGCTGTCGGAGTCCTGGTGAGGAACTGTGGGGCGTTGTGTAGACGGTGCACACTGCAGCCTTTGTCTGTCTGGTGTCGAGCTTCTTGTGACGCACTCACCAGGCAGTGGAGAGTGTGCCGTCACACTCCCGACTTGTGCCTTGTAGTTGGGGAAAGGCCGTGGGTGTCAGGAGGCGAGTCCCTCCCCATAGGATCCCCACCCTCTGACCTCCTCCTGTAGGCACAGTGTTTGTGTGGCTGGTCTGGTGGAGTTTCTGGGTGATGTTGATCCCCAGGATGTTACTGGGAGGGACGGGAATGACAAGTCATTGAGCCTACAGCACGGACACAGGTCCTTCGGCCCATCCGGTCTGTACTGACTACCGACCACCCACTTACACTGATCCCATTTTATTCTCCCCACACTCCCATCAACTCTCCCCAGATTCTACCCCTCACTCACACAGTTTACAGCGGGCAATTAACCCACTGACCCGCACGTCTTTGGATGTGTGAGGAAAGTGGAGCACCTGGGGGAAACCCACGTGGTCACAGGGAGAACGTGCAAACTCCACACAGGCAGCACCGGAGGTCGGGAGCAAACCTGGGTCTCTGTGAGGCAGCGGCACTAGCCGCTGAGCCACCCTAAACGACCGTGTGGTTGGGCTGTCCGTTACTCTGGGTGTGGGCAGCAGCTGCTTCATTGCTGAGGAGCTGCGAATGGAATTGAACATCGTGCAGTCATCAGAGAACATCCCCACTGTTGACAGAATCAGAACAAGGTCACCAATGAAGCAGCTGAAGATTGTTGGGCCCGGGATACTGCCCTGAGGAACTCCTGCAGTGATGTCCTGGGGCTCAGATAATCGCCCTCCAACACCCGCACCCATCTACCTTTGTCTGACTCCAACCACTGAAGTGTTTCCCCTTTGATGCCCATTGACCAGGTTTACCAGGGTCCCCTGATGCCACACTCGGTTGAATGCTGGCTTGATGTTGAGGGCAGTCAGTCTCACCTCTGGTCTCTGGATGGTTTGTCCATGCCCATGGGTGAGTGGTCTGGTAATTTAACCACTGGCTCGGACCCCATCCTGGCAAACCACTGGTTTAAGTGAAACAGGAATCGTGCAGTAAATGTCGTCACCCCCCCCCCCCCCCCCCCCCAAAGGGTAATGGAAATGACATTCTGGGCTGGCTTGTTCAAGGTGTGACTCCGTGAATGTTTACAACCCCAAGTCTGTCTGTCCCCGCAGGACTTGTACTCCATGGGCGAGAGAATTGACAGGATGAGGCTTGGAGTCCAGCTGCTTGAGGAACACCCGGGAACAGAGGGTGCCAAGGCAGCTTTGGAAATTATTTGTGAGGGCTTGAGGGAGAAGGTGGAATTTGAAAAGAGGTTGTTTCAGGAGAACATCACACATGCCTACAATCAAAGGGTATGGACAAACCTTGCTCACCTGGCAGCACCGCGCATCTTAAACAGTTTGCAGAGTAACACTGGGCACAGGAAGAGGCCATTCACCCCTCGAGCAGCCTCCATTGTTCACTCAGATCCTGGGTGGCCTGTGCTCACACCCTACACTCCTTCTCCAGATAATGAACAGTCAATAAGGCTCAGGGAACCCTGGCATGACAGGGGAGAGAGAGAGAGAGAGAGAGAGAGAGAGAGAGAGAGAGAGAGAGTGTGTGTGTGTGTGTGTGTGTGTGTGTGTGTGTGTGTGTGTGTGTGTGTGTGTGTGTGTGTGTGTGTTGGAATTGATTTATTATTGTCACTTGTACCGAGGTACAGTGAAAAACTTGTCTTGCATCCTGTTCATACAGGTCAATTCATTGCACAGTGCATCAAGGTAGTACAGGGTAAAGCAATACAGAATACAGAATAAAGTGTCATAGCTACAGAGAAAGTGCAGTGCAGGCAGTTAATAAGGTGCAAGGTCAAAACAAGGTAGATTGTGAGGTCAAGAGTCCATCTCATCGTACTAGGGAACCGTTCAATAGTCTTATAACAGCGGGGTAGAAGCTGTCCTTGAGCCTGGTGGTACGTGCTTTCAGGCTTTTGTATCTTCTGCCCATTGGCAGCATGGAGAAGAGAGAATGTCTGGGGTGGGTGGTTGTGGGGGCCAGGACAGGCACACAGCAGGGGGTACGATGAGTAATCATCTGGGGGGTTGGCCATCATTACAAGAGGTAGAGATAGAATTCAGGGAGCTGGTTAATGATGGGACGTCCTGCTTCAGCAGAGTACGCGGTGTGAAGGATGAGAGCTGGTGTATGTTGGGCGATTGCCACTGGATGCCCGGTGGGTTTAACGCTGTTCTCTCTGTCCGTCAGCTGGTCACACTGAAGGCTCTGTGTACGAGCGACAGGCTGCTGGTGGAGCAGGCACGTTCCCAGCGGCAGCAGCTGCAGCGGTGCTGTGAGGTGCTCAGCGACCACGCCGACGCCCTGCGGCATAAGGTGGGTACAGAGGGACCAGAACTGTACCTGCTGCTCACAGCAGGTGATGTGTGGGGAAGGGGGTGTGCGGGTGATGTGTGGGGAAGGGGGTGTGCGGGTGATGTGTGGGGAAGGGGGTGTGCGGGTGATGTGTGGGGTAGGGGGTGTGCGGGTGATGTGTGGGGAAGGGGGTGTGCGGGTGATGTGTGGGGTAGGGGGTGTGCAGGTGATGTGTGGGGTAGGGGGTGTGCAGGGCCCAGAGTCCCACACGACGGGAGGTCCCACACGGTGCGGAGTCCCACACAAAGGGTCCCACACAGGGTGGGGGGGGGTCCCACATGAGGGGCTCCCATACGGGGGGGCCCACACGGGGGGTCCCACAAGGGGGGGTCCCACATGGGTGGGGGGGGTCCCACATGGCGGGTCCCACCCGGTTGGTCCCACACAGGGGGGTCCCACACAGGGGGGTCCCACATGATGGGGTCCCACATGGGGGTGGGTCCCCCATGGCATGGTGTGACCCTGCAAAGGAGGCTGAGTAGACCTTATGGAGGTTTATAAACTCATGAGGGGCACATAGGATGGGTGGTCACAGTGTTTTCCCTAGGGTAGGGGAGTCTAAGTCCAGAGCGCACAGATTAAGGTGAGAGGGGAGGGATTTAAAGGGGACCTGAGGGACAGGTGGAGGGTGTGTGGAACAAGCTGCCAGAGGAAGTTGGTGAGGTGGGTATATTAACAATGTTTAAAAGCCACCTGGACAGGTTGATGGATGGGAATGGTTTGGAGGGACATGGGTCAAATGCGTGCGAGTGGGACTGGCTCAGGAAGGCAGCTTGGGCCAAAGGGGCTGCCTCTGTGCTGGAGGACTCTGTGACTCTAACCCCTCCCTGGATAAATGCCCCAAACATTCACCCTTTGATGAGAGCTTGTCTGGTGAGTGGTCCAATGGTAATGTTGCAGGTGCAGTGTGAGGAGGCGCAGTGTCAGACGTTGGCGGAAACCTTTCACCAGGAACACAACTACAATCAACACTGGGTCCGAGCCCTGGAGCAAAGGTGTCAGGTGGGAGACGGAGTCAGTCGGTTCAGCTGCACCTGAACAGTCGCCTGTAGTTACCACTGAACTACCAAACCCCTGCCCTGCCCGCCCTTGCTGGACCCTTGGCTCCACCGGGAATGGGAGGAAGTCACTCAGGAGATCCCTTCAGGTGGATCACTGCTCTGTTTAAAATAGGACATAAATAAGCAGGAGCAGGAGCCGGCCATTCAGCCCATCGAGCCTGCTCTGCCAGTTGGTCAGATCACTGACCTGATGTTGGCTAGGGTCCACCAAGAGAAGTTCCTCCCATCACCCTCTGAAATGGCTGACCCTTATCTGAACCTATGAGCCCTGGATCTAGATACCCCCCCCCCCCCCAGGGTAACACCCTCTCAGAATCCTCCCCCCCTCAGAATCAGACACCTTTCAACAAGAAAGAATAGAGTTTTTATTAGAGTTTTTAGGTAGGTGACTTGAGTTAAGGAAGGAGTACGAGTGCGGTTTCCTGTACTCAGTGTCAGATGTGGGAGTTCCTGGAGTCTCCCTGCCTCCAGGAAGGCTACGTCTGCACCCGGTGTGTTGAGCTGCAGCTCCTGAGGGACCGTGTTAGAGAACTGGAGATGCAGCTCGATGACCTTCGTCTGGTCAGGGAGAGTGAGGAGGTGATAGAGAGGAGTTATAGGCAGGTGGTCACGCCGGGACCATCGGAATCAGGCAATTGGGTCACAGTCAAGAGGGGGAAGGGGAAGGGGAAGAGTCAGGTACTAGAGACTACCCCTGTGGCTGTACCCCTTGACAATAAGTACTCCTGCTTGAGTACTGTTGGGGGAGACAGCCTACCTGGGGGAAGCAACAGTGGCAGTGTCTCTGGCACAGAGTCCAGCCCTATGGCTCAGATGGGTAGGGAAGGAGAGAGGAGGGCACTAGTGATGGGGGACTCTATAGTTAGGTGGGCACAGACTAGCGATTCTGTGGACGCAGGAAAGAAACTCGGAAGGTAGTTTGCCTCCCAGGTGCCAGGGTCCGGGATGTTTTGGATCACGTCCAAGATATCCTGAAGGGGGAGGGAGAACAGCCAGAGGTCATGGTACATATTGGTACCAACGACACAGGTAGGGAGAGGAATGAGGTCCTGAAAAGAGACTATAGAGAATTAGGAAGGAAGTTGAGAAGCAGGACCTCAAAGGTAGTAATTTCTGGATTACTGGCTGTGCTAAGTGACAGTGGGGATAGGAACAGAATGAGGAGGAGGTTAAATGTGTAGTTGAGGGATTGGAGTAAGGAGCAGGGATTCAGTTTTCTGGATCATTGGGGCCTCTTTTGGGGCAGGTATGACCTGTTCAAAGAGGACGGGTTGCACTTGAATCCCAGGGGGACCAACATACTGGCGGGGACGTTTGCTAAGGCTACTGGGGAGAGTTTAAACTAGAATTGTTGGGGGGTGGGATCCGTACTGGAGAGACGGGGGAAGAGGTGTTTGGCTCTCAAATAGAGGAGGCTAGGAGTAAGTACCACAGGCAGGTGATAGAGGAGGGACGTGTTCAGACAGGCTTGAGATGTGTCTATTTTAACGCAAGGAGTGAACAAGGCGGATGAGAGAGCTTGGATCGATACTTGGAGCTATGATGTGGTGGCCATTACGGAGACTTGGATGGCTCCGGGGCTGGAATGGTTGATTCAAGTGTCGGGTTTTAGATGTTTCAGGAAGGACAGGGAGGGAGGCAAGAGAGGTGGGGGAGTGGCACTGTTGATCAGAGATAATGTCACAGCTGTGGAAAAGGTGGATGTTGTGGAGGGACTGTCTACAGAGTCTCTGTGGGTGGAGGTTAGGAACAGGAAGGGTGTTTTTTATAGGCTGCGCAATAGTAACAGGGATATTGAGGAGCAGATAGGGAAGCAGATCCTAGAAAGGTGTGAGAATAACAGAGTTGTTGTGATGGGGGATTTTAATTTCCCAAACATCGACTGGCATCTCCAGACAGTGAGGGGTTTAGATGGGGTGGAGTTTGTTAGGTGTGTTCAGGAAGGATTCTTGACACAATATGTAGATAAGCCTACAAGAGGAGAGGCTGTGCTTGATTTGATCTTGGGAAATGAACCTGGTCAGGTGTCAGATCTCTCAGTGGGTGAATATTTTGGTGATAGTGATCATAATTCTATCTCCTTTACGTTAGCACTGGAGAGGGATAGGAACAGACAGACTAGAAAGGTGTTTACTTGGAGTAAAGGGAATTATGAGGCTCTCAGGCAGGAAATTGGAAGATTAAATTGGGAACAGATGTTCTCAGGGAAAAGTACGGAAGAAATGTGGCAAATATTCACGGGATATTTGTGTGGAGCTCCGAACAGACATGTTCTGATGAGACAGGGGAGTCACGAGAGGATACAGGAACCGTGGTGTACGAAGGCTATAATAAATCTAGTCAAAAGGAAAAGAAAAGCATACAAAAGGTACAGAGAGCTAGGTAATGTTAGAGATCTGGAGGAGTACAAGGCTAAAAGGAAGGAACTTAAGAAAGAGATTAGGAGAGCCAGAAGGGGACATGAGAAGGCCTTGGTGGGCAGGATTAAGGAAAACCCCAAGGCGTTCTACAAGTATGTGAAGAGTAAGATGTGAAAGGATAGGGCCTATCAAGTGCAGCAGTGGGAAAGTGTGTATGGATCCAGAAGAAATAGCGGAGGTACTTAATGAACACTTTACGTCAGTATTCACCACGGCAAAAGATCTGGGGGATTGTAGTGGGGACTTGCAGCAGTCTGCAAAGCTTGAGCATGTAGATATTAGAAAAGAGGTGGTGCTGAAACTTTTGGAAAGCATCAAGTTAGATAAATCGCTGGGACCGGATGAGATGTACCCCAGGTTGCTGTGGGAGGTGAGGGAGGAGATTGTGGAGCCTCTGACGATGACCTTTGCATCATTGATGGAGATGGGAGAGGTTCCAGAAGATTGGAGGGATGCGGATGTTTTTCCGTTATTCAAGAAAGGGAGTAGGGATAGCCCAGGAAATTATAGACCGGCGAGTCTTACCTCAGTGGTTGGTAAGCTGATGGAGAAGATCCTGAGAGGCAGGATTTATGAACATTTGGAGAGGTATAATATGACTAGGAATAGTCAGCATGGCTTTGTCATGGGCAGGTCCTGCGTTACGAGCCTGATTGAATTTTTTGAGGATGTGACTAAGCACATCGATGAAGGGAGAGCAGTAGATGTAATGTATATGGACTTCAGCAAGGCGTTTGATAAGGTACCCCATGCAAGGCTTATGGAGAAGGTGAGAAGACATGGGATCCAAGGGGACATTGCAGTGTGGATCCAGAACTGGCTGGCCCACAGAAGGCAAAGAGTGGTTGTTGAAGGGTCATATTCTGCATGGAGGTCAGTGACCAGTGGTGTACCTCAGGGGTCTGTACTGGGACCCTTACTCTTTGTGATTTTTATAAATGACCTGGATGAGGAAGTGGAGGGGTGGGTTAGTAAATTTGTGGATGACACGAAGGTTCGGGGTGTTGTGGATAGTTTGGAGGGCTGTCAGAGGTTATAGAGGGACATAGATAGGATGCAGAGTTGGGCTGAGAAGTGGCAGATGCAGTTCAACCCAGATAAGTGTGAAGTGGTTCATTTTGGTAGGTCAAATATGTTGGCGGAATATAGTCTTAATGGTAGGACTCTTGGCAGTGTGGAGGATCAGAGGGATCTTGGGGTCCAAGTCCACAGGATGCTCAAAGCAGCTGCGCAGGTTGGCTCTGTGGTTAAGGCGGCATATGGTGTGTTGTCCTTCCTCAATCAGGGAATTGAATTTAGGAGCTGAGAGGTATTGTTGCAGCTATATAGGTCCCTGGTCAGACCCCACTTGGAGTATTGTGCTCAGTTCTGGTCGCCTCACTGCAGGAAAGATGTGGAAGCCATAGAGAGGGTGCAGAGGAGATTTACAAGGATGCTGCCTGGAATGCGGAGCATGCCTTATGAAAGCAGGCTGAGGGAACTCGGCCTTTTCTCCTTGGAGAGACTGAGGATGAGGGGGGGCCTGATAGAGGTATATAAGATAATGAGAGGTATTGATAGGGTAGATAGTCAGAGGCTTTTCCCCAGGGCTGAAATGGTGGCCACAAGAGGACATAGGTTTAAGGTGCTGGGGAGTAGATATAGAGGAGATGTCAGGGGTAAGTTTTTTACTCAGAGAGTGGTGAGTGCGTGGAACGGGCTGCCAGAAACGGTGGTGGAGGCGGATACAATAGGGTCTTTCAAGAGACTGTTAGATAGGTACATGGAGCTGAGTAAAATAGAGGGCTATGGGTAAACCTAGTAATTACCAGGGTAGGGACATGTTCAGCACAGCTTTGTGGGCCGAAGGGCCTGAATTGTGCTGTAGGTTTTCTATGTTTCTTTGTTTCTAAGATCACCTCTCCTTCCTAATTCCAATGAGTTTTGTCCAGCCTGAACCGCTCTTCACAGGTCAACCCCTTCGCCCAGGGATTAACCCAGTGACCCTTATCTGCAGCACCTCCAATGTCGGTCCAATCCTTCCTCGAATCTGGCGACCACAGCTGTACGCAGTACTCCAGGTGTGGTCTCACCAACGCCCTGCAAAGTGCTGTCAAAACCTCCCTCTTTTTATACCCCTTGTAATGAAGACCAGTGCTCCACCCACCTTCGCGATGACCCCACTGACTTTGAGGAGCCCCTCTCTGCTCAGACAGTGCTCTGCTATCCCGCTCTTCCCACCAACACGGAGAGCCTCCCGTTTTCCTGATTATCTTCCGTCTGGCACATTTTTGGCCCCACTGGCACTGACTCCCTGTGCAGACACCTTGTGTCACTGTGTCCATCCACCACACCCCCCCCCCCCCACCCTGTGGGGATACCTCGCATCACTGTGCCCACCCACTACCCCCATACCCTGTGCCCCTCTGTCCCAGTCAGTAAATAGCTGAGCCCCCTCCCCACCAATCCCTGAGGCTACCCCCCGACTTTCCTTCCTTCCATCCCCTGCCCCACTGCCCCAGGAGAGGGGGTCCATTCGGCTTTGTATCTCCCACTCACCACGCTCCTCCTGCCCCTTAGACAGGAATTCCAGATACCCCCCGGTCCTGTGTGAGGGGGAGGGTGGGGCTCTTCCTGACATTGACCCAACAGCTGGGCTCTGAACTCACCGTTTTGTGCCGTTCTCTGTGATCTTACTGTGCCGTGGCCTGTGTGTGGGAGCGGTGACCAGACCTGCAGAGTCTTCGGTGTGGGGTGTCCTGAGGCTGTGGAAGGAGGTGTACCAGTGTGCTGTGATGTTCCTGTGCCCAGGGCTTGTGGCAGTGTCTGTGTGAGCGGGAGCCAGGACAGGACGTGTCGGTGGAGATCTACCCCAGCTCCCAGGCCAAGGAGACAGAGACGGAATATGCTGCCGTGGAGAGCAGGTACCCAGGGGAACCACCAGATCATTGCCCATGGGGAGCTGCCCCCAGTATCACTGACCCCACCCTGTCCCAGAGCTGACAACTCCGCACACAATGCATGAACCCAACTCACCCCGTCCCTACAGCCCTCCCTCCAGTGTCTGTGTCCCCCAGTGACTCACAGTCCTCAACCGTTTCAAACCTCATCTTTAAACCCCTCCATAGTCTCACCTTCTCCTCCATGTAACCCCCTCTGGCCCCTGCACCCCTCCCTGTAACCCCCTCTGGCCCTTGCACCTCTCTCTCTGTAACCCCCTCTGGTCCCTGTATCCCTCCCTGTTACCCCCTACGGACTCTGCACCTCTCCCTGTCTCCATGACCCCTCCGGCCCCTCCCTCTGTTACCCCCTCCGGCCCCCCCCTCTGTTACCCCCTCCGGCCCCCCCCTCTGTTACCCCCTCCCTCTGTTACCCCCTCCGGCCCCCCCCCTGTTACCCCCTCCGGCCCCCCCCTCTGTTACCCCCTCCGGCCCCCCCCTCTGTTACCCCCTCCGGCGTCCCCCTGTTACCCCCTCCGGCCCCCCCCTCTGTTACCCCCTCCGGCCCCTGCACCCACAATCATCATTCCCACTGCTCCCACACCGGTAGCCATGCCTGCAGCTGCCCAGACCCCCAGCTCTGGAACTCCCTTCCTGAACCCCATCTCTCTCTCACTCTGCTCCTCACTCATGTGTAGTCACCTGTACGGCTGCGTTTACCCCTTGGTATCGGGGGCAGGTTTGTTCCGATGATCTTGCTGTCAAGCTCCCAGGACCCCTTACATCATCACCGGCGCTTTAGAAATGCACAGTGCTGCTGCCTCCCCCGTTGACCAGGCTGATGCCTCTGTGACAGTCACAGTCCGAGGGTTGTTGTAAACCCTGGGCTCTGCCTGTGGCTGTTGCCTGTACCCTCCGAGTTACTGTGACCCCACACCAGTGCCGGGGTGGAGCAGGGAGGAGGAGCTTCACCCCACACACACAGACCCAGAGCTCGCGGTCGCTCACTGTGACGGCTTGTGTCCCGCGGTCAGAGCGAGTGGTCAGCTGGAGCCACCGGGCTCTCGTCTCGTGCGTCTGTGACCTGCCCGCACCCACCGCTTGTGCCAGGAGTCTGGCCTGGGGCTCGAACCTACGACCTTCCGACCCTGGGGTGGGGGAGCTGTGTTACCGAGCCAACAACCCAGAGTGAGCAGTAACCATGGATGGAGAGGAACAGGAGGCAGCCCTCAGTGTGTCTGCAGCTCTCCGACAACCCACTGCCTCTGGTCACTGCAGGCTGGCCGGAGAGCATTGGGTCCAGAACCGAGGGGCTTCCAGGGACAGGAGACCCCACTGTGCAGAGGGGGAGAGTGAAGGGACTCCGGGCAGAAGTGGCCTAGACGCTGGGAGAGGATTGTTGGACCCTGCACCCTCGGCTACAGGTGAGCACCAACATCTGGATAAACATCTGTTCCGGTCTCCTGGCTCCGTGTCAGGGGCTGAGGACACAAGGCAGACAAACGGTGACACGTGACCAGCCACACGGAGGAGGTCGGAGGCTGGGATCCTGTGGTAAGTGACTCATTTCACACGGCACAGTCAGTGGTGTGCCGGGATGCTCTCCACTTCCCCGGCTAACATCAGCTCCAACAGCTCTCAGTAAGCTCAACCCCATCCAGTACACTGCTCGGTCTGCTCCCTACCCACCCCCCTAACACCCCCTCCCTCCACCCCCAGCACACAGTGCAGTCTGCACCCCACCCACCCCCTCCGTCCACCCCCGGCACACAGTGGTGCAGTCTGCTCCCCACACCCACCCCCCCAACACCCCCTCCGTCCACCCCCGGCACACAGAGGCTGCGGTCGGCACCGTCTACACAATGCATCCCAGTTACTCACTCGGACAGCACCTCCCAAACCCACCACCTCTCCCACCAAGATGGCATTTGGGAACACCACCAGTTCCCCTCCAGTCACACCCTGCCCTGATGTGGGAATATCTCGCCGTTCCTTCACTGTCACTGGGTCTAAACCCTGGAACTCCCTCCCCACCAGCACCGTGGGGGCACCTTCACCCGGACTGCAGTGGGTGAAGGAGACGGCTCACTCCACCTTCTCCAGGGGCAGGTAGGGATAGGCAATAAACGCTGGCATTGCTGATGATGTCCAGATTCTGAAGAGTGAATAAACAGATAAACAGACCCTTCAGCCCCTCTGTTCCTGCCCCAACCAGTGGCCTCACCCTGTCCATCTACCCCATCTCCATCTCCTCCTGAACTCTCTCCTTGTGTTTATACTGCTTTCTCTCAGAAAGGGAGGGGGAATTATGATGCTATTAGGCAGGAACAGGAGCGTAAATTGGGAACAGATGTTCTTGGGAAAGTGCACACCGGAAATGTGGAGGTTGTTTAAGGAATACTTGCATGGAGTTCTGGATAGGTTTGTCCCATTGAGGCAGGATAAGGATGGCAGAGTGAAGGAACTGTGGTTGAGAAGAGATGTAGAATATCTGGTCAAGAGGAAGAAAGAAGCTTATCTGGGCTTTAGGAAGCATGGATCAGACAGGCCTCTGGAGAGTTACAAGGCAACCAGGAGGGAGCTTAAGAATGGACTTAGGAGAGCTAGAAGGGAGCATGAGAAGTCCTTGGCGAGCACAAGAGGGCATGGCTTTAAGGTAATGGGGGGGGGGGAGTTCAAGGGAGATTTCAGAGGGAGGTTTTTCACCCAGAGAGTGGTTGGTGCATGGAATGCGCTGCCTGGGGTGGTGGTGGAGGCTGATACGTTGGTCAAGTTCAAGAGATTGTTAGATAAGCATATGGAGGAATTTAAGATAGATGGATATGTGGGAGGAGGGGGTTAGATAGTCTTAGGTGAGGTTTGAAGGTCGGCACAACATGGTGGGCTGAAGGGCCTATATTGTGCTGTATTGTTCTATGGTTCTAGGATTAAGGAAAACCCCAAGGGGTTCTACACATATGTGAAGAATAGGAGGATGACTAGAGTGAGGGTAGGACCAATCAGGGATAAAAGAGGAAATGTGCCTGGAACTGGAAGAGGTAGGGGAGGTCCTTAATGAGTACTTTGCCTCAGTATTCACCAGTGAGAGAGACCTTGACATTTGTGAGGATGGTGTATGACAGGCTGATACGCTGGGACATGTCGACATGAGGAAGAAGGATGTGCTGGAACTTTTGAAAAACATTAGGATAGATAAGTCACCGGGGCCGGACGGGATATATCCAAGGCTATTACAGGCAGCGAGGGAAGAGATTGCTGCACCTTTGGCAATGATCATTGCATCCTCACTGGCCACAGGAGGAGTACCAGATGATTGGAGGGTGGCAAATGTTGTTCCTTTGTTCAAGAAACGGAGTAGGGATAACCCTGGGAATTACAGACCAGTGAGTCTTACTTCAGTGGTGGGCAAATTACTGGAGAAGATTCTTAGAGACAGAATTTATTGGCATTTGGAGAAGCATAGGCTGACTAGGGACAGTCAGCATGGCTTTGTGCCTCACAAGCCTGATTGAATTCTTTGAGGATGTGACAAAGCACATTGATGAAGGTAGAGCAGTGGATGTGGTGTACATGGATTTTAGTAAGGTGTTTGATAAAGTTCCTCATGGAAGGCTTATTCAGAAAGTCAGGAGCCATGGGATCCAGGGAAACTTGGCTATGTGGATTCAGAATTGGCTCACCCATAGAAGACAGAGGGTGGTGGTAGATGGAGCGTATTCTGCCTGGAGGTCGGTGACCAGTGGTGTTCCGCAGGGATCTGTTCTGGGACCCCTGCTCTTTGTGATTTTTATAAATGACTTGGATGACGATGTGGAAGGGTGGGTTAGTAATTTTGCAGATGACATGAAGGTTGGTGGTGTTGTGGATAGTGCAGAAGGTTGTTGTAGGTTACAACAGGACATTGATAGGATGCAGAGCTGGGCTGAGAAGTGGCAGATGAAGTTCAACTGGGATAAGTATGAAGTGATGCGCTTCAGGAGATTAAATTTGAAGGCAGAATACAAGGTTAATGGCAGGACTCTTAGAGTGTGGAGGAACAGAGGGATCTTGGGGTCCACGTCCATAGATCACTCAAGGTTGCTGCACAGGTCAATTGGGTTGTTAAGAAGGCGTATGGAGTGTTGGCCTTCATTAGTCGGGGTATTCAGTTCAAGAGCCGTGAGGTGATGTTGCAGCTCTATAGAACTCTGGTTAGACCACACTTGGAGGATTGTGTTCAGTTCTGGTCACCTCATTATAGGAAGGATGTGGAAGCTTTAGAGAGGGTGCAGAGGAGATTTACCAGGATGCTGCCTGGATTGGAGAGCATGTCTTATGAGGATAGGTTGTGAGCTGGGGCTTTTCTCTTTGGAGAGAAGGAGGATGAGAGGTGATTTGATAGAGGTGTACAAGATGATAAGAGGCATAGATTAAGTGGACAGTCAGAGACTTTTTCCCAGGGCGACAATGGTTAACATGAGGGGACATAATTTTAAGGTGATTGGAGGAAGGTATAAGGGGGATGTCAGGGGTAAGTTTTCTAACACAGAGAGTGGTGGGTACGTGGGACGCACTGCCGGCAGAGGTTGTGGGGGCAGGTACATCAGGGACATTTAAGAGACTCTTAGATAGACACATGAAAGATAGAGAAACGGAGGGCTATGTGGGAGGGAAGGGTTAGATAGATCTTGGAGCAGGATAAAACGTCAGCACAATGTCATGGGCCTAAGGGCCTGTACTGTGCTGTAGTGTTCTATGTTCAAGGAGTCTGTGCTCATCCCTGACCCCTCCCGTGGGAGTGAGCTCCACACTCTCCCTGCTCTCTGGAGAAAGGGGGTTCTCCTGAACTCCCCGCTGGCTTTCGTTGTGACCATCCTCCTTGTGCAGGGGAATGATAACGCCCCCGAGTACATCTGGGGCTTGACCTGTGGAACAGGCCCCACAGTTCGACCCGAGTCTGTGGTAACAGCTGCTGACAACCAGCAACGTTCCAGAGTCAAAACTGAGAACGAACAGCTGCCAGGACCGATTGTTCTGTCTGATTGTTCCTGTGTTTGTTGAATGGGAGTCAGACTCAGCTGTGAAGCCTCTATAGTCGAATAGCCTGCCAGCGCACCATCTGAGACTGAGATTTCAGCGAGTCACCACTCCTGGATGATGCATCGACTGTAGAGTCTGTGCTAGGGTCAGGGGAGATGCAGTTCGTGGTTACGGACGGAGCGTTGGTGTTCTGTGAAACGTAACATAGAACATAGAACATTACAGCACGGTACAGGCCCTTTGGCCCACAATGTTGTGCCGACATTCTAGCCTACTCTACCACCAATCTAACCCTTCCCTCACATACCACTCAATTTTTCTATCATCCATGTGCCTATGTAAGAGCTTGTTAATTGTCCCTATTGTATGTGCCTCCACCAGTACCCCTGGCAGTGTGTTCCACATACCCACTGCTCTTTGTGACCGCGACCTGCATCTCCCCGTTGCCGGTCACTTCAACTCCCCCTCCCACCCCATCACTGATACGTCAGTCCTCGGCCTCCTCCACTGCCAGGAGAATTCCAAGCACAAACTGGAGGAACAGCCCCTCATTGTCCGTCTTGGGACCTTGCAGCCTGACGGCATGAACATTGAATTCTCCCACTTTAGGTCATCCCCACCCCCGCTTCCCCACAACACCCCCCCCCCACCCCCCCCACCCCCCCCACCCTGCTTCTTCTTCCTTTTCCCAGCCTCTCTCTTTTTTTTCCCCTCTCTCTCCTTACCTTTGACCCCTGCTCTCCCCTCCTCCCCCACACCTGCCCATCACTATCTCCTACCAGCATCTACCTATCCCCACCCTGTGCCCACCCCACCTCCCCTCTTCTGTCCACCTATCACTGCTCTGCTTTTCCCTCCTATATATCGGGCTTCCCCTTTTCCTATCTCCAGTCCTGAAGAAGGGTCCTGACCCAAAACGTTGACCGCCTGCTTTTCTCCACGGATGCTGCCGGGCCTGCTGAGTTCCTCCAGCATCATCGTGTTTCTCAACCTGTTAATCTTGTTTTGCTATCACCTTGAGATACTGGAGCATAACAGTAAATTAACCCAACTTCATTAATTATGAATAAAAATAAAAAGTGCTTCACTAATTCCCCCTCTCTGTGTGTGTGCCTGCTACCAGAGACATCCACACCCGTTCAACACAGGATGAAGAGTATAAAGAGCTCGCAGTCACACTGTGTAATTTGCACACACGCTACAATCCCTGCATGGTTATTGCTGTAACACCGGCCTGTTTTAACAGAGTCAGTAATCCCTCAGGATTTAGCGGCAGAGGAGAAACAAATTGCTGCGCGTCCGACGGGGATGGAACACCAAACCCTGTCCAGGTACCACCCTGTAGCCCAGCCCTGGGACAGGCCTGAGTGTCACTCAGCTCCTGGCTTTTCTGCACTGCTGGTGATGGACTGGGGTTCTCCTCTCTGGGGTTGGTGCATCTGTTCAATCTTTCCTCTGTCATTGGTGCAACAGTTGGATCTCACTCTCTCTCTCTCTCTCTCTCTCTCTCTCTGTGATTGGTACATCTGTTGGATTCTCCTGTGATTGGTCAATCTGTTGTACTCTCCTGTGATTGGTGCATTTGTTGGATCTCATCTCTATGACTGGTACATCTGTTGGATTCTCCTGTGATTGGTGCAGATGTAATCTTCTGTGATTGGTGCATCTGTTGTAATCTCCTGATTGGTTTATTTGTTGGATCTCTCCTGTGATTGGTGCATCTGTTGGATCTTACCTCTGTGATTGGTGAACTGCCCCTAGTGTGTGGGTGAGGGGTAGGACCTGGGAGGGGGGTGGGGATGGGAGGGTTGAAGGGAATGGGGGAAAAATAAGGTTGCACAGAAGGGCATGATGGTCAGCACAGACATGATGGGCTGAAGGGCCTGAATCTGAATATTGGAGCTGAACCTTAACCTTGAGTGGTGAGAGCGATGTCAGGAAGACCGTCCTCACACCATTGGCAGGCTTGGTGGGGTCACCCCCAAGCTCTGGCCAGGCAGGAGGCCAGTGGAGACGTCAGCATTGAGTGTGAGGGTTCCTGAACTGCAAGTAGAAGGTCCAGGAAATACCCAGCAGGTCAGGCAGCATCTGTGGAGAGAGGGTGTTAACATTTGAGGTCAATGGCCTTTCATCAGAAACATTCAAACACAGAAATATAGAAAACAGGAGCAGGGCGTAGACCAATCCAACCCTTCACACCTGTTCTACCATTCAGTATGGACACAACTGGTCCAAGTTCAGTCCCCGCTCCTTCAGTGCCTTCTCCCCACATCCCTCCCTTAGAACTCCTCCACTTTAACCATCCACTGACATTGACCACAAACCCGCTGACTCCCAGTTACCTCGACTGCACCTCCTCCCACCCTAATCCTGTAGGAATCCATCCCTTTCCCTCAGGTTCTCCATCTCTGCCGCATCAGCTCTCAAGGTGAGCCCTCCCCCTGCAGGACATCCGAAGCGCCCTCCTCCTTCAGGAAACGTGGCTTCCCATCGGCTGAGGTTGGTGGACCCTCAAATCACGCTTCTGCTCTCAACCCCCCTTCCCCCTGAAACAGAGCAGGGACAGAATACCCATGGTCCTCACCTTTCACTCCACCAGCCTACATATTCAGCCCACCATCTACAACATGGTCCCATCACCAGCCACAGAGTCCTACAGCACAGCCCAGCTGATGTGGAAACATGTTTGGAAACACTATCAGCGATATCCAACAGGGCTTTGTGCATGGGAAATGCTGTCTCACTAATTTGATTGAGGTTTTTGAGGAGATAACCAGGCAGACTGACGAAGATAGGGTGGTAAGCATTGCTGCAAGGACTCTAGGGAGGCATTTGCTTCGAGAGGATGTTCTTGGGGGATGGTCCAGTGAGGCGATGTGGGTAGAACTTAGAAACAAGAAGGGGATGGTCACTTTGATGGGATTGTATTGTCGGCCCCCCAGTAGTCAGCAGGAATAAGAGGACCAGATGTTTAGGGAGATGGCAGGTAGTAGGGTAGTATTAGTGGCAGAATTTAACTCCCCTAATATTGACTGGGACACCCACAGTGTAAAAGGGTTGGGCAGAATGGGATTTGTTGAACATGTCCAAGAAAGTTTCCTTCCTTGATATATAGAGAGCCCAACCAGAGAGGGCGCGACACTGGACCTTCTCTCAGGGAACGAGATAAGTCAAGTAACTGAAGTGTCAGTCATAGAGTCACACAGCACGGAAACAAGCCCTTCGGCCCAACTGGTCCACGCCGACCAAGATTCCCATCTAAGCCAGTCCCATTTACCTGCGTTTGGCCCATATCCCTCTAAACCTTTCCTATCCATGGACCTGTCCAAGTACCTTCTAAATGTTGTTGATGTACCTGCCTCTCCCACTTCCTCTGGCAGTTCGTTCCACATACAGATCACCCTCTGTGAAAAAGTTGCCCCTCAGGTCCCAATTAAATCTCTGCCCTCCCTAAACCCGTGCCCTCTAGTTCTTGATTCCCCAGCCCTGAGTGCATTCACCCTGCCGATGCCCCTCGTGATTCGATAAGGTCACTGGAAAGGTGAAGGCAGACGGAGGGCTTTAAGGTTAGGACAGAGCAGAGGTGTCTCCAAGTGCCGTCAGTGTCCGGCCATGGTCAATGAACCCAGGGAGGGCTTCGGGAACCATCCCTTCCCCAGGGATGGTGGAGTTGGTCCCGCAGGGAATGCCAGACAGGGTGAGCTGGATAATGGGACGGTGGATGGAGCAGGTTCAAGCAGAGCAGGCACCAGCACGGAGACACACGAGACGGCTGGTGCTGGAATCTGGAATCAACACAGAGAGCTGGACGGACTCAACGGGTCAGGCAGCATCTGTGGGGGGAGACCCTGCACCACCACTGAGGGGGATGGTTTGCCATCCAGGGAGGGGGGAGATAGTGGTAGGTGTAGGTGGAACCAGACGGGGGGGGGGGGCGCGAGGGGGGAATGGAGGGATGGACGAAGGGAGAAGAGACCTGGCTGGATGGGTGAGTGACAATGGGGGAAGGCAGGGAGCAGCTGGGCTGAATGGTCTTGTCTACCCTGTTGTGGAGACTCAGGGTGTCCCAGTTGTGGAGCACAGAGCCGTCACTCAGTATCTGGGGCTGGGGTCTCCCCCTGGGTACACAACCCAGGCCCACCACCCTCCCACAGGGATCTCTGACCAAGCTCCCCCCACAGGAAGGCCTCTGGTGTGAGGATCCAACAGGTGGATCGCAGAGGGCGCTTCGTGCAGCTCTACAACCCTTCTCCTCTGGAGCCCGTGGATCTGGGCGGCTGCCTCCTTCAGCAGAGTGTGGGCGTACACCCCGTCTCGCTGTACCGCTTCCCCAGGAACACCAGGCTCCCACCACAGGACCACCTCAGGGTAAGGTGTCAGCTCCACCCCACACCTGTCACCAACCCCCGCGCCAATCCCTTCCTCCTGTCACTGTCTGTGTGCCTGTCAGTACAGTCTGCCTGTTTCTGCCTCCAAGTCTACAACCTCCACGACTCAACGTCTGACCGTCCGCCTGTTCCCTTGCTGCAAGTCTAATGCTGCTCTCTGCCTGTCTGTGTACAGTCACCACCGTCTGTTGTATGTCAGCCGCACCAGTCTGTGCAGCTGACAGTTATTGGCCCGTCCCCCCGACTCCCCTTTACCCTCCGACTCTCCCCCTCACCCTCCCCAACTCTCCCCAACTCCCCCTCACCCTCCACCTCCCCCCTCCAACTCTCCCCCTCACTCTACCCCCTCACCCTCCGACCCTCACTCTACCCCCTCACCCCACCTCTCGTTGTCTTCTGTCCAGGTGTGGGCAGCTGTTCCTGACCGCGCCGACAAGCGCGCAGCTGACACTGTGTGGAACGGGCTGTGCAGGTTCCGGAGCGGAGCGGACTGTACCACCACCCTGTGCCGATGGAACGGACAGGTAACAGAGGGGCAGTTGGAGCTGAAGCCGCCGGCACTGCTGATCCTGACTGGGGCTCTCCCTGGGCAAGGTCTCAGGCTCCTTCCCACCAACCTCGGAGCTCACACCCCGTGGGAGAACAGACCCAAGAGCAGCAGGGGGAGGGAGTCACATCGTGGGGCATTCGGGAGAAACCGTCGCACCCAGAGCGGGGAGCTCGTTCTCACAGGGACGGGTCAGGGGGAACAGTGGAGGCGCGTGTAAGGGGGCGAGGCCAAGGATGGAGGAACTCTGTGGGTCGTGCAGTGTTTGTGGAGCTAAAAGGTGGGGTCAGGACGGGACCCTGACCTGGGACGAGGGAAGAGGGAAGATTGCCAATATCTAGCAGTACGGGGAGGGGGGGCAGGGGCTGGTAGGTGATGGGTGGAACCATAGGGGAGGGGATGGGATGGGAGGGGAGACCGTGGGTTACCTGAGACTGGAACACTCAGTGTTCCCACCACTGGGCCGTGACCACCCCGGGGGAGTGTGAGGTGGGGTTCCTCTGGCAGTGGAGAAGGCCGAGGACACACAGGTTGGTGTGGGAGTGGGAAGGACATGTCAGCGGGAGTTCGAGATGGCCGTCGTGTACAGAGCAACAGGCGGTGTGAGAGACTCCCGGGGTCAGTGAGAGGGAGGGGGCCGTCACCTGCTGGAGTACAGCACACTCCGCTAGCCAGGGAGGGCACAGAGGATTCCCACTGTAACAAGAAGTGACAGAGCTGGAACTCCTC
Source organism: Pristis pectinata (assembly GCF_009764475.1). NCBI lineage: Eukaryota > Metazoa > Chordata > Chondrichthyes > Rhinopristiformes > Pristidae > Pristis > Pristis pectinata. Next base: position 1,072,109 of record NC_067418.1, read on the forward strand.
TCCAGGTCAGGCAACACCTGTGATGTGGGAGAGGGAGAGGGAGAGAGGGGGAGGGGGGGAGGCAGGAAGACTCAGAAATCTGTCGCGTGTGGAGTTGCAGAGAAAGGGGGAGGTGGAGGGACAGAGGCTGTAGACTGAGAGGGGGTGAGTGACACCAGGGCGATGGGGCTGCCTGAGGGAGGGTGGTCAATCACAACTGATCTGTCTGTGGGGCAGGTGTGAACAGGAGGTGAGTGGGAACAGGAGAGGGGCATAAAACTCAGGAACTGTGAGATGAGGCCACATGGGTGGCTGGAAACCTGGGCAACATGCTGGAAGCACCCAACAGGTCAGGCAGCATCTGTGGGGAGAGTAAAACTGAGTTAATGTTACAGCTGGATGACCTCTCGTCAGAACTGGCTGGCTCTGTGACAACACCTTGCCCTTTCAGGGATCCAGGGTGAGCTGGCCAACTGGATACAAACTTGTCTTGGTGGAAGGAGGCGGAGGGAGGTAGTGGAGGGTTGTTATTCAGATCGGAGGCCTGTGACCAGCGGTGTGCCGCAGGGATTGGTGCTGGGTCATCTGCTGTTCATCTATATTAATGACTTGGATGGGAATGCAGTTGTCGTTGTTGGTAAGTCTGCAGATGGCACCACGATCGGTGTGTGGTGAACAGTGAAGAGGGTTGTCTAAGGTTACAACAGGACCCAGATCAGCCGGGAAACTGGCCAAAGAATGGCCGATGAATTTGAACGAGTGCGAAGTTTGCATTTTGGGAATTTAAACCAGGGCAGAGCTTACACAGTGAATGGCAGGGCCCTGGGGAGTGTGGTAGAACAGAGAGACGTGGGGTACAGGTACATGGTTCCCTGAAAGTGGCGACACAGGGAAGCAGGGTGGTGAAGAAGGTGTTCGGCACACTGGCCTTCATCGGTCAGGGCACTGAGTACAGGAGCTGGGATGTCACGTTACAGCTGTACAGGACATTGGTGAGACCTGGTCACCCATCATAACAATGAAGGACATCATTAAACTTGGGGGGGAGGTGGGGGTGCAGAAAAAATTCACAAGGATGTTGCCAGGACTGGAGGGCTTGAGTTATAAAGCGAGGCTGGATGGGCTGGGACTGTTTTCTATTGAGTGTCAGAGACTGAGGGGTGACCTTATAGAAGTTTATATAATCATGAGGGGCACAGATAAGGTGGATGGTCAGTCTTTTCCCCAGGAGAGGGGAGTCTAAAACTAGGGGGCATAGGTTTAAAGTGAGGGGAAAGATTTAAAGGGGACCTGAGGGGTAACTTTTCACACAGAGGATGGTGGGTGTGTGGAACGAGCTGCCAGAGGAAGTGGGTGAGGCAGGTACATTAACAACATTCAAAAGCCACTCGGACAGGTTCATGGATGGGAAAGGTTTAGAGGGTTAAGGGCCAAATGTGGGCAAATGGGACAGGTTTAGATGGGCAGCTTGGTCGGCAGAGACAAGTCAGGCCAAAGGGCCTGTTTCCGTGCTGTGTGACTCTATGACTGTATTGAACAGAAGGTACAAGGGAATGAGCTGCAGTTGTGCAGTGACCAGAGATACTGAATGACCTGATAATGGGTGATGTGACGGGGTTCTGACGTAGACAGCAGCTGACAGGACTGTTAAATCTCTGTGTATCGCACCCTCGGCAGGAGCTTGCTCAGTACGTCCCATCGCATCGGTTCTTGGCAGCCGCAGACTACTATGCTGAGAGCGACGATGTCTCGGAAGTTTGGGTCCCTCCTGCACAGAGTACACAATGGACGTCATCAACCACCTCCTCACAGAGACAGAACCTGAGGGAGGACAAGAGGGACTCAGGCCCTGCAGCAACCAGCACTGACCTCTCGGGGTGGGTGCACAGAGCGCCAGGACTGGGTACAACAGGCAGGAACCCTGGGGAAACATAGGCGGGTGAGACCCCAAAGGGGCAAGGTCTGCAACCACGAACAACTCAGTAAAATGATGAAGAATGAGAGTATTCATCATTCCCTGACACCGACGTAATGCTTTCTAGTTACTTAGTCTTCAAAATAATCCCACACTGATCCCACTGCCCCTCCCTCTCTCCACAGCCCTGTCAGTCCCCACACTGATCCCACTGCCCCGCTCCCTCCCCACTTTGTGTCATGTTTATTAAACTCAACAGTTTATTGGCCTGATAACTTTTGGAATTACTTCTCTGCTCTCTCACTTCCAGCGTATCCTGGAACCGATTCCTGGGCAATCTCGGCCGACATTTCCCCTTCAGGAAGGTTGGATTGGGAGATCTTCCCAGTCCTTGTTCACTTCTCAGGAGGAATCACCCGTCCCCACCAGCCAGATGCCCATCCAATTCCCAAAGCCGTGTCTGGCTGTCATCTCCCTGCTGATGAAGTTGTGACCACAACCTGCCCACGGGGCAGGGCACAGACAGGTTGGGCAGGTGGTCCAGTGTGGGAAGGCAAAGAGCATCCCTTCTGCTGGGGAGGGTTAATAAGGAGAATTTGTTATATGATTAGCCATCTACTGAACATTGGGATCTGCATGGCTTGTACAGCAAGCAGTCATCAATGTGATGGGGGGAATCTGTGCTGGGGGGGTGGAATCTCTGCTGGGGGGATGGAATTTCTGCTGGGAATCTCAGGAGGAAGCCAATGTGGGTCAGGGTTAGACACCTCCCCACATTTACAAGGTGCTGGATAATCACGGGAAGAGCAGAGACCTGCAGGGCCACCGTCTAGGAGCTGGGACTGGTCTGCATGGAGACAATGGGCTGTGGCCTCTTTCTGTGCGGTACGTTCCTGTGACTGCGTGACTGAGCAGTGACCAGGCTGAGCGAGGAGACCCCGCAGGGGTCACAGGGTTGGTGATCCAGTCTGTTTCCCAGCTTCCCGAGGGATGAGGTGGAATCCTCTCCCGCTGAGGCCGTGTGCCGAGGTACAGATCCCACTGAGAGGGGATCCGCTGCCGGCCCCTCGCTTGTTCTAAACTCACAGCAGGACAGCCTGATATCACAGAGTAACACAGCAGGGAAACAGGCCCTTCGGCCCAATGCATCCATGCTGACCATGGTGCTGACCACGGTGCTGACCACGATGCCTCCCAAGCTGGTCCCATCTGCCCACGTTTGGCCCATATACCTCTGAACCTCTCCTGTCTGTGTACTGTCCAAACCAATGATAGTCTTCCCTCCTCCGGCCCAGGGACAGAAGTGACTCTGCTCGGATCCCCACTGAAGGTGAACGTCCTGAATCCAACACCTCCAGCCTTTCGGAATGGAGCTGCTTGTGGTCCCAAAGCTCGGCAGATTCCGACATCAGGAACTACGTCCAGTCCAGCCTTAGATCGCTGCCGCCAGACTCCTTACCAGGTGTGGCTGCTTCTCTTCCCTTTCTCCCATTCCCCACTCCCAATCCCACAGAGCCCGTGTTTTCCAGGAGGATCCCTTGTCCAGTGTGAGTCCCGATGGTGCTCTGTTGATCCCAGAACTCCCATCACCCTGGTGCTTCCGAACACTCCTGCCGTGTCGGTGGGAAGCTCGGTCCCCAGAGGTCCCAGTGTGATCTCAGACTGTGCCCAGACACAGCAGAACGAGTGGTGTGTCCAGAGTCGGGGCAGTGGGGAGGGGGGGTAAAGGACCGGGGTGGGGGGTGGACGGGACTGGCAAGGCGGTTATAGTGGAAGTCATGGTTGTCAGGTTGGGGTGGGCTGCTGGGGGAGGGGTGTGGGGCTTGCTTAAACCCCACCCACTCCACATCAGGGGAGGAGGGGCAGAGGACTGGAAAATGGGCTGTGGAACCCCCGGTTCAAAAGGGGTGCAAGTACAGTCCAAACTAGAGCAGTCCGCACACCTTTGCACATAGAGACAAGTTCTGAAACAATACCTGGGGAAACCACGGGAAGGGACAGGCAGCAGGGGTTGTTGAAGCCGACCTGTGAGAATGAAAGATAAGGATGTCTTTGGGTGACGGGCGATATTGTAAGTTCAGTCATAAAGGAAGCATATGTAAGGTTTGGGAAGCTGAAATCAGGCAGGGCTTTTCAGGAATATAAAGGAAGTGGGAAAGAATTTATATAAGAAATTAGCAGGGCTAAAAGGGACCATGTAATGTCCTTGGGAAGTAGGATTAAGGGTAATCCCAAGGTGTTTTATACATAAATTAGGAGCAAGAGGGTAGCTCGGGAAAGGGTGGGTCCACTCAAGGACAAAGGAGGGAGTTTATACATGGAGCCAGAGGAAGTGAGTGAGGTCCTTAATGAGTCCTGTGCGTCAGTATTCACCAAGGAGAAGGACGTGGCTGATGGTGAGATCAGGGAAGGTCTGTTGGTATTCCAGAGCATGTTAACATTAAGAAGGTGACGGTGTTGAGTGTTTTGGAAAACATTAAGGTGGATAAGTCTCCAGGGCCTGATGGGATGGGACCCATCGCAGGGTACTGAGGCAAGGGAGGAGATTGATGAAGACACAAGAGACTGCAGACGCTGGAATCTGGAGCAACAAATAACCTGCTGGAGGAACTCAGCGGGTCGGGCAGCATCTGTGGGGGTAAAGGAATTGCCAACTTGTTGGTCGAAGGGTTCCTTCCCACAGATGCCGATTGACCCACTGAGTTCCTCCAGAAGATTGTTTGTTGCAGGGGATCTTTGTATACTCTTCAGCCACTGGCGAGATGCCAGAAGACTGGAGAATTGCCCGTGTTGTTCCTCTGTTTAATGGCAACAGGGACAAAGCAGGAAATTATAGGCCGGTGAGTGTTACATCAGTTGTGGGGAAATTACTGGAGAAGGTTCCTAGGGACAGGATTTATTGGCATTTGGAAAAGTGTGGACATTAGGGACAGTCAACATGGCTCTGTGCAGGTCAGGACAGGTCTTACGAACTCCATCAATTTTTGTTGAGGAAGTGAAGACGATGACGAGGGTGGGGCAGTGGATGTGGTCTACAGGGATTTCAGGAAGGCATTTGACAAGGTCCCTCATGGCAGCTGATCCAGAAGGTTAAGGCACATGGGATCCACAGTGACGTGTTAGATCGGATTCAAAACTGGTTTGGCCATAGAAGACAGAGGGTAGTGGTGGAGGGGGGTTATTCTGGCTGGAGGTCTGTGACCAGTGGTGTTCTGCAGGGATCTGTGCTGGGACCCCTGTTGTTTGTGATGTATACAAATGATTTGGGGGAATATCTAGATGGGCTGATTATTAAGTTTGCAGACAATTGGCAGACTTGTGGACAGTGAGGAAGGTTGTCGAAGGATTCAGCAGGATCTTTGTGCCCTCCCTGGCCACAGGAGTGGTATCAGAGGACTGGAGGGTGGCAAATGTTGTTCCCTTGTTCAAGAGAGTTAATTAGGGATAATCCTGAGAATTATAGACCAGTGAATTTTACGTCAGTGGTGGGCAAACTATTGGAGAGAATTCTTAGGGACAGGATTTATGAGCATTTGGAGAAGCATAGTCTTATTAGGGATGGTCAGCAGGGCTTTGTGAGGGGCAGCTCGTGCCTCACGAGCCTAATTGAGTTTTCTGAGGAGGTGACAAAACAAATTGATGAAGGTAGAGCGGTGGATGTGGTGTATATGGATTTTAGCAAGATGTTTACCATAAGACCACAAGACATAGGAGCAGAATTAGGCCATTCAGCCCATTGAGTCTGCTCCACCATTCGATCACAGCTGATTTATTTTTCTCTCTCAACCCCATTCTGCTGCCTTCTCCCTGTAACCTTCAATGCCCTTACTAATCAAGAACCTATCAATCTCCGCTTTAAATATACCCAATGCCTTGGTCTCCACAGCCGTCTGTGGCAATGAATTCCACAGATTCACCACCCTCTGGCTGAAGAAATTCCTCCTCATCTCAGTTCTAAGGGAATGTCCTTCAATTCTGAGACTGTGCCCTCTGGTCCTAGACTCTCCCACTACTGGAAACATCCTCTCCACGTCCACTCTATCCAGACCTTTCAATATTTGGTGGGTTTCAACGAGATCCCCCCTCATCCTTCTAAACTCCAGTGAGTACAGGCCCAGAACCATCAAACCCTCCTCATACATTAACCATTTCATTCCCGGGATCATTCTTGTAAACCTCCTCTGAACCCTCTCCAACACCAGCACATCCTTCCTTAGATATGGGGCTCAAAATTGCTCACAATACTCCAAACAATACTAAACAAGATAGGAGCCCATGGTATTACAGGAAAGGTTCTAGCATAGATAAAAGATTGGCTGACTGGCAGTTCTCCCGTGTCTGCGTGGGTTTCCACCAGGTGCTCCGGTTTCCTCCCACATTCTGAAGACATACGGGTAGGTTAATTTGGGGTTTAAAATGGGCGGCGTGGACTCGTTGGGCCGGAAGGGCCTGTTACCATGCTGTAAATAAAATTAAAAAAAAATTTTTCAAAATTTAAATGTGGTCTGACCAACGCCTTATAAAGCCTCAGCATTACATCCTTGCTTTTATGTTCTAGTCCTCTCGAAATGAATGCTAACATTGCATTTGCCTTCCTTACTACTGACTCAAGTTAACCTTTAGGGAATCCTGCACTGGGACTCCCAAGTCCCTTTGTACCTCCAATTTCTGAATTCTTTCCCCATTTAGAAAATAGTCTACGCCTTTATTCCTTCTCCCAAAGTGCATGACCGTACACTTCCCTGCGCTGTGTTCCATCTGCCACTTCGTTGCCCATTCTCCCAACCTGTCCAAGTCCTTCTGCAGACTCCCTGCTTCCTCAACACTACCTGCCCCCCCACCTATCTTTGTTTCATCCACAAACTTGGCCACAAAGCCGTCAATTCTGTCATCCAAATCATTAACATATAACATGAAAAGTAGCGGACCCAACACCGACCCCTGCGGAACACCACTACTCACCGGCAGCCAACCAGAAAAGGCCCCCTTTATTCCCACTCTTTGCCTTCTTCCAGTCAGCCAATCTTCTATCCATGCTGGTACCCCTCCTATAATGCCACGGGCTCCTATCTTGTTCAGCAGCCTCATGTGCGGCACCTTGTCAAAGGCCTTCTGAAAATCCAAGTAAACATCCACTGACTCCCCTTTGTCTATCCTGCCTGTTACTTCCTCAAAGAATTCCAACAGATTTGTCAGGCAAGATTTCCACTTAAGGACACGGTGCTGATCGGCCTATTTTGTCATGTGCTTCCAAGTGCCCTGAAACCTCATCCTTAATAATGGACTCTGACATCTTACCAACCACTGAAGTCAGGCTGACTGGCCTATAATTTCCTGTCCTTTGCCTCCCTCCCTTCTTAAAGAGCGGAGTGACATTCGTGATTTTCCAGTCCTCTGGAACCATTCCTGACTCTAGTGATTCTTGAAAGATCACTACCAATGCCTCCACAATCTCTTCAGCTACCTCAGAACCCTGGGGTGTAGTCCATCTGGTCCAGGTGACTTATCCACCTTCAGACCTTTCAGCTTCCCAAGCACCTTCTCCTTAGTAATAGCGACTGCAATCACTTCAGCCCCCTGACTCTCTCGAATTTCTGGCACGTTGCTCGTGTCTTCCATAGTTTGTCCACCATGTCTTTGTTCCCCATTACTACCTCTCCAGTGTCATTTTCCAGCGGTCCGATGTCCACTCTTGCCTCTCTTTTACTCTTTATATATCTGAAAAAACTCATTATTGGCAGCTTACCTGAATATTTCATCTTTTCTCCCCTTATTGCTTTTTCAGTTGCCTTCTGTTGGTTTTTAAAAGCTTCCCAATCCTCCAGCTTCCCACTAATTTTTGCAGTACTGTATGCCCTCTCTTTTGCTTTTACACTGTCTCTGACTTCCCTTGTCAGCCACGGTTGCCTCACCCTCCCTTTAGAATGCTGCTTCTTCTTTGGGATGAACTGATCCTGTGTCTTCTGAATTACTCCCAGAAACCCCTGCCATTGCTGCTCTACCATCATCCCTGCCGGGGTCCCTTCCAATCAACTCTGGCCAGCTCCTCTCTCATGCCTCTGTAGTTACCTTTACTCAACTGTAACACCAACACATCCGATTTCAGCTTCTCCCTCTCAAACCGCAGGGTGAATTCTATCATATTATGGTCACTGCCTCTGAAGGGTTCCTTTACCTGAAGCTCCCTAATCAAATCTGGTTCATTGCACAACACCAAATCCAGAATTGCCTTTTCCCTGGTGGGCTCAACCACAAGCTGCTCTAAAAGGCCATCTTGTAGGCATTGTACAAATTCCTTCTCTTGGGATCCAGTGCCAACCTGATTTTCCCAGTCTACCTGCATATTGAAATCCCCCGTGACCAACATAACATTGCCCTTTTTACATGCCTTTTCTGTCTCCTGTTGTAATTTGTCCCCCACATCCTGGCTACAATTCAGAGGCCTGTACATAACTCCCACCACGGTCTTGTTACCCTTGCAGTTTCATAACTCTACCCACAAGGATTCTACACCTTCTGACCCTATGTCACTACTTTAAGGATTTGATTTCAGTTTTTACCAACAGAACCACCCCACCCCCTCTGCCCACCTGCCCGTCTTTTCATTAGGATGTGCATCCTTGGGTGTTAAGCTCCCAGCTGTGATCTTCTTTCAACCACGACTCTGATGCCCACAATGTCGTACCTGCCAATTTCTAACTGCGCTATAAACTCACCTACCATATTTCATATACTGCGTGTATTCAAATACAACACCTTCAGTCCTGTATTCACCACCCTTCTTCTCAAATTTGTCTCCATTTGACAAGGCTCCCCGTGGAAGGCTCATCCAGAAAGTCATGAGGCATGGGATCCATGGAAAGTTGGCTGTGTAGATTCGGAATTGGCTTGCCCACAGAAGACAGGGGGTGGTAGTAAATGGAGAGCATTCTCCCTGGAGGTCGGTGAGCAGTGCTGTTCTGCAGGGATCTGTTCTGGGACCCCTGCTCTTCGTGATTTTTATAAATGACTTGGATGAGGATGTGGAAGGGTGTGTTAGTAAGTTTGCAGATGACATGAAGGTTGCTGTAGGTTACAACAGGACATTGATAGGATGCAGAGCTGGGCTGAGAAGCGGCAGATGGAGTTCAACCCGGCAAAGTGTGAAGTGAGACACTTTGGAAGATTGAATTTGAAGGCAGAATACAAGGTTAATGGCAGGACTCTTAGCAGTGTGGAGGAGCAGAGGGATCTTGGGGTGCACGTCCGTAGATCCCTCAAGGTTGTGACGCAGGTCAATAGGGATGTTAAGGCGTATGGAGTGTTGGCCTTCATTAGTTGGGGTATTGAGTTCAAGAGCCGCGAGGTGATGTTGCAGCTCTATAGAACTCTGGTTGGACCACACAGAACATTATAGGAAGGATGTGGAAGCTTTAGAGAGGGTGCAGAGGAGATTTACCAGGATTCGAGAACGTGTCTTATTAGGAAAGGTTGAGCGAGCTACAGAGCGATAGAGAATGAGAAGTGACTTGATAGAGATGTATACGATTATGAGAGGCATAGATCGAGTGGACAGCCAGCACCTTTTCCCTAGGGCGGCAATAGCCAATACCAGTTTAAGGTGAGTGAAGGAAAGTTTAGGGGAGATGTCAGAGGTCGTTTTTTTATTATATACACAGAGAGTGGTGGGTGCCTGGAACGCACTGCCAGGGGTGGGGGTAGAGGCTGATACAATAAGGACATTTAAAAGACTCTTAGATAGGCACATGGAAGTCAGAAAAATGGAGGGTTATGAGCTTTGTAGGAGGGAAGGGCTAGATTGATGGTGGAGTAGGTTTATATAGGTCGGCTCAACATTGTGGGCCGAAGGGCCTGTACTGTGCTGTACTGTTCTATGTTCTTAAGATATAGGTTAGTTAGAAATGTGGGCAGAGAAATGGCAGATGGAGTTTAGTCCAGAAAATGTAAAAGGAAAGTACACGGGACCCTGAGGAACATTAGGTACCAGATTGATATTTCATACAAAAGACCCCTGACCATGTGTCAGCCCCTTGGAGGAACAGCCCGGAGGTTTTCCCTCGAATTCCTGGGTCTGATTCGGGACAGTCAGCACAGCTTTGTGCATGGGAAGTCGTGTCTGACAAATCTCCTGGAGTTCATCAAGGAGGTAACCAAGAGGGTAGATGAGGGTGGGGTAGTGGATGTTGTCTATATGGACTTTAGTAAGGCCTTTGACAAGGTCCCTCAGAGTCAGAGCACTGCAGCACAGAAACAGGCCCTTCAGCCCATCTAGTCCATACCAACCTGATCTTCTGCCCAGTCCCATCTACCTGAACCCGGACCATATTCCTCCAAACCCCTCCCATCCATGTACCTATCCAAACCTCTCTCAAATGTTACAATTGAACCCGCATCCACCACTTCCGCTGGCAGCTCGTTCCACACTCGCACCTCCCTCTGAGTGAAGAAGTTCCCCCTCAGATTCCCCTGAATATTTCACCTTTCACCCTAAACCTGTAACCTCTAGTTCTGGTCTCACCCAACCTGAGGCGAAAAAGCCTGCATGCATTCACCCTATCTATACCCCTCATAATTTTGTATACCTCTATAAGATCTCCCCTCATTCTCCTGCGCTCCAGGGAATAAAGTCCTAACCTATTCAACCTTTCCCTGTAACTCAGGTCCTCAAGTCCCAGCAACATCCGTGTAAATTTTCTCTGCACTCTTTCAAGCTTATTGATATCTTTCCTGTAGGTAGGTGACCAGAACTGCACACAATGCTCCAAATTCAGCCTCACCAATGTCTTGTACAACTTCAACATAACATCCCAACTCCTGCACTCAGTGCCCTGATTTATGAAGGCCAGTGTGCCAAAAGCTCCATTTACGACCCTATCTACCTGTGACGCCACTTTCAAGGAACTATGGGTCTGTATTCCCAGATCCCTTTGTTCTACCGCACACCTCACTGCCCTACCATTCACTGTGTAAGCCTTACCCTGGTTTGTCCTCCCAAAGTGCAGCACCTCCCATGTGTCTGCATTAAATTCCATCTGCTATTTCTCAGCCCATTTTCCCAGCTGGTCCAGATCACACTGCAAACTTTGATAGCCTTCCTCGCTGTCCACTACACCCCAATCTTGGTGTCATCCACAGATTTGCTGATCCAGTTTACCACATTATCATCTAAATCATTAATATAGATGCTAAACAACAACAGACCCAGCACCGATCCCTGTGACACACCACTAGTCACAGGCCTCCAGTCAGAGAGACAACCATCTACTACCACCTTCTGGCTTCTCCCGCTAAGCTAATGTTGAATCCAATTGACTGCTTCGTCCTGAATGCCAAATGACTTAACCTTCTGGACCAGCCTCCCATGTGGGACTTTGTCAAAGGCCTTGCTAAAGTGCAGGTAGACAATGTCCACCCGCCTTTCCCTCATCAACCTTCCTGGTAGCCACCTCGAAAAACTCTATAAGATTGGTTAGTCATGACCTCCCCTGCACAAAGCATGTTGACTATCCCTAATCAGGCCCTGTCTATCCAAATACTTATCTATCCTGTCCCTTAGAATGCATTCCAATAATTTACCCATGACTGACGTCAGGCTCACCGGCCTATCATTTCCCAGCTTATTCTCAGAGCCTTTCTTGAACAACATGAGCTATCCTCCAGTCCTCCGGCACCTCACCCGTGGCTAAGGATGTTTTAAGTATCTCTGCCAGGGCCCCTGCAATTTCTGCACTAGCCTCCCACAAGGTCCAATGGGACATCTTGTCAGGCCCTGGGGATTTATCCACCTTCATTCACCTCAAGACATCCAGCACCTTCTCTTCCATAATCCAGATACTGTTCGTGACCTCACTACTCTTTTGTCTCAGTTCTATAGTCTCTGTGTGTGTCTCCAGAGTAAATACGGATGCAAAAAATTCATTTGATATCTCCCCCATCTCTTTCGGCTCTACACATAGATGACCACGCTGATTTACAAGAGGACCAATTTTGTCCCTTGCTACCCTTTTGCCCTTAATATAGCTGTAGAAACCCTTGGGATTCTCCTTCACCCTGCCTGCCAGAGCAACCTCATGTTGCCTCCTAACTTCTCTCTCTTGTGTTCTCTTGCATTTATTATACTCCTCAAGCGCCTCATTTGATCCTAACTGCCTATACCTGATATACACCTCCTTTTTCTTTATCAGGGCCTCAATATCCCTCGATAACCAAGGTTCCCTAAACCTGTTAGCCTTGTCTTTTATCCTAACAGGAACATACAGATTCTGTACTCTCAATATTTCACTTTTGAAATCCTCCCACTTACCAAGCATTTCTTTGCCGGAAAACAACCTATCCCAATCCACGCCTGCCAGATCCCTTCTGATGCCATCAGAATTGGCCTTGCTCCAGTTTAGAATCTCAACCCAAGGACCAGACCTATTCTTTCCCATAATTATCTTCAAACTAATGGAATTATGATCACTAGATCCAAAGTGTTCCCCTTCACACACGTCTGTCCCCTGCCCTGTCTCGTTCCCTAAGAGGAGATCCAGTATCACGTTCTCTCTAATTGGGACCTCTACATATTGAATAAGGAAACTTTCCTGAACACATTTGACAAACTCGATCCCATCGAATCCCTTTACAGTATGGGAGTCCCAGTCACTATAGAACATTACAGCACGGTACAGGCCCTTCGGCCCACAATGTTGTGCCGACATTCTAGCCTACTCTAACACCAATCTAACCCTTCCCTCACATACCCCTCAATTTTTCTATCATCCATGTGCCTATCTAAGAGCTTGTTAATTGTCCCTGTTGTATGTGCCTCCACCAGTACCCCTGGCAGTGTGTTCCACACACCCACTGCTCTTAGTGTAAAAAACTTACCTCTGACATCCCCCCTATATCTTCCTCCAATCACCTTAAAATTATGTCCCCTCGTGTTAGCCATTGTTGACCTGGGAAGAAGTCTCTGACTGTCCACTCGATCTATGCCTCTTATCATCTTGGACACCTCTATCAACTCACCTCTCATCCTCCTTCTCTCCAAAGAGAAAAGCCCCAGCTCACTCAACCTGTCCTCATAAGACATGCTCTCCAATCCAGGCAGCATCCTGGTAAATCTCCTCTGCACCCTCTCTAAAGCTTCCACATCCTTCCTATAATGAGGCGACCAGAACTGAACACAATGCTCCAAGTGTGGTCTAACCAGGGTTTTATAGAGCTGCAACATTACCTCGTGGCTCTTGAACTCAATACCCCGACTAATGAAGGCCAACACGTTCTTAACAACCCTATCAACCTGCACGGCAACCTTGAGGGATCTTTGGACGTGGACCCCAAGATCCCTCTGTTCCTCCACACTGCTAAGAGTCCTGCTATTAACCTTGTATTCTGCCTTCAAATTCAATCTTCCAAAGTGTATCACTTCACACTTTGCCGGGTTGAACTCCATCTGCCTCTTCTCAGCCCAGCTCTGCATCCTATCAATGTCCTGTTGTAACCTACAGCAACCTTCATGTCATCTGCAAACTTACTAACCCACCCTTCCACATCCTCATCTAAGTCATTTATAAACATCACAAAGAGCAGGGGTCCCAGAACAGATCCCTGCGGAACAGCACTTATCACCGACCTCCAGGCAGAATACGCTCCATCGACAATCACCCTCTGTCTTCTATGGGCGAGCCAATTCTGAATACACACAGCCAAGCTTCCCTGGATCCCATGTCTCCCGACCTTCTGAATGAGCCTATCATGGGGAAGCTTATCAAATGCCTTACTAAAGTCCACGTACACCACATCCACTGCTCTACCTTCATCAGTGTGTTTTGTCACATCCTCAAAGAATTTAATCGGGCTCATGAGGCACGACCTGCCCCTCACAAAGCCATGCTGACTGTCCCTAATCAGCCTATGCTTCTCCAAATACCCATCAATCTTGTCCCTAAGAATCTTCTCCCGTAATTTGCCCACCACTGAAGTAAGACTCACTGGTCTGTAATTCCCAGGGTTTCCCTACTTCCTTTCTTGAACAAAGGAACAACATTTACCACCCTCCTTTATTTTTTTATGCTAAGGGTGCAGCAATCTCTTCCCTAGCTTCCCGTAATAACCTTGGATATATCCCGTCCGACCCCAGTGACTTATCTATCCTAATGTTTTACAAAAATTCCAGCACATCCTTTTTCCTCACGTCGACATGCCCTAGCATATCAGCCTGTGTACGCCACCCTCACAAACGTCAAGGTCTCTCTCACTGGTGAATTCTGAAGCAAAGTATTCATTGAGGACCTCCCCTACCTTTTCTGACTCCAGGCACATGTTTCCTCTTTTATCCCTGATTGGTCCTACCCTCACTCTAGTCATCCTCCTATTCTTCACATATGTGTAGAACTCCTTGGGGTTTTCCTTGATCCTACTTGCCAAGGCCTTCTCATGCCCCCTTCTAGCTCTCCTAAGTCCATTTTTAAGCTCCCTCCTGGCTGCCTTGTAACTCTCCAGGGCCCTATCTGATCCATGCTTCCTAAACCTCAGGTAAGCTTCTTTCTTCCTCTTCACTAGATATTCCACATCTCTTGTTAACCACAGTTCCTTCACTCTACCATCCTTTTCCTGCCTCAATGGGACAAACCTATCCAGAACCCCCTGCATGTGATCTCTAACAACCTCCACATTTCCCCGATTACATCTGCTCCCAATTTACACTCCCAAGTTCTGGCATAATAGCATCATAACTCCCCCTCCCCCAATTAAATATTTTCCCATATAGTCTGCTCATATCCCTCTCCAAGGCAAGGTCAGGGAGCTGTGACCACTGTCTCCCAACTGCTCACCCACTTGGAGATCTGACACCTGACCAAGTTCATTGCCCAGTACCAGATCCAGAATGGCCTCTCCTGTAGTCAGCCTGTCTACATAATGTGTCAGGAATCTTTCCTGGACACACCTAACAAATTCTGCCCCATCCAAACCTTTTGCACTAAGGAGGTGACAATCAATATTAGGGAGGTTGAAGTCTCCCATGACAACAACCCTGTGATTTTTGCACCTTTCCAAAATCTGCCCCCAATCTGTTCCTCAGTGTCTCTGCTGCTATTGGGGGGTCTGTAGAATACTCCCAATAGAGTGATCGCTCCCTTCCTGTTTCTGACTTCCACCCACACTGACTCAGTGGACGATCCCTCCAGGACGTCCTCCCTTTCTACAGCTGTGACTGTCCCTGATCAGCAAAGCCACTCCCCCACCTCTATTACTTCCGTCCCTGTCCCTTTTGAAACATCTAAACCCCGGAATATCCAGCAGCCATTCCTGCCCTTGTGACAACCAAGTCTCTGTAATGGCCACTACGTCACAGTTCCATGTACTGATCCACGCTCTAAGTTCATCAGCCTTGTTCCTGATACTTCTCGCATTAAAGTAGACACACTTCAGCCCATCCAACTGACTGCAATTTTGCCCTTTCAACTGCCTGTCCTCCCTCAGTCTTTCTACACTCTGCATCTACTTGTACACTGAATGCACCAACCTCTGACCTGTCACTCTGGGTTCTCATCCCCCAGCTGAACTAGTTTAAACCCTCCCCAACAGCTCTAGCAAACCTGCCTGCAAGAATATTGGTCCCCCTCCAGTTCAGGTGTAACCCGTCCCTTTTGTACAGGTCATACCTTCCCCAGAAGAGATCCCAATGATCAACAAATCTGAAACCCTGCCCCCTGCACCAACTCCTCAGCCACGCATTCATCTGCCAAATCATCCCATTCTTACCCTCACTGGCACATGGCACAGGCAGCAATCCAGAGATTTCTACCCTTGAGGTCCTGCTTTTCAGCTTCCTACCTAGTTCCCCACATTCACTTTTCAGGACCTCATCATTTTTTCTACCTATGTCGTTGGTACCAATATGTACCACGACCTCTGGCTGTTCACCCTCCCCCTTTAGAATGCTGTGGACCCGATCCGAGACGTCCCTGACCCTGGCACCCGGCAGGCAATGGGGACCCTGCACTGACCACCTGTTCCCTTTCCCTCTCCTGACGGTCACCTAAATAGCTGCATCCTGCAACTTCGGTGTGACTGCCTCCCTGAAACTCCTGTCTATCAACCTCTCAGTCTCCCGAATAATCCAAAGGTCATCCAGCTCCAGCTCCAGTTCCCTGACACGGTCTGTAAGGAGCTGCAGCCGGATGCACTTCTTGCAGGTGTAGTCATCAGGGACACTGGAGATCTCCCTGACTTCCCACATCCCACAAGGGGAGCATACCACTGCCCTGCCCGCCAGTTCACTAACTGTGCAATAAGGAAAAAAAGACCTGACCTGAACCTCACCTTAGCATCCACTCACTGAAGCCTCCCGAACCAAAGCCGAGTCAATGATAACAACAAAGTAAAATAAAAACCTTACCTGTGCCTTCTCTCTGAAGCCTTTTTTCCCGAAGACCTGCTCTCACTCGCCACACCTGGGCCACTGACTCTGCCAGAGCCTCAGCTGCCCCACTCTGACAATGACCCACTGTCACAATTCCCACTGCAAAATGGCCGCTCCGCTTGACTCTACCCCCTTTTTACTGGCTGTGTATTAGCTAGTTATCCAATTAGCTAACAATTTGCAAATGTGCCAGTTGTCGGGTCCTGCTAAGTGAAATTCAACAAGTCCCGAGGCCGACCTCCTTTAATCTTTCCTGCCTCTCATGGCAGGCTGGTCTGGGAGGTGGGATCCGGGAGAGATAGCGGATTGGATTCACAATTAGCTCAGCGGTAGGAAGCAGAGGGTGATGGTCGAGGATTGTTCCTCAGACAGGAGACCTGTGTCTAGTGGTGTGACACAGGGGTTGGTGCTGGGACCTTTGTTGTTTGTCATTTATATCAACGATTTGGATGTGAATGTACGAGGCACGGTTAGTAAGTTTGCGGGTGATACTAAAATAGGTGCTGTAGACAGTGTAAGAAGGTTATGAAAAATTACAGGGGGATCTTGATCAGCTGGGTCTGTGGGCTGAGGACTGGCAAATGGCTTTCAATCCAGATAAATGTGAGGTGTTGCACTTGGGGAGCTCAAACCAGGGTTGGACTTATACAGGTTGGACCCTGGGGAGTGTTATGGAACAGAGGGACCTAGGAGTACGAGTGCAGAGTTCACTGAAAGTGGCGTCACAGGTAGACAGGGTGGTGAAGAAGGTGTTTGGCACGCTGGCCTTCATCAGTCAGGGCATTGCAACAGGAGTTGCAGTCCGGTCACCCTGTTATAGGAAAGATGTTATTAAACTAGAAAGAGCGCAGAAAAGATTTACCAGGATGTTGGCTGGACTTGGGGGCCTGAGTTACAAGGAGAGGTTGTGTAGATTAGGACTTTATTCCCTGGAATGTAGGAGATTGAGGGGTGACCTGATAGAGGTATACAGATCATGAGGGGCATAGACAGGGTGAAAGCACACAGTCTTTTTCCAGGGAGGGGGAAGCTAAGAACAAGAGGGCAGAGGTTTAAGATCAGAGGTGAGAGATTTAAAAGGGACATCAGGGGCAGCTTCTTCACACAAAGGGTGGTGCGTATTTGGAACGAGCTGCCAGAAATAGTGGTTGAAGCGGCACATTAGCAATGTTTAAAAGACATCGAGATAAGTCCATGGATAGGAGAGGTTTAGAAGGCTATGGGTCAAACACTGGCAGATGGGACTAGCTGGCTGGGCAGCACAGTCGGCATGGATGAGTTGGGCCGAAGGGTCTGTTTCCGTGACTCTGACTTCTGCAGGGGTGCAGGACTCTGACCTTCACTGGGAGGCCGGACACTGTCCCTGAGCCACGCCTGTCACAGGCTGAGTCACTGACCACTGAGGGTGTCGCTGCTAACTCTGCCTCCCTGCTTCCAGCCCTGGTCACCCCCGCCTCCCCCAGTCCACGGGCAATGGCCCCGACATCCCGACCATCGTGGGACCTGGAGGGACCAACCTCAGCCGTAAGTTCCTCAATGTGGTGCAACATGATAGTGTCGTACTGAGGGAGGGGCCGTACTGAGGGAGGGGCAGTGAGGGAGGTCGCACTGAGGGAGGGGCCGTACTGAGGGAGGGGCAGTGAGGGAGGTCGCACTGAGGGAGGGGCCATACTGAGGGAGGGTCACACTGTGCGAGGGGCAGTGAGGGAGGGTCCCATTGAGGGAGGAGCGGTACTGAGGTCAGTGACCCAGGATGTCTGGGTGTCCAAAGCGCATCTAAGAAAACCAGGAAGCCTCCGGGAGTTCCGGAGTGATCACCGACCCAGAGCTCCGGTCGACGTCACCTGTTACTTGTTGTGGGCTCTTGCTGTGCACTGATTAGCTCTGAGTTTCCTGCACTGTATAGTGTTGTCACCTTGGAGGCAGTGAGGGGGTGTTGTGTGGGGGTGAGTGGGGTTGTGAGGGTGTAAGGACAGGGCTCTGCCTGTATCACAAGCACTGTCACCCGCAGGCCTGTGCGCTGCAGTTGGAGAGGATCCGCTCACTGACGGGACGGATGACACAACGGAACGCGTACCCGAGGTTTGGGCTGCGCTTTATGAGCTACCCGCTCATCACCACCGACTCCCAGCTTCACAGGAGATAGGGCAGTGCCCGGGCGCCACAGGGAGCCCCTCCGTCTGCTGCATCCTGCCGGGAGATTCACACTGAGAGATGGTGCCAGAACGTGGTGACTCGTAGCGAGCTGCTCTCTGCAGATTCTACTCTTTTCAATTTAGATTCTATGTCTGTATCGTTTTACCCTGTACCACATCGATGCACTGTGTAATGAATTGACCTGTACGATCGGTGTGCGAGACAAGTTTTTCACTGTACCTCAGTCTAAGTGACAATAATAAACCAATACCAACACTGATCCCTCCCCACCTCCACTCCATTCCCTCTCTGTCCGTGGCCGGGGAAGCCATGGCTAAAGGGTGAATTGAAGCGATTCAGACTGTCGTTGCGGGAGTTTTATTTCCACCGACCATTGCTTTGGGTAAGAGCAGAAGATGCTGGAAGTTCTCAACAGGTTGGGCAGCATCTGTGCAGAGAGAATCCCTGAGGTAATGTTACAGGCGGAGGACCCTCTATCGGTAGTGGCCACTTCCTACACCAACCGCGCAGGCTCGTTATCCGAGGTTGTTGAATCCCGAGGGTGCAGTTCCTCCAGCTCACCGTGGGCTCTGCAGGAGCAGTGCAGGAGCCCAAAGGTCCGGGAGGGAGTGGGATGGAGAGTTACCGAGTGGAGGTGTTGTGTGACCCGCTCACCTGAGCTGTGCCTGGATGAGGAGAGGACATCGAGGGCACGGAACGCAGTACATTGTATTGGAAAAGGTGCAAGTGAATCACTGCTTCAGCTCACGGACTGTGTGGGTCCTGGGTGGTGGGAAGGCAGTGATGTTACTCCTGTAGTGGTGCCGGAAAGTGTCAGGCGGCACAGAGTGGTTGGTGGGGACTGAAGACAAGAGCCCAAAAAATAGGAGCAGGAAGTGTGTGTGTGTGTGTGTGTGTGTGTGTCTAGTGTGTTTGTATGTGTCTGGGGTGTGTGTGTGTGTGTCTGGGGTGTGTGTGTGGTTGTGTGGGGTGAGCGTGGTGTGTGTGTGGGGGGGTGAGTGTGTGTGTTTGTGTGTCTGGGGTATGTGGGGTGTGTGTGTTGGGTGTGTGTGCGGGGGGAATGTGTGTGTGTGTGTGTGTGTGTGTGTGTGTGGGGGGGGTGGGTATGTGTGTGTGTGGATGTGTGTGTGGTGTGTGGATGTGTGTGGGGGGGGTGTGTGGATTGTGTGTGTGTGTTTGGAGGGGATGTGTGTGTGTGTCAGAGGTGTCCTGTGTGGGACTGGAGCGGGGAGAGGGGATGGGGGGATGTTGGAAGGGCTGAGAGCAGCCGGTAACCGTGTGTCCCCTGGACGGTTCTGTCACTTGGATGGTGGGAGCAACAAGGTCAGGGGGCAGGGGTCAGTGAGAGAAGGGGAGGGGGTGTCGGGGGACCAGGCACGGGGTGGGGACTGCTCTGTGGAGCCTCCCTGACCTCCTCCCCGGTCCACTGGGCCCGAGCTGGGCCTGAGCACCAGCTCCTCATCTCCCAACGATTCACATCCCCGCCCCACGTCAACCGTTGCAGGAGACGCCTCGGAGTCACACCCTCCGAGGCCCAGAGAGGTTCATGTGGTTTGTTGGTCCTTAGCACCCAAACCCACCCACACCCACCCACACCCACACCCACACCCACCCACACCCACACCCACACCCCACCCACCCTACACTCCCACACCCACACCCCACCCCATCCACACCCCACCCACACCCCACCCACCCCCACACCCACCCACACCCACACCCACCCCCACCCACACCCACACCCAAACCCCACCCCCAAACCCCACCCCACACCCACCCACACCCACACCCACACCCCACCCACCCTACACTCCCACACCCACACCCACCCCCACACCCACCCACACCCCACCCCACCCCCACACCCACCCACCCCCACACCCCACCCCACACCCAAACCCCACCCCCACACCCACACCCACCCCCACCCACACCCACACCCACACCCACCCACACCCACCCCCACACCCCACCCCACACCTAAACCCCACCCCCACACCCACACCCACACCCACCCACACCCACACCCACCCACTCCCACACCCACCCACCCCCCACACCCCACACCCCACACACAACACCCACACCCACACCCACCCCCCCCCCCCCCCCCACCCCCCCCCCCCCCCCCCACACCACCCCCCCTCCCCACCCCAACACCCCACACCCCACACCCAGCCCCCACACCCACACCCCGCACCCCACACCCACTCCCCACCCCCACACCCCACACCCCACCCCACCCCCACACCCCACCCCACACCCAAACCCCACCCCCCCACCCCACCCCCACACCCCACCCCACACCCCACCCCACCCCCACACCCCACCCCACACCCCACCCCACCCCCACACCCCACCCCACACCCAAACCCCACCCCCACACCCCACCCCACCCGACAGTTCCACACACCTTCCTCTGCATCTGACCAATAACTTGGTGACCTGAGGCAGTGATGGTCTCTGCCTGCACGGATGCTGCCTGTCCCTCTGAGGATCCCCAGCATCTTGTTTCCACTGACAGCTCCCAGCACTTGCAGGATGAGCTGTGGGACTGGATCCGGAGACGGGAGTCTCCTGACAAATAAGATTTCTTTATTGGTCACATGTACATCGAAACACACAGTGAAATGCATCTTTTGTGTAGAGTGTTCTGGGGGCAGCCCGCAAGTGTTGCCACACTTCTGGCGCCAACATAGCATGTCCACAACTTCCTAACCCGTACGTCTTTGGAATGTGGGAGGAAACCGGAGTACCCGGAGGAAACCCACGCAGACACGGGGAGAACGTACAAACTCCTTACAGACAGTGGTGGGAATTGAAACCGGGTCACTGGCTCTGTAATAGCATTACACTGACCCGTTGGAGGGGAGGGGCTACTTTCTTTGGTTGCCACAGTGACAGGGTTAGGACGAGGGACTGTGAGATTTAACTTGTGAATGTCCAATAACCTGTGAAACAAATTATTGGAGACTGGAATTCAAGTCACCTTTCCTAATGGCAGCGGGATGTGAACATCACAGGTTGCCTTTGAGAAGCTGGTTCACTTCCCCGGTGAATTTACTCGCCCATTCCCAACGAGTCATGAACATCGAACATAGAACATAGAAAACCTACAGCACAATTCAGGCCCTTCGGCCCACAAAGCTGTGCCGAACATGTCCCTACCCTAGAAATTACTAGGCTTACCCATAGCCCTCTATTTTTCTCAGCTCCATGTACCTATCTAACAGTCTCTTGAAAGACCCTATCGTATCCGCCTCCACCACCGTTTCCGGCAGCCCGTTCCATGCACTCACCACACTCTGAGTAAAAAACTGACATCTCCTCTATATCTACTCCCCAACACCTTAAACCTGTGTCCTCTTGTGGCCACCAGTTCAGCCCTGGGGAAAAGCCTCTGACTATCTACCCGATCAATACCTCTCATCATCTTATACACCTCTATCACGTCCCCCCTCATCCTCCGTCTCTCCAAGGAGAAAAGGCCGAGTTCCCTCAACCTGCTTTCATAAGGCATGCTCCGCATTCCAGGCAGCATCCTTGTAAATCTCCTCTGCACCCTTTCTATGGCTTCCACATCTTTCCTGCAGTAAGGTGACCAGAACTGAGCACAATACTCCAAATGGGGTCTGACCAGGGACCTATATCGCTGCAACAATACCTCTCGGCTCCTATATTCAATTCCCTGATTGATGAAGGACAATAAACCATATGCCTTCTTAACCACAGAGTCAACCTGCGCAGCCGCTTTGAGCGTCCTATGGACTCGGACCCCAAGATCCCTCCGATCCTCCACACTGCCAAGAGTCCTACCATTAAGACTATATTCCGCCAACATATTTGACCTACCAAAATGAACCACTTCACACTTATCTGGGTTGAACTGCATCTGCCACTTCTCAGCCCAACTCTGCATCCTATCTATGTCCCTCTGTAACCTCTGACAGCCCTCCAAACTATCCACAACACCCCAACCTTCGTGTCATCCACAAACTTACTAACCCACCCCTCCACTTCCTCATCCAGGTTGTTTATAAAAATCACAAAGAGTAAGGGTCCCAGTACAGATCCCTGAGGTACACCACTGGTCACTGACCTCCACTCAGAATACGAACCTTCAACAACCACTCTTTGCCTTCTGTGGGCCAGCCAGTCCTGGATCCACACTGCAATGTCCCCTTGGATCCCATGTCTTCTCACCTTCTCCATAAGCCTCGCATGGGGTACCTTATCAAACGCCTTGCTGAAATTCATATACATTACATCTACTGCTCTCCCTTCATCGATGTGCTTAGTCACATCCTCAAAAATTTCAGTCAGGCTCGTAAGACAGGACCTGCCCTTGACAAAGCCATGCTGACTATTCCTAATCATATTATACCTCTCCAAATGTTCATAAATCCTGCCTCTCAGGATCTTCTCCATCAGCTTACCAACCACTGAGGTAAGACTCACCGGTCTATAATTTCCTGAGCTATCCCTACTCCCTTTCTTGAATAAGGGAACAACATCTGCAACCCTCCAATCTTCCGAAACCTCTCCCGTCTCCATCGACGACACAAAAATTATCGTCAGAGGTTCTGCAATCTCCTCCCTCGCCTCCCACAGCAACCTGGGGTACATCTCACCCGGTCCCGGCGACTTATCCAACTTGATGCTTTCCAAAAGTTTCAGCACCACCTCTTTTCTAATATCTACATGCTCAAGCTTTTCAGCCCGCTGCAAGTCCCCACTACAATCCTCCAGATCTTTTTCTGTGGTGAATACTGATGTAAAGTATTCATTAAGTACCTCCGCTATTTCTTCTGGATCCATACACACTTTCCCACTGCTGCACTTGATAGGCCCTATCCTTCTGCATCTCATCCTCTTACTCTTCACATACTTGTAGAACGCCTTGGGGTTTTCCTTAATCCTGCCCACCAAGGCCTTCTCATGTCCCCTTCTGGCTCTCCTAATCTCTTTCTTAAGTTCCTTCCTTTTAGCCTTGTACTCCTCCAGATCTCTAACATTACCTAGCTCTCTGTACCTTTTGTATGCTTTTCTTTTCCTTTGGACTAGATTTATTATAGCCTTCGTACACCATGGTTCCTGTATCCTCTCGTGACTCCCGTCTCATTGGAACATCTCTGTGCAGAGCTCCACACAAATACCCCCTGAATATTTGCCACATTTCTTCCATACTTTTCCCTGAGAACATCTGTTCCCAATTTAATCTTCCAATTTCCTGCCTGAGAGCCTCATAATTCCCTTTACTCCAAGTAAACACCTTTCTAGTCTGTCTGCTCCTATCCCTCTCCAGTGCTAACGTAAAGGAGATAGAATTATGATCACTATCACCAAAATGTTCACCCACTGAGAGATCTGACACCTGACCAGGTTCATTTCCCAATATCAAATCAAGCACAGCCTCTCCTCTTGTAGGTCTATCTACATATTGTGTCAAGAACTCTTCCTGAACACACCTAACAAACTCCTCCCCGTCTAAACCCCTCACTGTCTGGAGAAGCCAGTCGATGTTTGGGAAATTAAAATCCTCCATCACAACAACTCTGTTATTCTCACACCTTTCTAGGATCTGCTTCCTTATCTGCTCCTCAATAACCCTGTTACTATTGGGCTGCCTATAAAAAACACCCAGCACCGTTATCGACCCCTTCCTGTTCCTAACCTCCACCCACAGAGACTCCGTAGACAATCCCTCCACTACGTCCACCTTTTCCGCAGCCGTGACACTGTCTCTGATCAACAGTGCCACTCCCCCACCTCTCTTTCCTCCCTCCCTGTCCTTCCTGAAACATCTAAAGCCCGGCGCTTGAATCAACCATTCCAGCCCCGGAGCCATCCAAGTCTCCGTAATGGCCACCACATCATAGCTCCAAGTATCGATCCAAGCTCTAAGCTCATCTGCTTTGTTCACAATACTCCTTGCGTTAAAATAGACACATCTCAAGCTGTCTGAACATGTCCCTTCTCTATCATCTGCCTATGGTGCTTACTCCTAGCTTCCTCTATTTGAGAGCCAAACACCTCTTCCCCAGTCTCTCGAGTATGGATCCCACCCCCCAACAATTCTAGTTTAAGCTCTCCCCAGTAGCCTTAGCAAACCTCCCCGCCAGTATGTTGGTCCCCCTGGGATTCAAGTGCAACCCGTCCTCTTTGAACAGGTCATACCTGCCCCAAAAGAGGCCCCAATGATCCAGAAAACTGAATCCCTGCTCCTTACTCCAATCCCTCAACCACACATTTAACCTCCTCCTCATTCTGTTTCTATCCCCACTGTCACTTAGCACAGGCAGTAATCCAGAAATCACTACCTTTGAGGTCCTGCTTCTCAACTTCCTTCCTAATTCTCTATAGTCTCTTTTCAGGACCTCATTCCTTTCCCTACCTATGTCGTTGGTACCAATATGTACCACGACCTCTGGCTGTTCTCCCTCCCCCTTCAGGATATCTTGGACACGATCTGAAACATCCTGGACCCTGGCACCTGGGAGGCAAACTACCTTCCGAGTTTCTTTCCTGCGTCCACAGAATCGCTTGTCTGCCCACCTAACTATAGAGTCCCCCATCACTAGTGCCCTCCTCACTCCTTCCCTACCCATCTGAGCCACAGGGCCAGGCACTGTGCCAGAGACACCGCCACTGTTGCTTCCCCCAACAGTACTCAAACAGGAGTTCTTATTGTCAAGGGGTACAGCCACAGGGGTAGTCTCTAGTACCTGACTCTTCCCCTTCCCCTTCCCCCTCCTGACTGTGACCCAATTGCCTGATTCCGATGGTCCCGGTGTGACTCCTCTCTATCACCTCCTCACTCTCCCTGACCAGACGAAGGTCATCGAGCTGCATCTCCAGTTCCCTAACATGGTCCCTCAGGAGCTGCAGCTCGACACACCGGGTGCAGATGTAGCCTTCCTGGAGGCAGGGAGACTCCAGGAACTCCCACATCTGACACTGAGTACAGGAAACCGCACTCGTACTCCTTCCCTAACTCAAGTCACCTCCCTTTCCTCGCCCCTTTATGCCGAAGCCCCTTGAGCCAAAGCCCAGAACACTCTGCTCCCTCTCACTCCGCTGCCTGCTCCGACGCTGCCCACTGGATGTGCCGGTTGGCTTTTTAAACTGAGATGGAATGAGGCCACTCTTCCCATTCAAGGCTGGTTCAACATTGCCAGGGCAGTTGGAGAAATTAAAAAGAAACTGGATTCACTTAAAAAGAACCTTTCACTCAGTGAGCAGGGCTGTTGGATTGTGCCGTGTGCAGGAATCCTGCCCCCTGCATCCAGGCTCAGTTTATAGACTTCCTGATGACCTCACCACTTCTGGGGGGGACGTTCAGTTTGATCGAAACCCTTGTCCTTCACCAACTGGACTGCAGTGGTTCAAGGAGGCAGATCACCACCACCTCCTCAGGGCGAGAAGGGTCAGCCAATAACTGGTGAAAACAAGCAGTTATGTAAGGAACCCCGAACAACTATTGCTGTTGTACCAACAAGAGTCAAACCTTGGACAAGAATGCCTACAATCCTTGAATAAGATCATTCCAGATGATTTATGATCAAGGTACGTAAATAGTTGGTTACGGGGGTTGGGGGGGTTCCTGTGGGGAGTGACTCACCTCCTGACACCACAAGTCCTTCCCACCATCCACACGGCAGGCGGAACCCTCCCTGCTCGCAGGAAACTCAACACCACCCGGGACAAAGCAGTCTGCTCAATTGGCACGTATTCCCCACCTTAAACACCCCCTCCCTCCACCAGCGGCACACAGTGGCTGCAGTCTGCACCATCTACACACTGCAGTTACCAGGCTAGTCCCACAGCTCCTCCCAGACTCCCCCACCACCAAGGACAAGGGCAGCGGGTGCAGGGACCACCACCACCTGCAGGTTCCCCTCCAACTCGTGCACCATCTCAGTCGGGACTGTGTTGCTGGCCCTCCATCTCCACACCAGCATTTCTGGGCACAGCTCTACTCCCTTGTTTAGAAAAGGATACACCGACTTTGGAGGCAGTCCACAGTCGTTCACCAGGCTAATCCCTGGGCTGAGAGCGTTGTCCTCTCACCAGAGGCTAAAATTCTTCATCCTTTAGAGTTTAGAAGAACGAGGGTTGATCTTATCGAAGTATAAGATCCCAAGGGGACATGACAGGGTAAATGTTTCGATGGGGACAAGGATCATAGTTACAAGATCAGGAGCAGTTATTTAACATGGGGATGCGTAGAGAGGGAGGAGAATCTCCGGAATTCTCTACCTTGGGGTGTGGAGACTGGCTCACTCAGGAGTTTAAAGAGGAGGAGGGTAAATGTTTGAAAGATTGGGGAACTGGCACAGAGCAGGCCATGGTCATGGTGAATGGTGGGACATGTTTGAGGGACCGAGCGGCCTACTCATTCTTGTGTTCACCAGGTCTAAGCCCTGGAGCTCCCCACAACATCGGGAACACTGTGCCCAGGAGGCAGCTCACACCCGCCTTCTCACTGGGCAGTGAGGGATGGGAAATGAGTGCTGACCTTGGCAGTGACACTCAGATCCCAACAATAAATTAAACACTTCCCTGACTGGGTGTTAGTTCTACCTGTTATCACCAATACTGAGGGTTTTGTTCTATATTTAGGGCCCTTTGTCCTGTGACTGACTCAATGCTGGAACAGTTATGTAGGCCTTGAGAACAGAGGCTGGGACTTGGGACCACATAGGTCCTGCACCACGTCACAACTACCTGTTCTGCCCCGTCACCCAACCCCTGCTGCACCCTGACATCCACAGGTCATTTCCAACCTACAGACCCGAGAGGAGGCAAGTGCCCTCGATCCCTAGGGACTGGCTGAGATTCACAATGAAGTTCGGACTGGTTTGAAGGCCAAGGGATTCCAACAGGGAATTACGTTGGTGAACTGAGGGGTAACGGAGATGTGATGTCCTGTCCCACAGGCTGAGCTGATGGTACAGCAACAGCAGGAATGGTCACGTCTACCAGACACGGACCAGTCCTGTGGAATGAACACCGTTCCCGTGGATTATACAGAAGACCAGTTCCATGGATTATACACAAGACCAGTTCTGTGGATTGAACACAGACTGGTCCTGTGCATTGAACACAGACTGGTCCCGTGGATTGAACACGGACCGGTCCCGTGGATTATACACAGACCAGTTCCGTGGATAGAACACAGACTGGTCCCGTGGATTAGACACAGACCAGTTCTGTGGATTGAACACAGACTGGTTCCATGCATTGAACACAGACTGGTCCCGTGGATTGAACACGGACCGGTCCCGTGGATTATACACAGACCAGTTCTGTGGATTGAACACGGACCGGTCCCGTGGATTAGACACAGACCAGTCCTGTGGAAGGATAGGTTCCCTCTCACTCTGTAACCCAGCGAGCTGGGACTCAGGGAACCTCCTGCCCCGAGGAACGGTGAGCCAGGCTCAGGTTGGCAGCCGGTGTGTTCACCTCTGGCCGTCAGGAGGTCCGTGCTGGGCTGTGTGGGTGTGGACGAGGATGGTGGGAGGTGATGGGACTGTGGCAGTGATACCAGACAGCACAGGGTCAGTGGTGCCGGGAAAGGTCCTGGAACCCAGTGAGGAAGGCCCTGTGGATGTAAACGTCCCTTCATTCAATCCTGGGAACTAACTGCAGGAGCCACAGCTGGAATTCCCCCTTCCTGCTGCCTGGACCTGCAGGGCTCAGCACGGGCAGGTCCTCCATTTGCGGTCACAGTCTGAGGCCAGCAGGCGGCAGTGGTTACCAGGTTTCAGCTGCGGGGGCCGGGGAACCAGGCGCTCTGTTGGAGTTGGGTCTCTGCATTAAATTAGAACCATTGATCACTCCTGCTCCCTCCGCATCTAATTCACTTACAGCAGAACCCAGTGCCAGGCTCATCCCTGTTCATCCTTCTTTACATCTGTCATGGGCACCGATCTTCAACACGAAGCTCCCGCCAGGAACAGATTAAACACAACTCCCATAAACCTGGCCTGCTGACGGTCAGGATGCAGGGGCTGCTTGGTGTATCGTCACCGCTGGGTCAGTGCAGAGCCCAATCCCGCGCCCAATCCTGTGTCCAAACCCGCACCCAATCCTGCGTCCAATCCTGTGTCCAAACCCGCACCCATTGGAAGGAGGTAGAAAGTGTTTGGTCAAGTTTCAGGTACGAATTTGAAATGATGACAGCAGAGACCGCAGACTGTACTGTGCAGAGACTGTGCAGAGACCGCAGACTGTACTGTGCAGAGACTGTGCAGAGACCGCAGACTGCACTGTGCAGAGACTGTGCAGAGACCGCAGACTGTACTGTGCAGAGACTGTGCAGAGACCGCAGACTGCACTGTGCAGAGACTGTGCAGAGACCGCAGACTGCACTGTGCAGAGACTGTGCAGAGACCGCAGACTGTACTGTGCAGAGACCGCAGACTGCACTGTGCAGAGACTGCAGACTGCACTGTGCTGTGGTGTTCCATGTTCTATGCAGACTGGACCTGGACCAAGGAACTGTTGCAGGAACTCAGCAGGTCGGGCATGAGACATCAAGAGTTAGGCCATTTGGCTCATCAGGTCTGCTCCACCATTCGATCTTGGCTGATGTGTGGGGGAATGGAAATGGTTGGGACCCTGCCTCAGGACAATGTAGAGGGGAGATCGCCGGGAGATGGGTGGGAGGGAGGGCTGAAGCAGGCTGGCAGGTAATAGGTGGAACCGGGAGAGGGGGTGGGGAGGGAGCTGGGTGGGGAGGGAGCTGGGTGGGGAGTGGGAGGGGGGAGGGGGGGTGATGAGTCTGGGTAACAATGGGGGGGGATGGAAAATGTGAATGAGGGGAGGGTGCCGCTGGGTGGGGGGGCAGTGGGAAGGGAAGGGGGGGAGTTTGGAAAACTCAGTGTCACTGGGCTGTGGCGACCTGCCCGTCCCACAGTGTGACCCTCCCTCAGTACCACCCCTTTTTTTATAAAACGTTAATTAGCTAAAAGCACTACAGAAGACCACAAATATCAAATGTAGACATCTAATACAGAAAGGATCATCTAGTCAACTACAGAACTTCAGAGATTACTGTAAACTAACACCCACGAAAGCACACACACGTCACTACGCCCGCCACCGCAACACTCAATATTTCATATCAAAATCGTATTGGTGTCGTTCACGACACGTGTGATCCCCTGAGGGGCCCACCGAGCGCGGAACTTGGCCAGGGAGCCCGAGGAGACTGTGTGCTCCCGTTCCTAAGACACCCGCACGCGCACGTAAGCATGGAAGACGGGCAGGCAGGCCTACCTGCCGGAACCCTCGGCCGCTCGCCGCCGCGTCCCGTGGATGGCCAGCTTGACCAGGCCCAGCAGGAGACCCACCAGGAGATCCCTCACGTGCCCCTCCCCGCGCTGCACTGGGTGCCCGTTGACCAACAGCGCCGGGCTGAAGTGCAACCAGAACTTAAGCAGCAGCACCCGCAGATACACAAAGAGGGGCTGCTACCTCTCGCACTCCACGTACGCGTGGTACACTGTCTCCTCCCGGCCGCAGAAATGACAGGCGGCCGGGGTGTCAGTGAACTGGCTCAGGAAACAGTTGCACGGCACTGCCCGTTGCAGCACCTGCCACCCCAGGTCCCCGATGTACAGCGGGAGGACTCCCGCGTAGAGAGACTTCCACCAGGGACCCCCCTTGCCGCCCGCCGGCAAGACGGACTGTGATGGTGTGTCCGGCCTTCAGTACCGCCCCTCCCACAGTGTGCCCCTCCCACAGTGCACTGTTGTTTCATTACTGGTGGTGCCAGCAAAGATGTACAAATAGCAGCAGATAAAATAACAGCCTTTTTTACAGCAAAACATTTAGGAACACTGCTGTGTACAGTGGAATTGTTCAAATCCCTTGTTTTATTTGTGATGAGAATAATCATTCTTTAAGTAGTGGCAATCCAACAATTTACAGCAAAAATAAATAGCTATAATACAATTCTACATCGTTCCCTGTGATCTGGTTTGACCTGAGTACAGCAGGACCAAGCACGAATTGTGGTCTGTCGCTGACAACAGCAGTGTGCACCATACATCCACAGCAACAAGCCAACACCCTGTATGCAGTACTAACAGAGGGCCGTTTAAACCATGCTCACTGCAGGTTTCTGAAGCTGCTGCGTAAGGACAGGCTTTCACATATGCACACTCCGAAATAGTGGGCACTTCCCCGGGTAACCCGGAACGTGTTGAAGCCAGTGCCTTGTACGAACTGGCCATGTCCCTCTACAGCACACAGCTTCCTGGAGCTTGCCAAATGCAATGTTATCAACAGCAGCAGGCAGCCAGCACTATTACCAAACCTCCTCTGAACACTTGGCGCTTGCGGAGCTACCTGTCCACTTCACCAGGTGGGCTCCTTACTGAGGCTGCTGACCATCATGAGCCTGGGGATGACAATAGTGTACTGAGGTGACCTTGGGGAGCAGGAGAGGGTTGGCTCTTCTGAGCAATGAAAATGTTCTCAGATGAGCAACTAAGATGATTCAGTGCCAAGGGAATTACATTGTCTGTATATCAAAGTACAGCATTTCATGAAAATAGTCCTTTCCCCACAGGAACAGTCCTTACATCAATCATTCAAAGATGGGGAAAGAGTTTAATCCAGTCTATGGGAGAGACACGTGTGGTTCACAGGGGCCAGTGGTCACTCCAGTTTGTGGCACGCTCTGGTCAAGTGCAAACATATAGTTATATTCTCTAAAACTACTGGCAGTTCTCACAAAATTAACTCATGTTAGAGGAATCAGGGTAGTTTGTATAACATTCAAAGTGAAGTGATCAGCTGCTGTTGTTGAGCAGACTATGCCATGCTCAGCTAAACCAGTACCTGTGAAGAGGATTAACCAGGGAGCTACGGGGGTCACACACCAAACAGGGGCGGGCTGCTGGCTGCTTCCAGTGCTCTCTCCCTTTTCATCCATGCATGCTCCAGAGAGGCCCACCTTACCTTTGAATGGCATGGCCATCGACAATATTACAGCTCCTTCACAAGCGAACATAATTTACACTTCAAAGTGGAGCAGAGCATCAGGTTGCAGTGTACACCGAGCCACACTGAGACTGTGCAGACACTTCATACACCCACCATTTACTGACATGTATGTGTATGTCCTGTTTCATGTGGCCTTATATGTGGATGTACAGGTGTGTGGATGGACGGGTAACTGTGTGCTCATGTGCCTGTTCCTTAAGACAAGGGTACAGTTATCCATCTTGGACAATTCTACGTTGTCAATTCGTTAATAGCGGCACAATATCTAGAACAGGGATGGTATTCGGTGTTGTTCCTGGCCTGACTTTTAAAGCCCTTCACTCTAACTATTCCACAATCCGATATATGCATCAACTCAGTAACAGATATAAGTTCAGGGTTTCAAATGCTGTTCACTAGTGAATCCTCTGAGAAAAAAGCAGGAATGTTTCGGAAACCTTTACAGCAAGTTGGGTAAGGTGTTTGCCCATCTGTTGGGTTAGAAATGCCTGCAAAGTGCAAGATGAAGTGTGCCTGGCGTACACAGACACTGACGTGACACACTGGCTGCCATGTCCCCTCCACTGCCCCCACCCGGGGTGGAACTGATGAGGGGTCCAGTCACAGTGTTGCTCCTCTTCACGTTTCAGCTCCAGCCCAGCCAGGGAGTGAAAGACATCGCTTCAGTCCGACATTAACTGATTGCAGCAACTCCCTATAAAACACAGCCAGTTGCAGGTGAACTGCAGCTCAAAGTCACACAGACATGTGAAGGCTGCAGGAGCGGGCTGGACGATGAGCCCCTCTAGTGCAGAAGGGCATGGCAAAGCATTTACAGGACAGAAAACCTGCCGGAGCTACAAGGATGTGAGGAAGGAGGCCACGGGACAAGGAGCAGCTCCTAAAGGGAGCAAGCGAGAGAGGGGGAGAGGGGGAGAGGGCGAGAGGGCGAGAGGGGGAGAGGGCGAGAGGGGGAGAGGTTTAGTGCAGCAGCTCAGAGCGCAGGCCATTGACGCTGAGTGCTCAGGCACCGATGGTGGAATAATTGGAATTGATTTATTGTTGCCACATGTACTGAGACGCAGTGAAACTTGGTTTACTAAATTTGATCAAGAAACTAGAACTGGAGAAAACAAAAATAACAGCTGGAGGAACTCAGCAGGTCAGGGCAGCATCTGTGGAGGGAAAGAAAGGGTCGACATGTTGGGAGAAAAATGGAATTGTGAAGGGGGCCGCGCACAGGGTGGGGCCGCGCGCAGGGTGGGGCCGCGCGCAGGGTGGGGCCGCGCGCAGGATGGGACCGCGCGCAGGATGGGGCCGCGCGCAGGATGGGACCGTGCGCAGGATGGGACTGTGTGCAGGATGGGACTGTGTGCAGGACGGGACATGGAGGGGCCGTGAGCAGGATGGGGCCGCACGCAGGGTGGGGCCGTGCGCAGGATGGGGCCGCGCGCAGGGTGGGGCCGCGCGCAGGATGGGGCCGCGCGCAGGGTGGGGCCGCGCGCAGGATGGGGCCGCGCGCAGGGTGGGACTGTGCGCAGGATGGGACACGGAGGGGCCGTGCGCAGGATGGGGCCGTGCGCAGGATGGGGCACGCAGGGGCTGGAGACAAGGATGAGAACTTTAACGTCAAGGTGATGATGGACATCACAGCAGGTCAGCAAGGAGCTGGGCTGGGGCTGACTGACAGCTGGAATTCACCTCAAACTCTGGTCGACTGACTCACTCTGTAAACCCAATTACTCTTCAGTAAGGTTTTGTGTCACAAATGAGCCACAATCTTGTTTGTAATCATGTTCAGCTCAGCAGAATCGAGTTAAATCACGAATCCACTGTGATTACAGAGCAAGTGATTTCCCAAATAACGGGGTGAGTCATTTGATTATCTGGAAGCATGATGGCACTTAAGCTTACAAGTACTGACAAAACACTTCTCCTTAATTGTTAATGGCTGTACATTAGTCTGAGGTGTACTTAAGTGTGATATAACTCTGGAAGAGTGGTATATATGGAAACAATTCATCTTTGGACACGGCCATTTATTGCTGGATGTTTCTGATGCCACTGAATTATTTCCACATTAAAGGAAATGATAAAACTGAGTCCAGATGATAGATACATCTGAGGTAGACAGAGATTCATGGTTGTATAGCAAGAAACAGGCCCTTCAGCCCATCGTGTCAATGCTGACCCTATGCCTACCTACACTAATGCCACCTGCCGGCATTCATTCCATCCCCCTCTGTGCTCTGCTTGTTCAAGTAATGTCCTGATGCCTCTTAAACGTTGTTCCTGTTCCTGCCTCCACCTCCTCCTCTGGCAGCTCGTTCCAGATACCAACTACCCTGTGTGGGAAACATTTACCCCTCAGACCCCCTTTAAACCGCCTCCCTGCCACAAAACTCCGAAACTAGGGACAGGGACGTCAGCTGAGAAGTGTTGGGGGCAGATGGTATCGATTTAAGTATCTAAGACTTTGGGTGGGTGGGCATGTAAGGGAGAGAGGGTGGGGAAGTTTATGTGTGATGTGACTAGCTGTTTGAGGTGTGAGTGATTAGTTTCTGGGGCAGAATCTCCTGTCATCTCACACGATCCAGCAGTCCTCTTCGTTACTTCATCAGCTGCAGACACACAGCAGGTCAATCTGTGCCCTGCAGCGCAGGAGGCTGAGGGGTGACCTTCTAGAGTTCTGTGTTCTATGTTCTATGAGGGGTGTAGATAGAGTGGACGGTCACAGTCTTTCCCCAGGGTAGGGGAGTCTAACACTAGAGGACAGGTTTAAGGTGAGAGAGGAAAGATTTAATGGGGACCTGAGGGGTAAATGTTTTCACCCAGAGTGTGGTGGGGATGTGGGATGAGCTGCCAGAGGAAGTGGTTGAGGCAGGTACAATTACAACCTTTAAAAGACAATTGGACAGGGACATGGATAGGAAAGATATGGGCCAAACGCATGCAAATGGGACCAGCTTAGATAGACATCTTGGTCAGCATGGATGAGTTGGGCTGAAGGGCCTGTTTCCGTGCTGTAGGACTCTATCCTAGTGCAGATGGACAATCGGACATGAACTCTCCTTCGAAAAGAACAGGGAAACTGGATAAATGGCTCGTGCCTGAAAACCAGAGTGTCTGTTTCCGCTCGAGATTCAGACTGGCCTTTCTGGGTGACGGTGGAGTTTAGTGCCTACACATCTTTACATTGATCTTGCAGCAGGAACAAGATCAGTTAAATAATGAAAGCAGAATTTAACAGTGACAATTCAGAAAGGGTTTCAAGTAATTACACAGGCCTTAAGGAAGTGCAAGTTTAGTAGAATTTTTAAGCAATAGACTATATTTTTATCTAGTAACTTTAACTAGGTATGCTAGTTTACACCTTATTTATTAAGAATGGAATATGATTTTTCAGAAAACTTTGCAGAGCATGTTTCCCAGATTGTGATACAACCTTCCTCTTGTCAAATGCACCATGACAACATCAGT
Source organism: Pristis pectinata (assembly GCF_009764475.1). Lineage (NCBI taxonomy): Eukaryota > Metazoa > Chordata > Chondrichthyes > Rhinopristiformes > Pristidae > Pristis > Pristis pectinata. The sequence continues at coordinate 1,107,049 of NC_067418.1, forward strand.
AATTTGCGTTTATATAATGCTTTTAACATAGAAAGGTCACAACACACAGAGGAGTAAGCAAAATTAAAGTGGACACTGTGGGTTAGACCACATCTGAAGGTCTGCCACAGCTCACCACCGCCTTCTCACAGGCAACTAGGGACGGGCAATTAAATGCTGGCTCAGCCTGGGAAGCCCACGTCCCTTGAATGAATAACAAAATAAAGAAACAAGATCAGAGATATTAGGAGAGTTGATCCAAAGAGAGGTTTTAGGAGCATCTTAAAGCAGGAGAAAGGAGAACAGGCTAAAGTGGAGGACAGGACTCACAATGTGGGGCCAAGGTAGCTCAAGGCACGGCCTTCAGTGGTAGGGGAGAGGCAGGGCACGCACACCAGAGGAATTGACGGAGGAGGGAACTGCAGCCCAGAGAGAAGGGTATGGCATGAAGAGTTTTTAAATCATATTGAATGACATTTTGGATTCTTGAATAGACTCACTAATAGGTGGGAGGTTGGTCAAGAGAGCAGCAGTTAGATTAAGACCAGAGATGATGGTGGTGTGGAGGTTCTTGCAGAGGCGTATATATGGAGAGTGAGGTGATATCACGCTCTTGATGGTGAGGACATGGGCTTGAGATGTCAGCTCAGTATTGAGCAGGATGTAGGGTTTGAGAACAAAGGCTAGGGCAGATGCAGCTGGTGGCAGGGAACAGTAATGGTCTCATGGGCTGAGCTACTGTCAAGTGATAAGGTCATAGAGTCACACTGCACGGAAACAGGCCCTTCAGCCCAATTCGTCCATGCTGACTGCATTGCCTAGCGAGCTGTTTGGTCTGCCCACGTTTGGTGAAGGGGTGAGATAGTCACCAGGGAGCAGTATGTGGATAAGGTCAGAGGACTGACCATAGAGAATGGATGTGTTTACACTGCTCATTAGTACTGGGGGGGAAAGGAGGGAAATTTGGGAGGTCAGAAGTGACAATGGAGGAAGGAGGTCCCAGGAGGGCTTAACATCAGAGTGGGCAGGAGGTAGAGGAAAGTACAAGACAGATGAGGGTTTAAGGCTCGGCTTGACCTGGCGGCAGGGAAAGGGGAAAAGAAGCTGAGGTGGTAACAGGGTCTCCATCTTACTTGGTGTGAGGTACCGAGCTATGGAGAATGGAGGGTCCAGGGACCTTCCAGTCTGACTGGGTTAGTCACCTGGGGTCTGGGGGACAGTGGTGGGAGGGATAAGCGGTCTCTTCTCTCAGGGAATACAGAAGGATGTGGGGTTGCAAGAGGGTAAAGGGTGTATAATGGGTGAAGGAAGTGAAGAGCAAGGTTTGGTCACCGAGACAGTCCGTGGGGAGCTGGCAAAGACAAGGGGAGATGCATTGGGTTTGGAGATTCAGAACCCAGGAGAAGGACAGGTGGGTGCTGACTGTGAGGAGGTTAGAGAAGGCACTTCATTCTCCATCTCAGGATTACCTTGTGCATTGTCAACACCATGCAACAACTTGGAGCTATTCTCGACAGTACCTCGACCTGTGGGCATCAGCCCGTGGTGTTGCTTCCTTTGCTGGGCAGAAGCAAGGGTCTACTTGGCAAGCTCTGTAAGGCAGCCTTCGCAGTCAGGGGCCGGACGGGGCTCCGGGGCACAGGCCTCTCCGGTGTTTTTGTGGACGATCGGATTATTGGCCGATGAGTATCAATAACTTTTTGGGATCTCTTGTCTACCTGCGGTCTGCCAATGAAAATAAGTCCATTGTAATTAGTTCATCCGAGAGAAGTGGGAAACTCAGAGATATCTGCCCATTGTCACTCAATGCATAAATTAGTATCGAGGTTACTATTTACCCTTAAGTTGTTTCTTTGGAGCTTTAGGTCTCATTAGTTGCTCATCCCTCATTGCCTGCAGTTGTTAAACTGTAGATGTTCTCCCCCAAACTGTCAATGTTCTACCCAATGTTCTTCTCAAAATACATCACCTCTCTTGTTGAAATTAAGCTCCGTCTGCCAATGCTCCACATAACCCATCTGATCTACATCCTGCCGTAGCCTTAGACTCCTCTCCTAACTATCCACAACACCACCAACTTTCACGTCATCTGTAAACTTACAGATAGATAGATAGATAGATAGATAGACAGACAGACAGACAGACAGATCTCTTTATTAGTCACATGTACATCGAAACACACAGTGAAATGCATCTTTTGCGTAGAGTGTTCTGGGGGCAGCCCGCAAGTGTCGTCACACTTCTGGCGTCAACATAGCATGCCCACAACTTCCTAACCCGTACGTCTTTGGAATGTGGGAGGAAACCGGAGCACCCGGAGGAAACCCACGCAGACATGGGGAGAACGTACAAACTCCTTACAGACAGCGGCTGGAAATGAACCCGGGTCACTGGCGCTGTAATAGCGTTACACTAACCGCTACACTACCATGCCTCCTGCTTTCACATCCATGTCACAGACAACTCACCACCCCTGGATGTTGGGGTGCTGGGTCTGACACTGATTTGCCATCAGGCCAGGCTCCTCCTGCAAGTTGTCATAGAACATTATGGCACAGTACAGGCCCTTCGGCCCACAATGTTGTGCTGACATTTTATCCTGCTCTAAGACCAATCTAACCCTTCCCTCCCACATAGCCCCCTATTTTTCTATCATTCATATGCCTAAAAGTCTCTTAAATGTCCCTAATGTATCTGCCCCCACAACTTCTGCCGGCAGTGTGTTCCACACACCCACCACTGTCTGTGTAAAAACTTACCTCTGACATCCCCCTTATACCTTCCTCCAATCACCTTAAAATTATGTCCCCTTGTGTTAGCCATTGTCGCCCTGGGAAAAAGTCTCTGACTGTCCACTCGATCTATGCTTTTTATCATCTTGTACACCTCTATCATCACCTCTCATCCTTCTCTCCAAAGAGAAAAGCCCTAGCTCACTCAACCTATCCTCAAAGACATGGTCTCCAATCCAAGCAGCATCCTGGTAAATCTCCTCTGCATCCTCTCTAAAGCTTCCACATCCTTTCTCTAATGAGGCGACCAGAACTGAACACAATACTTCAAGTGTGGTCTGACCAGAGTTCAATAGAGCTGCAACATCACCTCACGGCTCTTGAACTCAATACCCCGACTAATGAAGGCCAACACACCATACTCCTTCTTAACAACCCTATTGACCTGCGTGGCAACTTTGAGGGACCTATGGACGTGGACGTCAAGATCCCTCTGTTCCTCCACACTACTGAGTCCTGCCATTAACCTTGTATTCTGCCTTCAAATTCAATCTTCCAAAGTGTATCTCTTCACACTTCTCCAGGTTGAACTCCATCTGCCACTTCTCAGCCCAGCTCTGCATCCTATCAATGTCCTGTTGTCCACATCTCTGTAGCACATCGTTGGGCTGGGAACATTACTGTCTGTGGACCACATGCTCAGTGCTCATTTATTGATCTTGGTGTTCAGAGCAGACACAAGAAACTGCAGATATTGGAATCTGGAGCAACAAACAAAATGCTGGAGGAACTCAGCGGGTTGGGCAGCGTCTGTGGAGGGTAATGCAGAGTCGATGTTTCGGGTCGAGACCCTTCGTCTGGACATTCTGTCCAGACAGTCCTTTCCTCAGGTGTTGGAAGGCTATGCTAATGCACAGCAGGCAGTGCTGGGCTTTGTCACCAGCGTCTACCCTCGCTGAGACACGGCTCCTGAGGTACGGAAGGTGACTCGTGTTATCTGGAGTTTCATCGTGGGTCCTGACCGTCAGAGGGCGGTGTGATGCTGGTGAAGGATGTTCATCTTTCAGATATTTAGTGTGAGCCTCAGCTTCCCCTAGGTTTCAGCGAAGGAATCAGTCTCCAAACGTATATGTATCCAACGGTCCTCTATACCTCAGTGACTTAGGTTGGAGTGATCAGTATTCAGAACACATTAACTCTCTCCACAGATGCTGTCTGACCTGCTGAGTGTTTCCAACATTTTCTGACATTGTTTCAGTTTTTTTGATTTTCAAGATGAAGAGGAGGATTGGTGCAATCACATTGCCCTGCCCGACCCCAGTCCGTCCCAGGATGGTCTATAGTGGGCCAGTTGGTATCATGGAGAAGACTATAGGCAGCCACAAACTTTTTGGGACACCCAAATTTGAGAAAGATCCTCTGTAAACACTGTCAGTTGTTTTAGCCCAGGGTGTTTGTAAGGCTGTGAACGGCCGTTTACGGTGGCTGATGCCCGTCATTTCACTTTTCTTTGATGTAATGAAAGGTTTGGGGAGGCAGCCTCCCTGTATCTACCCTCTGAGGGTTTTGGATCTTTCAATGTCGTCACCTCTCATTTCTCTAAACTCCAGAGAACAAAGGACAGGGGAAGTATTAAAAAATACAAACTGTAAAAGAAATTAAACCGTTAAAAAAATAAACTGCATATTTAGACATACCCTTAAAAATAATTAATTACATTTAGACTAACTTTATTATTCCAAATTTGCTGGAATCTGGAGACGATAAACAATGCTGCTGAGCTGCTCCAGCAGATCGCTTGTTGCTGAAGAGATCTATTACCTGCCTCCGGCAGCCGTTTCTTTCTGCTGACCTCACAGGAGCTGCTGTACTTGGCTCAGTTGGGTCTGGGCTGGGGTCAGTGGGCAGATTTTACAGCCTGGGATCTGGGAAACATGGAGAGCATTCTGACTGGTTGCATCACCACCTGGTATGGAGGCTCCAATGTGCAGGATCGCAAGAGGCTGCAGAGGGTTTTAGACTCAGCCAGCTCCATCACGGGCACAACCCTCCCCACCATCGAGGACATCTTTAAGAGGCGGTGCCTCAAGAAGGTGGCATCCATCACTGAGGGCCCTCACCACCTGGGACATGCTCTCTTCTCGTTACTACCATCAGGGAGGAGGTACAGGAGCCTGAAGACCCACACTCAATGATTCAGGAACAGCTTCCACCCCTCCACCATCAGATTTCTGAACAGTCCTTGAACCCACGAGCACTACCTCAGTATTCCTCTTTTACACTATTTATTTATTTATGTAACCTATGGTAATTTTTCTGTCTTGCACAGTACTGCTGCCGCAAAACAACAAATGTCATGGCATACGTCAGTGATGATAAACCTGATTCTGAAGCCTGTGCTTCACCACTGGACCTCATGAGGAGTCTCACAACACAGCACAGGGCTCCCAGGACTGACACTTACGTGGGAACGAAGGCTGCAGTCCAGCCTGTACTTGGGTATCCCTAGCTTCTACCCGGCTAAGCACTTAACAACCAGCAGATCCACGCACCCAGCTGCCCCATCCTGTCACCTTGCGATGCTGTGGAAGTCTGCCGTGGAAGGCAGAAAGTATGAGCCATCATACCTCCTGGCTGGTGGTCCAACTGCTGCTGGTTCAGACACCCGTTTGAGGCTCTCCATGGCAGAGTGCTCCTCCAGCCCAGCCGGGAGCTTATCGTTTGGTTTAACTCCAGGTGAACACGTGACTGCATTGTCTTCAGCAAATACAGCAGAGCTTTTGTCCACTTCCTGCAAGTGTTCGCTTTCTATCTGGAGAGCTCTTCTTAAGCGTCTAACCCTGAAGTCAAGAACTTTGTGTGACCTTGCAGGTGCTTCCTGAGGTGCTGGAGGAATGGGAGACAGTGCTTGATTAAAGGCCATGACCAGCAGGCCTTCAGTGTCCGAAGGCAAACCTGAAAGAGAAATACATTCACTGATTAGTGGAACCCACGTTTAACTTGACTATCGGCACACATCTAGTGTAACTGCACTGAGACCCGCACACTGTGCCTTGGTCCTGGAGAGCATGTGGCACAAATTCACCAGAGTGATTCTGGGAACAACAGCATTAACTTATGATGGCAGGTTGCACAGAACAGGCTTGTGTCCACTGACTACAGAAGCTTAGGGGCTGTTTTCAATGAAGTGCTTAAGGTTATTACAGTTGACAGGGTGTAGACAGCCAGAGAGAAAAACCACTTCCCCTGGTGAGAGGTGACCAGTGAAAGGGGCATCACTGAAATCATAGCCCAGCCATTCACTTCTCACACCATGGACAGCGGAAGTCACCGTGTCGTCTCCAAAACACTCCTGGGCTAGGGTCAAATGAAAACTTCAAAGCAGAGAAATGTCTTGTGTGGAGTTAGGATTTTATGGAATGTGGACTCAGATCAGGAAGTGAAGCAGCCATGATCTCATTAATGGCAGAACGAGCTCAGTGCACTGAATGGTCCAGTTCCTGAGCTGTGGCTCATGGGTTCCCCTCCACCTCTGCACAACAGCACTCGAACGAAACATGAAGCTAAACTCCCTGCACCTTGCGCTGAACGTTCAGGCCAGGATTCCTTCCTACCTCCCCCCCACCCACCCCCCGCCAAACCTCATCACTCTCAGAGAAGGATTCAAACATTCCCCATCTGAGGAACATCAACACAGGGATGGGTTCTCTCCGTAATGCATGACTGGGATGATAACATTGACCTGCGAGGTACATAGAAGAGATTGTAGGGGTGGGAACCAAGTGTAGTGGTGAGAAGCTGCCTGGCCAGCAGGAAGACTCTATGCACCAGTGTTTCCAAGGAGTCGGTGTGGAGACCACTACTCACTTTGACACCGATTAACAAGCTGGACTTGGGAATACAGAGCATCTCTTTGAGGTCTGCCAATACACAAAACTTGGAAATGAACAGGGTGGTAACAGAGTTCAGGAAGGCACAGACCAGTGAAAGGAGCAGACTCATTATACACTAAATGGGAAAACATGAAGTGATAGATTTAGTGGAAAGGATAAAGAGCCAATGAAAAAGAAACAGTACAATTTTACAGGGGTGCAGGCACACAGAGAGCCGTGCATGCTCGTATACAGATCTTTAAAGGCTGGCTGTTTTATAACAGAGACATAGAGTTAAAAAGAAAGGAGATTATCCTGACAACAGATCACTGATCTGAAATGGTGACTCTCTTTCTCCCTCCACAGATGCTGCTGGACATGCTGAGTATCTCCAACAGTTCTGTTTTTATCTCCAAGTATATTAACTACTGGTACAGTCCCAGCTGTTGAACAGTCCTGGGCCTCAGACATCTAGAGGAACATCAAAGCCTTAACAAAGGTCTAAAGGGCTTCAGCACAAGGGCTTGCTTCTCTGTGAAACAAGAGAAGGTCGGATGGTGTCCTGAGAGCGGAGACAGCTAAGAGGACATGTAACAGTGATGAAAATCATGAATGGTTCGATTGGGTGACTGAACATCCAGTGACCAGCTGACACAGATCAAAGATAAACAGCAAGAGTTGGTTGACAAGTATCCAGTAGCCTGGATTATGAACTCAGAGCCAGAAATTCCAATCCCACCATGGCAGCTCGGGAACTTAAACAAATCTGCAACAAAAAGCTGGTAATGGGGACGGTAAAACTACTGGACTCTGGTACAAACCTTACAGGTTCATTACTACCCTTCATGGAAGGAAGTCTACTGTGCCTTGCCCGGTCTGGCTAATGTGTTTGATGCAACTACCCTCCGAAATGGCTGAACAAGCCGTTCAGTTCAGGAGCAATTAGGGATGGCCTATAAATGTTAACCATGCACAAAGTCCACACCTGTGAAAGCATAGATTTAAAAAAAGAGAAACAAAACTGCATTGTTAAATCAAATGTTATCTTACCTGGGGGTGAAGCGTGCAAAGGTGATGGGTATGTAGGTTCTGGTGAAACTGGCTCACTCCATTCATCAGAGCAGATGGCCGCCATTTCCTCCTCATCAGTTCCATCCTTCAGAATATCATCATCGCTGTGATGAATCTTCAACACCTGTGGTTCTTGTTCCTTAACAAGAGCTTCAAGGAGCCTTTGGAAGAAGGGGTAAGTGTCAGTGCAGTGTTTATGCCTTTGGTATTGATTTTTCTTTTGCTAAGGTAGGGAATGTAAAATAAAATTCTCTGAGATACGTGATCTTAGATGAGGCCTTCCATGGGGTTTCACAACAGGTTCTGAGCATACAAGTGTAAATGCTTGTCAACGTTCAGTTAATATGCATTGCCACTGATATGTACACATCTGCAATCACACACACAGAGATTTCACTAACTTACTTGAAGAAATATTAGAGCAGCAGAGATAGGTTTTATGGGGGAACATAATAACATAAGAATTTAGTTGGAGCAGGAGTAGACTTCTGGTCCTTTGGACCAGCTCCACCATTCATTAAAACCACGGCTGATCTCATACACCATTTTCCTGCACCATCTACATATCCCTCGATTCCCTCAATGCCCTGATCCAGCAAGCTCTGTTCTGAATGAACATACCACGGAGCAGACACGATGGGCCGAATGGCCTACTTCTGCTCCTTTGTCTTGTGATCTTGTGAACCACTGAGCCTCCAGGTCAGAGAATTCCAAAGGTTTACCACCTCTTGAAATTTCTCTTCACCTCAGTCCAAAGCAACCTACCCTTTATTCTCAGACTGTGCCCTCTGGTCTCAGACTTCTCAGCCAGGGGAAACAGCCTGGGTCCAGCCTGCCAAGCCCTTGAAGAATTTTGTAAATTTCAATGAGGTCTCCGCTCATTTTCTAAACTCTACAGAATACGGTCCCTGTGTACTCAATCTCTCCTCATGCAGTGAAGGACGGAGTTAGAGGGCAGTAGTGGAAGGTTGTTTCTCGTGGAGTGTAGGCTGACGGGCATGAGGACATAGATAAGGTGGGTCACAGTCTTTTCCCCAGGGTGGGGGAGTCTAAAACTAGAGGGCATAGGTTTAAGGTGAGCAGGGAGAGATTTAAAGGGGACCTGAGGGGCAACTTTATTACACAGACAGTGGTGGGTATATGGAATGAGCTGCCAGAGGAAGCTGTAGAGACTGGTACAACATTTAAATTACAGCATTTAAAAGACATTTGGACAGGTACATGGATAGGAAAGGTTTAGAGGGACATGGGCCAAATGCGGGCGAATGGGACTGGCTCAGGCGGGCACCTTGGTCAGCATGGACGAGTTGGGCCAAAGGGCCTGTTTCCGTGCTGTGTAACTCTATGACTCTACAACTCCAAACCCACCACCCTGGCAGCAGTCTGGTAAACGGCTGTTGCACCCACCGTAGGCCAAGTACGAGATCTTAAATGAAGAAAAAGAGCTGGAGAGATGAAGACTTCGGGGAGGGAATTCCAGAGCTCAGGGTACAGGCAGCTGAAGGCACATTTGCCAGTGGTGAGAGGAATACACTTAGTGATGAGGAGAGGCCAGTATTAGAGATTGTGGAGGGAGATGGGGATGCTGCAGGTGTCTTTAGAATATCAGATTGCAAATACGTCAATCAATTCAATTTTCATCCTTGAGGAGACACTATCCTCCTGCAGATTTCAATACAACTTTTCAACTAAACAAAATTCTTCCATACTGTAAAGCCATTTTTCAGTTTCTGAGTAAGCCTGAAGAAACAGTGTGATCTGGACCAGCTGGGAAAATGGGCTGAGAAATGGCAGGTGGAATTTAATGCAGACAAGTGTGAGGTGTTGCACTTTGGGAGGACAAACCAGGGAAAGACTTACACAGTGAATGGTAGGGCACTGAGGTGTGCTGCAGAACAAGGGGACCTGGGAATACAGATCTATAGTTCCTTGAAAGTGGCATCACAGGTAGATAGGGTCGTAAAGAGAGCTTTTGGCACACTGGCCTTCATAAATCAGGGCATTGAGTACAGGAGTTGGGATGTTATGTTGAAGTTGTACAAGACATTGGTGAGGCTGAATTTAGAGTATTGTGTGCAGTTCTGGTCACCTCTCTACAGGAAAGATATCAATAAGCTTGAAAGAGTGCAGAGAAAATTTACACGGATGTTGCCGGGACTTGAGGACCTGAGTTACAGGGAAAGGTTGAATAGGTTAGGACTTTATTCCCTGGAGCGCAGGAGAATGAGGGGAGATCTTATAGAGGTGTACAAAATTATGAGGGGTAGAGATAGGGTGAATGCATGCAGGCTTCCCCCCCCCCAAGGCTGGGTGAGACTAGAACTAGAGGTCACAGGTTTAGGGTGAAAGGTGAAATATTTAAGGGGAATCTGAGGGGGAACTTCTTCACTCAGAGGGAGGTGCGAGTGTGGAACGAGCTGCCAGCGGAAGTGGTGGATGTGGGTTCAGTTGTAACATTTAAGAGAGGTTTGGATAGGTACATGGATGGGAGGGGTTTGGAGGGATATGGTCCGGGTGCAGGTAGATGGAACTAGGCAGAAGATCAGGTTGGCATAGACTAGATGGGCCAAAGGGCCTGGTTCTGTGCTGCGGTGCACCTACCTATCCTTGCAAAAAATGCTGTCACGTTGATGAAATGGTAATCAGAAATCTCAGACCATATTCCGGTGTGGCCCGGTTTTACTGAAAAAAAATCCATCAGTATAAAAAATATTTTAAAACACAAACACAAGTGATAGAAACACACGGCAGCCAGAAGAAGTAAGTGCCAAGTGAAGCCTCTTCCATGCACTGATCAGATTTAAGACCATTAGGAGCAGCTTTTCCTTTCAGTTTGTTGGCCTGTGGGATGAAACCACAAGGTATGTCTGCAGACAGTGGGAAGTACCTACCTGTTGTGTTCCTCCCTCCAGGCCCTCAGCTCAGCAAAAATATCTTCTCGTGTCCTGCTGTCGATTTCTAGAGAATCATACGTGTGCTCTGGTGAGTGAGTGAACTGACTGAACCAATCGTTTGTCCCACTACTTGATAGCTGTGAATTGAAAAGAACAACTATTAATGGGAATTCTGCAACAACCACATCACTTCAACCTTCACCTGCAGTTAGAACGTAGAACACAGAGCAGCACAGCACAGGAACAGGCCCTTTGGCCCACCATGTCTGTACCAAACACAATGCCAAATTAAACTAAATCTCTTCTGCCTGCACATGGTCCACATCCCTCCATTCCCTGCACATTCACGTGTCTATCTAACAGCCTCTTAAACCCCACTATCGCATCTGCTTCTACCACCACCCCTGGCAGCCCATTCCAGGCACCCATCACTCTCTGTGTAAGATACCTGCCCTGCACACCTTTCCCCACCTCACCTTAAATGCATGTCCTCTCGTATTTGACATTTCTACCCTGGGAAAAAGATTCTGACTGTCTACTCTATCTGTGCCTCTCATAATTTTATAAACCTCTATCAGGTCTCCCCTCAGCCTCTGACGCTCCAGAGAAAACAACCCAAGTTTGTCCAACCTCTCCTTATAGCTCATGCCCTCTAATCCAGGCAGCATCCTGGTGAACTTCTTCTGCACCCTCTCCAGTCTCCACATCCTTCCTGTAATGGGCGACCAGAACTGCACGCAGTGCTCCGAGTGCAGCCTAACCAAAGTTTTATACAGCTGCAACACAACTTCCTTACTCCCGTACTCAATGCCCTGACCAATGAAGGCAAGTGTGACGTATTCCTTCTTTACCACCCCATCTACTTGCAAGTAAAGCTGCTGTAAGTTGTACCTTAACGTTATAGTATGCTTGAAATTTCACTTCCTTCTAAATCACGTACCATCACCATCATTGCTGCTGGGCCAAAGAACCAGGCACTGTGGGTGATCTGTCACTGCACTGTGGCTCAGGAAATCACTCACTACCTCTTTCTTCGGCAGTCCCTGGAGATTGACGAAGGTTACTTCCACTCTAGCCCTGTGGGTTCTGGGGTGGATGATGGGGCCAACGTGGGAACTGCAGAATCTTCCTCAGATGGGGCAGGGGAGTGCCTATCAGGATGGCAGGTGGTAGTTTGCTGAGAGTTGCATTCCTTCTGCCAATTAGGCAGGGCCCCTGTGCTCCTGACACATAGCCTGGAGGTTCTCAGTGCCATCCTGCACGTTCCTTCTCCACTTTGTGTGGTGATGTGCCTGAGGTTCCCAGCAGCCAGTGCGGACGTTGCCTTTATTCATGGCAGCTCTGAGCACACCCTTGAATCTTTATTTTGAGCCTAGTAATCTCTCTTTGTGAGAGAGCTCACAAAAGATTGCCTGTTTCCAAATCGGGGCCAGAGATACTTTATCTCTGAACAGACAGGGAGGCACAGTGGTACAGCAGTTAGTGCTGCTGCTTCCTGACTCCAGCATTCTGGCCTCGATCCTGACGTCATGTGCTCCCTGTGTGGAGTTTACACATTCTGCTGTGCTGGTGCGGGATTCTGCTGGCCGCACCGATCTCTGTCCACATCCCAAGGATGTGCAGGCAGCTTCATTGGTCACTCAAAATTACTCGGTGTAGGTTTTAATTTTTTTAAATTTTATTTACAGCATGGTAACAGGCCCTTCTGGCCCAACGAGTCCGCGCCGCCCATTTTAAACCCAAATTAACCTACCCGTACATCTTTAGAGTGTGGGAGGAAACCGGAGCACCCGGAGGAAACGCACGCAGACACAGGAGAATGTACAATCTCCTTACAGACAGCGACGGGAATCGAACCCCGATCGCTGCCGCTGTAATAGCGTCGCGCTAACCGCTATGCTACTGTGTCTATGTGGGAGAGAATAAGTTGCAGAGAGTCACAGGGAAATAAGAGGGCTAATGGGACTGCTGTTTACTCCTCTGGGAGCCACAGGACCCGATGGGCTGAATAGACTCCTTCTGTGTCATAAGTAAGTAAGTAGAACAGAGGAGAGCTTTAACAGTGCAGCACTCCTTCAGTATTGCATACAATCTTTATAGAGTCACAGAGCAATACAGCACGGATGCAGGCCCTTCGGCCCAACCAGTCCATGCCGACCACGGTGCCCACCCAGCTAGTCCCAATTTCCTGCCTTCGGCCCATATCCCTCCAAGCCCCGCCCCTTCATGTACCGATCCAAGTGCTTCTTAAATGATGCTGTTGTACCTGCCTCACCCACTCCCTCTGGCAGCTCGTTCCATATACTCACCACCAATACCAATACCAATATCAATACCAATACCCTCCACATGAAAAAGTTGCTCCTCAGGTCCCTTTTAAATCTTTCCCCTCTCACCCTAAACCTATGCCCCCTAGTTTTGGACTCCCCTGCCCTGGGGAAAAGACTGTTATCGTCCACCTTATCTATGCCTCTCGTAATTTTAAACACTTCTATAAAGTCGCCCCTCATTCTCCTACACTCCAAGGAATAAAGACCCAGCCTGGCCAACCTCTCCCTATAACTCGAGTCCTGGCAACATCCTCGTAAATCTTCTCTGCACTCTTTCCAGTTTAACCACATCTTTCCCATAACAGGGTGACCAAAACTGTACACAGTGCTCCAAGTGCAGCCTCACCAACAACTTATACAACTGCAACACAACATCCCAACTTCTATACTCAACATACTATACCTTGAGTCAACATAAGCTTAGGCTGACACTGCAGTGCCTGACTGAGGTACACTGCTTCACTTGGCTGATATTCAGTGGTGAATACTTTTGTAGACTGCCAAAAATGAACAGAGACTCTGAAAGTGATCACAAGAACTGCCTTCAAACGATTTATTTTAAGTAAATTTAGCTCTGTTTCTCATCACGGTTTGAGAACACATTAATTTTGCTTCTATTAGGTTGACTATGATGGTGCATCAATGGAAAACAGATCAAAGTTGTACTGGAGTTTGCAGATTTGTCAAAGTCCGTGGGACGTGACGGTGGCTGGTAAGGCCAGCGGTTGTTGCCCATTCCTGGTCTCCCCAGGTGATGGTAGCTAAACCTCTCCCTATCCCACTGAATCAGTGCGTGAGGATGGTTAGTATGGGACAGGAGTCACGTAAGGCCAGACCAGGGAAGGGAAACAAACTTTTCGCTGAAGTCTCAGATAGTGAACATGAAATCAAAAGAAATGCAGATGCTAGAAATGTGAAGTTAAACAGAAAATTCTGAAGATGCAAGAGGGTTTGAAGAGGTCAAGAGGGTTGAGAGCTTCAAGTTCCTAGGAGTGAACATCACCAGTAGCCTGTCCTGGTCCAACCACATAGACGCCACGGCCAAGAAAGCTCACCAGCACATTTACTTCCTCGGGAGGCTAAAGAAATTTGGCATGTTCTCTTTGACACTCACCAACTTTTATCGATGCACCACAGAAAGCATCCTATCTGGATGCAGCACGGCTTGGTGTGGCAACTGCTCTGCCCGGGACCGCAAGAAACTGCAGAGAGTTGTGGACACAGCCCAGAACATCACGGAAACCAGCCTCCCCTCCATGGACTCTGTCTATACCTCTCACTGCCTTGGTGAAGCAGCCAGCAAAATCAAAGACCCCACCCACCTGGCTCATTCTCTCTTCTCCCCTCTCCCATCTGACAGGAGCCTGAGGGCACGTACCACCGGGCTCAAGGACAGCTTCTACCCCACGGTGATAAGACTATTGAACAGTTCCCTTATACGATGAGATGGACTCTTGACCTCACAATCTACCTTGTTATGACCTTGCACCTTATTGTCTGCCTGCACTGCATTTCCCTGTAGCTGTGACACTTTACTCTGTATTCTGTTATTGTTTTTACCCTGTACTACCTCAATGCACTGTGTAATGATTGTACAATCGGTATGCAAGAGAAGTTTTTCACTGGACCTCGGTACAAGTGACAATAATAAACCAACACCAATACCAAGATGGAAAATTGCCCAGGTAGTTCCTCTTCACAAAACGCAGGAAACTGATGTTGGCAGCGTTCCAAGCAGTACTCACCCACCAATAAACTGCTCACTGATGCTTACTTTGGGTTTTGCCAGGACCTCTCAGCTCCAGACTTTGGCACTGCCCTGGTCCAAACATGGACCAAGGAGCTGAATTCAGAGATGAGGTGAGAGAGGCTGTCCTTGACATCAAGGCATCATTTGACTGAGACACGAGATGCTAGAATCTGGAGCAAAAAACAAGCTGCTGGAGGAACTCAGTGGGTCAGGCAGCATCTGTGGAGGCAGAGGGGTGAATGATGTTTTAGGTGGAGACCCTGCATCAAGACTGAGTGTGTAGAGGGAAGATAGCTGGTATAGAGAAGTGAGAGGGAGGGGTGAAACAGATGCTGCTCAACGATAGGTGGACAGATGAACCCGACTGAGACTGAGTGACACCAGGGCAGCCCGGATAAACTGAAAAGTGGGTATCAGGGAAACCACATGTGGTTGGAGTAGGATGGATGGTTCGTGGTTGTGGGAGGTCCATCACCCCAGCCCCAGATATCACTGCAGGAGTTCCTCGGGGCAGCGTCCTGGGCCCAACCATCAGCTGCTTCCTCAATGGCCTTCCCTCCTCCGTAAGGTCAGCAGTGGGGATGTTCGCTGATGACTGCACGATGTTCAATTCCATTCACAACTTCTCAGCGAATGAAGCAGCCCATGTCTGCACCAGTGAGACCCAGATAACATTTAGGCATGGGCTGACAAATGGATAAGCTTTTCACTGTACCCCGGTACAAGTGACAATAGTAAACCAATAGCAATACCAACACCAATAAATGGCAAGTAACATTTGTACCACAAAAGTGCCCGGCAGTGACCATGTGCAGCCAACCACCCTTGATGTTCATTTGCATTACCATTACCAAGTGACTCACCATAAATATCCTGGGGGTTACCATTGGCCAGAAACTCTACTGGTACAGCCACATAAACATTGTGGCCAGAAGCTCAGGTCAGACAGTATATGGCAGTGACGGACTCATCTACTGACACTCCAACCTTCTGCAAGACACAAGTGCGATAGAATACGCTCCACTTGCCTGCATGAGTGCAGCGCCAACAACTCTTCAAAGGCTCAACACCACTGAGGGCAAAGCAGCCCACTTGACTGGAATCCCATTAACCAACATAAACATTCACTCCCTCACCACTGGGGCACGGTGGCTGCAGTGTGTACAACCTACAAAATGCACTGGTCTGACAGCAGCTCTCAAACCCACAACCTCTACCAGTAAGAAGGACAAGGGGCTGCAGCAGCTGCAGGTGACTCACAACCACCTTCTTGAGGGAAGCACAATAAATGCTGTCCTTGCCAATGATGCTCAGGACCCAAAAATGAATGTAAAAAAACTGTGCAGTAATAAAATGTATTGAGATTTCTCTTCCTTTATGTGGCATTCCAAAGTATACAACCTAGAACCAGAGGAGGAACCTGCATTTTCAAGACATCAGCATGTTCCAACACACACAATGCTGGAGGAACTCAGCAGGTCAGGCAGTATCTATGGAGGGAATGAACAGCCAACGTTTTGGGCCGAGACACTTCAACAGGATTCAAGACACATGAGACTCTGCAGATGCTGGAATCTGTTCCAAAGTGCTTTAGAACCAGTGAGGTGTAGCCATTATTGTGGGAAATGCAGATGGGAAAATTATGCAGAACAAGCTCCTACTACAGTGGATAACTGGAGAACCAAGCCCAAAGTCAGGCCCTTCGGCCCACTGAATCCATGCCAACCATCAAACACCAGTTACACTAACCTTACGCCAATCCCATTTTATTCTCCCCACAGTCCTATCAGCTCCCCCCAGATTCTACCCCTCACCTACACACAGGGAGCAATTTACAGCGGCCAAATAATCCCCCCAAATCTGCATGTCGCTGGGATGTGGAGGAAACCGGAGCATCTGGGGGAAACCCATTTGGTCACTGGGAGAACGTGCAAACTCCACACAGACAGAAGGTCAGGATCAGTGCAGATGGGTGGACGGCCAGTGCGGACTCGCTGGGGTCGGCGGAGACTTAGAACATACATAAGGTCTTAGCAGGTTAACTTTCTCTTATTTTGCATTTATAAAGGCTATTTGGGGAGTTTTAAATTCATGTTGTAAATTAAGTGTTGGTTACAGTACAATTTAGATTTCTAGAGCAGTGAGATGTTTTTTCTCAGTTAGGAACTAATACCCTGACCAGGGAATACCTGCTCTACTTTGGTGGCGTATGGTTCTGCTTCACTCGGTCCAAAGGTTGTGAGTTCAGCAGCTCTACCAGCTGTGCCTCTGCGCTGCACCTAATCAAGTTTTAGTGATGACGTATTAAGCATATTGTCCAGGCCACCTTAGAGAAACCGCCTTTTGAAACAGTATAAAGGAATCTTTTAAGATCATCGGAGATTGTAGACAGGGCCTCGGTTGAATGTCTCACCCTAGAGGCACCACCTGCAACAGTGCAGCACTTCCTCAGGCAGTGTTAAGCTGGATCATGTCTTAAAGTATCTGCAGTGAGACTCAAACACAGACCTTCTGACTAAGTGGGAGAATGCTACCCATAGAGCCATAGAACAGTACAGCACAATACAGGCCCTTCGGCCCACCATGTTGTGCCGACCTTTAAACCTGTATCTAACCCCTTCTTCCCACAAGTCCCCTGTTTTAAATTCCTCCATATGCTTACCTAACAATCTCTTGAATTTGACCAATGTACCTGCTTCCACCACCACCCCAAGCAGCGCATTCCGTGCCCCAACCACTCTCCGGGTAAAAAACCTCCCTCTGATATCTCCCTTGAACTTCCCACCTATTACTTTAAAGCCATACCCTCTTGTATTGAGCGTTGATGCCCTGGGAAAGAGGTGCTAGCTGTCTATCTATTGCTCTTAATATTTTGTACACCTCTATCATGTCCCCCCTCATCCTCCTTCTCTCCAAAGAGTAAAGCCCGAGCTCCCTTAGTCTCTCCTCATAATCCATACTCTCCAAACAAGGCAGCATCCTGGTAAATCTCCTCTGCACCCTTTCCAACGCTTCCACATCCTTCCTATAATGAGGCAACCAGAACTGGACACAGTACTCCAAGTGTGGCCTAACCAGAGTTTTGTAGAGCTGCATCATGTAGAGCAAGAGGATTTTGTATTTTGTATTTGCATTTTATAGAGCAAGAGGATAAGATGCGAAAGGATAGGGCCGATCAAGTGCAGCAGTGGGAAAGTGTGTATGGATCCGGAAGAAATAGCGGAGGTACTTAATGAATACTTTATGTCAGTATTCACCACGGAAAAAGATCTGGGGGATTGTAGTGGGGACTTGCAGCAGCCTGAAAAGCTTGAGCATGTAGATATTAGGAAAGAGGAGGTGCTGAAACTTTTGGAAAGCATCAAGTTGGATAAGTCGCTGGGACCGGATGAGATGCACCCCAGGCTGCTGTGGGAGGCGAGGGAGGAGATTGTGGACCCTCTGACGATGATCTTTGCATCGTCGATGGAGACGGGAGAGGTTCCGGAAGATTGGAGGGATGCGGATGTTGTTCCCTTATTCAAGAAAGGGAGTAGGGATAGCCCAGGAAATTATAGACCAGAGAGTCTTACCTCAGTGGTTGGTAAGCTGATGGAGAAGATCCTGAGAGGCAGGATTTATGAACATTTTGGAGAGGTATAATATGATTAGGAATAGTCAGCATGGTTTTGTCAAGGGCAGGTCCTGCCTTACGAGCCTGATTGAATTTTTTGAGGATGTGACTAAACACGTCGATGAAGGGAGGGCAGTAGATGTAGTGTATATGGATTTCAGCAAAGCGTTTGATAAGGTACCCCATGCAAGGCTTATTGAGAAAGTAAGGAGGCATGGGATCCAAGGGGACATTGCAGTGTGGATCCAAAACTGGCTGGCCCATAGAAGGCAAAGAGTGGTTGCTGAAGGGTCATATTCTGCGTGGAGGTCGGTGACCAGTGGTGTACCTCAGGGATCTGTACTGGGACCCTTGCTCTTTGTGATTTTTATAAATGACCTGGATGAGGAAGTGGAGGGGTGGGTTAGTAAGTTTGCGGATGACACAAAGGTTGGGGGTGTTGTGGATAGTTTGGAGGGCTGTCAGAGGTTACAGAAGGACAGAGGTAGGATGCAAAGTTGGGCTGAGAAGTGGCAGATGCAGTTCAACCCAGATAAGTGTGAAGTGGTTCATTTTGGTAGGTCAAATATGATGGCAGAATATAGTCTTAATGGTAGGACTCTTGGCAGTGTGGAGGATCAGAGGGATCTTGGGGTGCAAGTCCATAGGACGCTCAAAGCAGCTGCGCAGGTTGGCTCTGTGGTTAAGGCGGCATATGGTGTGTTGTCCTTCATCAATCAGGGAATTGAATTTAGGAGCCGAGAGGTATTGTTGCAGCGATATAGTCCCTGGTCAGACCCCACTTGGAGTACTGTGCTCAGTTCTGGTCGCCTCACTACAGGAAGGATGTGGAAGCCATAGAAAGGGTGCAGAGGAGATTTACTAGGATGCTGCCTGGAATGCAGAGCATGCCTTATGAAAGCAGGTTGAGGGAACTCGGCCTTTTCTTCTTGGAGCGACAGAGGATGAGGAGGGACCTGATTGAGGTGTATAAGATGATGAGAGGCATTGATAGGGTAGATAGTCAGAGGCTTTTCCCCAGGGCTAAAATGGTGGCCACAAGAGGACATAGGTTCAAGGTGCTGGGGAGTAGGTATAGAGGAGATGTCGGGGTAAGTTTTTTACTCAGAGAGTGGTGAGTGCATGGAACGGGCTGCCAGAAACGGTGGTGGAGGCGGATACGATAGCGTCTTTTAAGAGACTGTTGGATAGGTACATGGAGCTGAGAAAAATAAGAGGGCTATGGGTAAGCCTAGTAATTTCTAGGGTAGGGACATGTTCGGCACAGCTTTGTGGGCCGAAGGGCCTGAATTGTGCTGTAGTTTTTCTATGTTTCAATGTTTCTATTACCTCGCGGCTCTTAAACTCGATCCCACGACTTATGAAAGCTAACATCCCATAAGCTTTCTTAACTACCCTACCCACCTGTGAGGAAACTTTCAGTGATCTGTGGATAGGAACCCCCAGATCCCTCTGCTCCTCCACACTACCCAGAATCCTGCCATTAACCTTGTACTCCGCCTTGGAGTTTGTCCTTCCAAAGTGTACCACCTCACACTTCACCGGATTGAACTCCATCTGCCACTTCTCAGCCCAGCTCTGCATCCTATCAATATCCCTCTGCAAGCTTTGACAGTCCTCCACACTATCCACAACACCACCGAGCTGTAGCTACACACTGAGCTATAACTACCTACTGAGCTGTAACTACCCACTGAGCGGTAACTACCCACTGAGCTACAACTACCCACTGAGCAGTAACTACCCACTGAGCCGTAGCTACCCACTGAGCTACAACTACCCACTGAACGGTAACTACCCACTGAGCTACAACTACCCACTGAGCAGTAACTACCCACTGAGCTGTAGCTACCCACTGAGCTGTAACTGGACATTGAGCTGTAACTACCCACTGAGCTGTAACTGGACATTGAGCTGTAACTACGCACTGAGCTGTAACTGGACATTGAGCTGTAACTAGACAAATTATTTTCTGAGGACTCAGTTCAACGAGAAAAATAACCATGGGATTTTTTAGTGGTTTGCAGGTCAATAGGTTTCCTGTTCTGGTTATTGATTTTGAATGTATAATGGTGGACCCCAGTGCCATTGCTCACAGTGAGTCTGTGGAGGATGTGCACGATAGCTTTTGTTTAAATTTCACATACACCATGTAATACATGATTAGAGCAATACAGCACAGACACAGGCCCTTCGGCCCAAACCAGTCTATGCTGAACCACGGTGCCCACCCAGCTAGTCCCAATTTCCTGCGTTCGGCCCATATCCCTCCAAGCCCCGCCCCTCCATGTACCTATCCAAGTGCTTCTTAAATGACACTGTTGTACCTGCCTCACCCACTTCCTCTGGCAGCTCGTTCTATACACACCACCCTCTTGCGTGAAAAAGTTGTCCTTCAGGTCCCTTTTAAATCTTTCCCTCTCACCCTGATCCCATGCCCCTAGTTTTGGACTCCCCTACCCTGGGGAAAAGACTGTTACCATTAACCTTATTTCTGCCTCTCATAATTTTAAACACATATAACATATTTCCAGAGCTTGTCCTGAACTTGAATATTTTTTCAACTTTACTTGCCAAGTCCCAACTATCCTTCACATGAAGCATCTCCGAACCTCCACTTACGCGATGCTCCCATCACTGTTTCTGGGCTTTAACCAGCAGCCACTACCCTATGATCCCCTGAGTTACCTTCACTCCCCCTACCCACTTGCTCTGAAGACCCCACCCCATTCTCCCAGTTCCACAGGGTCCCTATGTCTGTTCCTACTATGCCAGTGTTTCTGGGAAGGTGCTTTTATTCCCTCAAATGAGGATTCCCCTCCAATGTAACAGACCTCCAGGTGACGCCGCCACAAAACACATGTTAACCTCTTTTACTCTTCCATTACCCTGAAGGGCTCATTTTCTCTGGGACATTCTAGATTGCTCTTCCTTCATCAGAGTTGCCTCAGCCTTGTCATGTGAACTGACCATTCATGTGAGGCAACACCTGAACTTTTACCTTCTTCCTTCCAATTGCCCAGAGCCCCAACACTCCTTCCAGCTGATTTGGTGAATTCTGTGCACTTCTTTCAGTTTCATACACAACATTCACTCCTGAAAATGCAAGCTTCTCCACAGGGAAACCAAATACAGACTAGCATGATGCTTTGTGGAACATATCTGTACAGTCCACTAACACAAACCACTTCCAATCTGACCTGTCTGTGGCCTCCCACATGGTTCCAATGAAGCTCAACGTGAGCTTCAAGAACCGCACCTCATCTTCCATCTAGGCATGTCTTCCCAACTTTGAAACTTAGCTTAACCCTTTCAGATGAAAGGTTTCTAATCAACAATTAACTCTGTCCCTCACTTCACAGATGCCCGACCTGCTGAGTTTTCTCACATTTTCTGATTTTAATTCAGAAAAATTAACATAATGGGGTTGAAAAAAAATCAGCCATGATTGAATGGAGGAGCACTTGATGGGCCGAATGACCTCCTTCTGCTCCCATATCTCATGGTCTTACACTACCTCTCCTCCTTCCACTTACACCTCAACCCATCTGTATTTCTATTCCCATTACCACCCTCCTTCACCTCGCACGAATGCTTTATCATCTAATCTTCCCTGCTATTCATCCATTGACAGACCCTTCCCTCCCCACCCTGCACTTTAATCACCTCTAGTTTCCCCACACTGTGAAACGTTAGCTTCTCTTTCTGTAAATGCTGCCAGACTTGCTGTTTGTTTCCAACATTTTGTTTTTATTTCCGATTTCCTGCATCTGCAGTATTTTGCTCAATGCATTAATAAACGTAGGGGGAACTCATACTTCACACGGGGATTGGTTGAGGACCCAGTTTCCTCTTTATTGTTGGGCCAAAAAGCCAGCAGTGCCCTGCGGGATTGTTCCCTTGTATTATCACACCAGTCCAGGTTAGTCTTTACTAATGATGCTGTTTTCTCTGGGACGCACTGCATTAAAATGTGAGGATGGCTGTCCATTATTGTATGCCTGATCTCCAGCATATGTCTGATATGTTGTAGTAAAGCGTTCCCAAAATTCCTGGGCTGTCTCTTTAGGAGTAGGTTTACATTCCAGAACCTGGCTCATATCAATTGGTCGTTTTAAACTCTCCGAGAGAGCTGTTAACATGATAGTAACATTGATTCAGATTACCATTTTTCTGATTTAAATCGTCATATGTATCAATAGGATTTCCACCTCCTGCAGGAAGCAGCATTGCTGTCTTCAATTTAATATTCTCTTCAGGATTCAGTATAGAATGACAGAGGGAAAACTCACTCTAGCTCACACTACTCCCATCACTAATTACCCTGCCTCTCAAACACCGAAACATATGCTGGCCTTTTTGGGGTTGGTAAATTTCTGTCGACAGTGGATTCCTAACATAGCGATGTTGACTAAGGAACTTTCCCCTCTGGCTTCCGTTAATGTGCCACAGCACTTTACTCTGTCCACTCAACAGCTCACGGTGTTCGAGGAATTAAAAGGAGCCTTGCGCTCTGCTCCAGCACTTGGACGACCTCTCTATGACCGGCCATTCCAACTTTACGTTACAGTTACGCAAGGGTGCGCCACAGCTGTGCTTACCCAATATCATGGTGATGTCCGGAGACCTGTAGCCTATTTTTCTGTCAAGCTGGACCCAGTGGCACAGGGAATGCCTCCGTGTACACAAATTTTACTGGCTTTACATGACATTGAATCTGCAGCTGCTAACACTACCCTACACTAGCCGGTCCAGGTTTACATGCAGCTTTCAGTTGCTGCCCTGATGACGTCAGAACAATCTCGCCATTTGACTCAAGCACGACTAGGGAGATACGAGGTCTCCCTGTTGGCCAGTCCATTCCTGACCTTCCACAATTGTACAACTGTTAACCCAGCTTCTTTTCTAACACAGCCACCTTCAGAGATCTCGGAGCCTGATCATGACTGTCTACAGAGAAATCATCTTCTAACTTCAGCTCGTGAGGATTTAAAGGACTGTCCGATTGATGGAGCCGTAACCTGGTTTGTGGATGGCTCATCTTTTATAGATGACCAAGGCCGGCGATGACCTGGTTATTCAATCGTACAGGGAGCTGATACAGTGTTAGAGGCTGCAGCCTTTCAGCATCCTCTCTCCGCACAACAAGCTGAGCTGTTTGTTTTAACACGTGCCTGCATCAAAGGAAATGACATTTCCCTTAACATTTACACAGTTTCGTGATATGCCTTTGGGGTTGCCCATGACTTTCGTGCATTATGGCAGCATCGTGGATTTTTGACTTCATCAGGCAATAGAAGAATGCTTTGTTTATTTCAAACCTCCTGGCGTCCCTGTCCCAACCGTCCCACCTAGCAATCATTAAGTGTGATGCACACAATAAAGACCAAGATCCCATTTCCCTGGGAAATGCCTACGCGGATACAATCACGAAGGCCACTGCTATCCAGGGACCCCTTACCGTTTATTCAGTCGAAAGCAAACAACTCTTGAATAGAACAGCCCTGCCTGACATGGGGAGTGTAGTGAAACTTCAGGGGGACGCCCCTGCAAATCAAATTGAACTATGGAAACAGCAGGGGTGCACTAGAGATCCTGACACATGGTTATGGACCACTCCTGCTGGACAATTTTATGTACCAGATGTATTTTTACCTACTTTACTGAATTACATACATGCAATGACACATCTGGGCAGGGAGGGAATGGTGGGAGTGGCACTACAAACCTGGTGGCACCCCAAACTGAGGAAGGAGGCACAAAGAAAGGCACAAGAATGTAATATTTGCCAGAAAAATAATCCTGGTAAAGCAGTTAAGTGTCCTCCGGGTAGGACAAGAATGCCTATGGGTCCTTTTGAATGCACACAGATTGATTTTATAGAATTGCCGAGAGTGCAGGGTTACAAGTACTGTCTTGTTATTATTGATCTTTTTAGCAGATGGATGGAAGCAACACCAACAGCAAATGCCACAGCAGAAGCGATGGTAGGAATTATACTACGGGAAATAATACCTCGGTTTGGGCTTCCTACCGTTATTAGTTCAGACAATGGACCACATTCTACTGCTAAGATAAATGAGGAGCTATGCCAGCATTTCAAAATAAAACAACAATTTCACTGCACCCATCATCCACAGGCAGCTGGGATTGTGGAGACAGTAAATGGTACTCTAAAGAATAAGTTGGCTAAATTAACTGAAGAGACAGGACTGAATTGCGGAGCATGCCTTATGAAAGCAGGTTGAGGGAACTCGGCCTTTTCTCCTTGGAGAGACGGAGGATGAGGGGGGACCTGATAGAGGTATATAAGATGATGGGAGGTATTGATAGGGTAGATAGTCAGAGGCTTTTCCCCAGGGCTGAATTGGTGGCCACAAGAGGACATAGGTTTAAGGTGCTGGGGAGTAGATATAGAGGAGATGTCAGGGGCAAGTTTTTTACTCAGAGAGTGCTGCCGGAAACAGTGGTGGAGGCTGATATGATAGGGTCTTTCAAGAGACTGTTAGATACGTACATGGAGCTGAGTAAAATAGAGGGCTATGGGTAAGCCTAGTAATTTCTAGGGTAGGGACATGTTCAGCACAGCTTTGTGGGCCGAAGGGCCTGAATTGTGCTGTAATTGTTCTATGTTCTATGTTCTATGAATTGGCTGAAGGTACTGCCTTTGGCTCTCTTTGAAGTAAGAGTTACACCACACACCAGTACAGGGTTAACTCCAGCAGAAGTATTGTTTGGAAAACCGCTGCGCACACCATGGGCTGCAGATAAAAACATAGATGCGTGTCTTGACCTTCATGCCCTTAATGAGAGGATGATTACTTATGTACAAAAATTAACTGATGTTCTTAAGATTCTACATTCACAGGTTCGCAACGCTCAGAGAAAGGAAGAGGACAACACCGAGGAATCGAGGATCCAGCCTGGAGATTACATCCTGATAAGAAATTGGGAGCGTAAAAAGTTGGCATCAAGGCCCCTTTCAAGTGCTACTCACTACGCCCACGGCGGTAAAGGTTGAAGGGCAACCTCGGTGGATACATCATTCCGAATGCAAAAAGATTGGTCGAGGGAAAGGACAACATGTTGGGGGGAAAATGGACACTTCGTGCATCCCTAAATATTCTAGGACTTGGTTTTGACATCCTCGTAGTAGTTAGGGCCATCTCTGATAACTCCTTTCTATCTCTCTGTCACACATATGCCTCACAGGTGGGGTTGGGAGCCTGTTGGGTCTGTGCCAAAATCCCGCAACACAGCCATACTATGTTCCCAATGTCAGTAGTTCCTCTTAACGACAGTGAAGAACTCTCCATTCGAATATTCTCGAATGCAACTCGACAGCATGACCCAATACTTTGTGGCTTGGAAACAAGTATGTTAAATAATATTAGTGACTGTGGTTGTAAGTGCTTTGATGGCTGGTATGTCAGGCTTCCATTAACCAAAACAAGGCCTGGCCCATTGCTGTATCTGCAGGTGCCTACAGATGACGAAGTGATAAAGGCCACATGTTATTGTAATTTCGAGGGAGATAGGGATGCAGTTTTCCTGGGGAACAGTACAAATACCACTATGAAGGTTGGAGAACCAGGTTCTCATTTTCTACGACCGTCCCCTCCCGCACCAGTAAATGGTACCCAGTGGATATGTGAAGATCGGGCTTATATGTGGCTCCCTGGAGAAACTGGTGATAGGTGGAGTACACAGGGTTTAGAAAAGGCATATAAAAAGTGGACTGGCTGTTGTTATATGGGATATATAATACCCCATTTGAGAGCTATGACCCAGCTGCAGAATCACTCCCATTGGACCAGACAGCTAAGGGGAATAACTGAAGCTGAGCGATTTTGGATGTTCACTTTCCCTTTTTATGGGACAGCCAGGAACTCAAGGGAACTAATAAATCTAGCTGCAGCCCTTGAGAAATTGGCCAACAATACTGCCAAAATCCTATCACAAACTCAGACCCAAGTAACTGAAATATCAACTGAGATGATGGCAATCCGGCAAACAGGCCTGCAGAATCGTGTGGCCCTTGACTTTATTCTAGCAGAAGAAGGAGGAACATGTGCTATCATAGGTAGCGAATGTTGTACTTATATCCCTGACGAGTCTGTCAATATTACGTCCCTCTCTGAGCACATTGTTAGAGAACTTAACAACATTAGACAAGCAGGGCAGGACCTGCAGTGGGTTCACTAAAGGGTCTAAATGGCAATGGCCATTTGGAGGCCTGTTTAGTAGCAATATGGGATGCGATATTGCATTATGGCTTAATAGTAGTACTTATTATTATTGTAATCATTATAGTACGCTATCTCTTTCCGTTATTAGCACAGTATTGTACTCGGTCACTTGCTTCATAGAATTGTTTATCATGGAATGATAAAGAGGAGGGAATGTGAAAAAGCTGGGAACGCAAGGGTTAACGGCTGGCAGTGTAAAGGTTAATAGTATGCTTTTTAGTATGGTTCTCACTGTGAAAGGATTTTCAGGGTAAAGATGACTTCATTATGGTGTGATTTAGTTACGTCTGGTTTAAATAGCAGGTGCAAGTGGGAAGAGGTAGTTTTTTTACCTATATCTTGTTATGTTCGAAACTTCATGTTACAATTGCCTGTGTAAGAGTAGTTTCTCACCTAGTGTTCCCACGAAAAAGGGTATAAAAATACGCTGTAGCCGAGCCTTCTTTGAGTGGGTCTCGGTAAAGAGTTAGAGTTACATGGTTACTCTGTCTCTGTATTTCCCCACTCCCGCTAATGAAAGCTAATAAAGCATTTATTGTAAGTTCTTTGGTTCTGCTGTTGTCTGATTCTGTCCAGAAGCATGGGTCGACTTTGACAACTTCGCATACACCATGTAACACACGATTACTCTGTTTTGCCTGGCCTGCTCATGGATACACGATCACTACAAGGTTGTCAGAGGTCAATTAGAGGCCTATTGCTTTACACAAATTCTGACGTCACCGTGATCAATTGGTTTCAGGACGCTGAGGTCAATAAAGGGAAAGTTTTACTGAAGCTACCAGGCACTTCCACTTATAAATATATTTTAATTCAGACACATGCACACAAGTTTTGGATGCACAGACATGAAGAAAACTCTGTTCGGAGGGGGGGATGCAGTTGGAAGATGCTGAGAGAGCACCAACAGCATGCAGCAAAAAGGAGGTTGGGTGGACTATGGACATGCCTGCTCTGGTTTGGGATGTTGAATTCACTTTGAATATTTTGACTTGAACGACAGATGTAATATCTGCTGAAGGACTGAAATCCATTTCTGTACCAGCTCTGGTACAGCACCATTTCATCTCAAATTTATTTCAATGAACAGTGAATAAAAACCTTACACCTTGTTTCTTCTTCCTTGCACGGAGAGCTGTGACAGGGTTTCCACAAAAGATGCTTCCCGTACCTGGGAACAAAACCAAGATATCACTTAACTGATGAGCTGGCAATTCTTGCATTGAAGCCTAACCCATGTCTGCTCTTTCACAGAATATATGTGATATTCTTTCTTCCAGTCTTACTTTGGGCCAGATCAGCATCCAAAGGGGCTGCAGAGGGTTGCAGACTCAGCCAGCTCCATCATGGGCACAGCCCTCCCCACCATCGAGGACATCTTCAAGAGGCGGTGCCTCAAAAGGCCGCATCCATCACTAAGGACCCTCACCACCCGGGACATGCCCTCTTCTTGTTACTACCATCGAGGAGGAGGTACAGGAGCCTGAACACCCACACTCAACGATTCAGGAACAGCTTCTTCCCATCCACCATCAGATTTCTGAACGGTCCATGAACCCATGAACACTACCTCGTTATTCCTCCTTTGCACTATTTATTTATTTTTGTAACTTATAGGAACTTTTATTTGTCTTTCTGTCTTGCACTGTACTGCTGCCGCAAAACAACACATTTCACCACATATATCAGTGATAATAAACCTGATTCTGATTCTCCCTCATCTCTGTGACTGTATATGTGGCATTTAGAGTCATAGAGCAATACAGCACAGACACAGGCCCTTCGGCCCAACCAGTCTATGCTGACCACGGTGCCCACCCAGCTAGTCCCAATTCCCTGCGTTCGGCCCATATCCCTCCAAGCCCCGCCCCTCCATGTACCTATCCAAGTGCTTCTTAAATGACACTGTTGTACCTGCCTCACCCACTTCCTCTGGCAGCTCGTTCTATACACTCACCACCCTCTGTGTGAAAAAGTTGTCCTTCAGGTCCCTTTTAAATCTTTCCCCTCTCACCCTGATCCCATGCCCCTAGTTTTGGACTCCCCTACCCTGGGGAAAAGACTGTTACCATTAACCTTATTTCTGCCTCTCATAATTTTAAACACATATAACATATTTCCAGAGCTTGTCCTGAACTTGAATATTTTTTTCAACTTTACTGCCAAGTCCCAACTATCCTTCACATGAAGCATCTCCGAACCTCCACTTACGCGATGCTCCCATCACTGTTTCTGGGCTTTAACCAGCAGCCACTACCCTATGATCCCCTGAGTTACCTTCACTCCCCCTACCCACTTGCTCTGAAGACCCCACCCCATTCTCCCAGTTCCACAGGGTCCCTATGTCTGTTCCTACTATGCCAGTGTTTCTGGGAAGGTGCTTTTATTCCCTCAAATGAGGATTCCCCTCCAATGTAACAGACCTCCAGGTGACGCCGCCACAAAACACATGTTAACCTCTTTTACTCTTCCATTACCCTGAAGGGCTCATTTTCTCTGGGACATTCTAGATTGCTCTTCCTTCATCAGAGTTGCCTCAGCCTTGTCATGTGAACTGACCATTCATGTGAGGCAACACCTGAACTTTTACCTTCTTCCTTCCAATTGCCCAGAGCCCCAACACTCCTTCCAGCTGATTTGGTGAATTCTGTGCACTTCTTTTAGTTTCAAACACAACATTCACTCCTGAAAATGCAAGCTTCTCCACAGGGACACCAAATACAGGCTAGCATGATGCTTTGTGGAACATATCTGTACAGTCCACTAACACAAACCACTTCCAATCTGACCTGTCTGTGGCCTCCCACATGGTTCCAATGAAGCTCAACGTGAGCTTCAAGAACCGCACCTCATCTTCCATCTAGGCATGTCTTCCCAACTTTGAAACTTAGCTTAACCCTTTCAGATGAAAGGTTTCTAATCAACAATTAACTCTGTCCCTCACTCCACAGATGCCCGACCTGCTGAGTTTTCTCACATTTTCTGATTTTAATTCAGAAAAATTAACATAATGGGGTTGAAAAAAAATCAGCCATGATTGAATGGAGGAGCACTTGATGGGCCGAATGACCTCCTTCTGCTCCCATATCTCATGGTCTTACACTACCTCTCCTCCTTCCACTTACACCTCAACCCATCTGTATTTCTATTCCCATTACCACCCTCCTTCACCTCGCACGAATGCTTTATCATCTAATCTTCCCTGCTATTCATCCATTGACAGACCCTTCCCTCCCCACCCTGCACTTTAATCACCTCTAGTTTCCCCACACTGTGAAACGTTAGCTTCTCTTTCTGTAAATGCTGCCAGACTTGCTGTTTGTTTCCAACATTTTGTTTTTATTTCCGATTTCCTGCATCTGCAGTATTTTGCTCAATGCATTGATAAAGCACAAGTGCCAGGTAGCGGATTAGTTATTTCTGGCTAGCATTGGCAATGGGCTGAATGGACCCTAAGGGTGCCATTAACTTTTAATACTAAATCCTTTAAGAGCCTGATGGGTAAACGAGAGATGAAAATCTGCAGATGTTGGAAATCTGAGATAAACATTACAAGTCATCCGTCTGCGATATTGGCTCAGTTTTTCTCTCTCCAGTCATACAGCCTGACTTCTGGCAATGTCCGACAGCCCTGCTGTTACCAACACATAATAGAGACAAAGAACTATCACCAGAGACACAAGAGGCTTCAGATGCTGGAATCTGGTGCGAAAAAACAAACTGCTGGAGGAACTCAGTGGGTCAGGCAGCATCTGTGGAGGCAGAGGCAGATCAATGTTTTGCATCAGGATTGACTAAGAAACATAATTGCCCCTCAGCTGCCCTATTTGACCAGGGGTCACCCATCACAGATATTCCCTTTGCTCCTTCCACCCTCCTGCCACTTTCTCTACAACTTAGAATTGGATTTTCTCTCTTTCCCAGTTCTGATGAGGGGTCTCAGACCTGAACTGTAAACTCTGCTTCACTCTCCACCCATGTTGCCTGACTTGCTGAGCATTTCCAACATTTTCTGTTGTTATTTAAAAGGTGAGAGACTGTTTCTCTTGGTTAGGAACTCTGGACAGTCTCAGAATGATGGTTTAGCCAATAAGTATTGAGATGAGTTCCTTCACAGAGGGTTTAAGACTTTAGAGTTGCCTACCTTTAACCTTAAGCTGGAGATAGGGAAACAGTAGCTACTGGGATCAGGTAGGGGAGGAGTTCACGTATAAAAAGAACCTCAGGTGAGAAAACAGGCTTTTCCTGCTTCTATTAAGGATGGACTGGACAGGCTGGGGCTGCTTTCCCTGGAGCAAAGCAGGTTGAGGAATGACCTTATAGAGGTTTATAAACTCATGAGGGACACAGATAAGGTGGATGGTCACAGTCTTTTCCCCAGGGTAGGGGAGTCTAAAATTAGAGGGCACAGACTTAAGGAGAGAGGGGAAAGATTTAAAATGGACCCGAAGGGAAACATTTAAACACAGAGAGTGGTGGGTATAGGAAACAAGCTGTCAGATGAAGCTGTAGAGGTGGGTACAATTACAATGCTTAGAAGACATTTAGACAGATACATGGAGCAACGGCTTGGAGGGGGTTTTGGGCCAAATACAGACAAATGGGAGTACCCTGGCCTTTGTTGGGACGGTGAAAGACATCTTGGGCAGAATGGACAAATTGGGCCAAAGGGCCTGTTTCTGTGTTGTATAAATCTATGGCTATTTTATTAAGACCATTAGAAATCGGAGAGGTAGGCCTCTCAATGAAATCATGGCCGATCTTTCACCTCAGTTCCAATTTCTTGCACGAATTCGATATCCCTTGATTCTCTTAATACTGTACTAAAAATCTATGTATCTCTGTCTTGAATACGGCCCAGTCTGACCTCTCTGCCTTTAGCCTCTTTCACCGTCCCAACAAAGGCCAAGGTAAGCTCGAGCAACAACGTCTCACCTCCTATCCAAGCAAGCTTTTGCCTTCAGCACTCAAGAGTGAATTGAACAGTATCCAGCTGTTCCAGTTTATGTCAGGACGCGTCAGTTCTGGTGCACGAGGAGGCACGGTGGGGATGCTCAGCAGTGTCAGAGAGTCATAGAGGGTTACAGCATGGAAAAAGGCCCTTTGGCCACTGTCTGCATGGACTACCACCCACCCACTTACACCAACCCTTCATTAATCCCATTTTATTCTCCCCACATTCCTATCAACTCCTTCAGATTCTACCCCTCACCTACACATCAGCGGCCAAATGACCTACCGATCTAAACGTCTTTGTGATGTGGGAGCAAACCGGAGCACCCAAGGGAAACCTGTGTGGTCACAGGGAGAATGTGCAAACTTCACACAGACAGCATCTGAGGTCAGGGTCGACCCAGGTGTCTGGCACTGTGAGGCAGGGGCTCTACCAGCTGCACCACCAGGTCTGTAGGGTGAGAGGTATGGGGATGGGCAAGGTTGGCATTCTGGGTGGATGAACCCTCATGATGAGGGGTCATTGGCTCCGTTTCTCTCTCTGTGGATGTTGCCTGTGTTTCCAGCATTATCTGTTTTCGTTCCAGATTTCCAGCATCTTAGTTTTTGACTTTACAAAGTCTGGCTAGTTCCTCCGACAACTGCTGCCTGACCTTCTCTCTCTCTCCGAAGGAGAATTGAGTGGTGCACAAATGCTGACTGGAACCATTTGTATTGTTTTAATATTTCATGTAATTCTGTTTATACAATTCACTTTTAGAACATAGAACAGTACAGCACAGGAACAGGCCCTTCGGCCCACTATGTTGTGATGAACTAATTAAACTAGTAATTAAATGCCCAACTAAACTAATCCCTTCTGCCTGCATATAGTCCATATCCTTCCATTCTCTGTACATTCATCTAAGAACCTCTTAAACGCCTCTATTGTATCTGCTTCCAACACCACCCCAGGCAGCACATTCCAGGCACCCACTGGTCTCTGTGTAAAAAAACTTGCCCTGCACATCTCCTTTGAACTTACCCCCTCTCACCTTAAATGCACGTCCTCTAGTATTAGACATTTCAACCCTGGGATAAAGATACTGACTGTCTACTCTATCTATGCCTCTCATAACCTTATATATTTCTATCAGGTCTCCCCTCAGCCTCCACCACTCCAGAGAAAACATTCCAAGTTTGTCCAACCTCTCCTTATAGCTCATGCCCTCTAATCCAGGCAGCATCCTGGTAAATTTATTCTGCAAACTCTCCAAAGCCTCCTATAATGAGGCGATCAGAATTGAATGGAAAGTGACCTAACTAGAGTTTTATAAAGCTGCAACATAACTTCCCAACTCTTGAACTCAATGCCTTGACTAATAAAGGCAAGCATGTCATATGCCTTTTTTACCACCCTATCAACCTATGCAGCCACTTTTGAAAGCTGCCGTTCAATATTACAAAACGCAAAACCTCACTGCATAGGAAGTGTGCATTGGCAGTACTTCCGAAGTGGTCAGCTACAGAATAAACTGCAACTCAGTACCGTGTGTTAGGTCGCTGGCACCATCTTGAAGCCTGTTGTCATGAGCTCCAGCCCTGTAGATCCCAACAGATAACCCTGTGGAGACCCTCCCAGCACTGTGGGGTCTCGGGCAGGTTGATGGCCTCGGAGATGAAGAATTTTGGTGCTGACGAGAAGCAAGCCTGCTTGAACCAACAACATCACCTGTATGCACCCAAAACAGAAGTTTTCTTTTCAATTTTGCAAAGTGATCAAATTAGGGGTTAGTTCTCTATAGTATTCCTAATAAATATATTAAATAAGACATGCTATATTTAGCAGGGTCAAGTTAAAGCATGAGATTTGGCTCATTTTGGTTAAAGTATTTTACTGATCCAGTTTCACCTCTGCACAGAGATATCAGCAGCACAAGTAAATTTTTAACAAGATACTAGAAATCATTATGACTTTCCTGTTAATGAGCACATTTCATGGCTACTTGTGGTGTTTTTAACGATCACTTGGGAGTTATTCCACAGACCTAGATTTTCAAGATCCTCAGCAGAGATGCCATCCTTAATGGCTTCCTTCACAATTAGCCAATCCTTACTGACGGTACGGTTAGACTGAGTGCAGCTCTCACTCACAGGAACGTCATCCAAATATTTCAAGTGTGGAATTAGCTTCTTGACTGCCTCCCTGTAGTTACCATTTGAATCCTGAAGTCATAGAAAAGATGACAATTACAAACATTTCCAGCGTGATTAATGAACGTTAGCAACACCCCATTAAATGTTGACATCGAACAGAATTCTCCCTCCCAACCACATTGTGGTAATGGATTCACCACAATCACTGCAACGGCACAGCACCACTTTCTCAGGGGCAATAAATGCTATCCCTGCCAGGAACTCCCTCATCCCATTAATGAATAAAAAGCAACCTGCGCCTGTGCATGGGATGTCAACGCTTCCATGAAACCGATATTCCTTTCTTTGCTAGATTATCATGAATACAAAATGATGTCTTTTTCATGACTCTCTCGCAATGACATGAAACAACTGCTTGTATTTAACATGGTAAAACGTCTCAAGAGATTAAATCCACAGAAATTCACACAGCACCCGTTGCTGTCCTCAATTTGTTGGGCTACTTTGGTGATGAATGTTGCAGAGAGAAAAAGCAAGTTACAGTGACCAGTGCATATAGAGGGTAAATGGCATGTGTATGAACACATCCATTAAATGTGTTTAATGTAAGTGACACAGAATTGCTAAATGTTTGTGAATTTACATTTAATACAACTGTGGAAAGCTCACATCCAACACATGGTTTTGCATCCAATATTTAATAAGATGAGATAAAAATCACAGACCCATTAGTTGGGATTGGTTCCAGAAATGAACCTGAACTGTGATGTGTAGAAGCTCTCCCACTAATTTTGCTGCTGAAGTGGAGACACTCACTCCCTGGGTCCTCCGGAGACATGATGCCCTTGTGTGGGCCCAGATGATCAACAACACGTGTGGTCTGCAATGATCTGGAGCAGCTGCTGCTGTAGGCAGACTTCCCTGTCAGTACCCCAATCAAGGACTCGCGTAGCGGGTTTCCATGAGGGACTGTACCTAAAGATCAATCCAATGGCATAAAACATAGAGCTGGATAAGGGATTGGTTGATAAGCAGGAAGCAGCAGCTACTGCTTTGGGGAGCGAAGTCCAGCTGGAGAAACTGTAACTCTCTACTCAGTGAAGTCATCTCCTTCTGGTCTGCAAGTGTCCTCACTGGAATCCCTGTTCTAAAGATGAAACCAATTCAGTCAAAGGTCTGGTCTTGACTGGCTTAATGGCCAGTAATCAGAATAAGTCTTCTGTCGGCATCCGATGGATTCGATCTTTCAAAATGGTTCAAGAAAATAAAACTGCTAAATCACACTGGCACATGTTCTCACGTGACCTTCCTTCTGTGAAACCTTTTTAGCAGCATCCATTAAATGATGCACAGTATTGTTTCACTCCCAAAGAACTGCCATGAATTGCACTTACCTATTTCAAGCAATGTAAAGTGCTCAACTAAAGAGGACCTATTACCCAATACATTAAGGCAGCTGTCATTAATACACTGCAGATTGCTTCAGTATTTATACACTATAATATCCCTGATCTGAAGACAATACCTTCAGCATTCACAGAACATTAAGATGACTGTGTCACGGAAAGTTGTGATCAGCGGAGAAGTGCTTCTCAGTGTTTGAGGGACGGCATTGTGGGGTTCTGCTCACTTTCATTCAGCAGCTGAGATCCTTGGGCTGAAAGGCGTTGCAGATGCTCATACAGCTAATTTAGAACTTTAGAAACCTCAGGACCACCATTCTCAATAATATCCTGGTTAAAGCTTCAGTGGTGTTCCACTGGGGGAAGTCAAATTATATGTGTTCTTCAGGAGGAGGAGAAGAAGGAGAAAGATACCTAGGTCAGAATCCTGATTCCATTTTAAAATCATGCAATCATTTATAAAATCAACGAGCTGAGTGGCCTTTATAAATCTTATTACTTCCATTAAAACCATCCAACGGTCTCTTGGCCGGCACCCCAGACACCACTGTTCATAAGCACCACAGAAGATAGAAAATTACAGCACAGTACAGGCCCTTCGGCCCACAATGTTGTGCCAACATTTTATCCTGCTCTAAGATCTATCTAACCTTTCCCTCCTACACAGCCCTCCATTTCTCTATCATTCATGTGTCTATCTAAGAGTATCTTAAATGTCCCTAATGTATCTGTCCCCACAACCTCTGCTGGCAGTGCATTCCACACACCCACCACACTCGGTGTAAAAAACTTACCCCTGACATCCTCATTATACCTTCCTCCAATCACCTTAAAATTATGTTCCCTCATGTTAGCCATTGTTGCCCTGGGAAAAAGTCTCTGATTGTCCACTCGATCTATGCCTCTTATCATCTTGTACACCTCTATCAAGTCACCTCTCATCCTCCTTCTCTCTAGCTCACTCACATGAAGATAGGACATGTTCTCCAATCCAGGCAGCATGCTGGTAAATCTCTTCTGTACCCTCCCTAAATCTTCCACATCCTTCCTATAATGAGGTGACCAGAACTGAACACAATACTTCAAGTGTGGTCTGACCAGAGTTCTACAGAGCTGCAACATCACCTCGCGGCTCTTGAACCCAATACTCTGATTAATGAAGGCCAACACTGCATACGCATTCTCAACAACCCTATCGACCTGCGCGACAACCTTGAGGGATCTATGGACATGGACCCCAAGATCCCTCTGTTCCTCCACATTGCTAAGAGTCCTGCAATTAACCTTGTATTCTGCCTTCAAATTCGATCTCTCGAAGTGTATCACTTCACACTTTTCCGGGTTGAACTCCATCTGCCGCTTCTCAGCCAAGCCCTGCACTCTATCAATGTCCTGTTGTAACCTACAGCTCAGCTAAAA
The DNA here is from genome assembly GCF_009764475.1 of Pristis pectinata. NCBI lineage: Eukaryota > Metazoa > Chordata > Chondrichthyes > Rhinopristiformes > Pristidae > Pristis > Pristis pectinata. The sequence goes on from NC_067418.1 coordinate 1,143,450, forward strand.
CTCTACTGTCCTTATCCTACAGTGCACAGTCTTGTCACTTTCTCTGATTCTGCTCAGCAATCTACACAAACTCCTGGTCACAAAATTAAAAATGCTTATATTTCAGGCTAAATCCCACCTTAGCCCTTACATAGAATGGAACAGCTTGTATACACCAGAATTTAAGATATAAGATATTTATTTATTAGTCACATGTACATTGAAACACACAGTGAAATATGTCTTTTTGTGTTGCTAAGAATGTGCTGGGGACAGCCTGGAAGTGTCGCCACTCTTCTGGCGCCAACATAGCATGCCCACAGCTCCTAACCTGTCTGTACGTCTTTGAAATGTGGGAGGAAACCAGAGCACCCGGAGGAAACCCACGCAGTCACAGGGAGAATGTACAAACTCCTTACAGGCAGCAGTGGGAATTGAACCCAGGTCACTGGCACTATCTCACCAAAACAAAATTTAGAGGAGGCTTGACAGGGTGCTGAGAAAGTGTTTCTCCTGGTGGAGAGTCCACCACTGTAGGGATCACTACCTTAGGAGAAAGGGTGGCCTTTTAGAACTGAGACGAAGAGAAATTTCTTCACTCAGAGAGTTATGAATATTTGGAATAATCTATCCCAGGGAGCCATTGATGCTTAGTCATTGAGTATTCAAATTACAGACTGGTAGATACTTCTGGATGCTATGGAAATCAAGAGACATGGAAACTGGGCATCAGAGGTCAGCTGAAGATTGGCCATAATACTTTTGAGTGGCTGAGCAGGTTTAAAGGGATCCTGGGGCCAATCTGGTTTTTCACACCACTCCCAGATCTGTTAGAAGTAGAGTGGAAATAGAGAACATGTTTTTGCATAGGGGAAATCAAAAACTAGGGTCCGTAAGTATTGTCACTAATAAATTGAATACAGAACTCGGGAGAAATACCTTTACCCAGACAGCAATTAGAATGTAGAATTCACTGACAAGTGGAGTGATTGAGGGAAATAGAAAGGCATTTCAGGAAAATCTAATACATGACACTGAAACGATTTGCTTCTGACCAGGTGTGGTGAAATGGGCTCCTGTGGAGCATGGAGCAATTTTAATTTTCAATGGTTGCAGCTTCCTCAATGGCAAGAGTCATATCATTCAAGCACATAATATCTGCCAGTGTCACCAACAGTGACCTCCAGCTTCACAATAAGTACAAAGGACCCAAGTGGAGATCATTCAGGCTTTATTCTTGTGCTTTACGATGCCTTATAATCTCTGAAGTAGTCACATGTAACATACATGTTATATGTAGTATTGGACTGTGGACGAGAATTGCTCCTTTAATGCTGTGGCTAGTTGCAGGCTAGTGTTACAGAACCTGTTACTGAGACAGCAGGTTTTGGAGAGGTTGTGAGAAGGAAAGCAACTGTAATCCTGCCTACTGGCTCTGTAAAGCTGTCATGGATAAAGTGCCTCTGTCTATAGTTTCAATTACCAATTATTTCCTCGGTCTTAGAAAGGGAATACAGAAGGTACTGAGACATGGTGAATGATGAAAATTAGAAGCAATGCCTAAATCAGAAAACTGAATACATGCACGATCTCTCCCAGAGATACACATGGACCTGTGCCTAGAGATATTGAGCAGTGTGATTCAATTGAGAGAGTACACGACAAAATGTCTCCTGAGGCCGGCTCAGACTGGTTTCAGGTGATGTGGACCGACTGTGGGTTCAAGCAGAAGAGGGTGACTTTGTGCACGTACAGGGAGGCTTTGACCTGTGTGCCCCCAGTGACTGGTATCGTTACCTCCCTTACGCCCGTGTCCTTCCTGATGGATTCTGTAAAAGGCTAGCTACAACAGACAAATGGAAGGGAGGTGTGGTGGGCAGCCAGTTTTGATGGGGAAGCTACCTGTTTCCCACTTGTTAATTTGGGTTGCACTGCTGATGTCTGTGTAGACCAGTTGTTTCAATTCCTGATTCCCTCCCCAAGCTGATTTTGGAGAGCATGTCCATCATGTGATATTCCATAAAAGTCCTTCTCCTGGTTTCAAGCTGACCAGGCATGTGTTCTGAACGCTGGTTATGGTATTCCTGGGCAGAAAAAGGCTGTCAGAGATTATCCTGCCACATATAGCAGAGGTTTGGTTCAGGCAGATAACCTGTCCCAGAACACACCTGATCTGATTCCTGATCTTCAACAGAATCTTGTAAACAACATTCAACAGTGAGATGGGTTGCCAATTCCTGATGTCCTCCCTCTCCCTTTTCTCCTTGTGGATGAGGGTGAAGATGACCTTCCTCATGGATTCTGACATGGTGCCAGCTAGAAGCATAGCACTGTACACTTCCAGCAGGTCCGAGCCCATCCAGTCCCACAGAGCCAAATATAACTTGGCCAGTAAACAGTCTCTTCCAGGAGTATTATTTTTCTCAAGGGAATGGATGAAGCCTGTCACCTCCTCCAGGGTCAGTGGCTGATCCAGACTCTATCACCTAAAACCTGTCATACAGACTGTCATAGAAGGATTTGCACATCCTCAATGTGTCTGGCTGTGAGAACCTTACCTAGAACGTTACTGAATGTGACTCTTCCTTAAGGCTGGAGATCAGAGTCCTTGTGCACCTTATGAACCTTGGAAGAAGTAATGTGAACATGACTGATTCAATGCAAGCAATTGCTTCACCCTTAAGAACTGGTATTGTCTGGATAAAGACATGCATTTAGCTGATGTGCTCAACCAAGCTTATCTCAAAGATACAAGAGATGCCAAGGATACGAAACTTGAGGCAATCAACATGACAAGACATATTTCAATCTCTTAACCACTGATGCAAGATATATCAGAGCATGCATCACTAATCCTCTGGAGTACAAGCACTCGAGCTCAACAGTAGGCTTCTGGAGAACCATATCATTAAGGACAGTCTGCCATTCCAAGTATTTCGAGGACTTCATTACATAGAACAAAGATTTATTCTTTGGAATGTAGGAGATTGAGGGGTGACCTTATAGAGGTGTATAAAATCATGAGGGGCATAGACAGGGTGAATGCACTTAAGTGTTTTTCCCAGGGAAGGGAACTAAAAACTAGAGGGTATAGGTTTGAGGTGAAAGATTTAAAAGGGGTCTGAGGGGGCAACTTCTTCACACAGAGGGTGGTGGGTATATGGAATGAGCTGCCAAAAGAAGTGGTTGAGGCGGGTACAATAACAGCATTCAAAAGACATTTGGATAAGTACATGTACAGGAGGGGTTTAGAGGGATAGAGCCAAACAGGGGCAAATGGGACTAGCTTGGTGGGCATCATGATCAGCATGGACCAGTTGGGCCAAAGGGCCTGTTTCCATGCTGTGTTACGCTATGACGCCGTGACTTTGTGTGAAAGATAAGGTAATTTGATTAGTCACATGTACATCGAAACACACAGTGAAATGCATCTTTGTGTGTAGTGTTCTGAGTGCAGCCCGCAAGTGTCGCCACGCTTCCGGTGCCAACGTAGCACGCCCACAACTTCCTAACCCGCATGTCTTTGGAATGTGGGAGGAAACCGGAGCACCCGGAGGAAACCCATGCAGGCACAGGGAGAACATACAAACTCCTTACAGACCGCGGCCGGAATTGAACCCGGGTCGCTGGTGCTGTAACAGCGTCGCGCTGACCGCTTTCGAAAGTAAAGCACATAGAGATTGGGACAGTTGTTTGTTATTTTGTTTCCTTGCTCTTTCTTCGGTCTTTTGTTATTGAAGGAGGGGTGTAGGATAATTGTGGTAAGTAATTTGTTCATTCAATGACGTCAGTGCTTTACGACTGCGTCAGGTGACTACCTGCAGGTGTCAGGAGGATCTGACTATAGGAGAGGAACTGAAACATGCCTGCGGGCTCCGTAAACTGTTTCATGAATAAAGTAGATTTGTTTATTGTTTAAATTACTGACAATTTCCTGTGCCTATGGAGTGAATAAGAAAGATATTGCCACGTAGCCCAGTCCAGAATATTGTTAAGAATGTTTGTGTTTTAGAATTAATCATTTTTATCATTAGGCCTTTCAACTCAACAGACACAGAAGAAACAAAGTCATAGGAACAAGTTATCAAAGTATCTGTATTATAAAGGACAAAACAAAACAAGCGAGCTACAGACCTATACATCTTGTACTGACAGCAGGAAAAATAATGGATTTGGTTAATGGGAACAAACTGGAGGATTACATCTGTAAACAACAGGATTTCGGAAAGGGGGAAGCTTCCTCAACAACCTCAGTGACTACTTATATAATGTAACTGTTACATGTCTAAGGTAGGGACCGTCCTAATGTGCAAGTGGAGAAGGATTTGGGTGTAAGCCAGGAAGCTGCAGACACTGATTAGGGAAGTGAAGTCATCCTGGGGAGTCACAGATATGAACAGTCTGCAGATTGTCCCAAATCCAAACTGCTTCTGTTCTCCTTAAACAGCCTAGAATCAGGAACACAATGCAAACTGACTACATCCACAGGTACTTAATCACTGAAGAATAAAGAGCATGTATGTGGCCAAGGAACTACACAAGGAGCTGGTCAACATCTGATCAAACTGCACCAATAAACGGGAAAGCATGATTTCATAGAACCTCAAAGCAATTTATTACTAATGCCATATTTTTCTAAAGTAGCCATTTTGTCATGTAGGAAGTGCAGGAACTAATTTCTATATGGCAAGATCCCATAAAAGGCAATAAAATAGCACGGTAGTGTAGCAGTTAGTGTAACGCTATTACAGCACCAGCGACCTGGGTTCAATTCCGGCCGCTGTCTATAAGGAGTTTGTACATTCTCCCCGTGTCTGCGTGGGTTTCCTCCGGGTGCTCCGGTTTCCTCCCACATTCCAAAGACATACGGGTTAGGAAGTTGTGGGCATGCTATGTTGGCGCCAGAAGCATGGTGACACTTGCCGGCTGCCCCCAGCACACTCTACGCAAAAGATGCATTTCACTGTGTGTTTCAATGTACATGTGACTAATAAAGAAATCTTATCTTAGATTATCTGTTTTAATTATGTTGCTTGAGGGATAATATTGATCAGGACATTGTGAAGAACTCACCAGCGCTTCCTTGAAATAGTGCCAGGGAAGTAGAGGTAAACAGGGCCTTGGTTCGAAGAAGATACATCAGGCATTGCTGCACCCTATCAGTACTGCACTGAATTGTCAGCCCAGATATTGTATAGAACATTACAGCACAGTACAGGCCCTTTGGCCCACAATGTTGTGCCAACATTTTATCCTTCTCTAAGATCTATCTAACCTTTCCCTCCCACACAGCCCTCCATTTCTCTATCATTCATGTGCCTTAAATGTCCCTAATGTATCTGCCCCCACAACCTCTGCCGGCAGTGCGTTCTACGCACCCACCACTCTCTGTGTAAAAAACTTACCCCTGACATCCCCCTTATACCTTCCTCCAATCACCTTAAAATTATGTCCCATCATGTTAGCCATTGTCGCCCTGGGAAAAAGTCTCCTACCGTCCACTCGATCTATGCCTCTTATCATCTTGGACACCTCTATCAAGTCACCTCTCATCCTCCTTCTCTCCAAAGAGAAAAGCCCTAGCTCGCTCAACCTATCCTCATAAGACATGCTCTCCAATCCAGGCAGCATCCTGATAAATCTCCCCTGCACCCTCTCTAAAGCTTCCACATCCTTCCTATAATGAGGCGACCAGAACTGAACACAATACTCCAAGTGTGGTCTAACCAGTTCTACAGATCTGCAACATTACCTCGCAGCTCTTGAACTCAATACCCCGACTAATGAAGGCCAACACTCAATACACCTTCTTAACAACCCTATTGACCTGCGCAGAAACCTTGAGGGATCTATGGACGTGGATCCCAAGATCCCTCTGTTCCTCCACACTGCTAAGAGTCCTGCCATTAACCTTGTATTCTGCCTTAAAATTCGATCTCCCGAAGTGTACCACTTCACACTTATCAGGGTTGTACTCCATCTGCCACTTCTCAGCCCAGCTCTGCATTCTATCAATATCTTAACCTACAGCAACCTTCTACACTATCCACAACACCTCCAACCTTTGTTTGTATCATCAGCAAACTTACTAACCCACCCTTATGATGTCACTGAATCCAGAATACTGACACACAGAGGAGAATGCAACTGTTGAATCACATCTGAAGCAACGAGCAGACCCTGGAGAGTACGGAATCGGATCTCTGGGACTATTGGATTAAAGGAGAATGAACAGCTGAAAAATCTCGGGAATTATCAGCCTTAAATAAGGGTTAATGAAAGGGCAACTTATAAAGGTATGTGAGACAGTGAGCTAATAATTCTGTCAGCCATGCTTTGGAAAGGTACAAACACTGCAGAGTCTGCAAAAGTGGGAAAGGTTAAACTGCAATTTAAAGTAATCTTCCACTAGAGGTGGTAGTGCGAAGTGGGAAAAGTTCAGATCCAAACCGACTTGTGCAAAGTGAGTGATTGATCCCATCTTGCTCTCCAAAGAGGTCACTGCAGTTACTCAAGAGCCAGCTGAAAGCTGTGACGGGAAACTGTGAATCTAAGTGGAACAGCTTACTTAATCTGTACTTACCTTTGTGATCTTTGACACTGGACTAATGAAAACTGTGCCAAGCTGCACATTTAAGAAGACACACATGTCTGCTAGAGTCCAGAGCTTGAATCTCCATCTTAATTAACATACCAGTTTGGGCTTTTAGAGAGCCAAGTGCATCAACCTAATACACTCTTGTGAGTAAGGGGACAACAGTTGACCTCCTGTATTCATCAAGGTTATTACCTTGTGGATTGGTTGGACAAACATACCAGCCAAGGAGACATCTGCATGTTATAGAACATAGAACACTACAGCACAGTACAGGCCCTTCGGCCCGCAATGTTGTGACAACATTTTATCCTGCTCTAATATCTAACTAACCCTTCCCTCCCAAACGTTAACCCTTCCCTCCCATTTCTCTATCATTCATGTGTCTATCTAAGAGTCTCTTAAATGTCCCTAATGTATCTGCCCCGCAACCTCTGCCGGCAGTGTGTTCCACACACCCACCACTCTCTGTGTAAAAAACTTACCCCTGACATTCCCCTTATACCTATCACCTTAAAATTATGTCCCCTCATGTTAGCCATTTTCATCCTGGGAAAAAGCCTCTGACTGTCCACTCGATCAATGCCTCTTATCATCTTGTACACCTCTATCAAGTCACCTCTCATCCTCCTTCTCTCCAAAGAGAAAGGCCCCAGCTCACTCAACCTATCCTCATAAGACATGCTCTCCAATCCAGGCAGCAACCTGGAAAATCTCCTCTGCACCCTCTCCAAAGCTTCCTATAATGAGGCAACCAGAACTGAACACAATACTCCAAGTGTGGTCTAACCAGAGTTCTATAGAGCTGCAATATTACCTCATGGCTCTTGAACTCAATACCCCGACTAATGAAGGTCAACACACCATACGCCTTCTTAACAACCCTATCGACCTGCACGGCAACCTTGAGGGATCTATGGACGTGGACCCCAAGACCCCAAAGGCACAACCTGCCCCTCACAAAGTCATGCTGACTGTCCCTAATCAGCCTATGTTTCTCCAAATGCCCATAAATCCCTTCTCTAAGAATCTTCTCCAGTAATTTGCTCACCACTGAAGTAATTCCCAGGGTTATCCGTACTCCGTTTCTTGAACAAAGGAACAACATTTGCCACCCTCTAATCATCTGGCACTACTCCTGTGGCCAGTGAGGATGCAAAGATCATCGCCAAAGGCACAGCAATCTCTTCCCTCGCTGCCTGTAATAACCTTGGATATATCCCGTCCGGCCCCGGTGACTTATCTATCCTAATGTTTTTGAAAAGTTCCAGCACATCCTCCTTCCTCATGTTGACATGCCCCGGCATATCAGCCTGTCATACACCATCCTCACAAACGTCAAGGTCTCTCTCACTGGTGAATACTGAAGCAAAATATTCATTAAGGACCTCCTCTACCTCTTCTGATTCAAGGCACGTTTCCTCTTTTATCCCTGATTGGTCCTACCCTCACTCTAGTCATCCTCCTATTCTTCACATATGTGTAGAACACCTTGGGGTTTTCCTTAATCCTAGAACCATAGAACAATACAGCACAATACAGGCCCTTTGGCCCACCATGTTGTGCCGACCTTCAAACCTCACCTAAGACTATCTAACCCCTTCCTCCCACATATCCATCTATCTTAAATTCCTCCATATGCTTATCTAACAATCTCTTGAACTTGACCAATGTATCAGCCTCCACCACCACCCCAAACAGCGCATTCCATGCACCAACCACTCTCTGGGTGAAAAACCTCCCTGTGATGTCTCCCTTGAACTTCCCACCCATTATCTTAAAGCCATGCCCACTTGTACTCACCAAGGACTTCTCATGCTCCCTTCTAGCTCTCCTAAGTCCATTCTTAAGCTCCCTCCTGGCTGCCTTGTAACTCTCCAGAGGCCTGTCTGATCCATGCTTCCTAAAGCCCAGATAAGCTTCTTTCTACATCTCTTCTCAACCATAGTTCCTTCACTCTACCATCCTTATCCTGCCTCAATGGGACAAACCTATCCAGAACCCCATGCAAGTATTCCTTAAACAACCTCCACATTTCTGGTGTGCACTTCCCCAAGAACATCTGTTCCCAACTTACGCTCCTGTTCCTGCCTAATAGCATCATAATTCCCCCTCCCTTTCTGAGAGAAAGCAGTATAAACACAAGGAGAGAGTTCAGGAGGAGATGGAGATGGGGTAGATGGACAGGGGGAGGCCGCTTGTTGGGGCAGGAGCAGAGGGCCAAATGGCCTGTTTATCTGTTTATTCACTCTCCAGGATCTGGGCATCATCAGCAATGCCAGCATTTATTGCCTATCCCTACCTGCCCCTGGAGAAGGTGGAGTGAGCCGTCTCCTTGACCCACTGCAGTCCCGGTGAAAGTTCCAGCACATCCTCCTTCCTCACGTCGACATGCCCTAGCGTATCAGTCTGTTGTACGCCATCCTCACACACGTCAAGGTCTCTCTCACTATGCTGTCCTCTTTTAACTGAGAAAAGTAGTTTGGATTCAATGGGGAAAACAAGCAGAAAATTATAACTATAATGTTTTGTTTACCAGTGCTCCAGTGAAGTGCCTTGAGATGCTTGCTATGTTAAAGTTGCCATTTAAATGGAAGATTTTGCAGTTAAATAAAGTGAAGAAGTCGTGGGACGTTGAAGCAGCCAAAACAGAAATGACCAAATTCATTGCCGAATTGCCACCACAACGTGCTTGAATTGAAGGAGCTGCCATCCAACGTGGTAAATGCAGGCTCACTCTTAAGTTTTAAGAATAAATTGGACAGATAAATGGATGGGAGAGGTCTGGAGGGTTATGGACCGAGTGCAGGTCAATGCAACTAGCGGAATAAAGTGTCGGAACAGACTAGAAGGGCCGATTGGCCTGTTTTCTGTGCTGTAGTGTTCTATGGTTCTATGGAATTGATGAGACCAAAGGCATTCCATAGCAGAATTTAAATGCAGTATTAGTTTTCTGCTGGATATTCCTTTAACCTTTAAAGAACAGGAAGATCACAGGTGATCGTCGTTGCTGAAAACCAGACCGCCAAGAACACTGCCACTTATTCAGACACAGTTACAGTATAAAAGCTTTGACAACAATTGAAACAAGTTGAGTCAAGGTTACTGGCAGTTCCAGCAGATAGTAACCACCAAGCCGTCACTATCACCCCCATCGTCATATCCATCCCCCCCACCTCCCCCCCCCCCGACATGCATCAGGTTACTGTCTACCAAAGCAGACTCCTCCAGAGAACTCTGCAGAAACATCATACTTGTATTCCCTAGAATAAACCTGATAGTGGTGAATGGCTGAGATTGTTTCTTGCTGTTAAAAAAAAGTATTTGGCACCTGACCAATTCAAACATGCAAACTGCTAAGAAAAAGTGTTCAGCTCATTATATCATTATATCTGTTCTGCCTCTTTGAAAGAATTCTCCAATTAGACCCACTCCCCATAGCCTTGAAATTATTTCTCTTCAAGTAATTATTAGAGAGCAAACAGCGAGCTCAGAGGGTCAGGCAATATCTGTGGAGGCATGGTCATGGTCATGGTCAGGGTCAGGGTCAGGGTCTCAACACAAAAGGTAGCCTGTCCCTTTAAATGTTTTTGAAAACTGTGTTCCCCAGAATGCCCGACCCGCTGAGTTCTTCCAGTGGTTTGTTTGTTGCTCCAGATTTCAGCATCTGCAGTCTCTGGTGTTCCCAACATGATTATAGATCAAGATTTCATTGCAAATATTGCACCAGAATTCTAACACCCTCAGAATGTTCAAACTGCATCACATCCAAAGAAGCACTTTTGAAGACCTTGCACTATTGGCAAAAATGGCAACTGCTCTGAATTGAAAGATCCCAGGTACAACACAGGGAAATGGCTTGTTAACTGTTTCATGTCATCATGGTTGGGGGAAAAATTGTGGGCAGGACTGTGGTCCTGGTCTTTTATCAACTGATGTCAGAGAATCCATTTTAACCAAATTCAAGTTCAGGCTGCACCATAGAAATAATCTACGCCTCCCCCTCCCCTCCATTTCAGAATTACTTTCCCCCCTTCACTTTACTTAATATTGAATAAACATACAGTGTCATGGTTTGAAACCTTAGTCAAAAGGCAACAACACGACACTCCTGCAGTGATCCAACAGAATATGACCAGTTATGTACTCAGTTCCTGGATTTTGGTTCAACTGAAAGATTCAGTTGATTCCAGCCAAGACTGCAAATTTGTCTTTAACTTCCATTTACAATTTAAGACAAGATAAGATAACATTTCTTTATTAGTCACATGTACATCGAAACACACAGTGAAATGCACCTTTTGTGTAGAGTGTTCTGGGGGCAGCCCGCAAGTGTCGCCACGCTTCCGGCGCCAACATAGCATGCCCACAACTTCCTAACCTGTACGTCTTTGGAATGTGGGAGGAAACTGGAGCACCCGGAGGAAACCCACGCAGACACGGGGAGAATGTACAAACTCCTTACAGACAGCGGCCGGGATTGAAGCCGGGTCGCTGGCGCTGTAATAGCGTTATGCTAACTGCTGCACTACCGTGCCTGTTCTGTAAAGCAAAAGCACAGGTTATATGCTGCACAAGGTGATTTATTTTTTGCTGCATGTTGAATATTGTGAAGAACAGTAACTCGTTGGTCCCTTGTGAACAATAAAAACCTTTCCTCATTACAGTGGGCAATAAAAGCCAAGGCTAGCAGATTGGTCAGATTAATGACTCAGAAAAGGTCAGCACAGAGTAATAATTCTGTATCTTTTCCCCCACACATTCCAAAGACGTACGGGGAGGTTAATATGGGTTTAAAATGGGCAGCGTGGACTCGTTGGGCCGGAAGGGCCTGTTACCACGTTGAAAATTTTTAAAAAATCGATTCAGTGATAAAGAAAGCAAAATTCAACAGATACTGCAAATATCTAAAGTTTGTTTTCTGTTTGTGAGCGTTTCAAACCACACTGGCCATTGTCTAAAACAGCAGATCCTGATCTCCAGCTTGTTGTCTCTTGCCTCTGCTGCATTATCAAGGGTGCCAATTTTGTTTCATCTGCAAACAATCCAACCACATTTTCACCTACATCATTAGTATACTACAAACAACCCAGCACTGATCCCTGCAGAACACCACTGGTCACAGACCTCCAGTCAGAAAAGCACCCCTCCACCACTACCCTCCGTCTTCTATGATCAAGCCAATTGGATCCAATTTACCAACTCACCGTGGATCCCATGTGCCTTAATCTTCTGGATCAGCCTACCATGAGGGACCTTGCCAAATGCTTTAGTAAAGTCCATGTAGATGACATCCACTGTTCTACCCTCAGCAATCTTCTTCATCACTTCCTCAAAAAACACAATCAAATTTGTAAGACATGATCTCCCCTGGACAAAGCCAGGCTGTCAATCCCTAATAAGTCCACACTTTTCCAAGTGCCAGTAAATCCTGTCCCTAAGAACCTTCTCCAGTAATTTCCCCACAACTGATGTAATGCTCACCGGCCTATAATTTCCTGCTTTGTCCCTGTTGCCATTAAACAGAGGAACAACACAGGCAATCCTCCAGTCTTCTGGCACCTCACCCATGGCTAAAGAGTATACAAAGATCCCTGTCAAGGGCCCAGCAAATTCCTCGCTTGCCTCCCTCAGTACTTTGGGATAGATTCCAAAAGGGTCTGGAGACTTATCCACCTTAATATTTTCCAAAACACTCAACACCTTCACCTTCTTAATGTTAACGTGCCTGAGAATACCAACAGACCTTCCCTGATCTCACCATCAGCCATGTCCTTCTCCTTGGTGAATACTGATGCACAGGACTCATTAAGGACCTCACTCACTTCCTCTGGCTCCATGTAAAAACTCCCTCCTTTGTCCTTGAGTGGACCCACCCTTTCCCGAGCTACCCTCTTGCTCCTAATTTATGTATAAAATACCTTGGGATTACCCTTAATCCTACTTGCCAAGGACATTTCATGGCCCCTTTTAGCCTTCCTAATTCCTTATTTAAATTCTTTCCTGTTTCCTTTATATTCCTGAAAAGCCCTGTCTGATTTTAGCTTCCCAAACCTTACATATGCTTCCTTTATGACTGAATTTACAATATCACCTGTCATCCAAGGTTCCTGAATTTTGGCATCCTTATCTTTCATTCTCGCAGGTACATGCTAGTCCTGAACTCTAATTCACTGGCCTTTGAAAGACTCCCACCTGTGGATTACCCTCAAACAGCTGCTCCCAATCTACACTCCCGAATTCCTGACTAATACTATTGTAATTTAAAAGGCACTTGGACAGATACATGGATAGGAAATGTCTAGAGGGATATGGGCCAAATGTGGGCAAATGAGACTACCTTAGATGGGCATCTTGGTTGGCATGGATCAGTTGGACCGAAGGGCCTGTTTCCATGCTGTATGACTCTATGACTCTATAATTAGCCTTCCCTCAATTCAGCACTTTCACCTGAGGACTGGTCTTATCTTTCTCCATAGCTTATGGAATTATGATCACTGTTTCCAAAATACTCTCCCCCTGAAACTTCACAAACCAAGTCAGGCTCATTCCCCAGTGCACTGTTGAGCACTGCCCCATTCCTAGTTGGGCTATTTACACGTTGTTTTAAGACACCGTCTTGGATGCATCTTACAAATTCTGCCCCATCTATGCCTCTGGCACTCAGGGAGTCCCAGTCAATATTGGGAAGTTAAAATCATCCACTACCTTGTTGTTTTTACATTTTTCAATGATTGTGTTCTGCTTGTTCCCACTGACTATTGGGCAGCCTATAGTACAATCCCATCATAGTGACTGCATCTGTCTAATTGCTGAGCTTTCTCCATGTGGCCTCGCTGGATGAGCCCTCCAAGATGTCCTCTCTTAGTGCAGCTGAGACTTTCTCCCAAATCAGTGATGCAACTCCCCCACCTCTGTTACATCCCTCTCTACTGCATCTGAAATATCGATATCCTGGAACACTGAACTGCCAGTCCTGCCCTTCTCTCAACAAAGTTTCTGTAATGGCTACAATATTGTAGTTTCATGTACTAATCCAGGTTTTAACTCATCTGCCTTACCCATTATACTCTGTTATTCCTAAATCTACAATTCTAAAACTGATGATATGGCCACATTGCAGCTTGTGGAAGCTGTGCACAAATCGGCCCCTCTGTTTCTGCCTTATAACAATGATGGTCCTTCAGATACCGCACAGTTTTGAAGCTCTTTGGGGTGTTCAGAAAGTGGTGTGAAATGCATTAGCCAAATTCAAATCCTCAAGAGAAATAAATGATATTATACAACAATAACCCCACTAGTCTTTAACATCGATGATAGACACATCTCGATCCTAGGTAAAAGGCAGCTTTCAATCAGCCGTTTATGTTAAGCTGTCAACATCAAATTCTTGAGAGATAAATGATGGTTGAGGTTCACGCACCCAGCAGGAAATTCAGTGCAGCCATACAGAATACTGTAAACTGTGGAATGAGGTATCTATTTGTGTCACAGAAATAACCTTTAAAGGAAGTGAAGTATGCAGATTTTGCTGTGACAAATACCTAATACTACTGGCGAAAACGATTTACATTTCCATAATGCTTTTCACAACCACTTGGCCTTCCTACTTGGTGTATAACCAATTACGTGCTTTTAAAATGTAGTGTTGTGATGTAGGATACACGGCAGCTGATTTTTGCACAGCAAGCTCCCACAAACAGCAATCTGATGACAACCAGATAATTTGTTATTTGATGTGATGTTGAGTAAGGGATAAGTATCGGACAGATCAATGGGGATAACTCCCCCTTCTTCTTTGATATAAAACCATAGGATCCTTTACACCCACCTGAGGGGTCAGTTTAATGCACCATCAGGATCTCAGCACTTCCGGCAGTGTGCTGCTCCTTCAAGACTGCACTGCAGAGTCAGCCTGGATTATTTTTCTCAAGTCTCTGCAGTGCAACTTGAATCAATGGCCTAATTATCCAGGGATAAGTGTGCTACCCACTAGACACAAGTTATAAGTTTTGTAGGACTCAAAATAACTGTTGAGATAAATGGCAGTGATTTAATGCCTGTGATTCAGTTTCAGTCAGACAGAAGACACACGCCCCCAAATCTTGTGTCTAAGACTGAAACTGAATCATGGACATATCTCCAGCTAGTGTTTGTAAACCCTGGATATACTGGCTTCAGTTAACAACTGCCAGCAGTCAACATTTCTCATGCCAGTCCGTTAACTGTGGAGCATCCACCATCAAGAAGACAATGGAACTGCTTAAGAAAAGGTAACAGTAAAGCACAGATGAGTGGCCAGTTGAATATCTTGTGTGGTCTGACAACAAGCTTTCCTTCAATCATAGCAAGACAAAAGAGTTGGTCATTGACTTCAGGAAACGGGGTGGAGAACACGCCCCTGTCTGTATCAGTGGTGCTGAGGTGGAGATGGTTGAGAGCTTCAAGTTCCTAGGTTTAAATGTCACCAACGATTTGTCCTGGTCTAGTCATGTGGACGCTATGGCCAAGAAAGCACACCAATGCCTCTACTTCCTCAGAAGACTAAGGAAATTCGGCACATCCCCAATGACTCTCACCAATTTTTACAGTTGCACCACGGAAAGCATCCTATCCGGATGCATCACAGCTTGGTACGGCAACTGCCCTGCCCAAGACTGCAAGAAACTGCAGAGTTGTGAACACAGCCCAGTCCATCACGCAAACCAGCCTCTCCCCCATTGACTCTGTCTACACTTCCCACTGCCTCAGGAAAGCAGCCAACATAATCAAGCTTCCCTCCTAACCCCGACATTCTCTCTTCTCCCCCCCTCCCATCGGGCAGAAGATAGAAAAGCTAGAGAACACATACCACCAGTCAAGGACACGTTCTATCCCACTGTTAATGACTCTTAAACAGACACTAAAGATGAACATTTGATCTCTAAGTCTACCTTGCCATCGCCCTTGCACTGCACGTTCTCTGCAACTATAATACCATATTCTGCATTGTGTTTTTCTTCCTTTTGTACTACCTCACTGTACTAATGTGCAGAATGATCTGTCTGGATGGCACGCAAACTAAAGCTTTTCACTGTATCTCCATCAGACTATAAGACATAGGAGCAGAATTAGGCCATTCGGCCCATTGATTCTGCTCTGCCATTCAATCATGACTGATATATTATTCTCTTTCAACCCCACTCAGTATGTGGCAATAATACATCTGAGGGAGAGCTCCATTGTTTAGTGCCGGGGAATGTCCCGTGTTTGCATGATGCAGCTCCGACAATCTACAAGCCCCTCCGTTGCACAGAAGCTCCCCACTTGCTTCTTCAAATCCATTACTGTTTCTGGCTCCATTGCCTGTAACAACACCTATGTGACGAATCGTGACTGAAAGCAAGATGTTCAACTCCTGAGAGAAGGGGAAAACATGAAGGACAAAAAAACAACCTGAAGTCAGCCATGGAATGCCACCTACGTTCTCTGACACTGGTTAAGGATGGCCAAGGGAGTTACCACACAAAACATTCAACCAGCCACCATCTCATTTACTGTTTGTGGGAACTTACTATATGTCGTCTTTTCTGAAGAGGCTCTAGCAGTTTCTCTATTCTTGATGGTGGATGTTCATGAGGCATGAGAAATGCCAACTGCTGGCCACTGTTAACTGAAGCCAATATTCCAGGGCCTACAAACACTGACTGGAAAGCTCCTCCAGATTTAAGCAGCAGGGAACAGGAAGTATCAGACACAAGTTGACATGCAGGTGTGACAGGCAATGTGTGATTCAGCACACAACTTCACAGAAGTGAGGAATCAATCATTCACGGCTGAAGAAAGAGCCTGGGCAGTTTTATGACAGGATGTAGCATCTAGGTTATGATTCTCCCGTTGGGACACTGCGATGACCCGTAAGCAGCAGGATGCTACTGCAAACTTGGAGCCGTCTGCCCCTGAAACCCACACTACAGGAGGCAAGTTTAAAGCTCTCTCAAAGTCAAACATGCAGCTCTTGCCACAATGTGGATGTGTGGAAACAAGGGAGGGGCTCTTTGGCAGATACACATTTCAGACATGGTCATCCACAGACTGCAACTTGGCGATGGCCCAGTCTTGCACTTCAGTACTGGATGGCAGTGTCATATGCAAAGGCTCTGTGGGGAAGGACCACAGTCTGGGCTCCTTCCGCTATGGGACACAGAGGGGCTGAGTCTGGTGGGGAAGCCCCTCAAACAATGAAAGGGTGTATCACCCCAGGGAGCCACATGAGTGGCAATGATGCCATGTGTAAAGGAAGTGTTAACAGTACGGAATGTATGGACCAAATGACACTAGAATGGAAAGAGTTTTGCACTGGTTTTGTATAAATACTTTATTATGAATCAAGTTTAGTTTTGAAATAAAAAAAGAACCTTAGAAATATACTGACATCATTCCTATGTTGACCCAAAGGGTACTGTTCATTCCAAGGTTCCTGCACTTCATTCTTCTTCAATGTGACGAGTGTTTCTGCCTTCATCACCCTTCCCAACACTCAGTTCTAGACCTCCGATTGTTAACTGCAGGCAAACCTTTCAACAATTGCTCTCTAAGCTTGTCAGGAAATATCTTAAATCTACACTTCAGTTTCACTGATCAAATACAGCCCAGCTGCAGTTACCAATGCAGACACCAAGGTTCCTATAGTTCGACAAGTGTCCAGGGAATACACGGTGATGCCAGAAGAGCAGGACCTGATTTCGATTATCTTCTTCCATTTCTCGGGTGACTACCAGGGCAGCCCACATCCGGCAACCCCGGGCAATGGCCACTGGCAATCACAAGAAGCACAAGCTGCAGGAAAAGAAACGGAGGCAGAGTGAGAGTGAGAGTGAGAGAGAGGAGTGAGAGGAGAGTGAGAGAGGGGGGAGTGAGAGGGAGGAGTGAGAGAGGAGTGAGAGAGAGGGAGAGAGTCGGGGGGAACAAGTGAACAAATTAGTCCCAGGACTAGGCCACTTGGCCCATCAAGCGTACTCTGTCATTCAGTAAGATCGGGGCTGATTTGATTGAAACCTCAGCTCTGTATTCCCACCACATCAACCTTTCACCCCTTTCTTATCAAGAATCTACCTGCCTCTGCCCTGAAAAGACTCAAAGACACTGCTTCTGCTGCCCTTTGAGGAAAGGAGTTCCAGTGACAAGGGCCCTCTGAGAGAAAAAATTCAGCTCATCTGACACAGGTGGGCAACACCCTTTTTTGAAACAGTGACCCCAATTCTAGATGTTCCCACAGGAGGGAACATCCTCTCCACATCCGCCCTGTCAAGACCCCTCAGGATGTTATATGTTTCCATCGTATCCTCACTGTTCTAAACTCCAATGGATACAAGCCCAGCCTGTCCAGCCTTTCCTCATTAGACAACACACCCAATCCATGTAAGAGTGTAATAAATGAAAAAGAAGCTGGAAATCTGAGGTAAAACCAGCAAATGCTGGGGATAGTCAAGTATATCAGGCAGAATCTGTGGAGAGGAAAACAGTTAATGTTTCTTCCAAACCATTACAGGTGGAAAGGTGAGAAAACGTAAAGTTGGAGGGAGGGGAGAGAGAAAATATCTGTGGTAGGTGGAGACCAAGAGTGCCCAGGTGACACACTTGCCCTGGGTGCCATCGAGATAATCATAACTGATCTGTGTGGAGGAGTGTGCATAGAGTGGGCTGAATTAGAGCAATTAGAGAAAGTAAAACATGCTGGAACAGTGCGCTGCAGAACACAGCAGTTGCTGAAGATCTGAATCTTTAGAATTTTCTTCCTCAACGGATGATGGAAGCAGGGTCTTTGAATATTTTGATACAGAGGTAGAGAGATTCTCAATAAGCATGGAAGTGAATGGTTACTGCAGATACACTGGAATCTGGAGTTAAGATTATAGTCAGATCCGCCACGGTCCTATTGATTGGTGGAACAGGCTCGATAGGCCGAGTGGCCTACTCCTGCTAAGTTGTATGTAATTATATCACGATGTAGCCTTTTATATCCTCTTCACAACTTACATTCCTACCCATCTTTGTGTTTGCAGCAAATTTAGCAGCTATGCTTTGGTCCCTACATCCAAATCATTAACGTACATAGAAGAGACAGAAAGAGAGGTCCAGACAAAAAGATAGAGGGAAAAAAAAGGGAGAAAAATGCAATTAAGAGAGAAAGTGTGTGAGAGAGGAGAGAAACCGAGAGAGCAAGAGAGAAAAGATGGAAAAAGAGATAGAGTGAAGGAAAGATAGAGAGAGGGAGAGTGTGAGAAAGGAAAAGAGGAGAACAAAAGAGAAAGACTGAGAGATGACGTGCAGGGTGCGCGGGCAGGGTGAACACTAATGTGCAGGGTGTGCAGGCAGGGTGAACACCGTGACGTGCAGGGTGCACGGGCAGGGTGAACACTGACGTGCAGGGTGTGCAGGCAGGGTGAACACCGTGACGTGCAGGGTGCGCGGGCAGGGTGAACACCATGACGTGCAGGGTGCGCGGGCAGGGTGAACACTGATGTTCAGGGTGCGCGGGCAGGGTGAACACCAACGTGCAGGGTACGTGGGCAGGGTGAACACCATGACGTGCAGGGTGCGCGGGCAGGGTGAACACTAATGTGCAGGGTGCGCAGGCAGGGCATCTACCAACGAGGGGCTGGAGGTCGTGGGTGCTGCTTTGTACAGATGGTTGATGCAGTGATGGGGGTGAAGTGGATGTTGATGAACAGCATGTACATAGAACATAGAACACTACAGCACAGTACAGACCCTTTGGCCCACGATGTTGTGCCTACATCTTATCCTGCTCTAAGATCTATCTAACCATTCCCTCCCACATAGACCCCCATTTCTCTATCATTCATGTGTCTATCTAAGAGTCTCTTAAATGTCCCTAATATATCTGCCCCCACAACCTCTACCGGCAGTGCGTTCCACACACCCACCACTCTGTGTTTAAAACAAAAACTTACCTCTGACATCCCCCTTATACATTCCTCCAATCACCTTAAAATTATGCCCCCTCGTGTTAGCCATTGTCGCCCTGGGAAAAAGTCTCTGACTGTCCACTCGATCTATGCCTCTTATCATCTTGTACACCTCTATCAAGTCACCTCTCATCCTCCTTCTCTCCAAAGAGAAAAGCCCTAGCTCA
Source organism: Pristis pectinata (assembly GCF_009764475.1). Lineage (NCBI taxonomy): Eukaryota > Metazoa > Chordata > Chondrichthyes > Rhinopristiformes > Pristidae > Pristis > Pristis pectinata. The sequence goes on from NC_067418.1 coordinate 1,163,162, forward strand.
CTCAACCTATCCTCATAAGACATGTTCTCGAATCCAGGCAACATCCTGGTAAATCTCCTCTGCACCCTCTCTAAAGCTTCCACATCCTTCCTATAATGAGGCGACCAGAATGAACACAATACTCCAAGTGTATCGGGGAGATAGTAGGAGCAGTCCTGCCTGAGGTCTGGCCCACAAGGAGTGTTGTAAAGAGCATTTACCTACTTGATCTGATAGCTCCTGCATCCCCACATGTACTAAATCTATGTAGCAGAGCCTGGTCTCCAATCATCTTTGACTTCCTTGCCATTAGACCAACACCTTGTTCTATCAAGACTACTTGGTAGCCCCATTGAAGGAATTAACACACAAGCACCATCCACTTCTCACAACTGGAGTGGAAGCATGCTTGTCTTTATTAGTTGATGCATTGAGTTCAAGAGTAGGGAAATTGTGTTGCAGCTTTATAAAACTCTGGTTAGGCCACATATGGAGTATTGCATTCAATTCTGGTTGCCTCATTGTAGGAAGGATGTGGGGGCTTTGCAGAGGGTGCAGAAGAGGTTTACCAGGATGCTGCCTGGATTAGAGGCATGTGTCAAGAGAAGACATTGGATAAACTTGGGTTATTTTTTCTGGAGCAGCAGAGGCTTAGGGGAGATCTGATGGAAGTTTATAAGATTATGAGAGGCATAGATAGTGAATCTTTTTGTCAGGGTTGAAATATCTAATACCAGAGGGCATGCATTTAAGATGAGAGGGGGCAGGTTCAAAGGAGGTGTGCAGGGGCAAGTTTTTTTTTACACAGAGACTGGTGGGTGCCTGGAATGTGCTGCCTGGGGTGGTGGTGGAGGCAGATACGATAGAGGCGGTTAAGAGGCTGTTAGATGGGCTCATGAATGTGCAGGGAATGGAGGGATATGGACATTGTGTAGGCAGAAGGGATTTGTTTTGTAGGTTTTTAATTATGGGTTTAATTAGTTTGGCACAACATCATGGGCTGAAAGGCCTGCTCCTGAGCTTATGTTCTACATAAGCCACCCTTGATGCCAGAAGACCCCATAGCCTGTTACTGAAGATGCTAACTTAGTTAGAGAAACACTTGCACTAAAGAGGCAGAGCAGAATTTCAGACACCTGTTCTGAGCTTTATGTATGAGTGTGCACAATATAAATACAAGACAATTAACAACTTTAATGCAAAAAAACAAACTGCTGGAGGAATTCAGTGGATCAGGCAGCATCTGGGGAGGGACATGGTCAGTTGATATTTCAGGTCGAGACCCCTCATCTGGACAATTTTAATGCTTTTGCGATCTATGAAACTGTTCTAAACACATGTATTGCTTAATTGAGATTAAGTAAACCAACATATATTTTGTTTCATAAAATATTGTTAAATAGGCTTCATCTGATTAATAACAACAGACTTTCTGAAAGAATCAAACTTGGATGATAAAGTACGTGGAAAACTAAGACACCGTAGCGACACCGTGTTGTAACCCAGTTTGATTTATCAGCCTATGGTTACCTGCTCATCAGAATTCACAATCCCCAAAGAGGCAGGTGAGTCACGGCCATCCCCAGAAGCCACGTCTTCTCCTTCTCACCGGTACTGGAGGGAATTCTACTCACAAGACTTATATTGGATGTGATGAAATTGAGCAAGCTGTGGTTTCTTGGTGGGATAATACTAGCCCTCTAATCGGGAGACTAGAAGCAGCTTGTGTTTTGCATTTTCCCCAAGTGGTTAAGAATAGTCGATCCGTACTCATAGGCAGCTGCTCACACAGCTACCGATGCTGCACCAGACAATGTCTTCATGCATTATGCAAACAGACACAAACAAAGCACAGGATTGATCAGCCTGTCCATTGTCCTTCCAGGTCTACTTCTCTTCTTAGGCAGGCCCGAGTCTGGCGTTGGGCAAGTGAATGATGTGGCCCGCCCAATGTAGCTGACCGAAAGTAACTGGGGCCTCAACGCTGAGGATGTCCATGTTGACACGAGAGATTCTGCAGATGCTGGAGTTTGGAACAACGCAAACAAAATGCTGGAGGAACTCAGCAGGTCAGGCAGCATCTATGGAGGGAAATAAACAGTCGACGTTTCGGGTCGAGACCCTTTATCAATGTCGAGGTTGGTTCATTTATCCTCCCAGTGCACTTGGATTTAGCACAGATACCATTAGTGATATTTTTCTAGTGGCCTCAGGTCTAGGTCTCAGAAGCAAATAGGAGGGCAGGAACAATGGCTACCGCTGATACCTTTATACTGACCACAGGCCATCGAGCGGCTGATCTTCCCTGTCTTCCTCTTCTTCTGCAGTCCCTCAGGAACAAGGATGTGGGTTCTCAGGCAGCTGTTGAGGCCACTGTGGGAACCACAGACTCTTCTGTTGATGGGGTAGGAGGGGTCTGATGGGACGGGGTGTGGGCATTTTTGTGAGATGGTGTGCTCCTTGTGCCACTGCACATCCGTGTATCCCTGGTGTAAGGTGAAGCCCACAGGCACTGCAGATTTACATGAGGGAAAGATCATTTTAAAAACTGCCGGAGGGCCCCAAGAAGGCAGGAGTTGCAGCAAATAAGAGCACAAGAGCCTGACTGGAGGAGAAGCAAGCCTCACTAAAACAAATTGCTTGACCATTACCACATCACTGTGGGAACCTGCTTTGTGTACACTGGTGCCATGATCCCTACATTATAACAGTGAGTACACTTTAAAAATGCTTCACTGGTTGTAAAGTGTTTGGGATATCTGAACAGGGCATAAAAGGTGCTACAGGTGAAGTTGGTCCTTTTTTCTAGCCCATCTTCAGAGGTACAGGTTTTGAAGTTTGTTGATTAGTACTGAGGGATGATGGTGTTGAACTTTGTAATCGATAAACAGCAGCCTGACGTACGTTTCGCTGTTGTCCAAAGCCAAGTGCAGAGCTAGTGAGATTGCATCCCCTGTAGACCTGTTGTGGCGGTAGGCAAATTGCAGCGGCTCCAGGTCCTTGCTCAGGCAGGAGTTAATTCTAGCCAGGACCAATCTCTCAAAGCACTACATCGCAGTAGATGTGAGTGCTACCGGGCGATAGTCATTGAGGTAGCTCACCCTGCTCTTCTTGGGCACCAGTGTGATTGATGTCCTTTTGAAGCAGATGGGAACTCGGACCTTCTACTTGAACCTGTTGGAGCCATCGTCACTGCTAACACACCGTTCCACCAGATTGCCCTTGCGAGCAATCGTAATGACAGTAATAACTGGAGGAGTGGGCGGTAAAGGAGTGGAGGCATTTATATCCAGCAGACAGAAAGCTGCTGTCCCAACTGTGGTCCCAATGAGGGTAGGTAACGAACGTCAGGCTGACGAAAGGAGGGGAGCCTTCTGTATCATTCTGTGTTCCCATGGCATTGCTGGGTAGAGGGATACAAAGTCTGACCCAGTAAGTCAAAATATTCAGGGGAGTTGCAGGTGAAGGGAACTATTCACTCAAACTCTGTCATCTGGCTTGTGTGATCTGCCTTGCTCCAGAATCCCAACCGTGTCACTACTAAATAAGTTACACAGCAGTGCCCAATCCATGACGATGAACATCCAAACTTTAGCTCTAGTGACTGCTGCACCATAGAGAAGTGCAGTGTCAGCGACTGGCTGGTTTCAATCCTCGGCCTCCTCCACTGCCAGGAGAAGTCCAAGCACAAACTGGAGGAACAGCACCATCTTGGAACCTTGCAGCCTAATGGCATGAATACTGAACTCTCCCACTTTAAGTAATCCCCACCCCCTTCCCCACACACCCCTCCCCCCCCACCAAGCTTCTTCTCTCCTTCCCCTTCCTAGCCTTTTTCCTTTCCCTCCCTACCTTTGACCCATCCCCCAGTGGATCTGCTCTCCCCTCCTCCCACACCTGCCCATCGCTATCTCTTACCTGCATCTACCTATCACCACCCTGTGCCCACCCCACCTCCCCTCTTTTGTCCACCTATCACTGCTCTGCTTTTCCCTCCTATATATCGGGCTTCCCCTTTTCCTATCTTCAGTCCTGAAGGAGGGTCCTGATCCGAAACGTTGACCGCCTGCTTTTCTCCACGGATGCTGCCTGGCCTGCTGAGTTCCTCCAGCATCATCGTGTTGTTCATCTGGATTCCAGCATCTGCGGTCCTTTGTTTCTCTTCATTCCCTCCTCCCCATTCCTCCTGACACCACCCCCACCCCTCCCTCCCTCCCTCCCTCCCTACAAATACACTCAATTTTAATGCTTCTACATCTGCACGATGCTTCCCAGCTACCCCAGCTACACACGAGTCGGATCAGATGATTTCTATTTCAGCTCATCTATTCTGCTGCCAGGTTCAAGAGCTTTGAATGATGTTCAGAGTTTTATCATAACCTGTGCCTCCTCTGGATAAATATAACTATCCTTTTGTACCAACCGTTCGGTTCTGGCTCGACCTTCAATGAATCCCATCAAAGACAGCCTTCACTCTGCAGCTCTTAATAGTTCATTGTCATGGCAACCTAAGTGTCAATCGTTTTATCTTCCAAAGCTTTGCTGAGGATTGTCATAGAGTCACAAATTTATACAGCACAGAAACGGGCCCTTCAGCCCAACTCGACTATGCCGACCAAGACATCTATCCAAGCCAGTCCCATTTGCCTGTGTTTGGCCCATATCCCTCTAAACCTTTCCTATTCGTGTACCTGTCCAAATATCTTTTAAACGTTGTAACTATACCCGCCTCTACCACTTCCTCTGATAGCCTGTTCCATATATCCACCACCCTGTGTGTGAAAAGCTTGCCCCTCAGGTCCCCTTTAAACCTTTCTCCTCTCACCTTATACCTATGCCTGCTAGTTTTAGACCCCCCTACCCTGGGAAAAAACTGTGACCATTCACCCTATCTACACCCCTCATCATTTTATAAACCTCTATGAGGTCACCCCTCAGCTTCATTCACTCCTTGCCTATCCAATCTTTCCTTATAACTCCAGCCCTCCAGTTCAGGCAATGTCGTTGTGAATCTTTCCTACCCCCTCTCAAGCTTAATCACATCCTTCCTGTAGCGTGGTGGCCAGAACTGCACACAGGATGGCAAGTGTGGTCTCAGCAGTGTTCTGTACAACGTAACATGACATCCCAACTCTTGTACTCATGCCCTGGCTGATGAAGGCAAGTGTGCCATATGCCCTCTTCACCACACTGTCTACCTGTGTTGCCACTTTCAGGGAACTACGTATCTGTACTCCAAGGTCTTGCTCTATAACATTCCCTAGAGCCCCACCATTCACTGTGTATGTCCTGCCCCAGTTTAACTTCCTAAAATGCATCACCTCACATTTGCCTGTGTTAAATTGCATTTATTGTTTCTCTGTCCACTGTCACACTTGATCAGTATTCTGTTGTACCCTCAGACTGCAGCCTCCTTCACTGTCCACCGTGCCATCAGTTTTGGTGTCATCCGCAAACTTACTGATCAGCATTGCCAATGCTACCCTTTGCATTCAAAGGTACTGAGCCCTGGATTGATGCTACTCTGAACCATGCGAATGATGATCTCATTGAGCTTGACAAGGTGGGTGCAGGGACGCTGCTTCACCTGACTAATGTATCTAAAACCAGAGATTACAGTTTCAAAATAAGGGGTTGGCCTTTATAACTGAGATGAACAGAAATGTCTTCACCAGAGGGTAGTGAATCAGGCAGTATCATACTGAAATGTACAATAAACACAAGATGGTTACACTGCTTCTATTTGTTCTCTATTCTAGGCAGTGACATTAGGGAAAAGTCATTTTTATAGCCTCTCAGTTATCACCTGCTCTCTCAGATCTTCTCCACACTGCTGCCTTCATCCTATTCATTGGTTAATTTGCCCCAAAGCTAAACTCGGCCAATTATGACCATCACGATCTTCAGTTAACTCACAATTCCAGAGCTCGTGCTTTCAATCTGATCTCAGATGAACCCTGCCTGCTTCCACACTCCATCTTTACCATGCAGTCTGATTCCAGGGCCTTTCTCCATCCTCAATTCCCTCCATCACTTCAGCCCATCTGGGCTTCAGTGAAGGCTCCAGACTCTGTTCCTTGGACACTGACTCCCACCTTTGGTACCACTGCCAACTCCACCTTTGGTGACATGCAAAACTCATAGGAAACCACCAACAACAGCTTGTAATTGAAATGAGAGAAACTTTCAGTAGTGCCTTGCACAAGATGTGAAACCTCTCTCCATTGACATCATGTCAGTGTTCTTGGGAGAGCTCCATAGAAACTAAGCTCCAGAGTCCATTGAAATAGCAAGATCAACCTTTCTGTCAATAGAGTTATAGAGTCATACAGCATGAAAACAGGCCATTCAGCCCACTGCATCCACACCAACTATTGGGCACCCACCTGTATTAACCCATCTCCCAGCACTTGGCCATAGCCTTCTATGCCTGGGCGACTCCAGTGCTGGTCTACACACTTCCTAACTGCTGTCAGTGACTCTACTTCTACCACTGCCTCAGGTAGTGTGTTCCAGGTACTCCCCATGGTCTGGGTGAAAAAGGTCCCCCTCAGATCCCCTCTAAGTCTCTTACCTCTTACTCTAAATCTTTGTCCCCTAGTTCATCTACCTCTGATCTGGGCAAAAGTTTCTGGCTGTCTATCCTATCTATACCCCTCATAATTTTATATACCTTAAGTCATGTCCCCTCTTAACCTCCTCCTCTCCAGGGAGAACAGTCATAGCCTCTCCAGTCTCTCCTCATAACTGAAACACTCCATCCTAGGCAACCTCCTGATGAATCTCCTCTGCACCCACTCCAGCACTATTTCATCCTTCCTGTAGTATGGGGACCAGAACTGTACACCGTACTCCAGCACTGAGGTCTGACCAATATTTGATAAAGCTGGAGCATAACTTTCCTGCCCCTGCTGTCCTTTAATGCTCCAGCTAATGAAGGCCAGTATCTCACGTTCATTATCTACCTGTGCTGCCATCTTCAAGGATCTCTAGACTTGCATGCCAAGGTCCCTCTGTTCCTCAAATTCCTTAGGACCTTACCATTCATGGTTTTTTGTCCTAGTCTCATCACTACAGCTCCTCACACTTATCAGTATTAAACTCCATCTGCCAATTCTCAGCCCATTCACTAAGTATTGCTTAAGGTTCACAGGGGAACGGATTATTTCAATCCTCAAGAAACTGCAGATGCTGGAATCTGCAGCAAAACCCAAACTGCTGGAGGAACTCAGTGGGTCAAGCAGCATCTGTGGAAGCAAGTGGATAGTCGATGTTTTGGGTCGTGATCCTGCATCAGGACTGAGTATGTAGAGGGTAGGTAGCCAGTACAAGGAGATGAGAGGGAGGGGTGAGGCACAGGCTGGTAGGAGATAGGTGGAATGAGGTGAGCGGGGGGGAGGGGGGAGCGATGGAGCCAGGTGGGGGAGAGGGAGGGGGAGTGTAGAAACAGGCTGTGGGTGATAGGGCCAAACAGATAAGGAAAAAGAAAACGGGCAGATGTTACCAGATGAGGGAGGGGACAGGGAGGGTAGGCTAGGGGAAGTAACCCAGGTGGATAGGTGTGTGGGTGATGGGGAGATGGAAATGGGAAGGGTGATCAAAGGGAGAGAGACCCTGGATGACCGGTGGGAGTGGGAAAGGAACATGGGAGGTGTGGGTTACCTGAGATTGGAAAATTTAACGTTCATATCACTGGATTGTAAGTTGCCCAAGCAGAATGGGAGGTGTTGTTCTTCCAGTTTGGGTTTGGCTTCACTGTAGCAATGGAGAAGGCCAAGGGCAGACAAGTGGGTGTGGCAGTGGGAAGGGCAGCTGAAGTGATGTGTAACCAGAAGCTCGAGATGGCCGCTGTGGAAAGAGCGCAGGTGCTCTGCAAAACAGTCGCCTCGTCTATGCTTGGTCTCACCAAACACAGATTGGAAGAACAGCATCTCATATTGTGCTTGGGTAGTTCATAACTCCTGGTGTGCTCCTCCCACACATACTCACATATCCACTTAGTTACCTCCCTCTGTTCTCCCCTCCCATGCACCTGCCCCACCATCCCCACTACCTGGTTCAATCTGTCCATCATCCCCTCCCCATCTGGTTCCACCTATCACCTACCAGCCTCTATCCCAACCCCTGGTACTTGCTATATACTGGCAACCTTCCCTCTTAGTCCTGATGTGGGGTCCCTGACCTGAAATGTTGACTTACACCCTTTGGTAAATTGGTCTATTATTGTCACATGTACAGTGAAAAACTTGTCTTGCATACCATCCATACAGATCAACTCATTACACAGTGCATTGAGGTAGTACAAGGTAAAACAATAACAGAATACAGAATGAAGTGTCACAGCTACAGAGAAAATGCAGTGCAGGCAGACAATAAGGTGCAAGGTCATAACAAAATAGATTATGAGGTCAAGAGTCCATCTTATTGCACTAGGGGACCGTTCGATAGTCTTATAACAGCGGGATAGAAGCTGTCCTTAAGCCTGATGGTATGTGCTTCAGGCTTTTGTATCTTCTACCCGATGGGAGGGGGGAGAAGAGAGAATGTCCGGGGTGGGAGGGGTCTTTGATTACGGGGGCTGCTTTACCGAAGCAGCGAGAGGTATAGACGGAGTCCATGGAGGGGAGGCTGGTTTTCGTGATGTGCTGAGCTGTGTCCACAACTCTCTGCAATTTCTTGTGGTCACGGACAGAGCAGTTGCCGTACCAAGCCGTGATGCATCCAGATAGGATGCTTTCTATGGTGCATCGGTAAAAATTGGTGAGGGTCAAAGGGGACGTGCCAAATTTCTTCAGCCTCCTGAGGAAGTAGAGGCGCTGGATGAGCTTTCTTGGCCGCGGCATTTACTTGGTTGGACCAGGACAGGCTATTGGTGATCTTCACTCCTAGGAACTTGAAGCTCTCAACCCTCTCGACCTCAGCACCACTGATATTGACAGGGGCATGTGCACCGGCCCGATGCTGCTTGACCTGTTGAGTTCTTCCAGTGTTCTGTTTTTTGTCCCAGATTCCAGCATCTGCAGTCTCTTTTACCTTAGCATTGTTCAGGTTGGTACATATCAGCAATGTGGGAATGGAAAGGACGCGTCCCATTTCATGGGATGCTGGTGCCAGCACTGGGACAGGACAGAGCTATCTTACTCAATGTCAACTGAGCTGATACTGGAGTCTTAGCGGAAAAGAGAACAAGACTATAGAAAGGTTTTTAACCCTATAAAGGTTGGCCAAAGTGTGAAAATCAAACAACCTAAGGAAGTGGAGGGATGGGTTAGTAAGTTTGCGGATGACACAAAGGTGGGATGTGTAGTGAATAGTATAGAGGGCTGTCAGAGGTTACAGTGGGACATAGATAGGATGCAAAGTTGGGCTGAGAAGTGGCAGATGCAGTTCAACCCAGATAAGTGTTTCATTTTAGTAGGTCAAATATGATGGCAGTGTATAGTATTAATGGTAGGACTCTCGGCAGTGTGGCGGATCAGAGGGATCTTGGGTCCGAGTCCATAGGACGCTCAAAGCAGCTGCACAGGTTGACTCTGTGGCTAAGAAGGCATATTGTCCTTCATATATTGTCCTTCATCAATCGGGGAATTGAATTTAGGAGCTGAGAGGTATTGTTGCAGCTATATAGGACCCTGGTCAAACCCCACTTGGAGTACTGTGCTCAGTTCTGGTCGCCTCACTACAGGAAGGATGTGGAAGCCATAGAAAGGGTGCAGAAGAGATTTACAAGGATGCTGCCTGGATTGGGGAGCATGCCTTATGAAAGCAGGTTGAGGGAACTTGGCCTTTTCTCCTTGGAGCAACGGAGGATGAGGGGGGACCTGATAGGGGTGCATAAGATGATGAGAGGCATTGATCGGGTAGATAGTCAGAGGCTTTTCCCCAGGGCTGAAATGGTTGCCACAAGAGGACATAGGTTTAAGGTGCTGGGGAGTAGGTATAGAGGAGATGTTAGGGGTAAGTTTTTTACTCAGAGAGTGGTGAGTGCGTGGAATGGGCTGCCGGCAACGGTGGTGGAGGCGGACATGATATGGTCTTTAAGAGACTTTTGGATAGGTACATGTTGCTGTGAAAAATAGAGGGCTATGGGTAAGCCTAGTAATTTCTAAGGTAGGGACATATTGGGCACAGCTTTGTGGGCCAAAGGGCCTGAATTGTGCTGTAGGTTTTCTATGTTCTATGTTCTAATAAGAAAAATCTGAGGAGATTTCTCATTGATGCTTATCATCAAGACATAGATGAAGAGTAATCACTTGTCTAAATCATTAGAAGAGAAGCTCTGCCCAAGGATTGTTCTCTCATCTGGAAATTTTGCAAGTTCCCAGTCACTGATATCTACATTGGGTCTACACCAGGGGAGGAGTTGCAGTACCCTCCCATCTCTGCAGAAAACCAGCTCTCTGTGAAATGAGCCGGAGGACTGCAGTGCTGCATAGCTCCAACACTGATACTGCCAGCAGTTGCAATTTAATGATTGATTGAATTTAATTTCATTATCTTAGTGTGCAATAACGTTAACAGAAGAATGCCGAAAATTCTTGCTCTTATTTGGTGAACTCATTGCATTAAAACATAAGCACTAACTCAATAAATGGCTTGTGACATTGCATGTTGGCAATGCTGTACTTTACAAGAGTGTACAGCCTGGTTTTCTGCTCAGCTGTAAAAGGGAGGATGAGTAGAGCTGAGTACAGACCAGTGTGGATATAATGAGAAAGGGAAAAAAAATTACTTTTATCTTTGAATAAAAATGTAAGATTAATTGGTAAAGCCTCCTTGTACAGATAAAGTATGTCCATAAGTAACTATGGTCGTATAGTTGGAATACCCTTTCTAATGAGTTTGAATTAATTAATGCATTGTGTTCTTGCAAATGCCTTTCATGTTCCTTGTTGAATTTTATTCCAGGGTTTATAGAGCTTCTGACAAATTACAGTGTATATATCCACAGCAATACGGGAGGTTGGAATCTGAAACAGGGATATCTGAAACATTCCCTCAATCACTCAAGAGTCCCAGGAGTCCATCGACTGAGCTCTTAATGCCTTTCACATTCTTCCTCAATTTGAAAAGACTTAAATATCATAAGGAAAAAAGTAAATAAATGTTTTATAAACTGCTCTCTTTCCTTTGGAGGAACATCCACCTGTGCTTTTTATTCATTAGCCAGATCCAGGCATCATTTACAAGACCAGCATTTATTGACCATCCCTAATTACTCTAAAACTGGACGATTTGTTTGGCTGTTTCCAGGACAGTTAATAGTCAATCACATTAGGTCAGAGAAAGGCAAGGACAGTGAACTTCCTTCCCCAAACCTGCAGCAATCTGTTACTTTCCGGCTCCATTAACGACACCAATGTATTCCTGAGTTTTGTTGGCTCCCTCAAGTATTTCTCCAGTTCCCCTTTACAGGTCCTCCCCAGGTCACGGCAGGGTTCCGTAACCCACACAGCTTGCAAGTTGGAAGTGCCCCCCGAACTGAGTTCCCAGGCAGCAGAAGATGCTCGCAGCCCTGCAGCAGCCGGCAAATCCATCCTGTCTGTCTCCCAAATGCTCGTTCATATGTACGGGCTGTACATAAGTCCAGCGTTCGTAGGGTGGGAGGACTGGTATTGATAAATGTTATTCAATATTTAATTAAGTGAATTTAAATTTCCCAGGGCATTGTGAGTTTGAACACATCTTCAGATCACCAGTCCAAGCCTCTGGATCACTAGTCCAGTAAGGGAATCACTACATTACCGTAATTCCTAAATTAGTTTAAATGATTGTTAATAATACTGAATGAAAACCATCATAACCACTCACAATAACAGTAATGTACTCTTTTTACCTCTGAGGCCCCTGGGTTTTGTTGAAAGCAGAAAGGGTTGCCTTCCAAAGTGAGGGTATTCAGCTTGTTGCACAGAGCTATGTAGTGGATCTGCACAATATCTTCTATGTTGTTCCCTTCCAGGTCGAGGACTTCCAGGTGCTCCAGCATGCTCACTGGGCTAACATCCGAGATGCTGTTGTATGCTAGATACAGCTCCTGCCGCAAAAACAAGAGAACATTAGGAACACAAGGAGGCCATTCAGCGGGATAATCGATAATGCTCAAGACGAGAGGTCATGGCTCTAAGGTTATGGGTGGGAGGTTCAGGGGAGATGTCAGAGGGAGGTTTTTCACCCAGAGAGTGGTTGGTGCATGGAATGCACTGCCTGGGGTGGTGGTGGAGGCAGATACATTGAACAGGTTCAAGAGCTTGTTGGATAGGCATATGGAGGAACGTGAGATAGAGGGATATGCGGGAGGAAGGGGTTAGGTAGTGTGAGGGTGGTCTGATGGACGGCACGACACGGTGGGCCGAAGGGCCTGTTTTGTGCTGTATGGTTCTATGGTTCTATGATAGTGCTATCAAGCAGCACTTGCTTAGCACAACCTGCTCACAGAAGCTCAGTTTGTGTTCCGCCAAAGTCACTCAGCTCCTGACCTTATTGCAGCCTTAGTCCAAACATGGACAAAAGAGCTGAAGTGAGAGTAACTGCTCTTGGCATCAAGGCAGCTTTTGATGGAGTCTGGCATCAAGGAGCCCTGGCTAAACTGGCCAATGGGAATCAGGGGAAAACCCTCCACTGTTTAGAATCATACCCAGCACAAAGGAAGATGGATGTGGTGGGTGGAGGCCAATCATCTCAGCCACAGGACATCTCTGCAGGAGTTCCTCAGGGCAGTGTCCTGGGCCCAACCACCCTCAGCTGCTTCATCAATGACCTTCCTTTGATCATAAAGTCAGAAGTTGGGAAGGTCACTGACAATTGTACAATGTTCAGCACCATTTGCAGCTCCTCAGATAATGAAGCAGTGCCATCCAAATGCGACAAGACCTGGACAATATCAGACCTGGACTGATAGGTGCAAGTAACATTCACACCGCACAAATGCCAGACAATGATGATATCCAACAAGAGAAACATCCAGCCATCACCCCCTGACATTCAGTGCATTACCATCACTGAATTCCCCCACTGTCAATATCCTGGGGTTACTGTTGACCAGAAACTGAACTGGAGTAGCCACATAAACAGTGTGGCTACAACAGCAGGTCAGAGGCTGGGAATCCTGCGGTGAGGAACTCACCTCCTCACTCCTCACAGCCCGCCCACCATCTCCAAGGCTCAGGTCAAGAGTGTGATGGAACACTCTCCACTTGCTTGCTGAGTGCAGATTCAACAATAGTCAAGAAGCTTGATGCCATACAGGACATGGTAGCCCATCCACAACCGTTCACTCACTCCACCACCGACACACAGTAGCAGCAGTTTGTACCATCTACAGGACGCACTGCAGCAACTCACCAAGACTCCTCAGGCAGCACCTTCCAAACCCACCACCTCTACCAGCCAGAAGGACAAAGGCTACAAATGTTGGGACACCACCTCCTCTGGAATGAGCTGCCAGAGGAGGAGGTGGAGGCAAGAACAGTAACAACATTTAAGAGACATTTGGACAGGTGCTGGAATGAGCATAAAAGGAAACAAATAATGCAGAGAAGTGGGATGAGTATAGATAGGCACAATGGTCAGCATAGATGTGGTGGGCTGAAGGGCCTGTTTCTGTGTTGCACAACTCTAGGACTCTCTGAATTTATTTTCAAGTATTTATCCAATGAATTTATTATAGTTATTTGAATTGGTTTAAGATGTTTAAAAGTAGGTAAATTACTAAGCCTGGGCAAAATATATCTTAGGCTGTCAAGAGAGGCAAACTTCTTTGGCTGCAGACTGCATTAAGAATGGGAGTTAATTAAAAGTTTCAAAACTTGATTGATAAATTTTTGTTACTCAGCATGTGGAGCCAAGGTGCCTGACTGAAGCTTGCCATAAGGATCAATCATTCTAATTGAATGACAGAATTTTTTAAATATTAATTAAAGGGATGTGGGCTTCACAGGCTGAGCCAGCATTTAATTGCCTGTTCCTGGTTGCCCATGAGAAGGTGGTGGTGAGCTGCTGCATTGAACTGGCAGAGGTGTCGGAAAACCCACAGTGCTGTAAGGGAGGGTGTTCCAGGACCCTTTGTGTGAAAAATTTACTCCTCAGATCACCTTTAAAACCCCCACTCTCACTTTAGACCTGTGCCTTCTAGTTTTAGAGCCTTCTAGTTTCCCTACCATGGGAAACAAACTGACTATCTACCCTATCAATACCTCTATCATATCACCTCTATCATATTCCCTGGAGTCTCCACCCAACCTATCCAGTCTCTCCTTATACCTCAAGCCCTCCAATCTGGACAACATCCTTGTGAGTCTTTCCTGCACCCTCTCTAGCTTAATCACACCCTTCCTGTAGTGTGGTGACCAGAACTGCACACAGTGCTCCAAGTGCGGCCTAACCAATGATTTGTACAGCTGTAACACGACATCGCAACTCCTGTACTCAATGCATTGGCTGATGAAGGCAAGCGTGTCATACACCTTCTTCACCACCCTATTGCCACTTCCGGGGAATTATGTGCTTATCCCCAGGGCTCTCTGTTCAACAACACTCCCCAGGGCCCTGCCATTCACTGTGTATGCCCTGCCCTGGTTATCTTCCCAAAGTGTATTGCTTCACACTTATCCGAGTTAAATTCCATCTGCCATGCCCTTGCCCACTCTCCCAGTTGATGTGGTTCCTGTTGTAACCTCAGACAACTTTCTTCACTGTCCAGCACACCACCAGTTTTGGTGTCATCTGCAAACTTACTGACCATGCTGCTACATACTCATCCAAATGATTAATATAGCTGACAAACTGGTCACAGGCCTCCCAATCAGAAAAACAACCCTCCACTACCACCCATTCCCTCCTAACACCAAGCCAAATTTGTATCCAATTGGCTATCTCAGCATGGATCCCAGGTGTTCTAACCTTCCTGACCAGATAAGAACCTTGTCAAAGGCCTTGCTATTCAGGTCTGTGGGAAAATGGGACTATAGGGACAGATGAAAAACACGATGATGCTGAAGGAACTCAGCAGGCCAGGCAGCATCCGTGGAGAAAAGCAGGTGGTCAACGTTTTGGGTCAGGACCCTTCTTCAGGACTGAAGATAGGAAAAAGGGAAGCCCGATATATAGGAGGGAAAAGCAGAGCAGTGATAGGTGGACAAAAGAGGGGAGGTGGGGTGGGCACAGGGTGGTGACCAGGTAGTGATAGGCAGGTGCTGGGGAGGGGAGAGCAAATCCACCAGGGGATGGGTCAAAGGTAAAGAGAGAAAGGAAAAAGAGAGATCGGCTAGGAAAGAAGCATGGTTGGGGCTGGGTGGGGGCTTACTTACAATGGGAGAATTCAATGCTCATGCCGTCAGGCTGCAAGGTTCCAAGTCGGAAAACGAGGCGCTGTCCCTCCAGTTTGCGCCTGGAATTCTCCTGGCAGTGGAGGAGGCCGAGGACTGACATATCAGTGATAGTGTGATGTAGGGACACCACTATAGGGGCAGTTCTTTCAAAATGCCAACAAGAGTATGATAGGCCAAATGGACTTCTTTATGCTGTATTGGTCTATGAATTCCCTTAAATTATTTCACTGAACACCATCTTACTTTCTAATCTTGCACCTCAGTCTATTGCTACACTAGCTTGGTAGTGGAATGCTAGTGAAACAGCCCACCCTCCTGTAAGGATTCACAGAGGGGAAAAAAAACTGTAATGGCTTGAAGGCAACTTCCCAAGAGTGGCACCTGAATACAGAGCTAGCTCTGTTGAAAATCAAGAGGAACATTTGTATTTGAACAATCAAAATCTACATTATTAAAGTGATCAGTGTTCAGGGCTAAAGTGAACGGGTTCCAGTTATTCTTGTAAAGACTGGTCTCCAACCTAAGATGTTCAGCCCTGTTTCAGCCCCTTGTAACTCTCTGCACAATGTGCTTAAGAACTCACAATATTCAGGCAGCAAAGATTCTGAAATCCCATTTAAAACACAGAGTTTTATGAACTCAAACATTATAGAATTATAAGAGTATTAAAGCTGAGTGATGGAAGTGCTCAGAGATCAGGCAGTATCTGTGAAGCAACAAATTTAATATTTCAGGTCAATTATCTTCCTTCAGACCTCAGATCAATGACCTGAAATCTTAACTCTGTTTCACTTTCCACAGGTGCTGCCTAATTCCAGTATTTTTTTACTATTTTAGATTTCTCTCATTGGCCGTATTTGGGTTTTACTGTGCAGCAGTTATTCTGGAGTGTCATTTTTTCTTGCTGTTGTACAACACAGAACAGGCCCTTCGGCCCACCAAGATAGTCAAGTCTGCACCAGTTACTTCCCAACCAGTAACTCTGTCATTCCATCTTTCCAATTGGTCCTTACTATTTGCCAATGAACCCTTGCTTCCCAATTTTTATGTCCCCAATCACAATCCAACACAAAATGTTGTCCTTGAAGCAGCAGATATCCATGAGTATCTCTGTTCCACTCTATCACATACTTTCACATATAAAGCATGAAAAATTCATAAAATGTTATTGCAAATTCAAAAACAAAGTGGCCTCAACAACACTGTGTGTTCTAGTGACATGGTAACAGAGCCTGCTGAGGGTCGAAACATCCCAGGCCCTGGGTATAAATAGCTAACCTTACATCCAGTGAATGGGCAAAGATCATTTCCTTTGATGTGAATCAGTGACAAAGAAAATTACCACCTAGGGAGAGAGGAAAAGGGTTAGCCGAATGTTTTCCACAGAGGACAGATGGAGCAGGGAATGCTTTGTGTCAGGAAACTAATGAAGCAAAGACAATTGCATTTTTAATGGAAATCTCTAAAAAGCACTTAAAGAGAAAAATACAAAAATATGAGGAGAGAACAGGAGAGCAAGATTGATTTGCAACTGATCCAGGGCTATGGAGTTAAGGCACAGGAATGATTTTGGATTGACTCATGGATAATGGAAAGCAGCCTGGGCAATAGATTAGCTTTGGACTGACACAGGGATGTGGCAAGCACACGGACAGGGGATGTTGCAGGGGACTGGGCAGCATCAGTAATACCGCAACAAAGCAACAATAAAAGGCAGGGCAGCCACTCTTTCCTCCCTGCACAATTCCATTTGCTTCCTTCCCTTAACAACAGATCTAAACAGTTTGTGGACCTGACCAGTTATAACCGCTACATTTCAGGGTGCACTTTACAAACTAATTACCTTTAAAGAACAGAAAGAAGAAATTCCATCCAAGTCAGTTAGTCCACAGCGAGCCATCCAGAGCACCTGGAGGTTAGTTAATGATGTTCCAAGGTCCCTAAACATTTATACGGAAAGTGGAAAATCAATTACTTTTATTTGACGATTTTCAAGCCGTTGTAACTTAAGTATAATTATGTTAACTTGCAGAAAAACTCTCCATAGTCATTCTGGAGGAGTAATTACTGGAAACTATCCAGGAGAGTTCATACCAGTGTTCTCATTGCTTTACTGAGAGCCAATAAAGACCAAACGAGTGGGCTTTTATAGAAAGCTGCTGATGGTTCAGGATGTCCCAAAGTGTTTTACGGTCAATTCATTAGCTTTGAAGTGTAGGGAACAGTAATAGTACTAACAACATTCAATCACACAACTTCTTTAACCCAAGGGAGACAGACTGAGGTGATTCCACTGTTTACAGAGCTGTCCGGTTAATAGATTAATGAGGGGAGTTAGAAAAAAAGACAAGGCAAACAAAAGGAGATGTAAAAGCTGTGAAATGCAGATCAGAGCTGTGGCTGAGACCTGAAACCAAAAGCAGAGAGCTGGAGGTACCCAGCAGATCTGTCAGTCAGTGTGGAGAGACAGAAAACACACACAGCAGAACCAGTCAGTTTGGATACAAAGAGAAGAACCAAGTTATCTGTAATTATTGAATGCCTAACACTGCAACATGTTCAGATGGAAGCCGAGGTGTTATTGGATCTTGTTGGAACATTGGAGAAGGCTCCAGATGAGTGGAAGTGGGGTGCAGAATTAAAGTGATAGGCATTTGGAAGTTCAGGGACTGAGCTCATGGAGATCGAAGGATTGGGTGTCGAGACTGGGTGATTTTGTGGAGCACCTTTGTTCAGGTTTCACGTGTCCCTTTGTTTTCTCTCTCTCTAACTTCCCTCATTAACTCCACAATTTGTAGACAGCATATAACCATGGCAAGCAGTGCCTCACCTTTACAGAGATAACCCCCCTGTCCTATCCATCCCTCCCCACCCTCTCTGCAATTTAAAGCTAACGTTTTCTTATTTTCCCAGTCCAGATAAAGGTCTTTGACGTGAAATGTTAACACTTTCATAGAGTCATAGAACAATACAGGCCCTTCGGCCCAACCAGTCCATGCCAGCCATGGTGCCCACCCAGCCAGTCCCAATTCCCTGCATCCGGCCTATATCCCTCTATGCCTGCCCCTCCATGTACCTATCCAAGTGCTTCTTCCATGATACCATTGTACCTGCCTCAGCCACTTCCCTCAGATGCTGCTGCTCTGCTGAGTATTTCCAGCACGTTCTGTCTTTACTCTACAAACAGTGAATGACTCGGTTTTCATGATAAATAGTGGTGAGTCCCAGAACCTACTGCTCTTCAAAGAGTCTCACAAGATTGTTCAACTTAACAAATAGATGGTGCTCCAGGACAACTACGAAAAGGTGCTACCTTTGCCGATGAGCATCCCCCAACATTGCAAAGGAAATTTTATGCTCAAGTCTCTGGAGTGGGGTTTAAATCCATAGCACTTGGAATTAATAGTTGACTCACAGGGATGTCAATGTGCTGCATGAAGATAATAAAAAACTAGCTGAACCCATCAATATCACTGAAATCTAGCAGAACGTTAAAGACTTGAGTGCAGTGATAACAGCACTCAGCTTCGCACTGCTGATGTATAGATTATTGTTTTATTAGTTACAATACAAAAAGACAGCCAATCAACATAGAGAAGTTAATTATGGTCTTGTTCTCCCTTCCAACTCACAAGTCACACGTACGTGAAGATAATGGAAAATCAATGGCAACACCAAAAACAATTCCCACGTTGCAATGGAAACTGGAATTAAATAAACACACAGTAACAGTGCACAACAGGACTGCAGCAAGGGGTAACAGGGCTGTCACTGTCTCAGGGTGTTCAAACGATGCAACAATATTTAAGCAGTTTCTCAAAAACCTTTGTCACATGAGAAACTCGCTCTAACGTAACTTAGGTGTCTCAGAATATATGGTGGAACTAGTTTATCTACATGCAGAACTGGTCACTGTGGTGTAAAGCTTGCTGTCTGAAGTACCCAGCAGATCTGTCAAAGCTTGCTGTGTGGCAATCAGACTGCACCATGACAAGTCTATTCAGCAAGTACCAGGGGATCTACACTGACTCAGCACCAAAGGAGGCTCGGCAGCACACCAGCCAGAAATGGACTATATGTCAGTTCTGCTTTCTACCTTTTGGCCAACAACCCTGGAGATTCAGCTGTACAAATACACTCCCTGGTACTTCTTAAATGTGGTGAAGGCTCCTGCCTCCTCTACCCAGATCAGATTCTGACCACCTTCTTTTCTTACCTCTCTCTAATAACTCTATCAATTAACTTAGAACTATGCCTTTTTATAAAGTGATCATATGGGGGTAAGGGAAATAGCTTCTCTGTTCATCCTGTCTAGGCTTCTCGTAATTTGATACATTCAACTTATATGGAAAGATTAGAGAGGAGATCAAGCAAACACTTTTCACCCAGCAAGAAGGGGAAGTGTGCAACTCAATGCCTGAAAGGGTGGTACAGGCAGTGCTGGAAGATGGGATTAGTCTTGACGGGCATGGACATGATGGGTTGAATGGCCTCCTTATTGGCATAATTTTCTATGATTCTAATTAAATTGCTTCTCGTTCTCCCTTGTTCCAAAGAAAACAACCCCAGCACAGAAAATCTCTCCCTCAGAACTATAATTCTCCAGCCCTCCTCTAACTAGTGCCACCATATTTTTCCTGTATTGAGGCGACCAGAACCGTACACAGCTCTTGCTCTAGCTTAACTAACGCCAAATACAGTTCTAGAGTCATAGAATTACACAGCATGGAAGCAGGCCCCCCCACCCCAGTTGATTAAGATCCCATTGTAATCTTAGATAACCTTCATCACTACTATACAACTGATTTTAGTGTCACCTGCAAATGTACTAACCATGTCACCTACGTTCTCATCCAAGTTGTTAATGCAAATGATGGACAACAATGGACCAGTACCAATCCCTTTGGCACACCACTGGTCACAAGACTCCAGTATGGAAAAACAACCCTCCACCACAACTCTCTGTCTCCACTGTTGAGCCAATTTTGTACCCAAATGACTAGCTTGGCTTGGATCCCATGTGATCTAACTTTCCGG
Source organism: Pristis pectinata (assembly GCF_009764475.1). NCBI lineage: Eukaryota > Metazoa > Chordata > Chondrichthyes > Rhinopristiformes > Pristidae > Pristis > Pristis pectinata. The sequence continues at coordinate 1,183,504 of NC_067418.1, forward strand.
ACTAGCCTACCATGCAGAACCTTATCATAGGCCTTGCCGACGTCCATGTAGACAATGGCTACCACTACCCTCATCTATCTTCTTGGTCACCTCTTCAAAAACTGAATGAAATTTGTGAGACACAATTCCCCACACACAAAGCCACACTAACTCTCCCCAATCAGTTCTTGCCTTTCCAAATGAGGTAGATCCTGTCCCTCAGAATGCCCTCCAGTAACTGACATTAGGGTTACTGGTCTGTAATTCCTCAAACATGACCTTCCTCTTGCATTTATGCCACAGCCTTTAAAAACAAGAATTCTGTATGCTTTCTTAACCACCTTATCCATTTGTCCTACAACCTTCAGGGATCTGTGGAAGTGCACTCTGAAATCCCTTTGTACCTTTACACTTAAAATATCCCATCATTTATTGAGTCTTCCTTTGCCTCATTCATCCTCCCCAAATGTATCAGAATCACAGAAAATTTATCATAGAATCATAGAACAGTACAGCACAATACAAGCCCTTCGGCCCACAATGTTGTGCTGACCTTTAAAACCTCTCCTAAGACTATCTAACCCCTTCCTCCCACATATCCCTCTGTTTTAAATTCCTTCATATACTTATCTAACAATCTCTTGAACTTGACCAATGTACCTGTCTCCACCACCGCCCCAGGCTGTGCATTCCATGCCCCAACCACTCTCTGGGTGTAAAACTTCCCTCTGATATCTCCCTTGAACTTCCCACCCATTACTTTAAAGCCATGCCCTCTTGTATTGAGCATTGGTGCCCTGGGAAAGAGGCGCTGGCTGTCCACTCTATCTATTCCTCTTAATATTTTGTATACCTCTATCATGTCTCCTCTCATCCTCCTTCTCTCCAAAGAGTAAAGCCTTAGTCTCTACTCATAATGCATACTCTCTAAACCAGGAAGCATCCTGGTAAATCTCCTCTGCACCCTCTCCAATGCCTCCACATCCTTCCTATAATGAGGCGACCAGAACTGGACACAGTACTCTAAGTGTGGTCTAACCAGAGTTTTGTAGAGATGACACAGAAAGGGATGACATGGGCCATCATGTTCACTCCAGTTGAAACAGGGCATTAATATCCGGCCTAATCTCAACCTCCAACGCTAGTTTGCAGCTCTGAAGGTTGTGGCTCTTCAAGTACACCTTGAAGTACTGTGTGGTTATGATGGTTTCTGCCACTACAACACTGTTAGACACTGAGTTTGCAGGATTTAATTCTATTTGACACTTTCGTGTCTACTGATCATCCAATTTTAAATTTTCCTGCCAAATTGGACAATTAGACGTTTTTCACATTATGCTTCTTTTGTCAGAACTATGCTCAGTCACTGCGATTTTTGTCAGAACTATGCTCAGTCACCACGACTTGCTGTTTCTCACTGTGCGATCTGTTTTCTGAATTGTTGTAAATTGCATTGCACAATCACCAGCAAACATCCCTACTCCAGTTTTCATGACATCTGTTCATGGGATGTTTCCAGCAACACCAGTATTTACCAAACATCTCTAATTGTCTCTGAACTGAAGAGGTAATTAGAGTAAACCACTTCACGGGTCTGGAGCCCCACAAGGTCCAGATTGGGTAAGGATGGCAGATTTACTTCAGTGAAGATGGATTTTTACGAATGTTTGATAGTTTTGTGGTTACCTTATTGGAACTAGCTTTAACTCCAGATGACTTTAGTACTTGAGTTTAAATTCTTGCGCTTCCACACATGAAAACACAATAAACAGGAGTTTATTCTCAACCTCAAGACCATTTTCCTACCCTACTCCCCAGATCGTTTGATTCTTTGAATATCCAAGAAAATATGGATCTCTGTTTTGAATGTAAAGATAATGTTCCCAGCTTTAATTATTCCCTTGTGGGAATGTACCTAGGTTGTAACTCCTTAAGGGTCTACCATTGTGCAATTACAATTCTGCCTGCGAATCTTTGATTTCTGCGAACATCTGCCTGCGAATGTTTGATTTCCATCTACCTAGAACAGAGAGGCCTAAGGGTCCAAATCCATAGTTCCCTGAAAGTGGCAGCACAGGATGATAGGGTGGTGAAGAAGGCATGCAGTATGCTTGCCTCCATCTTCCAGGGCACAGAATATAAGAGGTGGGACGTTACGTTGCAAATTACAGAACAGTGGTTAGGCCACACTTGCAGTTCTGCTCTTCACAATATAGGAAGGATGTGACTTCACTGGAGAGGGTGCAGAGGAGCTTCACCAGGATGTTGCCTGGGATGGAGTATTTCAGTTATAGAGAAGCTGTCTGTTCTCCCTGGAGTGGAGGAGGTTAAGAGGGGGCATGACTGAGGTATATGAGATATGAGGGGTACAGATAGGGTAGTCTGGAGGAAACTTTTCACTTTATCAAAGGTGAATAAAACTAGAGGACACAGATTTAGTGTAAGGGGGAAGAGACTTAGAGAGGATCTCAGGGGGACCTTTTTCACCCAGAGAGTGGTGAGTACCTGGAATACAGTGCCAGAGAGAGTGGTGGAAGTATAACTGCTGACAGCATTTATCTAAAGGAGCACTTGAATTGTGTAGGCATAGAAGGCTACGGGCCAGGTGCTCGAAGATGGGTCTAATATAGGTGGGTGCCCACTGGTCAGTGTGGATGAGTTGGGCCGAACGGCCTGTTCCAGTGCTGTATGACGCCATGATTTGTTTTATGAGGTCTTTGTCACTGCCACATCATCATAGCTCTGCGGGGATAACTGCACCTGCTGCTCTCCAACCTTGCTAAATATTCTTTATGTATTTAAGTACATGCACAAGGCCCTCCTGGGTCCAACATTAGGGTAGTCTTATCTACACCTCCAGCACCCTCTCCTCTTTGTTGGGCTGCCCATGTACTGACTCAAAAAGTTCTCCTTGCTGCATTTCAAGAACTCTGCTCTTTCTATACCATGCCTCTGCTCTTTCTATACCATGCCTCTGATACCATGCCTCTGCTCTTTCTATACCATGCTTCTGATACCATGCCTCTGCTCTTTCTATACCATGCCTCTGATACCATGCCTCTGCTCTTTCTATGCCATGCCTCTGATACTTTCCCATCAATGTTAGGGCAATTGAACTCCACAAATATCGTTACCTGGTTATTTTTATTCTCCTGCCTCCCTCTGACAGTTAGCAGATCTACAGTACATTCTAATTAATCTGATTGTTCCCTTTTGTCTTTCAATTCAATGCATATGGCTTTATTTGTTGATCTTTCTACATCATCCCTCATGGCAGATTCAGTATTTTCCTTAACCAATTCTGCTCCAATTTCTCCTGCTTTACCTCTATCACATCGCTAAGTCCTATAAGCAGGAATGTTAATGTGCCATATTTCACTAATCGACTCAGTGTTACGCTCCCCCATCCGCCTGTGTCCTAGTTCATCACCTTCATTCCCTACAACCTGTATTCTGAAGTATAAACAGTTACCTGATTCCTCTGCCTTTTAAAGTCTCTGAGCTTTTTTACTGAATCGCTACTATGTCCAATTTTAGCTCCCTCCTCTCGGAAACTGTTTTATGGTTCCCTTTCTCCTACTCCCAGTGTAAACCACAAATGCCTCCTACCCTCACCTCAAAGGCTCCAACTTGGAAGGCAATTGCCTTTGGCCCTGTTAAGGTACTTTTTATTTATTCATTTTCAGGATCTGGCAGCCAGTAACAAGCTCTCACTTGCGGCCTATCCATAATTACCCTCAGGAAGGTGGTGAGATGTCTTTTTGAACTACTGCAATTCTTCTGGTGAATGCACTCCCAAGGAGCGGTAGGGGAGAACATTCCAGGATGAAATCACAGCAGTACAAAGGATCAGCAATCCCTTTGCAAGGCAGAATGGTGTGTGACCTGGAGGGGAGCCTGCAGGGCATGGGGGCATGGGTCCCCATACACCTGCTGCCATTACCTCCTTGGTGGTATAGGTCCTGGGCTGGAAGGTGTTGATCGTGTAGCCTGGGAGAGTAAGTTCAGTGCATTTCATAGATGGTGAACACTTCAGCCATGGCCAAGGGAATGAAGGTTTAGAGGGGATGATTGATTTCCAAAGAAGTGGGCTGCTTTGACTTGGATAATATTGAACTTCTTGAGGGCTTTTGGAGCTGTATTCATCCAAGGCAAGTAGATAGCTTTCCATTTCATGCCAGACTGTGCCTTGTATGTGCTGAAAGGCTTTAGGGGAGTCACTCAGCACAGATACCAAGCCCCTGACTTGCATATAGTACAATTATGTTTTTGGTCAATGGTGAGCCCCAGAATGGTGATGGTGGGAACACAGTGTTGTAAACACTGTGATCATCAAGGGTAAGTGGTTAGGAGCTCTCATTTTAGAGAGAGTCATTGGCTTGCATGACTGAGGCACAAATGTAACTTGCCGCTGATCAGCCCATGCCTGAATATTGTCTCGGTCATTCTACATGCAGGCATGAACTGATTCATCTGCGAGGAGTTTACTAACACTGACTTCCTTCACATTCTCTCTCTATATCTCCAACATTTCTGGGAGGTTATTTGACTCCTTCTTTGTGAAGACAGAACAGTGTATGTAATTCTTCTATCATTTCCTTGTTCCCAATTGTAAAACCCCTCCATTTCCAACTGCAGCTGACCTAGATTTGTTTCACTAAGTTTTCCCTCTTCACATATTTATAGAAGCTTTTACAGCCAGTTTTTATATTCCCTGCAAACATAGCTCATTCTCCATCTGTGCCTCTTAATCAATCTTTTTTGTACTCTTCTGCTGAATTCTAAACGCAGGCCAGCTGCTTTTCCTGGCAATTTTGTGTCTCCTCTTTGGATCAAATACTGTCCCTAATTTCCTCCGTAAGCCACAGTTGAGCCCTCTTTCCAGACTTATTTTTATGCCAAACCGGAATGAACAATTGTTATAATTCATGTAGACATTCTTTAAATATTATCCATGACCTATTCACCATCAACCTGCTTAGAAAAGTTCCCCAATCTATCATCGTCAATTCAACCTCACACTCTCAGCTTCCTTTGTTCAGATTCAGGACTCGAGTTTATAATTCTACTACTTCATTCCCCTTAAAGAAGAATTCTGCCACATTATGGTCACTCTTCCCTAACACACTATGAAAAACAAGATTGGTAATTATTCTTGGAAAACAAATAAAGCTGCCGATGGTGAAATGTGAAACAAAAGAGAAAAGAAACTGGAAGAACTCAATCATTCAAGCAGCATATGTGGAAAGAGAAACCAGTTAACGTTTCTGGTCAGTGATCTTTCTTCAGAAGTGGCAGAAGAGCAGAGGGGTTATAGGGCAGAGCTGGAAGGAGGAGTGAGGCAAAAGACTATATAGAGATTGTTTAAGACAGATCAGGTGATAAGGTTTAGGAAATCATTCGATAGAAATGAGGTGAGATAGGGATGTCAGCAAGATAATGGGATAGTGAACAGTTCACCTTACGTTGAAGAATTCAGTGTTCGTTGCAGAAAGTTGCAAAGTACCCAGACAGAAGATAAGATGTTGTTCCTCTAGCTTACATTGGGCTTCACTATGGCAGTGGAGGAGACTGCAGACAGACAGATTAGAATGGGAGTGGATTGAGAACTACAGTGACCTGTAACTGGAATCTCAGGATCACCCTTGTGGACCGAGAGCAGGTTCTTTACAAAGCGATCCCTCAGTTGGTGTTTGGTCCCTCCAGTGTAGAGGAGGCCACATTGTGTACACTGAATGCAGTACACTGGATTGGAAGAGGTGCAAGTGAATCGCTGCTCCACCTGGAAGGACTGTTTGGGTTCCTGGATGGTGGGAAGGGAAGAGGTAAGTGGACGGGTGTTGCAGCTCCCCAGCTGTGGTGGGTGGGGACAGAAGAGCAAATGAGGGAGTCACAAAGTGAGCAGAACTGTGAAATACAGAAAGGGGAGGAGAGGGGAAGATGTGACTGGTGGTGGAGTCATGTTGCGGCGGACGGAAATCGTGAAGGATAATTCGTTGAATGTGAAGGTTGATGGGGTGGAAGATGAGTACTGGGGAAACCCGATCCTTGTTCCGGCCCAGGGGAGGGGGGGATGTGAGCAGATGTGCAGGAAATAGAGGAAGTGTCGTTGAGAGCTCCATCCGCTGTGGCAGTGTTTCAGGGCGGAAGCCTCATGATTGGAACTAATGCAGAGGAAACTGGGAAAAGGAATGATGCCCTTACAGGAGGCTGGGTGAGATAATGTGTAGTCAAGGTAGCTGTGGGAATCTGTGTGCTTGTAAAAGATGTTGGTGGGTAATGTTAATTAGTTCTTTTGTTGTTGTTGGATGGCCTGTTCTCCAGTTGGTTCCTCAGGTACTCGTCTGAAGGAAGTCAACACGTATATACTCCTGAAGTCCTCCTCCACAATACTATCACTATTTGGCCTGACCATTCTGCACACAGATCACTCACTGATGATTACAGTTGTATCCTTCTTGCATGAGTGCCCAATTTCCTCTTTAATTCCTTAACCCACATCACCAGTACTATCTGGGAGCCTAAAGACACCTCCCACCCACATCTTCTGCTCTTTGCAGTGATGTGCTGGGGCAGAAATGATTGACCTCCAAAAATCACAAGCATTTTCCTTTGTTCAAGGCATGACACCAACCACTGGAGCAGTACAGCACGGATACAGGCCCTTCGGCCCAACCAGTCCATGCCAACCACGGTGCCCACCCAGCTAGTCCCAATTCCCTACGTTCGGCCCATATCCCTCCAAGCCCCGCCCCTCCATGTACCTATCCAAGTGCTTCTTAAATGACACTGTTGTACCTGCCTCACCCACTTCCTCTGGCAGCTCGTTCCATACACTCACCACCCTGCGTGAAAAAGTTGCCCCTCAGGTCCCTTTTAAATCTTTCCCCTCTCACCCTAAACCTATGCCCCCTAGTTTTGGACTCCCCTACCCTGGGGAAAAGACTGTTACCTTTCACCTTCTCTATGCCTCAAAATGTTAAGCACCTCTATAAGGTCGCCCTTCATTCTCCAACGTTCCAAGAAATAAAGACCCAGCCTGGCCAACGTCTCCCTATAACTCAGGCCCTCTAGTCCTGGCAACATCCTCATAAATCTATTCTGCACTCTTTCTAGTTTAACCACATCTTTCCTATAACAGGGTGACCAAAACTGTACACAGTGCTCCAAGTGCAGCCTCACCAACGACTTGTACAACTGCAATATAACGTCCCAACTCCTACACTCAATGCCCTGATGTTCTCCTCTTGATGCCCATTGACTTCAGTTTTACCAGGGTACCTTGATGCCACAATTAAAATTCTGTTTGATGTCAAGCATAGTCCCCTGATCTCTGGAATTCACCTCCTTGGTCCATGTTTGAGCCAAGCCTGTGATAAAATCTGGAGCCAAATGGTCCTGGTGAAACCCAAACTGGGGGATGGTGTGCAATTTACTGGTAAGTGCCATTTGATAGGATCGCTGATGATCCTAGCTCCTGGGATGCAGTATGCATTCCTTCAACCAATTATGTGGGCACAAGATGCATTTCACTGTGTGTTTCAATGTACATGTGACTAATAAATAAATAACTAATATCCATATTGTCCCCCTGCTCCTAACTACCAAATCCCCTATCACTGTAGCACTCTTATCCTTTGTACCCCATGTATACAATGGAGTGAAGGACCTGACCCTGTAGGAGCCATTATTTCTCCACTCCAATGCCAGTTCGATAGTTTGGTATTGGTATTGGTGTCAGTATTGGTTTATTATTGTCACTTGTACCAAGGTACAGTGAAAAGCTTGTCTTACAAACTGATCGTACAGGTCAATTCATTACACAGTGCAGTTACATTGGGTTAGTACAGAGTGCATTGAGGTAGTACAGGTAAAAACAATAACAGTACAGAGTAAAGTGTCACAGCTACAGAGAAAGTGCAGTGCAATAAGGTGCAAGGTCACAACAAGGTAGATCGTGAGGTCAGAGTCCATCTCATTGTATAAGGGAACCGTTCAATAGTCTTATCACAGTGGGGTAGAATCTGTCCTTAAGTCTGGTGGTACGTGCCCTCAGGCTCCTGTATCTTCTACCTGATGGAAGAGGAGAGAAGAGAGAATGTCTCGGGTGGGTGGGGTCTTTGCTTATGCTGGCTGCTACACCAAGACAACGAGAGGTAAAGACAAGAGTCCAAGGAGGGGAGGCTGGTGTCTGTGATGAGCTGGGTTGTGTCCACAACTCTCTGCAGTTTCTTGCGGTCCTGGGCAGAGCAGTTGCCGTACCAAGCCGTGATGCATCCAGATAGGATGCTTTCTATGGTGCATCGGTAAAAGTTGGTGAGAGTCGAAGGGGACAAACCTAATTTCTTTAGCCTCCTGAGGAAGTAGAGGCGCTGGTGAGCTTTCTTGGCCGTGGCGTCTACGTGATTTGACCAGGACAGGCTGTTGGTGATGTTCACTGCCAGTATGGGATAGTTTGATCCACTACGGGACTACCTCACTGGTCTTCCTGCTCTGTCTAACAGTCACCACCCTGTTTCTGCTTGCAGGGAGTTAGCCGTGGGTGACCAGCTGCTTGAATGTGATATGCATGTAACACTTATTGACATCAGCCAGAGCTCTTGGTCCAAAATCAAGATCTTGGGCTTTTCCAGTTGTGACTCTTACCCCACATATGGTTGTCCAGGATGTGAAAAGCTTCCCGATATCCCACAAGGCACAGCATGTTCCTTCTGTGGACAGAAGTCCTGTCACGCCTCCGTTTACTTAAGAAATAAAATTCAAGCCCTCACCCACGCCAAGACTATCCCCAAAATAGTTTACTGGTTGAATGGAATAAATGATTGTTAATTCCTTATTCGTTCTATTTTGTTTGTGAACAGTACCAAGCTGCACCTCTTCCCACTTTGCCAAATTCCAATTCCGTGCACTCGGTGGAAGCTGCGTTGTGAGATTCTGCACTCTCCTTTACACTGTACGAGGACAAGATAGAGTTATCACCTGGAAGGTGACAGCACGTGTGAAGCAGGAAAGGCAAGTCTCCTGTCTAACGTGCACCAGTCTTGTCTCAGTGTGTTGTGTCCACATACCTGACTCTCGTGTCAGTGTCACGTGTTCATGTGTGTGACAATCATGTCAGTGTCACGTCCACATGCACAACTTTCATGTCAGTGTCACGTGTCCACAACATGATATTTGGACTCACTTCCATGGTACCATCACTGAAGTACCAACCTAAACATTTAGAATGGAAATATGTGCACGTGTGCCCATGTAGCTCACAAGAGAAAAACTGCACCTCATCTAGCTTTAGGCAATATGACCATAAGCTAACACACACAAAGCTGATACAAATATTCAAAATGCCACAAGATATTATAGATCAAGCTACTAAGCAGACAGATGCCTGACTGTAGCAGCAGAATCTAACTAACGGTTTTCAGGGCAGCAGAAAAAATGTGCTTTTATTAAATAAAAGACTCTCTGTTTATGACTGAGCCACAAGCCACCTGCATTATATTCAAGGTCACAAAACATCAAGAATGTTACAGTTAGGTCTTCTGCTGAAGGATTTCATAATTCAGTCACAAAAGTCTGGTGTCTCAGAAAGTTGCTGAGTGAAGTTATTAAATGTCAAAAGAAATGACACAAAAACTGTACAAGGCAGATGAGCAAGGCCGTCGAGATTAAAAAAGGAAAAGATTAAAACTAGCAGACATTGTGCAGAGAAAACATTTTGTTCTGCTTTAAGCAAGAGCTTGGAAAATAACAGTTATCATCCTCTCAGAGGGTCCTTCGAGGATGACGTGCTTCCATTCACGTTCTGTAACATCTTAGGTGGCTGCTGATGGGACCTGCCACTTGTCTAGTAATGCCTGATGGGGCAGGCTGATGTACTACTTGCATGGTATGGCAAAATGGAAAATGGAAAATGGAAGGTGATGCACTACTTACAGTGCCCTTCGGATACTACTTCACCATAAATGGTCATATCCTGGGATTCCCAGGACTCAGTGAGGATGTGACAAGTAATTTTACAGGTGGATGACCTTGCATCAGAGCTTTGATGCAAATGGCAAAAGCCAGCTATCTGAAATTGTTGATTTCAACATCAAGTCCCCAGGGCTGCAATGTGCCCAGACAGAAGCTGACTCAAGCACACGCATCCTTGGCACTGTGAAGGAGGCCCAAGATGGAGAGGTCAGAGTGCGAATGGGAACTGGAAGCTCAGGATCACTTGTGTGAATGAAAGTGTCCTGCAAAGCAATCACTCAGTCTGTGTTCTGTTTTCCCAGAGCAGAGGAGATCACATCCTGAGCACCTGGGGGGGGGGGGGGGGGGGGGGTGTAATGTAATACACTGAATTGGAAGTGCAAGGAATCATCGCTTCCCGTGGAAGGAGTGCATTGCTCCTTAGATGAGGGGAAGTAGGCATGGTTGCATGGGAAAGCACTTTATGAAGGTGAGCGACTGGTGGAGAAGGAAGAGACAACCAGGGAGTGGCAGGAAAGGAAAAGGTCCCTTCGCAATACTGGAAGAGAATGAAAGATGTGCCTGGTGGTAGAACTGGGTTTAAAGTGTGGAAGTTATAGAGGCTGGTGGGTTGGGAAGGTGAGGGCAAGGGGAACTCTATCCTTGTTCTGCTGAGAAGAGAGTGATTAAGAGCAGAAGTCTGGGAAATAGAGGAGATGCAGTTGACAACCCTGCATACTATGGCAGAGAGGACATCGTGGTTAAGGAGAAAGGAAGGCAGCTTAAAAGCACTCATGTGGAAAGTCTCATCATCAGAACGGATGCAACAGAAGCAGCAAAACAGGGAGAGTGGAATGGGGTTCTTATGGAAAGCAGGACGGGGGGAGGTGGAATCAAGATGAACGATCCCAACACATTCTTTTGTTTCTATTCTCTCTCAAACTGCAGGGTCACCACCCGATCACAGACATTACCTGTTCTCTCCACCGCTCCCCATGACTGCAACTTAAAAGATGGTTGTTTTCTCATTTTTTCCAGCTGTAATGAAGGATTATTGACTCTGCTTAACATAGAGCATCACAGCACAGTACAGGCCCTTCGGCCCACAATGTTGTGCTGACATCTATCCTGCTCTATCTAACCCTCCCACATAGCCCCCTATTTTTCTATCATTCACGTGCCTATTTAAGAGTCTCTTAATTGTCCCGAATGTATCTGCCCCCACAACCTCTGCTGGCAGTGTGTTCCACGTACCCACCACTCTCTGTGTAAACAACTTACCCCTGACATTCCCCCCCCCCCCCACACACCCCATACCTTCCTCCAATCACCTTAAAATTATGCCCGCTCATGTGAGCCATTTTCGCCCTGGGAAAAAGTCTCTGACTGTCCACTCGATCTATGCCTCTCATCATCTTGTACACCTCTATCAAGTCACCTCTCATCCTCCTCCTCTCCAAAGAGAAAAGCCCTAGCTCACTCAACCTACCCTCATAAGACATGCTCTCCAATCCAGGCAACATCCTGGTAAATCTCCTCTGCACCCTCTCTAAAGCTTCCACATCCTTCCTATAATGAGGCGACCAGAACCGAACACAATACTCCAAGTGTGGTCTAACCAGAGTTTTATAGAGCTGCAACATTACCTCGCAGCTCTTGAACTCAATACCCTGACTAATGAAGGCCAACATTCCATACGCCTTCTTAACAACCCTGTCAACCTGTGCGGCAACCTTGAGGGATCTGTGGACGTGCACCCCAAGATCCCTCTGTTCCTTCACACTGCTAAGAGTCCTGCCATTAACCTTGTATTCTGCCTTCAAATTTGATCTTCCAAAGTGTATCACTTTACGCTTTTCCAGGTTGAACTCCATCTGCCACTTCTTAGCCCAGCTCTGCATCCTATCAATATCCTGAATGAAAACATAGATGGGTAGATTAGTAAGTTCACAGACGATACAAAGATTGGTGGTGTTGTGGATAGTGTAGAAGATTGCCAAAAGGTACAGTGGGATATAAATCAGTGGCAGATATGGGCGGAAAAATGGCAGATGGAGTTTAACCCGGCCAAATGTGAAGTATAGCACTTTAGAAGATCAAATGTAAAGGGACAGTACACAGTTCATGGCAAGACCCTTAACAGTGTTGATGTATAGAGGGATCTTGGGGTCCAAGTCCATAGCTCCCTGAAAGTGGCTGCACAGGTTGATAGGGTGGTAAAGGCAGCATACGGCATGCTTGCCTTCATTAGTCAAGGCGTTGAGTTCAAGAGTCAGGAAGTTATGTTGCAGCTTCATAAAACTGTATTTAGGCTGCATCTGGAGTATCCCATTCAATTCTGGTCACCCCATTATAGGAATGGTGTGGAGGCTTTGGAGAGAGTGCAGAAGAGGTTTACCAGGATGTTGGACAAACTTGGGTTGCTCTCCCTGGAGCGGCGGAGGCTGAGGGAAGGCCTGATGGAGGCTTATAAGATTATGAGAGGCATAGATAGGATAGATAGCCGGTATCTTTATCCCAGGGGCAAAATGTCTAATATTAGAGGGCATGCATTTAAGGTGACAGGGGGTAAATTCAAAGGAGGTATGCGGGGCAAGCTTTTTTATATACAGAGAGTGGTGGATGCCTGGAATATTCTACCAGGGGTGGTGGTGGAAGGTGTTTAAGAGACTTTTAGATAGGCACATGGATGTGCAGAGGATGAAGGGATACGGACATTGTGCAGGCAGAAGGGATTAGTTTAGTTAGGCGTTTAATCATGTTTAATTAGTTTGGCACAGCATCATGGGCCGAAGGGCCTGTTCCTGGGCTGTACTGTTCCATGCAATTTTACATTCTGTACAACACACAATCTGAATGTGAACAAGCACAATGCAGCTTGAAAAAGTAGAGGCAAACATCTGTCCTAAAACAGTTTGTTTTACATCTTCATGTTGAAAATTCCACAGAACTGGTCGAGGGAAAGTAAACTGCATATCAACAGCATCTTTTACAGCCACTCAAATACTGTTGATATATACAAAATACAGCAGTCAATTTGCCTGTAGAAAGATCCCACAAACAGCTTAATTCACCAGGAAATCTTTATGAGGGATACATGTGGCCAGTGCATCTCGGAACCTTTTTTCCCCAAAATGGCAAGGCATCTTTACCATCCACTCCTGAAAACAAACAGGATATTGGTTTTATGTTTCTATGGCTTATGTAGTAACATAGCAATTGTTACTGGATAAGTATCCAGGGGCTTGAAGTATTGATCCAGACACACAAGCTTGAATCCCAGCACAGCAGCTGGGGAATTTAAATTCCAGTAATTAAGTAAGTCTGTAATGAAAAGCTAGCATCAGTAACAGGGACCATGAAACTACAGGACTATTGTGAAAAAAAATCATTTGGTTCACTACCATCCTTATCTGGTTTAGCCTGTCTGTGACTCCATCACTAGGACCCTCACCATCCGGGATATGCCCTCTTCTCATTACTACCATCGGGGAGGAGGTACCGGAGCCTGAAGACCCACACTCAGCAATTCAGGAACAGCTTCTTCCCCTCCGCCATCAGACTCCTGAATGGTCCATGAACACTGTCTCATTATTTCCTTTTTTTTGCACCGTTTAGTTTTTTAATACACAGATTTTTCTCTTTGCCTTACTGTTGCCACAAAACAAATTTCACGTCGTATGTCAGTAATAATAAATCTGATTCTGACTCCAGATCCACAGCAATGTGGCTGACTGAAATGGCCCAGAAAGACAACCTGTTCTGGGGCAATTAGAGATGGTCAATAAATGATGGCCTTGCCAATGATGCCCAAATAAAAATCATTCTAAAACACGGTACCTCCATCCCTCCTTACTAAGTGACGGCTGAGATTATTTACCCACCGCTGTGCAGCAGAGACACTTCAGGACTAGGTATTCCAGCTGCTGAGTTTGGCCTATATCCCTCGAAACTCATCCGTTCATATATCTGTGCAAATGTCTTTTAAATGTTGTAACTATCCCACCATTACTACGTCCTCTGACAGCTTGTTCCATATACCCACCACTCTCTCAGCTCCCCTTAAAAATCCTTCCCCTCTCACAAACCTCTGCCCTCTAGTTTTAGATTCCTTTACCCTGGGAAAAAAAGATACGACTATCCACTTTATTCACACCCCTCATGATTTTATAAACTTCTATAAGGTCACCCCTCAGCCTCCTACACACGAGGGAAAACAGCCCCAGCTTATCCAGTCCCTCCTTATAACACAAACCCTCCAGTCCAGGCAACATCCTTCTGAAGCTTGTCTATACCCTCTCCTATAGCTGGGTGAGCAGAAGTGCACACAATACTCCAAGTATATTAGAACAATATACAATAATTGCCAGAAGTTTGGTGGAAGTGGCTAGAACCAGCTGCTCATGTTGCTTCCTATGAAAAGAGGGAGGAAAATTATCACGGGGTACAGTTGGCAGCCCAACAGAACATCAGCATCTCAAAGTTCAGACAAGTTGCTCCTAGCTGAAGTAAAAACAAAAAATGCTGAAAATAGTCAGGTCAGGCAACATCTGTGGAGGGAGAAACAGGTAATGTTTCACATCAACGACTTTACATTAGAACAGTATAGAAGCCTGAAGTCCCACATCACCATCAGGTTCAAGAACAGCTACTTCCCTTCAACCATTCAGTTCTTGAACCAACCAGAAAAACCCTAATCACTAGTTTAGCAACACTACGATTATTTTGCACTAGGATGGAATTCATTTGTCCTAATTGTGCTCTTTCTCGTAAAAATTATGAATAATTTATGTTTTTTTTGTGAATGCTGATGTGCCTGTGATGGTGCTGCAAGTTGTTTTCGTTGCACCTGTGCATACATGGACGTGCATAAACTCTATAACTTGTGTTTTTATTTCAGATTTCCAGCATCTTAAATATTTTTGCCCCCAAAACGCTACGCAAAAGATGCATTTCACCATGTGTTTCGAATGTACATGTGACTAATAAAGATTTTTTTTGCCTAGTGCATCAGGCTGGAGTTGAGTTAAGGTGGAACGATATCATTTCCACGATGATTTCAATTTGGAGCATTATGAACCATGGAAGGATGTACTATTATAGCTACAACAGATGGGAGAGGCCTGGAAGTGTATGATACCCGGTTATAGCTTTTTCAGCAGAAATACAGAAGGAAATAAGGGCGTGGGGTGACTTTGTTAGTACAGGATTGGTTTCCAGTGTTGGAAAGCAAGGTTGCCCTGAGGGGTTGCAAACGACAATTCATATGGAGAGTTAAGAAACAGAAAGGAAATTATGTTAACAGCACTACAGTGATGAAAAATATAGAGAGGGGAGGACAGGAAATTTGGAAAAGGCAGGAGACAATTGATCAAAAAGCTAACAGTAAATAAAATATTAGTAGAGGTTTTGTCAAGATAAACTGTCAGAACAGGTAAAGAAAGGGTAGAATGTTTAGGAACAAAGAGATAATATATTTACGCCTGGACACAATAATCCAAGTCAAAACTATTGGTATTGGTTTATTATTGTCACTTGTACCGAGGTACAGTGAAAAGCTTTTCTTGCACACCGATCGTACAGGTCAATTCATTACACAGTGCAGTTACATTGAGTTAGTACAGAGTGCATTGATGTAGTACAGGTAAAAACAATAACAGTACAGAGTAAAGTGTCACAGCTACAGAGAAAGTGCAGTGCAATAAGGTGCAAGGTCACAACAAGGTAGATCGTGAGGTCATAGTCCATCTCCGTATAAGGGAACCGTTCAATAGTCTTATCACAGTGGGGTAGAATCTGTCCTTAAGTCTGGTGGTACATGTCCTCAGAATCCTGTATCTTCTACCCAATGGAAGAGAAGAGAAGAGAGAATGTCCCGGGTGGGTGGGGTCTTTGATTATGCTGGCTGTTTCACCAAGGCAATGAGACGTAAAGATGGAGTCCAAGGAGGGGAGGCAGGGGAGGCTGGTTTCCGTGATGCGCTGGGCTGTGTCCACAACTCTCTGCAGTTTCTTGCGGTCTTGGGCAGAGCAGTTGCCGTACCAAGCCATGATACATCCAGATAGGATGCTTTCAGTGGTACATTGATTGGAAATGTAAGGGGCAATAAATGAATCACAGAATAAAAGGATTACAGCACACGTTCATCCCATCTCCCTGCAAGAGTATTCCAGCTGGTCCCACTCTCTGTCCTCTCCCAGGACCCTTGTAATTTCTTTCCTTTCAGGGGTCATTGTATATGTGGCTCAGGGTAAGGGACCTTGAGGCTTTGGCTCAAGAGGCTTCCGCGTGAAGAGGCGGAGTAAGTGAGTGGAGGCTAAGATGAGGTTCAGGTAAGGTTTCTTTTCTTATTGCACTGGGAATGGCAGGCAGGGCAGGAGTTTGCTCCTCTTGCAGGATATTGGAAATCAGGGAGACCTCCAGTGTCCCTGATGACGACACCTACGAGGTGCATCCAGCTGCAGCTCCTGACAGACTGTGTTAGGGAACTGGATCTGGAGCTGAATGAACTCTGGATCATTCTGGAAACTGAGATGATAGACAGGAATTACTGGGAGGCTATTACACTTAGGTTGCAGGGTGCAGGTAGGTGGGACACCACCAGGGGAGGGAAAGGGAACAGGCAGTCAGTGCAGGGTACCCCTGCGGCCATTCCCCTCAATAACATCATTTTGGATTCTGGGGGGGGGGGGGGGGGGACCTACCATGGGAAAGCCACAGCAACCAGGTCTCTGGCACTGTGTCTGAGTCTGTAGCACAGAAGGGAAGGGGGGAGAAGAGGACTAAGGTAGTGATAAGGGATTCATTGGTTAGGAGAACAGATAGGAGAATCTGTGGATGAGAATGAGACTCGCAGATGGTGTGTTGCTTCCCAGAGCCAGGGTGAGGGACGTCTCAGATTGAGTCCAGAGCATTCTTAAGAGGGAGGGAGAGCAGCCAGAAATCGTGATACACATTGGTACCAACGACGTAGATAGGACAAGGGATGAGGTCCTGAAGAGAGAATATGGGGAGTTAGGAAGGAAGCTAAAAAGCAGGACCTCAAGGGCAGTAATCTCTGGATTGCTGCCTGTGCCACGTGCTAGTGAGGGTAAGAATACGAAGACATGGCAAATGAATGCGTGGCTGAGGAGTTGGTGCAGGGGGCAGGGTGTCAGATTTGTGGATCATTGGGGATCTCTTCTGGGGAAAGTATGACCTGTACAAAAGGGACAGGTTACACCTAAACTCGAGAGGGATCAATCCTTGCGGGCAGGTTTGCTAGAGCTGTTGGGGAGGGTTTAAACTAGGCTGGCAGGGGGATGGGAACCAGGGTGTTAGGTCAGATGATGGAGCAGTTGATGTAAAGGTAGATGCATTATGTGGAGAGACTGTGAGGAAGGACAGACAGTGGATAGGGCATAAACACAGTCAGTTGGATGGGTTGAAATGTCTTTAATGCAAGAAGTATTAAGAATAAGGGTGATGAACTTAGAGCATGGATCAGTACGTGGAATTACGATGTTGTGGCCATTACAGAGACTAGGCTGTTGCGAGGGCAGGACTGGCTGCTTGATGTTCTAGGGTTTAGTTGTTTCCAAAAGGTAAAAGGGATAGGGATGGAGGTTAAGGGGGGGGGGGGGGGAGCCGGAGTAATATTGCTACTCAGGGACAGTATCACAAGCTGCAGAAAAGGAGGACGTCATGGATGGATTGTCTCCTGAGTCAGTGTGGGAGGAAGTCAGAAACAGGAAGGGAGCAATCACTCTATTGGGAGTATTCTATAGGAGCAATGAGGAGCACATTTTGGAAAGGTGCAAAAATAACAGGGTTGATGTCATGGGAGATTTCAACTTCCCTAATATCGATGGCACCTCATTAGTGCAAAAGGTTTAGATGGGGGCAGAATTTGTTAGGTGTCCAGGAAGGATTCCAGACACAGTATGTGGGCAGGCCGACTGGAGGAGAGGCCATTCTGGATCTAGTACTAGGCAATGAACCTGGTCAGGTGACAGACCTCTCAGTGGGCGAGCATTTTGTAGATAGTGACCACAACTCCCTGACGTTTAGCATGGCCATGGACAGGGATAGGAGCTGACGATATGGAAAGTTTTTAATTGGGGGAGGGTTAATTACAATGGTATTAGGCAGGATCTTGGGAGCATAAATTGGGAACAGATGTTCTCAGGGAAATGCACTGCAGAAATGTGAAGGCTGTTTAGGGATCACTTGCATGGGGTTCTGGACAGGTTCATCCCACTGAGACAGGGAAAGGCTGGCAGGGTAAAGGAACCATGGTTGACCAGAGAGGCGAAATATTTAGTCAAGAGGAAGAAGGAGGCATACTTATGGTTTAGTAAGCAAAAATCAGGCAGGGCTCTTGAGAATTATAAGGTAGCCATGAAGGGACTTAGAAGAGTTACAAGGGGACATGAGAAAGCCTTGGCGAGTAGAATAAAGGAAAACCCAAGGCATTCTACACGTATGTGCAGAACAAGAGGATGACAAGAGTGAGGGTAGGACCACTCAGAGATAAAGGGGGAAACATGTGCCAAGAGGCGGAGGAGGTAGGGGAGGTCCTTAATGAATACTTTGCTTCAGTGTTCACTAGGGAGAGGGACTTTGACAAATGTGAGGTCAGCGTAGAACAGGCTAATGCGCTGGAGCATGTCGAGGTTAAGTAAGAGTTAGTGTTGGAGCTTCTGAAAAATATTAGGATAGATGTTGCCGGGACCAGACGGGATATACCCCAAGTTAAATACAGGAGGCGAAGGAAGAGATTGCTGGGGTGTTGACGATGATATTTGCATCCTCCCTGGCCACAGGAGTGGCACCAGAGGATCGGAGGATGGCAAATGTTCCATTGTTCAAGAAAGGTAATAGGGATAATCCTGGGAATCATACACCAGTGAGTCACGTCAGTGGTGGGCAAGTTATTGGAGAGGGTTCTTAGGAACAGGATTTATGAGCATTTGGAGAAGCATAGTCTTATTAGGGATGGTCAGTATGGTTTTGTGAGGGGCAGGTTGTGCCTCACGAGCCTGATTGAGTTTTTCAAGAAGGTGACAAAACAAATTGATGAAGGTAGAGCGGTGGATGTGGACTTTCATAAAGTGTTTGACAAGGTTCCCCGTGGTAGGCTCATCAAGAGTCAGGAGGCATGGGGTTAATGGAGACGGCTGCGTGGATTTGGAATTGCCTTGCCCCACAGACGGCAGAGAGTGGTGGTAGATGGAGAATATTCTGCCTAGAGGTCGGTGACTATAGTGTGTGTTCCGCAGTGATCTGTTCTGGGACCCCTGCTCTTGGTGATTTTTATGAATGACTTGGATAAGGAAGTGGGGGGATGGGTTAGTAAGTTTATGGATGACACAAAGGTTGGGGGGGGGGTTGTGGATGGTGTAGGAGGTTGTCATAGGTTACAACCAGATATAGACAGGATGCAGAGCTAGGCAGAGAAGTGGCAGATGGAATTGAATCCAGAAAAATGTGAAGTGATACACTTTGGAAGAACGAACATGAAGTACAAGGTTAACGGCAGAATTCTGAGCAGTGTGGAGGAACAGAGGGATCTTGAGGTCTGTCCATAAATTCCTCAAAGTTGCTGCGCAAGTTGATAGGGGGTTAAGAAGGCGTATAGTGTGCTGGCCTTCATTAGTCGGGGGATTGAGCTCAAGAGCCACGAGGTAATGTTGCAGCTCCATAAAACTCTGGTTAGACCACACTTGGAGTATTGTGTTCAGTTCTGGTCGCCTCATTATAGGAAGGATATGGAAGCTTTAGAGAGGGTGCAGAGGAGATTTACCAGGATGTTGCCTGGATTGGAGAGCATGTCTTATGAGGATAGGTTGAGTGAGCTAGGGCTTTACTCTTTGGAGAGGAGGAGGAATGAAAGGTAACTTGATAGAGGTGTATAAGACGATAAGAGGCATAGATCAAGTGGACAGTCAGAGACTTTTTCCCAGGGCGACAATGGCTAACACGAGGGGGCATAATTTTAAGGTGATTGGAGGAATGTATAAGGGGGATGTCAGAGGTAAGTTTTTTTTAAACACAGAGTGGTGGGTGTGTGGAACACACTGCCGGCAGAGGTTGTGGGGGCAGATATATTAGGGACATTTAAGAGACTCTTAGATAGCCACATGAATGATAGAAAAGTGGAGGGCTTTTGCCTCTGGAGAGTTTGATTAAGGAGAGAAAAGCTGCTGTGGGTCAAGCAACATTTCAACAGAGGAGACACTGGTCCATGTGGAGAAGATGCAGGGTTCGAGCCCACCCTTCCATGAAGCTGACCTTATAGGCAGGATCTGTGTAGGATCTTGGAGCTGGTCTGTGCAAACTTTTTGGTAGAACAGCGGTCAAGTTACTGGACTAGCGTTCAGAGGCCAAGACCAGTAACTTTCAGACACTAGTCAAACCTCACCCTGGCTGCAGGAGAATTTACATTCAATAACTAAATAAAGCTGGAACCTAAAACTGGTGTCAGTAATGGGTATGGTGAAGCCACCAGACTGTTGTTAAGACCCAGCTGGTTCACCAGAAGTCACTTGGTTGGGTGACTGCTGTCTGTACCCAAACTGGCCTACATAGAACATGACAGCACAGTACAGGCCCTTTGGCCCACAATGTCGTGGCAACATTTTATCCTGCTCTAAGATCTATCTAACCCTTCCCTCCCACATAGCCCTCCATTTCTCTATCATTCATGTGGCTTTCTAAGAGTCTCTTAAATGTCCCTAATGTATCTGCCCTCACAACCTCTGCCAGCAGTGCATTCCATGCACCCACCACTCTGTGTAAAAAACCTATCCGACATCCCCCTTATACCTTCCTCCAATCACCTTAAAATTATGTCCCCTCGTGTTAACCACTGTCATCCTGGGAAAAAGTCTCTGACTGTCCACTCAATCTATGCCTCTTCTCTTGTACACCTCGATCAAGTCACCTTTCATCCTCCTTCTCTCCAAAGAGAAAAGCCCTAACTCACTCAACCTATCCTCACAAGACATGCTCTCCAATCCAGGCAGCATCCTGGTAAATCTCCTCTGCACCCTCTCTAAAGCTTCCACATCCTTCCTATAATGAGGCGATCAGAACTGAACACAATACTCCAAGTGTGGTCTGACCAGAGTTCTATAGAGCTCCATAAAGCATCCCTACAATCATGTTTGTAAATCTTCTCTGCACCCCCTCCAAAGCCTTCACATCCACCCCAAAGGTGTGATGTCCGGAACTGGACACAATCCTCCAGCTGTGGCCGAGCCCAGCATTTAATTTCAGACATAACACCGAGGGAGTACATTTGGCACATCGAATCAATGTCAGCTCTCAGAGTATTCCCATCAATCCCATTCTCCTTGCATAATAATGAAATAAAAGCAGGAAATCCTGGAAACATTCATCAGATCGAGCAGCATCAACTGAGAGAAAGAGAGTCAACATTTCAGGTCAAGAGGACTAGAACAGTGAGAAGACAAGTGGGGTTTAAAATTGTCCAGCTGACATAGCACTTTTGGGGCAGAGTACAGAGAACCGAGTGGAAATGTTTTTTTCTTGTTCTAACGGCCCTCATTCACCTATTAACAAGACAGTTCCAAAAGTACGTGTCATCTGCACAACTACAGGCATTTGTTGCTCCAGCCCCCAAACCTACTCTCAGCCAACCCCACCCTCTCTGCAAATTAAAACACACTTGTTTTCTCACTTTTCCAGTTCACATGAAATGCCACTGACCTGAAACATTGACCCTGCTTCTCTCCCCACAGATGCTGCCTGACCTGCTGAGTGTTTCCAGCACCTTGTTTTTACCTCAGATTTCCAGCATCCGTAGTTTTTTGATAATCAAAATGGACAGATGATGGAAATATGAAGTAAAAACGGAAAACACTGGAAGTACTCAACAGCTCAGGCAGCATCTGTGGGAAGAGAAAGGGTCTTCAAACAGACGTTAGCTCTGTTCCTCTTCCCGTAGATGCAGCCTGACCTGTTGAGTATTTCTAGCATTTTTTTTTATTTGCAGTTTTTAGATGTTCAATCAGTGTTTAATAAAGTTTCATCATTTCTTTCCACTAGGACTCCATTGAGAAAGGACTGGATTCCTTCTGCATCTTTAAGCAGTTTCACAAGCTGGCCTGCCACTTTCAATAAATAACATACATGTATCCCCAATTTTCTCTATCCCCATACTCCTTTAAGAATTGTGATCACTAATTTATACAGACTCTTCTCATTCTTCCTACCAAAATGTAAAACTTCACAATAGTTAGCATGTCACCTGTCCAGCACCTCAACAGCCTCTCTGTCCATGAAATCTGTGCTACCTCCTCAAGATTTGCAAGACTTCCAAATTTTATGTCACCAGCAAATCTAAAAGTTATGTCTAAATTACTGACATATTAAGAAAAACAATGGTCTTAGTATCAACCCCTGGGGAACTCTACTGTTTGCTTCCATCCAGGCCCCTAAACAATCATTCACTGCCGCTGTTTCCTGATACTTAGCTGGCTTTCTATCAATGCTACTACAGCCCCTTTTATTCCATGTCCCTGGTCCTGAGGACAAACCCATTATGTGGCACTTTATCAAATGCCCTTTGAGAGTCAAAAAGCAGAAGAAAACCTAAGATGCTGTAAAATGATGATGCCAGACTGGCAAAGTTGCTGACAGAGTGAAGGGTGGTCTTATGCCACAGGGTGATACTGATGTTCTGGTGAAATGGGCTGAGAAATGGCAGACAGACTTTAAACCTGATAAATGCGAGGTGATGCATTTTGGGAGGAGTAGTAGTGAGCCTAGGACATGCACCATGAACGGTATGGTCTTAAGGGGTATTGAGGAACAGAGGGACCTTGGCATGCAAGTCCAAAGATCCTTGAAGTTTATTGATTACAGCTCGGTGTTCAACACCATCAGCCCCCCAGTATTAATCAACAAGCTTCAAAACCTGGGCTTCTGTACCTCCCTCTGCAACTGGATCCTCGACTTCCTTATCAGGAAACCAGTCAGTACTGATCAGTAACATCTCCTCCTCGCTGACAATCAACACAGGTGCACCTCAAGGATGCATGCTTAGCCCACTGCTCTACTCTCTCTACACTCATGACTGCGTGGCTAGGCACAGCTCGAACACCATCTATAAATTCACCGATGTTAGTAGAATCGAGAGGGCATGCAGGAGTGAGATAGATTGGCTGGTTGACTGGTTTCACAACAACCTTGCACTCAACGTCAGCAAGACCAAAGAATTGATTGTGGACTTCAGGAAGGGGAGGTTGGGAGAACACACACCAGTCCTCATTGATGGGTCAGCAATGGAAAGGGTGAATAGTTTCAAGTTCCTGGGCGTCAACATCTTGGAGGATCTATCCTGGGCCCAACACATTGATGCAATCATGAAGAAGGCACGCCAGTGGCTCTGCTTCATTAGGAGTTTGAGGAGATTTGGTACATCATCAAAGACACTTGCAAATTTCTACAGATGTACGGTGCAGAGCGTTCTGACTGGTTTCATCACCGCCT
The DNA here is from genome assembly GCF_009764475.1 of Pristis pectinata. NCBI lineage: Eukaryota > Metazoa > Chordata > Chondrichthyes > Rhinopristiformes > Pristidae > Pristis > Pristis pectinata. The sequence goes on from NC_067418.1 coordinate 1,206,931, forward strand.
GGTATGGAGGCTCCAATGTGCAGGATCACAACAGGCTGCAGAGGGTTGTAGACTCAGCCAGCTCCATCACAGCACAACCCTCCCCACCACTGAGGACACCTTCAAGAGGCGGCGCCTCAAGGAGGCGGCATCCATCACTAAGGATCCTCTTCTCATTACTACCATTGGGGAGGAGGTACAGGAGCCTGAAGACCCACACTCAATGATTTAGAAACAGCTTCTTCCCCTCCGCCATCAGATTTCTGAACGGTCCATGAACACTACCTCGTTTTTTTTTGCACTATTCATTTATTTTGTAATTTATAGTAATTTTATGTCTTTGTACTGTACTGCTGCCGCAGAACAACACATTTCATGACATATACATCTGTGATAATAATAAAGCTGATTCTGAAGGTGTAATTGAGGAATGAATACAAGGCCAGGGAGGTTATGCTCTAACTTTAATCAGACTAATGTTGTATCATGAAATGGGCCAAATGGGACTAGCTTAGGTAGTCATCTTAGTCGGCATGGACGAGTTGGGCCAAGGGTCTGTTTCCGTGCTGTATTACTCTATGACCTCATCTGGAGTACTGCATGCAGCTCTGGTTATCATGCTATAGGAAGAATTTGTGATGACAAATGAACCAGGGCACGTGGGGGTCAATGCCAGGAGTGGGCACCTATATCCTTGGATTAATTTGATGATACAGACTCAAGAGCACAACAAAAATACAGAGCATTTGGCACATTTAGGTGGGAAAACTTCATTTATAAGAAAAATATCAGCACTTACTGGAACAAATTGCACTGCAGCTGAGAAGAAGGTGAGAAAATTAAGTTGCTTTTCAATATTTCCTTCAAATGGGGAACAATTGCTAACACTGGGGAAAGACGTTTGGAGGAATTGCAGAATTGCATGGGCCATGGTTAACACTGTAATGGAAGGTGTGGTAGATCAATGCCTCTTTTGAAGGAAAATAGAATATTTGGAAATATTTGGGTAATGAAAAACATAGGACAGTGGAGATATTAGGTCTTTATTCCTTAGAATGCAGGAGAATGAGGGGGCGACCTTATAGAAATGTTTAAAATTACAACAAGTATAGATAAGGTGGACGGTAACAGTCTTTTCCCTAGGGCAGGGGAGTCCAAAACTAGGGGGCACAGGTTTAGGGTGAGAGGGGAAAGATTTAAAGGGGACCTGAGGGGTAACTTTTTCACACAGAGAGTGGTGAGTATATGGTACAAGCTGCCAGAGGAAGTGGGTGAGGCAGGTACAATAGTGTCATTTAAGAAGCACTTGGATAGGTACATGGAGGGGCAGGTCTTGGAGGGATATGGGCCGAATGCAGGAAATTGGGACAAGCTAGGTGGGCACTGTGGTCGGCATGGACTGATTGGGCTGAAGGGCCTGTATCCATGCTGTTTTGCTCTATGACTCTATATTGGGACAGTTGGGTTGGTTTCAAATTCACTAGCTAGGAGCTGTGCAGAACCAGGGGTAAATGTCACCCTGTCTTCCATGGCTAAATTTTAATAAGTTACATGATTCCATGGTAATGAAACTGTCCAAATACAGTTCAAAGTAAACCAGCATGGACAAACAACCTCTCCCTAAGCTGTAATTTCTATGAGTCGGCAGCAACACTGAATCAGAACGAGTTTCTGCTTGCTACTTGCCATACCTCGAAACAGAGGAAGTAATATAATGTGATCAACACCTGTACCAGACATCATCTTGTTAAATCGAACCAATCAGGTACATGGAATGTGGCAGCATCCAGGAGGAGGTTTGACACGTTTGTGTGCTCAGTGTCTGCAAGATTGAGGCATCAAACAGATTTTGTCAACAACTATGGGAGTTCACCAAGAGAGTCTTGAAAGGGAAAGTTTTAAACAGAAAAGGATTGCATCAAAACTACACAACATTGACTTGTGCAAAGGCCCCATCACAGAACCACATAAAAGGGTAGTACATCCCCAGGAGGCTGCCTGTTGTCATCAATTATGAATGACATTACTGCACAAGGAGCCAAAATTTAGAGTTTTCCTGTAACAGACAAATGCTAAAAAGATGGTAAATTCTGGACTCAATCAGCTACAATCTGGCACGTGCCCGCAGAATGCAAAAACCCCACTGTCTTAAAAAGCAGAAGGTAATACTTCAACCCAATGCAAAAAAAACAGGAAGGCCCATTACTCAAACAGGCAGAATGTTGCAACTTCAAGTCCTGAAACCATATCTCACTCAAAACATCTTTCTACCTCAGTTAATCCGGTTTTCCAAGTTGTCAATCTGCACTACAACTTGAAGTAATCAAGCATGCAATATTAAAAGCAGTCCACTTCCAATTTTAGGGGTGGGGGAAGGAACTTGAGCCAAAAAACTAAGAACTGATAGACGTGACCTAGCTTCCTGCTTGAAGTGAACCATGAACTGACAGCATGGTGCATTATCCACAGGGGGCCCTGCAAATCCTCACAATCCAAATTATCCCACCCTTACAGCTGCACAAAAACAGCACTTGAGTCATTCGCAAGAAAGGAAATCACTCATCCGCAGCCTCCATCACACACTATAACCACTATTTTAATAATTCACTTTAAAGGCCCATGCACTACTGCATTTGCATACAGGTTGTCAATAAAATACAGACTTAATGAAGTTGGAGCAAGACACAAACTTTCAAACTTAAATAACCCATTTGTTTTTTTTTGAATAGTTGAGGAATTATGAATTCGTCAGATGGAGTTTCCAGACAGTAAAGTTCTACTGTTCAGGCAACTAGGCCTCCGAGAGGCAACAGTCTAGACCACATGAAGCAAAGTGTTTGAGACATTGCACAGATCAGACTAACAAAGATTCGAAGCAAAGCTTAAGACGATCCAGACTACATTGAAAGAACTGATTGCCTCAATTAATGTCATTTTTTTCTTTTCGTTCTCTGGGAAAGCTCATTCTACCACTGCTATCAGTTTTATTAAACAACAGTAAGCACAGTTCCCAAATTGCAGCTTGCGTGCGTGTGCATGCACGCATGCAAGGTGTTTGATCTACTTCAGTGAAGTTGTTTCATTGTGGGTGTGGCGAGAAGAAATGGCAAGAGAGTCTAGTGGGTCCTTCCCTCATTACTCATGCAACTATCCAAGAAATGGGCTGGCGCACACCCTGTCCAAGGAAAGACTGGAAAGATGGGTCATTTGAAGGATATCTCCACATATGGGAAGGGCAAAACAATACACCATCACGGTCACTAAAAAATCAACTTGGGAATCATGAAGAAATTTCTTTACTCAACAAATGGTGACATCAACAGACACAAGGAGTATATGGGACAAATACAATGAATGCATTTAAAGGGAAGCTAGAAACCACAAGGACGAAAAATACAGAGGGTTGTGCAGATAGAGTTAGAAAGGGAAGAGTATAAGGAAACCTAAGTGTGGTTTAAATGCCAGTATGTATTGGTTAGGAGGAATTGCCTTTTGTTGTGTTGCAAATACTTTGCAACACGGTAAGAATTTGAAGAACTGAATATTGAGGAAAGGATAAGAGAAAGAGAAATGCGATTCAAGGCACTCTTAAAATATTCAGGAGTTTAAGCAAAGGACCATAAGACCACGATAGAGCAGAAGAATTAGGCCATTCGGCCCATAGAGTCTGCTCCACCATTCAATCATGGCTGACTTTTTTTTCCAGCCCCATTTTCCTGCCCTCTCCCCGTAACCCTTAACCCCCTTACCAATCAAGAACCTATTTAATCTCTGCCTTAAACACACCCAATGACTTGACCTCCACAGCCATCCTGAGGCAACGAATTCCACAGATTCACCGCCCTCTGGCTTAAGAAATTCCTCTTCATCTCAGTTCTAAAGCGACGTCCCTTTATTCTGAGGCTGTGCCCTCAGATCCTAGACTTTCCCACTGATGGAAACATCCTCTCCACATCCACTCTATCCAGGCCTTTCAGTATCTGGTAGGTTTCAACGAGATCCCCCCTCATCCTTCATCGAGTACAGGCCCAGAGCCATCAAACGCTCCTCATGTGTTAATCCTTTCATTCCTGGGATCGTTCTTGTGAACCTCCTCTGGACCCTCTCCAGGGCCAGCACATCTTTCCTCAGATATGGGGCCCAAAATTGCTCACAATATTCCCAATGTGGTCTAACCAACACCTTATAAAGCCTCAGGAGTACGTCCTTGCATTTATATTCTAATCCCCTCAAAATGAATGCTAACATTTTCCTTTCTTACTACCAACTCAACCTGAAAGTTAACCTTAAGGGAATCCTGAAATGGATCTCCCAAAAGGGTTGTCCTTTTGCCAAGAGCAAGGCCATGGTAAATTCTGAATGGGGGCACCACTGTCCACAAATGTGAAACTTCAGTTGTACTACCACTTACCAAACTGGTTGAATCCTTTTTAGACATGGCTGCTGATCAGGCGGTATACAAGCAAGCTGACTAACTACTCAATAACCTACCTATTATAGCCACACAGATATAAAAAAAATTAATCATATGAACAAAATGTCATTTCTCCAGGAGTAACATCTTGCATTGTCTAATATGACACTACCAGCATTCTAAAAGCACAGTCAAGGACAGGGAGAAATAGCTAACATATTAGATCACATAACTCTGCTTCGCTATCCACAGCTAAAAGGCAAAAGTAGTCAAACCAGAGACAGCTAAGCAATTCCACAAGTGACGTCTTCACAAAAAGCTCTTCAGCTCTACTGCACTGAGAGAAGTGAGAGTGGACACTATCCAACAGGAGCAGGCTAAATGGTTTGACCTCCAGGAGCTACACTTTAGATCTGTGTTTTTCTGGACCCTACCTGGCTGAAGCTCACTGGGAGTTAAACCTAGGTTTAGGAGTGGCAGTGGCAAAGCGATTACGTATTAGTCTGGTATCCAACGACCTGAGATCAGATCCCACCAATGGGAATTTAAATTCAAGTAAGTAAATCTATTTGGAATCTTTTTTAAAAAGCTGTTATCACTAATGGTAACCATGAAACTACTGGAGTGTCAAAAACCCATCTGGTTCGCTGATGTCCTTCAGGGAAAGAAATCTGCCATCCCTATCGATCTGGACCATGGGGGTGAATTCAGACCCAATCTACTTGACAATTAACTGCTAAAGGAAGGATATCTGCATTCCATAGACAAATAATGAAAGAAATGGTAACGACCAAGAAAAATCTCAAAATGAACACAGTCAAGGTATGTATTATCAAAATATATATTTAAAACATTTCAATACTATTACACAACAAAGGAAGTGAAGGAGGAGAATCACGCTCATGGGAATCACTTGGCATTGAGAATATGAGAAAGAGCAGATGGTTAGCATGCTTTGTGTTCCAAGGTTGCACACTATCGGAGTAGACAAATATTGTCATGTGGACACTATTCAAAAGGAGAATTTCACAGGTGACTTCTAAATAGGGGACAGTTTGACAGCCCAGCGGATTATACTTTAGAATATTTGAGGCAGTTGAAGCTCTGATGGCCATCCTCCAGGAGCCCTCAAACAATGATCAAGCTTAAACACATTTGCAATGGGTAAATGTAGTATTCAAGAGCAATAAATCCGGAAAGAACAACACAGAACAGTTACAGAATCAGAGCTAATAATCATTCACCTAACTATATTTGATAATTTCAAGGTTATGGATTCAGCTTTCAAGGTGGCAGAGGCAGTGAGAGGTAGCCAAGGGATGCAGAGTATCTAGGACCTGAACAATCCAAGTCTTGAAATGGCTGAGAGCCAGCTAGTATCAAATACAGGAGACAGATAGATGCCAGCAAGTATTTCTTTACACCAAAAACGGTTGAACAGCTGGAACTGGTTGCTAGGGAAAAGAGTTGAGGCAGGGACACTGGATTCTGGATTCATTCAAAAAACAGCTGGACAACTAGAATGGAAGATAGGCAGACAGACTGTGGAAGAGAGTGATAATAAAAGGCCAAAGACTTGCTTTTTATCTCACCTGTTTTGTAATCTTATAAACCTATATGATATATATTGAGACTAATAAAAGGTGAAAGAGAACAATCTGCACAATCTCTTCACACAACCTCAGGACATCTTAATGCACTTTACAGCTAATGTAGCACTTCTGAAACAAGGAAATGCATTAGCACCAACATACAGCAATATTATAATGTGGTTTAGCAATCTGATGAATAAATATTGGTCCAAAGCACCCATCTCTGCTCTTCTTCAAAATAACAGCATGGATTCTTGTATATCTACCCAGTGGGTCAATGGTTTAGCATCTCATCTAAGTCACAACTAGGAAAAGAGAAACAGTTAACATTTCAGCTTAATGAATGCAGCTTCTCTCTCCCCAGTGATGCTGCCTGAGCTGTTGAATGTTTCCATCTCTTTTCTACTTTTATTTCAGGACTCACAGATCCACAGTAGTTTTGTTTTTAAGATTCAGTAGTAATCCAGTAGACCAAAACTGGGCATCCATTGAGCACCAAGAGTCATCAGCACCAGCAGAACTGTATTCCATATCAATTCATAACCTAATGATCCAGCCTCCCCCTATCACCTTCTCACCAGTTAGCCAGGAGACCACACACTGCCACATTCTGAGTCTTAATGCCTTCCCGTTCCTGCTGTTAGATGTTTCTTGAATAAATTCTGCATCCCTGCCTCAACTACCTTCCCTGGCAATCAGTTCCAGCTGTTCAAGTTTTTAGGCCAAGAATTAAATGCTGACATCCAACCATCTCTTCTACTTAATACCCATTGGCCTTCCTGTAAAACAACAATGAAAGAGTTAGGTTGCAGAAAGTCTGGAGTCCATAGAATACTGACATTTGACTGGATGAAGGGTCTCGACCTGAAATGTCGACTGTCCATTTCCCTCTATGGACGCTGTCTGACCCACTGAGTTCCTGCAGCAGTTTGTTTTTTGCTCCAGATTCCAGCATCTACAGTCTCTTGTGTCTCCATATTGGGTACTGTTGCGGAGGATGGCCTCCCAGGAGAAAACAGCAGCAACAGCTCAATTTGTGGCACCAAGGAGGGCTTTGCTGTACAGGAGGGGAGGAACAGAACTAGGAGAGCGATAGTGGTAGGGGATCCTGTTGTAAGGGGTCAGATAGATGTTTCTCTGGCTGCAGAAGTGACTCCAGTGTGATATGTTGCTCCCCTGATGCTAGGGTCAAGGATGTCTCAGAGCAGTTGCAGGATATTCTGAAAGGGGATGGTGAACAGCCAATGGTCATGATACATGTAGGTACCAATAACATAGGTAGCAGAAGGGATGAAATGCTGCAGGGGAGTTAGGTAGCCATTAAAAGAGCAGGACCTCAAAAGTTGCGACCTCAGGGTTGCTTCTGGTGCCACAAGCTAGTGACTAAAGGAATCAAAGGACAGGTCAGATGAAGGCGTGGGTGAAGAGACGATGCAGGAGGATGGGCGTTAGGTTCCTGGATCATTGGTATGGTTTCCAGCGAAGGTGGGACCTGTACAAGAGGGACATGTTGCACCTTAAACAAAATCCTTGCTGAGAGGTTTGCTGGCACTGTTTGGGAAGGTTTAAAGTGAGTTGGCAGGGGAAGGGGGCTCAGAGTAGTTGTTCAGTTAGAGATGTAAAGTCACCAGGAGCAGAAAGAGTTATAAAGTCCAGTAGGCAAAACAAGTGAGTAAGTGCACACCAAGGGAGTTCAAAGCTAAATTGCATCTATTTTAATGCAAGGAGTTTAACTAGTAAAGCATATAGAACAGAGAACATTACAGCACAGGAACAGGCCCTACAGCCCACTATGTCTGCCCCAACCATGATGCCAAACTAACTAATCCTCTGTCTGCACATGGTCCATATCCCTCCATTCCCTGCCTGTTCACACGTCTGTCTAATAAATATTGTTATCGCATCTGCTGCCATCACCTTCCCTGGCACCGTATTCCAGGCACCCAAAAACTTGACTTGTAAATCTCTTTTAAACTTTTCTCCTCCCCCCTTAAACCCACGACCTCTATTATTTGACACTTCAACCCTGGGAAAAAGACTGTCTACCCTATCTGCGCCTTCCATAATTTAAAGTCCTATCAGGTCTCCCCTATGCCTCCAATGCTGCAGAGAAAATAATCATAATTTGTCCAGCAACACCCTGGTGAACCTCCTCTGTACCCTCCCTAAAGCCTCCACATCCTTCCTGTAATGGGGTGATCAGAACTGCACACAGTACTCCAAGTGTGGCCTAACCAAAGTTTTATGCAGCTGCAACATGACTTCCTGACTTTTATACTCAACATCTCAACCGATGAAGGCAAGTATGCCTTTTTTTTTAACCACCCTATCCACTTGTGTTGCTACTTTCAGGGATCTATGGACCTGCACCCAAGATCCATCAATGCCCTCAAGGGTCTTGCCATTTCTGTATACTTTCCCCTTACATTTGACCTCCCAAGTATCACCTCACATTTGTCCGGATTAAACTCCATTGGCCATTTCTTCACCCAAATGTCCAGTTGATCTGTATCCTGCTGAATCCTTTGACAACCTTCCTCACTGCCCACAACTCCACCAACTTTTGTTGTCTGCAAACTTACTAATCAGATCACCTAAATTTCCATCCAAATTATTTACTTATATTACAAACAACAGAGGTCCCAGCACTGATCCTTGTGGAATAACACTGGTCACAGACCTCCGGTCAGAAAAACACCCCTCCACCACTACCCTGTGCCTTCTATGACCAAGCCAATTTTGTATCCGACTTACCAACTCACCATGGATCCCATGTGACTTACTCTTCTGGATCAGCGTACCATGAGGGACCTTGTCAAATGCTTTACTAAAGTCCACGTAGACAACATCCACTGCCCTACCCTCAGCAATCATCTTCGTCATCTCTTCAAAAGAACTCAACCAAATCTGAGATGCAGGACCTCCCCCTCACAAAGTCATGCTGACTATCCCCATTGTCCATACTTTTCCAAATGTGAATTGCCTGCTGTCTAGTCCCCTGGCACCACAACTTTAGCTAGAGGGAATACAAAGATCTCTTCTTGTCCCAAGCAATCTCCTCTCTGGCCTCTCGAATAACCTGGGATAGATCCTATTATGACCTGGGGACGAATCAAACCTTAATTCTTCAAGAGACCCAACACCACCACCTTTTTGATATCAGCATGCCCTAGGGCATTAAGTGCAGAAATTAGGAGGTTATGCTCCAACTTTATAGAATCTTGGTCAGACAGCTGGAGTACTTCATGCAGTTCTGGTCACCACACTAGGATGTGACAGTGCTGGAGTGGGTACAAAGGAGATTCACCAGGGTTGCCTGGGATGGAGCAGTTCAGTTATGAGGAGAGACAGGAGAGACTGGATCTGTTCTCCCTACAGCAGAGGAGGTTAAGAGGGGACATGATTGAGGTATATAAAATTATATTGGGTATAGACAGGGTAGACTGCAGGAAATTTTCCCCATATCAGAGGTAGATAAAAACTAAAGGGCATAGGTTTAGGGTAAGCGGTAAGAGATTAAAAGGAGATCCGAGGGGGACCTTTCCCACCCTGAAAGTGATAAATATTCGGAATACACTGCTGGAGAGGGTGGTTGAAGCTGTATAGCTGACAGCATTGAAGTATCTAAATGAGCACTTGAATCACTAAGATATAGAAGGCTATGGACCAAGTGCTGGGAGATGGGATTTATACAGAAAGGTGCCTGCTGGTCAATGTGGACAAGCAGAGCCAAATGACCAGTTTCCATGCTGTGCGATTCTATAACCCCGTGACACTATTTTTAAGCTGTTCACCTACCGTACTGATGCAATAAAACTGCTGTTCAGCTTTAGTTGAACCAAGTTAGGCAAATATTCACCTGCAAGTAAACAATTTTTATATTAATTTAGGGTGAGTAAAATGTGCCCAATTAAAAAAGATATAAAATTGCAATTTAAAGTGGCTAGGGCCCACAGCAGCTGCTTCTAAGGTCTTCCGCTGAACTGAACATTAAATCAGTCACAGTTACGGACATGCAGCCCACATACAATCGTAATACAAACAATGCATTCAGAAAGGGATTGGGATCAATTTCCTTATGAAGGCTGATCTCATAACTCAGTACTTTAAAGTATGCAGCTGCTGGCAACTTTTCATATGCTGTTGTCATTGTCTTACGCAGTGAACTCCATCGTTCAAACAAAGGGACAGAAAGTACTTATTTCACGCAAAGGTCTTGAAGGCCCCAGAAATAAAGCTTCACAGTGACCACAAGGAAAAGCAGATAAAAAATGGAAAAAAAAAATCATACTACTGTAAGTAATACAGCTGCTGGATAAAACTAGACCTCAATCAAATCTAGGAACAAAAGAAATTTGTCTTAAAAAAATGAAATTGATTTTTTCTCCACTCATTCAACTTGCCCAATCGCTTATTGTGTGTAATTATTCTGCATCAAAATGGTAAATGCATTCAATGGTGATGATCATTGCAGCAACACAGGCGTGCACAAACCTCATTTCCTTTACAATCTCATCTATTGCTACTGTTTCCTGAACACTAAACAATCCTGTACATGGTCAATACAAAGAAGAAAGAAAGAAAAAGCGTGTGATGGGGTGGGAACAGAGAATTAATTTTGCATCTGTTTGATAGCAGAGCCACATTTCTTGTGTTTGTTTACTACAATGCCACAAGTTGGGCCAGTTTCTTCTCTCTGTCCCAGGATGAAAGGCTGGCTCTGTCAGTGCCATGCTGCGCTGAAATAAATCCCAGTCAACGTGATTAATATTTCAATTTATCATCTCAAAACTGCAAAAATAAGATCACCAAGCTCTTGCCTTCACTGGCAGCACATTTCAGGTTGTTAACGTCGCTGCGGTGAATTACAGGCATTCTAAAACACTGAAACATGCCAGACATGAGATCCAATACACTGAAGCAACAACTGTTTAAAGAAAACTTCAAGAACTTAAACAGAATCCAAATAAAAATACATATAGCAAATAACTTCTATAATCTGAACAAATCCTGTCATTTCTTGAATTTTGAAAAGAAAATATATTTGGCATTTATTCTGAAATAGGAAACCTAGAGTGCTTCAAGTAGCTGTTTTGAGCCTCAATTTTGTTAATGATTAAAAGCTAGGGTCCAGCACCACAGGCAGGCTTTGTTCAAAAGGACTGCCACTCAAATACATCTGCCAATATGCTACAGCACTGACTACCTGGCCTTGGGAGCTTGTCTCTCCACTGGAAGAATGGAGTAGCTCTCAGGTTCCCAAGTCTGGAGTACCAAGTATCAAGGCATGGAATGAAACTCAAGGTCACAACAAATCACTTTGCTGGGAATGTAATCTTCTATTTGGTAGTTTTGCTTTAAAAAAGTTTAGAACAAAAAGGTAAAAAACTGAAATAAAAACTGTAAAGCAGGTCAGGGGCAAGATAATTAATGCCGGAGTGGAAATTATTCAGATGAATGGCATTTGGAAAGAGCAGGAAAAGGAACGGGAGAAAGTATATACAAGCAGCCAGCCAGAACAGGAAATAGACCAACCAGTCAAGTGCCCTGGAAGGGGACAGAAAATATTTAGAAGGCAAAAGCAAGAGAGAGAGAAGACAAAAGGAAAACAGAAATAAAGAAGAAAAAATAAACAAGTTGAGAGGGGGAGGATCACTGAGGCAGGGAATACAAATACGAGAAAACTGACATAGTGGGGGGGAGGTGGGGCAGATTCAAGAAGCATGGTGGAAAGGGGAAGTAGCCCAAAGCTAAGGATATTCATTAGCCTGCCAGTACAGCTTCGACAAGGTAGTCCCAACTCACCCCCTTACCCATGTCTGATAGACAGTACACCCAACATACATGTCCAGAAAAACACTCAGGCCAGAGACAGTTTTAAGAGCAGATAGTCCCAAAGGTGTACAAACTCATGAGGGGCAAAGGTAGGGTGAATACACAAAGTCTTTTTCCCAGGGAAAGGGAATGAAAACCTATAGGACATAGGTTTAAGTTGAGAGGGGAAGATTTAAAAGAGATCTGAAGGGCAACTTCTTCACACAGAGGGTGGTGCATATATGGAAGGTGCTGCCAGAGGAAGTGGTTGAGATAGGTACCACAACAAGATTTGAAAGATATTCAGACAGGTACATGTACATGGACAGGAAAGGTTTAGAGGGATGTGGGCCAAATGTGGGCAAATGGGACTAGTTTAGATGGGCATTTTGGTTGCATGAACACGTTGGGCCGAAGGGCCTGTTTCCATGCTGTACAATTCTAAGCAGCCCAGGACCATAATGGCCCACATACTGGTGAAGAACAGCAAAGGCTACTTGTTTCATTCTTCCTAAACACGAGGATGGGTCAGCACTAAGGGAAGGTGAAACAAAGCCTTACAAATCCAACTGACGCACCTTCCCTCATGTCCTAAGCATCCTGAAGAGGTCAATTTGTCTATGACGATGTGGTTCACTTTTGTATCATCCTTCCCACATTGGGGAACCTAACAGCTGCTTGATATCACTGACTGGGAGCTGAAAAAGGAGATATCAGGACCAGCAGTCAAAACTTGTCGAAAATCTCTCTCTTTCAGGTGGTCAAAAAGGGACAGAAAGGTGGAGAAGCAAAAGGGTTTGGGGAGAGAACGCCAGAACTCTGGATGAGATGTGGCCACCAATGAGAGGTTGAAGAAAAGTGGGGTTAAACAAGAGACAAGAACTAGAGGGATCTCAAAGGTTGGCGAGCTGGAGCAGATTACAGAGACAGGGAGGTGTATCACCATGGAGGGATTTGAAAACTTGGATAAAATGTTTGAAACCTGAATCACTCTAAACCTGGGAGCCAACTTAGGCTAACAAGAACAGATGAATGGGATGGGATAAGGGTTGGGATACAGACGGCAGAATTTAAATGAACACCAGTCCAATGTCACTCGGATGTCAGATATTCTTCAGCTCAGTTATACTCAGTTTGTAATGTTCCTGTGGTCCCTATTAGGATTAAATAATAAAATCAATTTCACGTAAAAATTGTGTGTATTGAAACATTCACAAGTACTAGTAAAGTCCTTTATAACTTATTTTTAACATCTTAAAATAATCTCTGGCAACTCACATGTCAAAATACAGTGAAGACAAGATGTTAATCCAGAAGACCCTTTGAATAAAGTGCTGCAAGTAAATACTACCTCACTATAGACAGGTTCCTCACCAAAGTTTCCCAGACTGTTATCCTGTGTGTCTACGCACATCTCCAGAACCTTCACCTGTTGCAAGTCCTCGGTTGCAGTCAGGGCTCGCTGTAAGGTAAATAAGAACAGATGTACAACCAGTAGGTAACTGTGGTATATTAAAGATGAGGGAGTAAAAGGAACAGTGAGGCAGGAAACTCTCTCAGTATACAGGTAGTACAAAGTTCAAATCAATAGAGTAGCATTCATTTTAATCCACATCCTATACATTTCAGTCAAAAGTATATCACGAAAATTAACTAATCATGGTAAGATGTACATTGAAGCAGGTTATTTAATTGGTTAACGTCCATTCTTGATTTGTGCAAGGAACAATGTACACATCTGTACTTTGGAAACATGTATGGTCAGTGACTTGATTCACAAGCAGACTCAAATCTGCAAATTCTTCAGGTTCACAATGTGGGTTCAGTTCCTGCTCCACAGATTTGAGCCCATGACCCGCCTCACAAACTGCTGGAGGGGCCATCTTTGGATGACATGTTAAACTAAAGCAGGTTTGTTTGGAAAGGATTTTACAGGCACCATCTTCCTTTGTGTAAGAAAACAGGAAAAAGCCATTCAACCTCTCATCCCTGCTTCACCATTTTAGTTTTACTACCACAGTAGATAAACTCACATCTTTCCACATGCCATGTCCTTGCCTATACAGAGCCAATCTATATCCATTCACGAAGCCCCCCATGTGTTCTCCTTCTACAGCACACATTGCCACCTAACTTCATGTTATCAGCAGACACAGGTAATTAACAGCTGGGGTCCCAGCACTGATCCCTGCTGCATCGACATAGCCCTCCACCCAAAAATGCTGCTTACGTCCACTAATCAATACTCAATCCATACCAGTATATCACTCCCGGTACCATGCACTCTAATTTTGTTTAATAATCTCTTCTGTGGTACTTTATTGAAGGTCTTCTGAAAATCAAAATACACAACATCAACCAGTTTACTATCATCTATTCTGCCAGACACAACTTCAAAAAACTTTCAAACACAGTTGACATACATGATTTCCTATTCATAATTCCACGTTGATTCTGCCCTTCACATGGAGTGCGGCCTCCCTCACATTGTGAGGCACTGGATGGGATAGATTCAGAATAGATCCAGTTCACGAAACTGGGCATCAATGAGATACTCTGGACCATCAGCAGTAGCAGAGTGTACACCAACCCAATCTGTAAGCCCATGGTTTGGGACACGCCTCACTGTTACTGACAAGCCGGGAGACTGTACACCACCACAATCTGTAACCTCACGGTTTGGGACATGCCTCACTGTGTTACTGACAAGCCATGATGAACTCTGTTTCAATGAGTGCAGAAGGGTATGCTGGGAGCAGCAGCAGGTTTACCTAAAAGTTGGGCATGGCCCAGGGAAATTGCGACACAGGACTGTGTGCTAAACAACAGAAACACTCTGCAGTCCGACCACATGTACTGGTGAGTGGTGGTGGACAATTAAACAGCTAGCGGGGGGAAGGCAGCTCCAAGAACTGCCCCATTCTTAGTAACAGCAGGACCTAGCACATGAGTACCAAAGGAAAGGCTGAAACATTCGTAACCATATCCCATCAGAAGTGATGATCACATGATCCATCTTGGCTTTCCTCAGATCCCCACCATCACATGCACCAGTACCCTGCCAATTCCATGTACTCCACATGATATCACGGAATGGCTGACGTCAATGGATACAGCAAAGGCCACTGGACCAGACAACAGCCCAGCTCTCATATCGAACATCTGCATTCCAGAACTAGCTGTGCCTCTAGCCCAGCTGTTCCAGTACATTATAACATTGGCATCTACTTGACAATGTGAGAAATTGCCTAGATATTAACTGTTCTAAAGAGCAGGACAAATCCCATCGGGTTAATAACTGCCCAAAAAATCTACCCTTGTTCATCAGCAAGAAGCTGTCATCAACAGAGCCGTCAAGTGGTACATACCTACTCACCTCTGCCCAGTTCGGGTTATGCTACAATACACTTTGCCCCAGACCTCAACAGAACCTTGGTCCAAACGTTACCGAGGGGCTGAATTCCAAAGGTGAGTTGATCAAATGCGTCATCAATAAATCATCGTAAAATTGACCAATAGGCATCAAAGGCCAAGCACCAAGGGCTGCAATCATACCCCATACATAGGGAGATGGTTGTGGTTATTGGAGATCAATCGTCCCAGGCCTAGAACTTGACTGCTGGAGTACTTTAGGACAGCGTCCTAGGCCCAAACATCTTCAGATGCTTGATCAATGACCTTCCTTCCATCATAAAGTCAGAGGTAGGAATGTTCAATTCCATTCACAAGTCCTTGGGCAAGGAAGCAGTCCATGCTTGCATGCAGCAACATCTAGACAGTCAGTCAGTCATGAGCTGGTAAGTGACAAGTAACATTTGCACCACAATAGTGCCAGGCAATGACATCTCCAACGAGAGAGAATTTAACCACCTATCCTCAATATTCAATGGCATAACTATCAGCAAGTTCTCCCTCCACCCCATCCCACCACCCCTCAACAAGCCTGGTCACCACTGACCAGAAACTCAATTGCACCAATCACATAAATATCTTGGCTACAGGAGCAGGTCAGAGGCTGGGTGTCTTGCAGCAAGCGAGTCACAAAACTTTCTACCATCAGAAGGCACAAGTCACATGTGATGGATATTACCTGTTCAAAAAAGCAGGACAAATCCCATTGGTTAATTACCTCCCAAACAGTGCTCCACACTGCCAACAACCTTCAAGATGCTCAACACCATCCACAACAATGCAACCCAGTTGACTGGCACCCCTAAACATTCATTCCCTCTGCTACTGGCACAGTGGCTTCAAACAGCACTGCCATTACTCACTCAGGTTACTAAAACAGCACCTCACAAACCCACAACCTCTGCCACCAAGGCACAGGGGAACAGCACAACCTATCATTGGTCCTTTACCAGCACTATGACCATGGCTGAAGGACTGCAACTGGTCAAGATGGTGGCTCACTCCCATCTTCAAGAGCAGTTAGGATGGGCAATAAATCCTAGTCTTGCCAGCAATACCCAGATCCAAAATAACCCTTCCACATCAGTCCCATGCTTGCTAATTTTATGGCCCTAACATTTTTCATGACCAAATCAGACAGTAAAATGTTAACAAATTAATTAGTACTTTTAGAAAAAAAATACAGAACAAAAGGAGAATTGGACTTCCACAACTGCCTGCTGACCTTCACCAGCACACCATGACCCCAGTATCAACCCTGGTTAGCTTTTCAGTCACCACAGTAAAGTTTGATACCTCCTTTTATTTAGTTAATAAACATCAAGTTAAAACATTGGAGGGTTATAAATCTAATTTTCCAATCAAGCAATACCATTAGAACAACAAGCAATAAATTCAATTAATTTTCTTGATCTAAAAATATGACCAAACAGTTTTCATTGAAATCAATTAAAAGTGCAATGGTATGGGTCACAATGTATTCAAACTCAAGTGATTCCAATGAAATATGGACAATTCTTGCAACTTTTCCCCTGGCTGGTGTCTAGAACCAGGAATCACAGTCTCAAAGTCAGGGGTCAGCTATTCAGGACTGAGATGAGAAGAAATGCCTTCACCGAGAGGGTGGTGAATTTTCTACCTAACGGTCGTGGTGGCTCAGTTGCTAAGTACATTCAGACAGAGGTCGATAGATTTGTTTTTTTGGATATGAAGGGAGTCAAGGGATCCAGGATTAATTAAGGTAAAAGATCAGCCATGATCTTATTGATTGGCAGCACAGGCACAAGGGGCCAAACAACCTACTCCTGCCTGGATTTCTTCTGTCCATACAAAGCCCATTTATACCACATCAGCCCAGGGAAACCCTCAGGACTGACCCCGAATACAAAACAATGCAGCAGCATCTCTCAATGGCATTTTGCCCAGACTCTCCTGATTAGATGCTTGTGGTGGGAAATTATGGTCTGAAAGCATGGAATCACTCCAGGTCCCTGTTTTGACTTCCAATTATATAAACAGTGACAACATTCATTGATGATTTACTCCAAAGTGGAGGTCCCTTTTGGTCTGGTCGTAGGAATTGCTTTTTCACAACGCTGGAATTGTTTAACCATGAAGTGACAATTCCAGTTGGTAAAAAGCCTTCAAGTGGCCTGTTTCAACCTGCATAAGTGAGGAAATGTTTAGGGGATTCATAATCAGCATACATTCCACATTCTTCAGTACAAAATTACCTAAACTTCAGCACTTGACTAAAATGTTTTGTGACATCCAAAATCATGAAACTCACTTTCCAAAAGGAAGTCATTTTCATTTTTTTAAAAAAAAACTGATTTCATGAAAACTTTAATTTTGAGCCAATATTGAAGGGCTGAGCCCAGCTACTAGAACAAGCAACAAATAACTACTTTGATGTTATCAAGGAAAAAGGAAATCTGGATTTTTATAAAACACGTCTCTGAGTTCTACTTTGCCTTTGTACAACATGCTGGATTTATTTCGGACTGAGAACTTGGAGGGTAACACATCTGTCCTCTTTCTGTGACCCTCTTACAACTTCTCCTGTATTTTCCTGTGTTCTCTTTTCCATTGTGCTAGCAGTGCTGCACATCTTCAAACACTTCCTTCCTCTTCAGGGCCGCTTTTACCAAAATAGCTTCCATGCCTCCCTTCAGTCACAGCTATAACACAGCTTTCCTCACATTTTAACACAGACTACACATCAGGAATTATGCTGGAAGTTTCCACATGTTTAAGCCATTATTTCAAGGCAATACTAATTAAGTACTGCACTGTTGGAGTTGCCATCTTTTGGGTAAGGAGTGAATCCAAGACCCATCCATGCTCTGAGGCAGGGGTGCAAAGTCCCAGGGAACCATTCAAAAAGCAGCGGAAACCTCTTGATGTCCAGGCCTGTATACAGTATATCCCTCAACCAAAACAGATCACCCTGTCATTTATCTTGCTGTGCACAAAGTTGGCTACCACCTTCACCAAACTGGAATGATGGATATGTGCTTAATTGTGGAGGGGGCCCTTTTGCTGATTAATATCTTTGGAAAGAATATTCCAAATTATTTAAAAGTTTGGGCAGCAGATAGTACTGCCTCCACACAACTCCAGTGACCTAGCTTCGATCCTGACGAGCTTGCATGGGTTGTCCCCAGGTGCTCCAGTTTCATCCCACATTCCAAAAACATGCTGGTAGGTTAATTGACTACTGTAATTGCCCCTATTGTAAGTGGGTGACAGAAGAACTAGGGAGTTGATGGCATGCGAGAGAGAATAGGTTACAGGGAAATAACTGGGGGATAAGGGTTAATGGGAATGCTGAGCTGGCATAGGGTCAATGAGCCAAATGGCCTCCTCTATTGTAAGAAAGTAATATACAATAATAAACATTGATTTAATCCCAAACCAAACCTCCAACAAAATTTGCAACGTGCATTCAAACATAATATCAAAGTTTGGTGCTTCCTCTGAAAATTTCATTCTTATGCCCAAGATTTTTCCAGTTTTAATTAATTAACCAGTGACAATTCAAGATGGCAGCCACAAGCATTTAAAAAAAACATCAATGATGTGATTGCTTTGTCTCCTCGGTAACCGGTAGTTTTACTGACCATCGACTTTTCGTTTGCAGTTTTATTTTGAGCTTTGTAGCTGATGGTTTTCATTTTGGCAGGATACATTCCCCCTGCCACACATCCTCCATTGCAGGTGCATCTTTGCTGCTGTTTCTCAGCATTAAATTTGAACAAAGCTCAGTTTTTGGGTGTATGCTCCAGTTCATTTGTGATCCAACTCTCCTGAATGCTCATAGTCAGGGGCCAGTGATGGCAATGTTATTGAATGTCAAGAGTAGTGAGCAGTTGGTTACTCTCTCGTTATAGAGGGCACAGATGACATTTGCCACTCCATGTTGCGATGTACCTGAGCATTGTGCGATCAGCAAACACCCCCACATCTGACCCAGTGATGGAAGGCAGGCCATCAATGAAGCTATGAACTCCAGCAGGGATGAACTGGGATAATGGCCTCCAAACACAACCACCTTTCTGAGTGAGGTGTGCTTCCAGCCAGTGAAGTAAATAATAGCAGCTCTCAGTATGCACATGCCAATTATTGGGCATCTATCTACAGTGATCCCATTTCCCACCATTTTGCCTGTGCCTTCTATGCCATGGCATTAACATGTAAATGTTTGTGTACCTACCTTCACCACACACTCTGGCAATACATTCCTGACTTCAACCACTCTCTGAATGAAAAAAAGATCTTCCTCAAATCCTCTGAATCTCCTACCCGCTTACCTTACCCTCTGGTCATGGACACCTCTGCTAAGGGGAAATGTTTTTTGCTATTTACCTACCTTTATCCCTCATAATTTGTACACGTCATTCAGGTCCCCCTTCACCCTTCTCTGCTCCAAGGAAAAGAAACCAGTATCTCCTCATAACCAAAACGCTCCATCCCAGGCGAATCTCCTCTGCACCTCCCACAATGCAACCACTTCCCATAGTGTGGTGACCAAACTGTACACAGTACTCCATCTGTGGCCTAACTAATGATTTATATCTGTAGTTTAAGTTCTATAGCTGTGCCATAAGCTCTCTGGTCTTGTATTATACACTCCTGCTAATGAAGGCAACTATCCCTTATGCTTTCTTAACTACTTGTGGTGTTGCTTTCAGAGACCCTTGGATTTTGTTGCTTAATGTTCCTAGGTTCCCTCCATTCATTTTATACATCCTAGCCTGATTAGTCCTCCCACAACACATCACCTCACACTTTCCATGTTAAATTCTATCTGCCATTGCTCTGCCCACCTCACCAATTCATCAATACTGTTCTGTAACTGAAGACTGCCCACCACCACCACCAAGTTGTGTTAACTACACTGCTCGTAATTCCCACATTAAACATCCAGATCATTAATGCACATAACAAACAGCAAGGGTCCCAGCACCGATCCTTGTAGTACACCACTCACCACAGGCTTACAACCCCAAAAGCAAGTCTCAGCCATCAGCCCTCTACCCATCATCAATTGGTACAGGTAGATAAACTGGTTAAGATGACAAAGAGTACTTATTCCATATAAAAAAAAAGCAAAACATGATCTACAGATTCACTAATGGCTTTTATTTAATTATATATACCCTTGAATAACATGGATAATGGAGAAAATAGCAAAGCAGAGGGACTCATGGACATAAATAGGGCAAGTGGCCACCTCCTGAACTGGGAGATTCTATGGTAAAGATGAGGTTTGGTTGCTTCCCACAGCTGCTATTTTTCAGTACCTTATTAAAACTATTGGTTCTTCAGCATTCAGTAGGAAGTGCTGCCAAAGAACAGAAGTTTCCATGGATCATTTACGTTACTTGTACACTTCCAAAGACAGAACGGCTCTCTCTTTTCCTCTTATATAAACTTACATAAAGAACAGCTGCTGTCTCAGCAAGAAGTGAATTTGCAGCAAAGAACAATGGAGGGATATCCTCAAAAACTATCGGTTCCTCAGTAAGAACATACTGCATTTAAATACATTTTACTGGCATAATTCCAAGACAAGAGTCTTTGATGGGGTAAAACATCTTTCCATTCCAAACATAAACAATCTAAATCAACGTTGAGAATTCTTTAAACTCACCAGAATTTAATGGATGACAGGTGCATTCCATGAATGAGTGTCTTTGTTAGGAGGTCCCTCAAAGTTGAGGATACCTTATTTCAACTCCAGTTTTGTGGATTCTGACATGACTGATAGGGCCAACGTGGTAGCCCTAGATTCTTCCACAGATTGGTCAGGAGATGCCTGATGTGGCAGGCAGCTGGGTAGTTTGCAAGCTGGTGATTTCCTTCCACCATTTTTGATGGGCTTCTCTGTGCTCCCAAAGCATTGGCTTAAGGTTCTCAGAGCCACTCCAAATGAACAAGGTGGCTTGCCCTGCTGAGGGTAACTAGGGCCTCAATGCTGGGGATGTTGGCCTTGGAGAGGACACTGACTTTGGTTTGCTTATCCTGCCAGCGGATTTGGCAGAGATGGCATTGGTGGTTTTTTCCCCATCATTGATATCTCCCTTCATTGAGAAGTGGCTCCCAAGGTATGGGAAGTGGTCCACATTTTTGAAGGTGTCACCATAAACCTTTGTCAGAGAGCAGTGATGTACAACAGGGACAAGTTACTACAGGACCTTTGTTTTGCATTGAATGCAAGGCCCATCGTCTCAAATGTTCCATCAACAAATTAGCATGGAACGCACTGCCTGCAGAGGTTGTGGGGGCAGATACATTAGGGGCATTTAAGAGATTATTAGATACATGAATGATAGAGAAATGGGGAGCTATATGGGAGGGAAGGGTTAGATAGATCTTCGAGCAGGATAAGATGTTGGCCCAACATTGTGGGCCGAAGGGCCTGTACTGTGCTGTAGTGTTCTATGACTTGGATCTCATCCTCAATTATTGTAATGGCATAGGCAGAGGCTGAAGGTAAGTTAAACCAGGGCTGGACATACACAGTGAATGGAAGGGCCCTGGGAAATGTTGTTGAACGGAGATTTGGGGTACAAGTACCCAGATATCTGAAAGTGACAACACAGGTAGACAGGGTAGTGAGGAAGGCTATGGCATGCTTGGCTTCATTGGCTGAGGTAGAGTATGAGAGTAGGGACATCACGTTACAGTTGTACAAAACATTAGTCAGGCTGCACTTGGGAGTAATGTGTGCAGTTCTGGTCACCACGCTATAGGAAGGATATAATCTAGAGGGTGCAGAAAAGATTCACAAGAATGTTGCCTGGATTGGAAGGCTTGAGTTACAAGGAGAGATTAAGTAGGCTGGGTCTGTCTTCCGTGAGGCGATGTGATAGAGGTATATAAAATGAGAGGCGTAGATAGGCAGTGTCTGTTTCCTGTATTAGGGGAGTCTAAAACTAGAGAGCAAAGGTTAAAGGTGAGAGGGAGGAGGTTTAAAGGGGGGTCTGAGGGGTACACAGGGTAGTGGGTATTGGGAGTGAGCTGCCAGAAGAGGTATTGGAGGCAGGAACAGTAACAACAAGAGGCATCAGGACAGGTGCTTGAAAAAGCAGGGCACAGTGGGATATGGAATCAATACGGGCAGGTGGGGTTAGTGTAGATAGACATGGAGTCAGCAATGACACAATGGGCCGAAGGGTCTGTTTCTATGCTGTACAACTATGGATGAAGTTGAAGGGCTTTAGTAAAATCAAATGTCCAATCACCACCAGATCAGCAATGAATAAGTCCACAACAATGCCAAATTAGATGTCCAGAGCAGTGCAGTAAAATGATCAGACTATCAGTTCTGACAAACTTCAAACTAAAACATTAACCCTATTTCTTCTGCAGATGCTGCCTTACCTGCTGAGTATTTCAAGCAATTTATTTCAGATTTTCAGAACCTGCATTCCCCCCCCCCCCCCCGCAATGAGTACTGTCAGAGCCCTAGGTAGGTATTCAGGTGCTGGGGGCAGTGTGGCAATGATTACCAGTCCAATCTCTAATAGCAAGGAGCAGCCATTGTGTGAGTGGACCAGTGTTAGAGTGGGAGGCTGAGGCTTCGGTGAGAGGAGGCAGAGGCTAAGGTAAGTCTCTGGTAAGTTTCTTTCTTGCTTTGGTGTTTCCTTTAGTGCCAGGCTAGAGTAGTTAGAATGGCTCCAGCCTCAGCGGTGTTTTCATCCTGTGAGATGTGGGAGTTCTGGGAGACCTCCAGTCTGCCTGATTGCTACATCTGCATGAGGTGCATCCAGCTGCAGCTCCTTACAGACCATGTTAGGGAACTGGAGATGTAGCTGGATGGCCTTCGGCTCCTACAGGAGAACAAGGAGTTCATAGTTAAGAGCTACAGGGAAACAGTCACTCCTAAGCTGCAGGAGGCAGGTAGCTGGGTGGCTGTCAGGAGAAGGAAGGAGAATGGCAGGTAGTGCAGAGTACCCCTGTGGCCGTTCCCCTCAATAACAGGCATACCGCTTTGGATACTGTTGGGTGGGGGCAGGGGGAGGGAATGACCTACCAGAGAAAAGCTTCAGTGACCAGGTTGGCACTGAGCCTGGTTGTGTGGTGCAGAAGGGAAGGGGGGAGAAGAGGAGAGCGGTAGTGATAGGGGATTCCAATAGTAAGGGGGGGCAGACAGGAGATTCTGTGGATGTGAAAGAGACTCCTGGATGGTATGTTGCCTCCCTGGTGCCAGGGTCAGGGATGTCTCAGATCAGGTCCACAGCATTCTGAAAGAGAAGGGTGAACAGCCAGAGATCATGGTACATATTGGTACCAATGACATAGGTAGGAAAAGAGATGAGGTCCTGAAGAGGGAATATAGAGAGCTAGGTAGGAAGCTGAAAAGCAGGACCTCAAGGGTAGTAATCTCTGGATTACTGCCTGTGCCACGTGCTAGTGAGGGTAAGAATAGGATGATTTGGCAGATGAATGCGTGGCTGAGGAGTTGGTGCAGGGGGCAGGGTTTCAGATTTGTTGATCATTGGAATCTCTTCTGGGGAAGGTATGACCTGTACAAAAGGGACAGGTTACACCTGAACTGGAGGGGGACCAATATTCTTGCAGGCAGGTTTGCTAGAGCTGTTGGGGAGGGTTTAAACTAGTTCAGCTGGGGGATGAGAACCCAGAGGTTGGTTCATTTAGTGTACAAGTAGATGCAGCATGTAAAGACTGAGGAAGGATAGACAGTTGAAAGGGCAAAATTGCAGTCAGTTGGATGAGCTGAAGTGTGTCTATTTTAAAGCGAGAAGTATCAGGAACAAGGGTGATGAGCGTGGGTAAGTACATGGAACTACGACGTTGTGATCATTACAGAGACTTGGCTGTCACAAGGGCAGGAATGGTTCTGGATATTCCAGGGTTTAGATGTTTCAAAAGGGACAGGGACGGAGGTAAAAGAGGTGGGGGAGTGGCTTTGCTGATCAGGGACAGTGTCACAGCTGTAGAAAGAGAGGACATCCTGGAGGGATTGTCTACTGAATCAGTGTAGGTGGAAGTCAGAAACAGGAAGGGAGTA
The DNA here is from genome assembly GCF_009764475.1 of Pristis pectinata. Classification (NCBI taxonomy): domain Eukaryota; kingdom Metazoa; phylum Chordata; class Chondrichthyes; order Rhinopristiformes; family Pristidae; genus Pristis; species Pristis pectinata. Next base: position 1,231,181 of record NC_067418.1, read on the forward strand.
ATCACTCTATTGGGAGTATTCTATAGATTTCCCCACCCCCCAAACAGCAGCAGAAACGCTGAGAAGCAGATTGGGAGGCAGGTTTTGGAAAGGTGCAAAAATAACATGGTTGTTGTCATGGGTGACTTCAACTTTCCTAATATTGATTGGTACCTCCTTAGTGTAAAGGGGATAGATGGGGCAGAGTTTGTTAGGTGTGTCCAGGCCGACTAGAGGAGAGGCCATTCTGGACCTGGTACTAGGCAATGAGCCTAATCAGGTTTCAGATCTCTCAGCGGGAGAGCATTTTGGAGACAGTGACCATAACTTCTTGACCTTTACTACAGCCTTGGAGAGGGACAGGAGCAGACAATATGGGAAAGTATTTAATTGTGGGAGGGGGAATTATGATGCTATTAGGCAGGAACTTAGGAGCGTAAATTGGGAACAGATGTTCTTGGGGAAGTGCACAATGGAAATGTGGAGGTTGTTTAAGGAATACTTGCACAGGCTTCTGGATAGGTTTGTCCCATTGAGGCAAGGTAAGGATGGTAGAGTGAAGGAACCGTGGTTGACGTAGAATATCTTGTCAAGAGGAAGAAAAAAGCTTACCCGAGGCTTAGGAAGCACTGATTAGACAGAGATCTGGAGTGTTACAAGGTAGCCAGGAGGGAGCTTAAGAATGAACTTAGGAGAGGTAGAAGGTGGCCTGAGAAGTCCTTGGCAAGTAGAGTTAGGGAAAACCCCAAGGTGTTCTACGTGCATGTGAAGAATTAGAGGATGACTAGAGTGAGGGTGGGACTGATTAGGGATAAAAGAGGAAACATGTGCCTGGAGTTGGAAGAGGTAGGCGAGGTCCTTAATGAATACTTTGCTTCAGTATTCACCGGTGAGAGAGACCTTGACGTTTGCCTGGATGGCGTACACAGGCTGATACGCTAGGACATATCGATGCAAGGAAAGAGGATGTGCTGGAACTTTTGAAAAATGTTAGGATAGATAAGACACTGGGGCTGGACAGGATATATCCAAGGTTATTACAGGAAGCTAGAGAAGAGATTGCTGCATCTTTGGCAATGATCTTTGCATCCTCACTGATCAAAGGAGTAGTGCCAGATGACTGGAGGGTGGCAAATGTTGTTCCTTTGTTTAAGAAAGGGAGTAGGGATAACCCTGGGAATTACAAGCCAGTGAGTCTTACTTCAGCAGTGGGCAAGTTCCTGGAGAAGATTCTTAGACACAGGATTTATGGATATTTGGAGAAGCATAGGCTGATTAGGGACAGTCAGTAGGGTTTTGTGAGGGGCAGGTCATGCCTTATGAGCCTGATTGAATTATTTGAGTATGTGACAAAGCACATTGATGAAGGCAGAGCAGCAGATGTGGTGTACATGGATTTTAGTAAGGTGTTTGATAAGGTTCCTCATGGAAGGCTCATTCCCTGGCATGGGATCCAGGGAAACTTGGCTGCGTGGATTCCGAATTGGTTCACCCATAGAAGACAGAGGGTGGTGGTAGATTGACTTCAACCCAGAAAAGTGTGAAGTGATATACTTCAGGAGATTGAATTTGAAGGCAGAATACAAGGTTAATGGCAGGACTCTTAGCAGTGTGGAGGAACAGAGGGATCTTGGGGTCCACGTCCACTGATCCCTCAAGGTTGTCACGCAGGTCAATAGGGTTGTTAAGATGGTGTGCTGGCCTTCATTATTCGGGGTATTTTCAAGAACCATGAGGTAAGGTTGCTGCTCTATAGAACTCTGGTTAGACTATATTTGCAGTATTGTGTTCAGTTCTGGTCACCTCATTATAGGAAGGATGTGGAACCTTTGGAGAGGGTGCAGAGGAGATTTACCAGGATGCTGCCTGGATTGGAGAGCACGTCCTGAGGGTAGGTTGAGTGAGCTAGGGCTTTTCTCTTTGGAGAGGAGGAGGATGAGAGGTGACTTGATAGAGGTGTACAAGATGATAAGAGGCATAGATCAAGTGGACAGTTAGAGACTTTTTCCCAGGGTGACAACGGCTAACATGAGGGGACATAATTAATGTGATTGGAGGAAAGTATTTGGGACGGGGGGGGGGGGGGTGGGTGGGTAGGAGATGTCAGAGGCAAGTTGTTTTCTTTTTTAAAAAAAAGTGGCAGGTGCGTGGAACGTACTGCCAGCAGAGGTGGTAGAGGCAGATACATTAGGGATATTTAAGAGACTCTAAGATAGCCACACGAATGATAGCGAAATGGAGGCCTATGTGGAAGAGAGGGGTCAGATAGATCTTAGAGCAGGGTAAAATGTCAGCACAACATCTTGGGCTGAAGGGCCTGTACTGTGCTGTATTGTTCTATGTTCAAGAGCCTGAACTTAGAAAAAAATACTTGGGTTTTCAGCTTGGAATAAAAGGAGTCTGTGATGACATCTCCCAGCAGAAGAAAACATTAACTGGTAGGACAAGAGTTAATTTGGACTACCACTTTAAGAGTACAACAGAATCATACCACAGTCACATTTAGAAAAGACAAATGGAAGAGTCAACCAGAAGTTTCAGAGAGCGACCAAAGGTTGGACTGCACTATGGCATAGAATGCTGAAGCAAAAACCCAGGAATCACAATAATTTTGGGGCAGTGGAAGTTGGGGTGAGGAATATAGTATTCTTCCTGTCTTAAAACTACGTGATCATTTAACATTTACAGTAACCTGCTTTATACAATCATTCCAGACTAAATCCTAGGGAATGATTGAACCCATAGATAAACAGCTGCTTGGCAGATATACCAGTCATGTTTTTGTTGTGGGTGCTAGGCAAGGGAGATTGCATCAGTTGTATTTTTCACTGGTTGCACAGGTGCTGATCACAAAGAAACAGACTAAAGTATACAGGAGAACTTTGCAAGGCAAGAACAGAAGCACCCCATATTCTCCATTGTTTTTATTTCCCTTTTGCACTACTCCAATGTAGTTACAGATGGAATGATCTGTCTGGATGGCTTTTCACTATCTCAGTACATGTGACAATAATAAACCAATAACCACTTGTCTACAGAATCATTCCAAGACAAACAGAAGATCATCAGGATGCTGGAGATGCAAAATTGATCCACAAGGATGATACCAGACTGAGAGGTTATACCTCCAGAAGATCAAATAGCCTGGGACTTTTTCCAGGTAAAGAGATAACAGAGTTTTGATTGGGTGGACTGATGAGTTCAAGACTAGAGAAATCAAATGTACATTGGACAGTCACCAATAAAATCTAATATAAAATTCTTAGCTAGAGAGGAGAGAACGTGTTATACCCTCCCATAGGGAGAGGCTGGAGTACAGAATGGTTCCAGTTCAGGGGGAGTTTGGCATGTGTGAGAATGAAAGGATTAGAAGGAGAGGCTAATGGAGCAGAGATGAAGTGGAGGACAAACTGACCCACATTTCCCAATTCTGCACTGCAAAACAATGCAATTTGTTGGAGTAGGAGAAAAACAATGACACCTTGATATCAGTTTTGCGAACAATTTACTATTTTTATCTGTCATGGTATTATGCTGTCATAGATGGCTGTGTCCATCACATTTGATGCTGTACAGTATATATGCATTTGCAATATAGAAGCATTAATTACTTTGAAGAGCTAGCTGTCATCAGTTGGACCGTTTTCAATACTTCACACCAGAAATTTGAAATTTCAAAGCGATCATAATGGAATTCTCCCACATTGCATGTCATCTTCTTTAAAGAACTTCAGTGAGTAGTTATCTCCCAAATCTGCATTACTTTTCCCAGAACCACTAACATTTCTGTACTGGCCTTATGTTGAGTTATTAGTAACACAATAACAGGGTACTTACAAAATTAGATAATTGGGCAAAGTCAACATGGACTTATGAAAAGGGAACTTGTGTTTAACAAAGCCAAAAGTTCATTTTTGAGCTTGCAGCTAACAGGATAGATAAGTGTACAGCGCATTTGGACTTCCAGATCCATTCAGTAACATTCCACACAAAAGGTTACTGCATACAGGGATCATGTGATCAGGGATAATGTATTGCTATAGACATTGGTTAAAAGGCAGGAAACAGTAGGAATAAACAGCTGATGATTATTGGGTTTAAGAAGAGGCATATCATCCAATTATCATTATCTAAATAACATTGGGTTCCAAAATTTCATGGTGTACCCTACCTCACCACCAGCCATCTCACCTCTCCAACGTGTCAGGTTTGTTACACTGCAGTCCAACATCTACTTTTGGATGAAGGCTAAATACTGGGAAGACGAGAGCTATTGTATTCGCTTCCCATGACAAACTTAGATCCCGAGCCCCCAACTCTTTCACTGGCAATAGTGTTTTTACCTCAGTTATACCATAGAACAGTACAGCACAATACAGGCCCTTCAGCCCACCATGTTGTGCTGACCTTCAAACCACTCCTAAGACTATCTAACCCCTTCCTCCCACATATCCCTCTGTTTTAAATTCCTCCATATGCTTATCTAGCAATCTCTTGAACTTGACCAATGTGTCAGCCTCCACCACCACCCCAGGCAGTGCATTCCATGCACCAACCACTCTCTGGATGAAAAACCTCCCTCTGACGTCTCCCTTGAATTTCCCACCCATTACCAAAGCCATGCCCTCGTGTTTTGAGCATTGGTGCCCTGGGAAAGAGGCGCTGGCTGTCCACGCTATCTATTCCTCTCAATATTTTGTATACCTCTATCATGTCTCCTCTCATCCTCCTTCTCTCCAAAGAGTAAAGCCCTAGCTCCCTTAGTCTTTCCTCATAATCCATACTCTCTAATCCAGGCAGCATCCTGGTAACTCTCCTCTGCACCCTTTCCAACACCTCCACATCCTTCCTATAATGAGGCAACCAGAACTGGACACAGTATTCCAAGTGTGGCCTAACCAGAGTTTTGTAAAGCTGCATCATTACTTCACGGCTCTTAAACCTGATCCCACGACTTATGAAAGCTAACATCCCATAAGCTTTCTTAACTACCCTATCCACCTGCAAGGCAACTTTGATCTGTGGATATGAACCCCCAGATCCCTCTGCTCCTCTACACTGCCCAGAATCCTGCCCTTTACCTTGTACTCCGCCTTGGAATTTGTTCTTCCAAAGTGTACCACCTCACACTTCTCTGGATTGAAATCCATCTGCCACTTGTCAGCCCAGCTCTGCATCCTATCAATATCCCTCTGTAAGCTTCGACAGCCCTCCACACTATCCACAACACCACCAATCTTTGTGTCATCTGCAAGCTTGCTAACCCACCCTTCCATCCCCTCATCTAAGTCGTTAATAAATATCACAAAAAGTAGAGGTCCCAGAACCAATCCCTGTGGGACACAAGTCACAGCCCTCCAATCCAAATGCACTCCCTCCACCACAACCCTCTGCTTTCTACAGGCAAGCCAATTCTGAATCCACACGGCTAAGCCTCCCTGGATCCCTTGGCCTCTGACCTTCTGAAGAAGTGTACCATGTGGAACCTTGTCAAACACCCTACTAAAATCCATGTAGACCACATCTACTGCACTACCCTCATCAATCTTCCTGGTCACCTCCTCAAAGAACCCTATCAGGCTAGTGAGGCAAGATCTTCCCTTCACAAAGCCATGCTGGCTGTCCCTAATCAGTCTATGATTCTTTAAATGATCATAGATCCCATCTCTTAGAACCCTTCCTAGCAGCTTACCCACCACAGACAAGGCTCACTGGTCTGTAATTCCCTGGACTATCCCTACTACCTTTTTTGAATAAGGGGACAACAGTCGCCACCCTCCAATCCTCCGGTACCATCCCCGTGGACGAGGACTCAAAGATCCTAACCAATTGTTCAGCAATCTCCCTCGCCTCACGAAGCAGCCTGGGGAATATTCCGTTAGGCCCTGGGGACTTATCTGTCCTAATATTTTCTAACAGCTCCAACACATCCCCTCTCTTGATATCTACATACTCGAGAACATTACTCTTACCAACACTGTCCTCAGCATCATCAAGACCCCTCTCCTTGGTGAATACTGAAGAGAAGTATCCATTGAGAACCTCACCTACTTCCACAGCTTCCAGGTACATCTTCCCACCTTTGTCTTTAATCAGACCTACCTTTAGTCTGGCCATCCTTCTGCTCTTCACGTATGAGTAAAAAGCCTTGGGATTCTCCTTAACCCTACTCGCCAAAGCCTTTTCATGTCCTCTTCTCGCTCTCCTCAGCCCCTTCTTAAGTACCTTCCTTGCTACTCTATATTCCTCATGAGCCCTGTCTGATCCTTGCTGCTTACACTTTATGTATGCTGCCTTCTTCTTCCTAACTAGTTGTTCCACCTCTTGTCACCCATGGTTCCTTCACCCTGCCATTCCTTCTCTGCCTCACCTGGACAAATTCATCCCTATCATCCTGCAAGAGATCCCTGAACATCGACCACATCTCTATAGTACATTTCCCTTCAAAAATGTCATCCCAATTTACACTCCCAAGTTCTTGCCTCGTAACCTCATAATTTGCCTTTCCCCAAATTAAATATCTTCCCGTCCCTACACCCTTAGATAGATATAGACCCTATAAACATAGGGTGAAATATCTAGACCCTAGGTTTGCCTTAAACCTCTCTGCATCTCCAGCTCTCCAAACTCAACTCTGACCAAGATTTTGGTGAGCTGCCCTTATCTTTCTGGCTCAGTGTCAAATTGTGTTCAGCAGCATCCTTCTGAAATGCTATCCCATGTTTTACTACATAAATGCAAAGAGTTGTTACTGTTGTAGAGCATATCACGTGATCAGAACTCGTGAGCCATCACATCTGCTTTGTTCCCACTACAATCCTGCTCACTCCCCCTTATCCTTCATACACTTCCCACCAAATCAATAAATGTGTGGATCCTCCTTCAATGGTCTGTATCAGAGAACTCATTCCTTCAGCATATATATTCTTCACTTATTTTCCCTATAATTCTTTGTGGTAGAATCGTGCTTGTGCTGACTGATTTCTGCAAGGACAAACAGCTGATGTGATGTAATCAGACTTTGAGGCCTTTCTAAAGGTGCCACACAAGAGATTAAAGAGTAAAATTACAGTACATGGTATTGGGATGGATTGAGACCTGGTTAATAGACAGAAAACAGTAGGAATAAGATGGGTCAATTTCAGGCCAGGAAGTGAAGGCTAATGGGATGCTGCAGGTTTTAGTGCTGGGGCCCCAAGCTGTATCAATGATTTGGATAAGGGGCATAAATGTAATTTGCCCTAGTTTGCTGACCTAAAACTAGGTGGCAGAGTGGGCTGAGGGAAGGATGCAGAGGGTCTCCAGGGGTATAGGTCAGCTACATAAATGGGCAGGGACTTGGGAGAAGAAATACAATGTAGAAAATGGCCCATTACAGGAAGGACGTGGAGGTTTTGGAAAGGATACAGAAGAGCTTTACCAGGATGCTGCCTGGATTAAGAGGATATGAGCCATAAGGAGAGTCACACAGCACGGAAACAGGCTCTTCAGCTCAAATGGTCCATGCTGACCAAGATTCCCATCTAAGCCAGTCCCATTTGCCTGCGTTTGGCCCATATCCCTCTAAAGCTTTCCTATCCATGTACCTGTCCAAGTATCTTTTAAATGTTGTTAATGTACCTGCTTCAACTATTTCCTCTGGAGGCTCATTCCATATACTGACTACTCTCTGGGTGAATTGTTACCCCTCAGGTTCTTATTAAATCTTCTCAAGTCCCAAGCAGCTCAACTTCTCTCTATAACTCGGCACTCCTCTCTCCCCTACCACCCTCCTCACCTCCTCCTCCTCCCCCCCCCGCCCCCCCAAGTCCAGGCAACATCCTATTAAACCTCCCTCTGCACTCTCTCCAGCTTAATGACGGCTTTCCAATAGCAGGGTGACCAAAACTGAACACAGTACTCCAAATGCGACCTCACCAATGTCTTGTACAACTACAAGATGACATCCCAACTCCTATACTCAACGCCCTGACTAATGAAGAGGTTGGACAAACTTGGGATGTTTCCTCTGGAGTGGAGGAAAATGGGAGATCCAATAGAAAAGTTTAAGATTATGAGAAGCATAGATAAGGTAGACAGAAGTTTTCCCCAGGGTAGAAAGGTCAAATACTGGGGGACATGCATCCAAGGTGAGAGGGGGAATGTTTAAAGGAGATGCACGGGGAAAAGTTTCTTTTAAAACAGTGGTGGGTGCCTGGAATGTGCTGCCCGCAGTGGTGGTGGAAGCAGATATGGATGGCAGTGGTGTTTAAGAGGCTTTTATGCATGAATATGCAGGGAATGGAGTGATATGGATCATGTGCAGGCAGAAGGGATTTAGTTTAATTTGGCATAGTGTTTGGCACAGACATGGCAAGCTGAAGGCCTGTTTGAAGTTTTATGTTCCATGTCTCTGGTGCTGTGAGGCAGCTGCACTACCAGCTGCAACACTAGTTCAAAAGAATGAGAGGTGATCTCATTGAAGTGTACAAATTCCTTACCGGCTTGACAGGGTAGATCCTGAGTTGTTTTCCCCTCACTGACGTGTCAAGAACCAGGGCTTAGTGTCTCAAAATAAAGGGTGGCCATTCCGGACAGATGAGAATAAATTTCTTCACCCAAGTAGTGGTGAACCTTTGGAATTTTCTACCCAAGAGAGCTGGTAAGGCTCAATTTCTGGGTATATTTGAGACAGATCAATAGATTTTTAAATAACAAGGGAGTTATAGAGTATGGGATAGTGCAGGAAACTGGCACTGGGGTAAAAGAATGGTCTACTTCTCCTCCTTTCCAGTAGGTCCTCTACCCTTTCCTCATAACCCTGCTTATTTATCCAGTTCCTCTGCAAAGTTACTACTGGATCTATTCCTGTCGGTTTTAAACATCACATTCCAGATTACAAGACATCTCTGCTTAAATTTCTTCCTGCATTACTAACTCTTTTAGCAATTTCTTTAAATCTGAGACCCAATCTGGCCCAGTCTTTTGAGCCACACAAAAATAATTAGTCCCCAATCTATTGTTGATGACTCAAACTGGCCACCTACACCAATTTATGAATGTTCTGGCTCAGTATTTACCCAAAAATAAGGCAAAAATGTGTCAATATCATGCAAACTCAAGAAGTTCAGAGCAGAACCAAAGCGTGACCACGAAGTGTACATCGTATCAAGCTACCTGGACAAGGCCTACTAGTCTTGGGTTACAATAGTATTTTTCACTGCACATCTCCATGTTTTCACACCTAGTACAGCAACTTCCAGAACATTTGACAGGTCCAACACATACTTTAAGATATTTATAATTTAATTTATTGACTTAGCAAACCCTTGTAAAGAACTCCTTCCACAATATTTACTTGTAATATCTCACCAATTTGGAGGGAGAAAGATATTCTTCAATAAGAAGACCAGTTTCATCTTTAACAACCGGATTAGGATTTAGCAAACCAGGATGTCCAAACTCCAGCACCCTAACTGTTGCAGTTCCTGTGTGCGGAACAAAGGCTGGGCATTGATGAAGTTCCATTGATACCCTGGAAACAGAATGTTGATGAGTAAAATTGCAATTTATTTCATTATATCACTTTATTTTTGGAGTGATTAATATAATTCAGTTTCTAAATAGCCCATAAAAAAGAAATTTAAAGCCAAAGTGCACAATGCTGTTCTCAGCAAGCAGTTGAGTACATGAGGGTTATAGTGACTAATTCTTTTTTTTAAATATACAAACACAATGGAGAATGTCCTTTAAGAATAATTAAATTCAAATTATTATCCAAGTGCAGTGCTTTATTGTTGTAGGTTGGAAATTTTGCAGGTTGGAAATAGCTTCCAGCCTTTCAGGACGCACATCTGACACTGAACCATACAAGGGGGTGTTAAAGGCAGAGGACCAAAGAACTTAATCAAAGCAGCTTTAAGGAACCAAAGAGTGGATTCACACAAGAACACAACAAAATGGGAGCAGGTCCATCAAGCCTGGCCTCAAATCTTCGGTGTCAGCTTCCCATATGATGCCTGACTAGCTCAAGTCTTCAACTGAATCAATATGTACACTCTGACTCTTTTCAGAATGTCCCAAAACACTTTGTAGCCAAGAAGTAATTCTGAACTGTAGTCACTGCTGTAATGTAGAAAAACCAACAATTTGTGTTTTGATTTGTTAGTCTTCAGGTGAATATGTAAAATCCATTGTTAATCTATGATCAGTAAAATATCAGCTACCAAGTCATTTCTGGGGTACCCAAGCAAATTCAAGTAATGCTATTTCCCACAACTCTAACAGGATGTGGGAAGTCAGAAAGACCTCTGACCAGTGCCCCTAACGACTACATTGGCAAGTGTATCTGGCTGCAGCTCCTTGCAACTGCGTTAGGGAACTGGAGCTCGATGAACTCCAGATCATTCAGGAAGCTGGGGGTTGATAGACAGGACTTCCAGGGAGGCAGTGACATTGAGGCTGCAGGATGCCCTCAGGATGCAGGTAGCTGGGTGATGAGAGTGAAAGGGAATAGGCAGTTAGTGCAGGGTACCCCTGTGGCCATTTCCCTCAATAACAAGTATACCACTTTGAATACTGTGGGGGGGGGGGGGGGGGGGGCGTGGGAAGAGACCTAACAGGGGAAAGCTGCACTGAGCCCAAGCCTGGTTGTGTGGTGCAGAAGGGAAGGGAGGAGAAGAGAAGGGAGGAGAAGAGGAGAGCAGTAGTTGATAGGGGATTTATTGGTTAGGGGAACAGACACAAGATTGTCAGCAAGAATGAGACTTGTGGATGGTACATTGTCTCCCAGGTGCCAGTGTCAGAGACGTCTCGGATAGAGTCCAGTGGTCTTAAGGAGGAGGGAGAGCAGCCAGAAGTCATGGTACATATTGCTTATCAACAAAAAAGTTAGGATAAGTGATGAGGTCCTGAAGAGCGAAATATAGGCAATTAGGAACGAAGCTAAAAAGCAGGACCTCAAGGATAGTAATTTCTGGATTGCTGCTTGTGCCATGTGCCAGTGAGGGTAAGAATAGGAAGATATGGTAGATGAATGTGTGGCTGAAGAATTGGTGCAGAGGGCAGGTTTCAGATTTGTGGATCATTGGGATCTCTTCTGGGGAAGGTATGACCTGTACAAAGGGATGGGTTACACCTGAACTCAAGAGGGACCAATGTCCTTGTGGGAAGATTTGCTAGAGCTGTTGGGGAGGGTTTAAACTAGGCTGGCAGGGGGATGGGAACCAGGGTGTTAGGTCAGATGATGGAGCAGTTGGTGTAAACGTAGATGCATTATGCAGAGAGACTGAGGAAGGATAAGTCATAAATGCAGTCAGTTGGATGAGTTGAAATGTGTTTTACTTTAATGCGAGAAGTGTTAGAATAAGGCTGATGAACTCAGAGCACGGATCAGTACGTGGAATTATGATGTTGTGGCCATTACATAGAGCTGGCTGTTGCAAGGGCAGGAGTGGCTGGTTGAGGTTCCAGGTTGGATGTTTCCAAAAGGAATAGGGAGGGAGGTAAAGTTGGGAGTTTGGGGGGGGGGGGGGGGGGGGGGGGGGGGGGGGGGGGGGGGGGGGGGGAGGGAGGGGGGGGGGGGGAGGAGAAAAAAGAGTGGCATTGCTAATCAGGGATAGTATCACAGCTGTAGAAAGAGAGCACATTGGGGAGGGACTGTCTACTGTCAGTGTGGGTGGGAGTCAGAATCAGAAAGGGAGCAATCACTCTATCGGGAGTATTCTATAGCTCCCCCCCCCCCCCCGATACACTGAGGAGCAGATAAGTAGGCAGATCTTGGAAAGGTGCAAAAATAACAGGGTTGTTGTCACAAGTGACTTCAACTTCCCCAATATTAACTGGCACCTCCTTAGTGCACAAGGTTTAGATGGAGGCAGAATTTGTTAGTGTGCCCAGGAAGGATTCCAGACAGTATGTGGACAGGCCACTTAGAGGAGATGCCATACTGTATCTAGTACTAGGCAATGAATCTGTCAGATGACAGACTCTCAGTGGGTGAGCATTTTGGAGATAGCGACCACAACTCCCTGACCTTTAGCAGAGCCATGGACAGGGATAGGAGAAGATGCTATGCGAAAGTATTTAATTGGGCGAGGCTAATTACAATGGTATTAGACAGGAACTTGGGAGTGTAAATTGGAACATAGGTTTCTCAGGGGAAATGCGCAGCAGAAATGTGGAGCTTGTTTAAGGACCACTTGCATGGGGTCTGGATAGGTTTGTCCCACTGAGACAGGGAAAGGATGGTGGGTGAAGGAATCAGGGTTGAGAAGAGAGGTGGAACTTTTAGTCAAGATAAAAGGAGGAAGCAAAAATCATGCAGGGTTCTTGAGAGTTATAAGGTAGCCAGGAAGGAGCTTAAGAAAGGACTTAGTAGACCTCAAAGGGACATGAGAAGGCTTTGATGAGTAGAATTAAGGAAAACCCCAAGGCGTTCTACCCCCAAGAACAGGATGACTAGGGTGAGAGGAGGACTGTTCAGGGATAAAGTGGGAAACGTGTGCCTGGAGGCAGAGGAGGTAGGGGAGTCCTTAATGAATACTTTGCTTTAGTTTTCACTAGGGAGAGGGACTTTGATGAATGAGAGGTCAGCGTAGAACAGGCTAATGTGCTGGAGCACGTCAAGGTTAAGAAAGTGGTAATGTTAAAAAAAAAGACATTTAGTTGGATAAGTCCCTGGGGCCAGACGGGATACACCCCAGGCTACGATGGGAAGCGAGGGAAGAGATTGCAGGGCCAGTGACGATGATCTTTGCATCCTCCCTGGCCACAGGAGTGGTACCAGAGGATTGGAGGATGGCAGATGTTGTTCCCTTGTTCAAGAAAGGTAATGGGGATAATCCTGGGAATCATACACCAGTGAGTCTTACATCAGTGGTGGGCAAGCTATTGGAGAGGATTCTTAGGAATAGGATTTATGAGCATTTGGAGAAGCATAGTCTTATCAGGGATAATCAGCATGGCTTTGTGAGGAGCAGGTCATGCCTCAAGCCTAATTGAGTTTTTTTTGTGCTGGTGACAAAACAGATTGAAGGTAGAGCAGTGGATGTGGTGTATATGGACTTTAGTAAGGTGTTTGATAAGGTTCCTTATGGTAGACTTATCCAGAAAGTCATGAGGCATGACATCCATGGAAACTTGGCAGCATGGATTCCAAATTGGCTTGCCCACAGAAGGCAGAGGGTGGTAGTAGATGGAGTATATTCTGCCTGGAGGGTCAGTGACTAGTAGTGTTCCACAGGGATCTGTTCTGGGACCCCTACTGATTTTTTTTTAAATAAGTGACTTGGATGAGGTAGTGGAATTAAGTTTGCAGATGACAGGCAGGTTGGTGGTGTTGTGAATAGTGTAGAAGGTTGTCGTAGGTTACAACAGGATATAGAAAGGATGCAGAGCTGGGCAGAGAAGTGGCAGAAGGAGTTCTAATCCAGAAAAAGTGTGAAGTGATACACTTTGGAAGAATGAACCCAAAGGTGGAGTACAAGGTTAATGACAGGATTCTTAGCAGTGTGGGAGAACAGAGGGATCTTGGGGTCCAAGTCCCTAGATCCTCAAAGTTGCTGCACAAGTTGATAGGGTGTGCAGTGTGCTGGCCTTCATTAGTCAGGTGATTGAGTTTAAGAGCCATGAGGAAACGTTACAGTTCTATAGAACTCTGGTTAGGACCACACAGTCTTGATTTCAGTTCTGGTCACCTCATAATAAGCGTGAGGAAGCTTTAGAGGGTGCGGAGGAGATTTACCAGGATGCTGCCTGGATTAGAGAACATAGAAAACCTACAACACAATTCAGGTCCTTTGGTCCACAAAGCTGTTCCCAACATGTCCCTACCTTAGAAATTACTAGGCTTACCCATAGCCTTCTATTTTCCAAGCTCCATGTACCCTCCATGTACGTAGGTAGGTTTGCACTGAAGCAGGGTCTGGAGTGCTTGTACAAATCCTTCTCCATTTAAACTCCAGTTTCAATGGAAATTTTATTGTACCATTTGTAACATGTATAAAAAAACATCCAGTAGTCCAGAAGATCTGCTCACCCAGCACCACAGTCCCAATGGTGCCAGATTATCAGAGTTTACTGTACATTGTATAGATTTGGAGTCTTAGAATGGGAATGAACAGGTTTCCTTTCCTGAAGTACATTATTGAACCACGTGAGTCACTACTATCGATAATAGCTTCTTAAATCATTGATTATTTAACTGAATTTGAACCTCCCATCTGCCTTCAATGAATTTTTAAACTTGGGACCCCTCGATCATTAGCTGTAGCATCCGAATGACTTGTTCAATAATTTAAACTTGTTCATGGGCTGAAAAGTTTCCCCTGAGGGAGAGCAATTTGAGCAAAGCACATCGAAAATCTGCTCCACTGGGATGTTAATTCCAACAAAAAACCTGTTCTGGGACTTGTCCAAATGCAGTAAAGTGGCACCTTGCAGGTTGCAGGTGTGCTTATGCTTTCAGATCCTAAAGACTTTTTTTTAATTGAGTTATGGGGCACAAAACAGCATGAAAATCCAGCACTTACTGCCCATTCCCTATTCTCCATAAATGAGTGCTTAGAATGACCTACAAGCCAGACCAGGTACGGATAGCAGATAGCCTTCCCTGAGGAAGGGAAGGAGGAATTTTACAGCAATCCAGGAGTTTCAGGTTGCCACTATTGATAAAGTCTGTATTCCCGATTATTTAATTCGCTGAATTTAATTTGCCAGCTGCCGGGCTTTGAATTTGTCACACTCCAGAGCACTGGGTTGCTGGTCCATTCATACTGTTGTACAACAAGGAAACAGGCCCTTCAACTCACCACTTCCATCTACACCAATCCTACTTGCTGGCACCAGGTCCACATCCTTCTATGCCTTGCCTATTCAGGTGCCTGTCTCAATGTCTCTTATAGGTTTAAAGTAAGGGAGAGAATGGGAACCCAAGGGGCAACCTTTTTCACCCAGGGGTGGTCTGTATATGGCAGGAGCAGCTAGAGGAAGCTGTAGGGATGGGTACAATTACAAGATTTAAGACATTTGGATAGATGCATGGATAGGAAAGCTTGATGGATTTGGGACAAATGCGAGCAAATGGGACTAGATTAGAAGACCATCTTGATCAGCATGGACCAGTTGGGCCAAAAGGCCCATTTCCATGCTGTACAACTCCAACACTATAACTGCAGTGACTGTATCAAACTCCACCACCTCCTGTAGCAGCATGTTCCAGATATCAACCACTCTGTGCAAAGAACTTTCTCTTCAGATCCCCTTTAAACCTCTTTCCTTTCACATTAAGCTTTGCCGTCATTACTGATACCCCTAACATGGGTAAAAGATTCCAACTATCTACCCCATCCATGCTTCTTATAATCATATTAACCTCTCAGGTCACCACTGAGCCTCCTCCGCTCCAGGGAAAACAAACCCAGCCTATCCATTCTTTCCCCACAACTAAAGTCCTTCAATCCAGAGAACATCCTGGCAAATCTCCCGTGCACTCTCTCCAGCACAACCACAACCTTCCTACAGTGTGCTGGCCAGAACTTTGCACAATGCTCAGAGCAGTCTAATCAATGTTTTGTAAAGTTTCCACATAACATCCCAACTTTTATATTCTATGCCCCAAACTATGAAGGCAGGCACGCCGTATGCCTTCTTTACTGCCCCATCTACTTGTGTTGCCATTTTCAGTGAACAATGGACTTGGACTCAAAGGTCCCTTGGTTTATCAACATTACATAGCACCCTACCATTTACTGTTTATGTCCTACCCCTACTTGACTTCCCAAAATACATCACCTCACACATGCCAGGATTAAATTTCATCTACCAATGCTCCTTCCAGCTATCTGATATACATCTTACTGTAGTCCAAGACAACCTTCCTCACTATCTACACACCATCAATTTTCACGTCATCCATAAACTTACTATGGCATTCCTCCTACATTCACATCCAAGTCATTAATTTATCACAAACAGCAAGGGTCCCAGCACCAATACCTGCGCTACACCACTTGCCTTCCAGACAGAAAAATATCCTTCCATCACTACTCTCTGCTTCCTATCAAAGAAATTTTGGATACAATTAGCCAGCTCTTTGGATCCTATGTGCCTTAACCTTCCGGACCAGCCTACCATGCTGCACCCTGCCTATATAGACTTTAAGGCATTTGACAATGTTCAATCTTCTTGGTTATCTCCTCAAAAGATAGGCAGCATTTGCCCTGCACAAAGCTTGACTATTCCTGACAGATTTTCTAAATGCACACAAATCCTATCCCATAGAATTTTCTGTAATAATTTCCCTACCACTGACGCAAGGCTTGCTGGCCTTTGGTTCCCTGGCTTATCCTATCATCTTTCATAAATAAAGGAATACATTTGCTATTGTCCAAATCTTCTGGCACCTCACCTGCAGCTAACAAAGTAAAAATCTGTCAGGACCCAGCTATCTCCTTGCTTCCAGAGCAACCCAAGATAAATCCCCAGAGCTGGATGAGATCTATCAACCCTTATGCGCCCCATGATATCCAATACCTCCTCCATAACACTGACCTGAGCAGACTATCCACATAACCCTCCCTGAACTCGCTATCTTCCATGTCCCTCTTCCTGGTCAATAGAAATGAGTAGTATATGCAACTGCACCATGCTACTGCACGAAGGACAATCCCCAAGCTGAAAATATTGAAATTTGCATCTTTGAGGCATTCTGGAATCAATATTGCTTAGTCTTTCTGACTCAGCCAAAAATTCATTCCTGTCAGAGTGATGATTTAATCCATTCTCTGACAAGTTTTGTCATGGTGTCCCTTTTAGAAAGGATTTTGATTTTCCAGTGTCAGATTACTAGCTGTAAGACTCCAGGCAAGATCAGAACAGGATTCCTCTGGGAAGCCTTGGAATGATAAGAGGGAGGACATGCAGACACTTGTTGACAATCCATATTGCAATATCAGGGGGTAGGGAAGGAGAGAGGAGGGCACTAGTGATAGGGGACTCTATAGTTGGGGGTCAGACAAACGATTCTGTGGACACAGGAAGGAAACTCAGATGGTAGTTTGCCTCCCAGGTGCCAGGGTCTGGGATGTTTCAGATCGCGTCCAAGATATACTGCAGAGGGAGGGAGAAACAGCCAGAGGTCATGGTACATATTGGTACCAACGACATAGGTAGGAAAAGGGGATGAGGTCCTGAAAAAACTATAGGGAGTTAGGAAGGAAGTTGAGAAGCAGGACCTCAAAGGTAGTAACTTCAGGATTACTGCCTGTGCCATGCAACAGTGAGTATAGGAATAGAATGAGGTGGAGGTTAAATGGGTGGCTGAGGGATTGGAGTAAGGGGCAGGGATTCAGATTTCTGGATCACTGGGGCCTCTTTTGGGGCAGATATGACCTGTACAAAAGGACAGGTTGCATTTGAATCCCAGGGGACCAATATCCTGGCGGGGAGGTTTGCTAAGGCTACTGGGGGAGTTTAAGCTAGAATTGTTGGGGGGGTGGGATCTGAACTGGAGAAGAGGTGTTTGGCTCTCAAATAGAGAAAGCTAGTAGTCGGTATGAGAGGGGGGACAGGCAGGTGAGAAGGGATGTGCTCAGACCGTTTGAGATGTGTCTATTTTAACGCAAGGAGTATTGTGACAAGGCGGGTGAGCTTGGATCGATACTTGGAGCTATGATGTGGTCGCCATTACAGAGACTTGGATGGCTCAGGGACAGGATGGTTACTTCAAGTGCCGGGTTTTAGATGTTTCAGAAAGGATAGGGAGGGAGGCAAAAGAGGTGGGGGAGTGGCACTGTTGATCAGAGGATAGTGTCACGGCTACAGAAAAGGTGGACGTCATGGAGGGGCTGTCGTACGGAGTCTCTGTGGGTGGAGGTTAGGAACAGGAAGGGGTCAATAACTTTATTGGGTGTTTTTTTATATAGGCTGCCCAATAGTAACAGGGATATTGAGGAGCAGATAGGGAAGCAGATCCTAGAAAGTTGTGATAATAACAGAGTTGTTGTGATGGGAGATTTTAATTTCCCAAATATTGATTGGTATCTCCATACAGTGAGGGGTTTAGATGGGGTGGAGTGTGTTTAGGAAGGATTCTTGACATAATATGTAGATAAACCTACAAGAAGAGAGGCTGTGCTTGATTTGGTATTGGGAAATGAACCTGGTCAGGTGTCAGATCTCTCAGTGGGAGAGCATTTTGGAGATAGAATTATGATCACTCTCTACGATAGCACTGGAGAGGGATAGGAACAGAGACTAGAAAAGGCTTTTAGTTGGGTAAAAGGGAATTATGAGGCTCTCAGGCAGGAAATTGGAAGCTTAAATTGGGAAAAGTACAGAAGAAATGTGGCAAATATTCAGGGGATATTGATTGGAGTTCTGCATAGGCATGTTCCAATGAGACAGGGAACTTACGATAAGATACAGGAACTGTGGTGTACAAAGGCTATAATAAATCTAGTCAAAAGGAAAAAAAGCTTACAAAAGGTTCAGAGAGCTAGGTAATGTTAGAGATCTGGCTGAGTACAAGGCTAACAGGAGGAGCTTAAGAAGGAAATTAGAGGCAGAAGGGGACATGAGAAGGCCTTGGTGGGCATAATTAAGGAAAACCCCAAGGCATTCTACAAGTATGTGAAGGGCAAGAGGATAAGATGCGAAAGAATATGACCTATCAAGTGCAAGTGGGAAAATGTGTATGGATCCAGAAGAAAAAGCAGAGGTACTTAATGAATACTTTACAGTCAGTATTCACTACGGAAAAAGATCTTGGTGATTGTAGTGGGGACTTGCAGCAGGCTGAAAAGCTTGAGCAAGTAGATATTAG
The DNA here is from genome assembly GCF_009764475.1 of Pristis pectinata. Classification (NCBI taxonomy): domain Eukaryota; kingdom Metazoa; phylum Chordata; class Chondrichthyes; order Rhinopristiformes; family Pristidae; genus Pristis; species Pristis pectinata. Next base: position 1,249,962 of record NC_067418.1, read on the forward strand.
AGGTGGCACTGGAACTTTTGGAAAGTATCAAGTTGGATAAGTCGCCGGGACTGGATGAGATGTACCCAGGCTGCTGTGGGAGGCAAGGGAGGAGATTGCGGAGCCTTTGACGATGATCTTTACATCATCAATGGAGACGAGAGAGGTTCCAGAGGATTGGAGGGTTGCAGATGTTGTTCCTTATTCAAGAAAGGGAGTAGAGATAACCCAGGAAATTATAGACCAGTGAGTCTTACTTCAATGGTTGGTAAGCTGATGGAGGGGATCCTGAGGGGCAGGATTTAATGAACATTTGGAGAGGTATAACATGATTGGGAATAGTCAGCATGGCTTTATCAAGGGCAGGTCCTTGCCTTACGAGCCTGATTGAATTTTTGTTTTGAGGATGTGACTAAACACATCAATGAAGGAAGAGCAGTAGATGTAGTGTATATGGATTTCAGCAAGGCAATTGATAAGGTACCCCATGCAAGGCTTATTGAGAAAGTAAAGGAGGCATGAGATCCAAGGGGACATTGCAATGTGGATCCAGAACTGACTGCCCATAGAAGGCAAAGAGTGGTTGTTGAGGGTCGTATTCTGCATGGACGTCAGTGACCAGTGGTGTACCTCAGGGATCTGTACTGGGACCCTTGCTCTTTGTGATTTTTATAAACGACCTGGATGAGGAAGTGCGGGTGGGTTAGTAAGTTTGCGGATGACACGAAGTTGGGGGTGTTGGTGGATAGTTTGTAGAGCTGTCAGAGGTTACAGAGGGACATAGATAGGATGCAAAGTTGGGCTGAGAAGTGGCAGATGCTGTTCAACCCAGATAGTGTGGAAGTGGTCCATTTTGGTAGGTCAAATATGTTGGCGGAATATAATATTAATGGTAGGACTCTTGGCTGTGTGGAGGATCAGAGGGATCTTGGAGTCAAAGTCCATAGCAGCTGCACGAGTTGACTCTGTGGTTAAGAAAGCATACGGTGTATTGTCCTTCATCATTGGGGAATTGAATTAGGAGCCGAGAGGTAGTGTTGCAGCTATATAGGACCCTGGTCAGACACCCACTTGGAGTACTGTGCTCAGTTCTGGTCACCTCACTACAGGAAGGATGTGGAAGCCATAGAAAGGGTGGCAGAGGAGATTTACAAGGATGCTGGCCTGGAATGCAGAGCATGCCTTATGAAAGCAGGTTGAGGGAACTCGGCCTTTTCTCCTTGGAGCGACGGAGGATGAGGGGGGACCTGATAGAGGCGTATAAGATGATGAGAGGTATTGATTGGGTAGATGGTCAGAGGCTTTTTCCCAGGGCTGAAATGGTTGCCACAAGAGGACACAGGTTTAAGGTGGCTGGGGAGTAGGTACAGAGGATATGTCAGGGGTAAGTTTTTTTACTCAGAGAGTGGTGAGTGCGTGAATGGGCTGCCGGCAACAGTGGTGGCGGAGGATACGATAGGGTCTTTTAAGAGACTTTTGGATAGGTACATGGAGCTGAGAAAAATAGAGGGCTATGGGTAAGCCTAGTAATGTCTAAGGTAGGGACGTGTTCGGCACAGCTTTGTGGGCCGAAGGGCCTGAATTGTGCTGTAGGGTTTCTATGTTCTAATGTTCCATCAATGCAAGTGCAATTTGGATGGATAGGGAAAATGAATGTGGGCATAAAAATGATTGCATAGGAATAGGAAGAGATGTGGGTTTGACTTTTCCCTTTTCATTCAATGAAAGCTGGGATGGAGGTTTCCCCAGTGTAATGAAACAGTTGTTGTTCAGGGGAAACTTGTTCAGCATCTGTCAATGGTGGCTACTCCACATCCATCTGCAAATAAACCATCTTGTGAGATGCTCCATGAATTTATGAGAAGCAGAATGCCATAGTGCCAACTACAGCCTCCATATATTAAAAGTATGGCAACCCAAGCATTACACCATGTCTATGCCAAAAGGCAAAGATGTGACAGGTTACACTTTAAGCAGAGAAGGAACAGCATCAATTGTTAATCATATCCAAGGAGACTACTCTGCAGGATGACACTTGAAAGGCAGCATTATTACATTTTCAGTTGTGCTCCAGGTATTAAGAATCAATCACATCGTCTAGCACTGGTGCAAGCACGGCTGCTTCCCTGAAGATATTTAGTAAGCTGTTAGAATTTTGGACTGTTGACAAAGATAAGGAAATATTTGAACTCAAGTCCTTCTGTTCCTTTCAATGTACCAACAATGCTTTAAGTAAACAAACTTACTTCTGCCATCACCACAGGAGAACTGCAAAACAGGAACCACAAGCCTAAGAATCTCCCAATTTGTCCCTTCAGTGATAAAGGATACAGCAATCTTCACAGGTTAATATCTGTAAACCAAAATCAGAATTATGCATCACAGACAATTCGAAATATTGCATGGATATTTGATCCTTGTAGAATATTATTGTTGTACTATTTAGGGCAGGTAGCAGTAGTGTAGTGGTTAGCATAACACTTTACAGTGCCAGAGACCCAGGTTCAATTCTGGCCACTGTCTGTAAGGAGTTTGTACATTCTCCCTGTGCCTGCGTGGGTTTCCTCCCGCATTCCAAAGACTTACAGGTTAGGAAGTTGTGGGCATGCTATGTTGGCCCTGGAAGCGTGGCGACACTTGCAGGCTGCCCCCAGAACACTGTACACAAAAGATGCATTTCACTGTTTCGATGTACATGCAACTAATAAAGATATCTTATCTACAGCATTAGGTTCTACTTCAGCAGAACAACCTCCTATCCAACAGAGACAGGTACAGTCTAAACTCGGAAAACTCATCATGACCTCCTTCCAAGATGCTACAGATCATGAACACTTAAATCTATTAGAAAAGACAAAATACTGGGAAATCCAGGTCAAGTTGCATCTGTAGAGAGTGAATGATGCTTAAGACTACTGCCTAGTTGCAAACATAGACCCCCCATTTCCCAGTGCCCATCTCTATTTCTCTATGCCATTCCTATACTGAGTTCTGTCTCTGCTCTCTCAATAAGGCTCAACTCATGCTCAAGGAACAGCATCTCAGCTTCGGAATAGGTACATTGGCTCTATTGAGTCTATAAGGCTGCAAACATTTCAGACAACCAACACTTCCAATATTCCCTATTTCCCTTTTACTATTTCAGGGTAATTCCACATCTTCCACTCACTCCTCCTCCAGACAGACCTTCTGTTCCTTCACATAGCCCATTACCACAGCACCTTCCCCATTAGTCGCTTAATCCCTTTTGTTCTTTGCTCATACCCCTAAACTCTTTACATTTTAAGCTCTGTATCTCCAATTATCCCGTTGTGATGAAATGTTATTAACCTGAACCTTTGTTTTTTTTCCTCAAGATGCTATTGACCTGCTAAGCATTTTCAGTTTTTCTGCTTTTATTTCAAATTCCTAACACCCAGAGACTTTTGTTGTTTATCTGTGCTAATGCTAGTTTTTCCAAGCTACCTATTTACAATGCATTTCTTCCCGTTACCCTAGACGTGCAAGAATGGGCATGTCTTTGGAATGCACATCTTAAAAACCAGTGCCCAAAGCTGTAATAATAATGGTGCCTACTCATTAAAACCAAAACTGTAGATGCTGAAAATCTAAAACAAAATTTCTGGAAATACTCAGCAGCTCAGGCCACATCTGTGGAAGAGACAGAGTCAATGGGTCCAGGTCTGAGACCCTTCGTAGGTGCTGAAAAGGAGACAAGAACTGGTGAAGCTGCAGGGATGGTGGGGGGGAAATGTCTCTGACAGGTGGCGACCATGGAGATGAGCTGTAAACACTTATCTGGTCAGTGAGTGAATGGGAGCAATTAGAGAGCAAGAACATAAACAAAATGTGGGAGTTGCAAAATGCAGAGGAGGACAAGCCCATCCAGTCAGATCAGTCACGTCCTCCACAGCCAGAGAGAAACAAAGGAAGGAAAGATAAAATCCGCTAACATGCAGACCGAGAACTCAGTACCTGAAGTTGTAGCCCTCTGGACTCAACATGCCATGACAGAAAATGAGGTACTGTTCTTCAAGCTTGCACAGTAAGGGAGGTCAGAGTGAGATTGGGATGAGGAATCAGTGACAGGCAGCAGGAAGCTCAGAGTTGCCTGTGTAATATCCTATACATTGAAGAGACCACATTGTGAATACCAAATGCCGTACACTGGATTGGAAGTAGTGCAGGTGAATCACTGCTTCGCATGGGTCTCTGGATGGTGGGAAGGGAAGAGTTGAAAGGCCAAGTTGATTCACCTGTCGTGGCAAGGGAAGTGCCATTAGTGGGGTGGGGGAGTCCTCTGCCACCTTCCCATCTAAACAAAATTATTAATCATTCAAAGTAGAACTGAATGAACAAGTCTACATTACTGTATTGAAGCAAAAACATTACAGATGTACACAAGATCAACACACTCCTGGCGTACAGCATGAAAACAGGCCATTTGTCCCACCACATCCATGCCAACCAGTGGGCACCAATCTGTATTTATCCCACCTTCCAGCACTTGGGCCATAGCCTTCTGTGCCAACGTGATTTGCACTTGGCTAGATACCTCAATGTTGTTAGCTATTCTGCTCACCCCTCACCCTAAATCTATATCTAGTTTTCTCTACTTCTAACATAGGGAACATTTCCTGCAGACTACCCCATCTGTACCCACATCTGGACACTTAAATGTTCCCACCATCTGCTCAGCCAGTGTTCCAGATTTCAACCACAGTGTGAAAAATTCTTCCTCAAATCCCCTCTAAATCTTTTATCCTTTATCCTAAACCCATGCCCTCTAGTTTCAAACAGCTCCATCATGGGGAAAAGTTGCTCACTACCCCTCACAATTTTGTATCCCTCCATCAGATTCCCCCTCAGCCTCCTCTACTCCAAGTAAACAGACCCAGTCTATCACCCTCTCATCATATCTGAAATACTCCATCCCAGGCAACATTCCGGGGAATCTCCTCTGCACCCACTCCAGTGTAACCACATCCTTCCCATAATTGGTGACTCAGTACTCTGACTGCAGCTGAACCAATGTTTCATAAAGTTGCCCCATAACTTCCCAGCTCTTATATTTTACACCCCAGATGATGTAGGTAAGCACCCTGTATGCTTTCTTCACCACCTTATCTACTTGTACTGCCACCTTCGGGGATCATTGGATGTACACCAAATTCCCTTTGTTCCTCAGTACTCCCTACAGCCCCACCATTTATGGTGTACATCCTACCTATGTGACCCCTAAAAGTGTATCACTTCACACTCAGCAGGATTAAATTCCATCTGTCATTGCTTTGCCCCACTTACCAACTAATTAATATCATCCTATAAACTAGAACTACCATCCTCATCATCAACAACCCCACCAGTTTCTATGCCATCTGTGAACTCACCAGTCATACCTCATTACCATCCAAACCTTTAATGTCTATAACAAACAATAAGGTGCTAGGGACAAAAATCACAGAAACAACCGTACACTATCACCTCTACCTCCCATTACCAAGCCACTTAAATCAACTTTACCAACTTAACTTGAATCCCAAAAGGTCTAACCCTCTGGACCAGTTTCCTATGTGGGACCTTGTCAAAGGCCTTACCGAAATCCTTCTAAAACTACATCAATCACACGGCTGTCAACAATGCGTTCTGTTACCTCCTCAAAGAGTTCAGTCAGATTGATGGAGACTGACAGTTGAAGGCAGTTTAATCAACGCATTCTCGAGAGTAACAGCGGATAGGCAATAAATGTCCTGACCACACCCCAATATGATTTTTTTTAAATATATAAATTGCTCATTATTCCCGAGTCTTGTAATAACTAAGTGTTTGTGCAGACATATGTAGCTGCCATTCCAGGTAGGGGTTCATCCAAAAGAGCCTCACACCTGAATTGAGCCATTATATCATGATTAGTACTTTTGAAAGGGAAAAAGAAATTTGTATTAGATAACTGGCTGGTTGCCATGGAGAAAATAAATAGTCACTGAATGAAGTCAGAACAATAAGACTGAGGAGATTTTCTGAAGGAATTACTTTATGTACAGACTCACAGAAATACATTCTATCTTGTAATTTATTTTTAAAAAAAGATTTTTACATTGAGAATGTCTCATAAAATGATCTGCCAAGTACGTTTAACCAAAGACCATTAACACTGCACCATAAGGTTTTCCTATATTATCCTTGAACTTAACCTGCCCTGGAAAATCAATGGATTAGGACCAACATTATAGCCACACGTGCCATGCATGACCAGAAACAAACTAACCAATAGGAGGTCTTAAAGTCTACAAAGGATAGTGGATATGTTGGTTGCAATCTACCAAAATTCCCTGGCTTCTGGAGGGGTCCCAGATGTATAGAAAAAGCATCAATGTAACAGGGCTAATCAAGGTAGAAGCAGTAAATTAAAGCCAGTTAGCTTAACATCTGTCCCAGGAGAATACTTGATCCATAATTAAGGAAGAAAGCCAGGACTTTTGAAAAAGCATTAGACAATTAAGCAGACTCAATATAGTTTTATAAAAAGGAAACCATGTTTGAGAAGTTTGATAGCATTCTTTGAAGATGTAACAAACGGGGTGGAAAGCGAGGAACAGTAGATGTAGGATACTTGGATTTCCACAAGGTATTGGATCAGGTGTCACATAAAAAGTTACAGCACAAGATATTAGCACAGGGTTAGGATATTATATTAGTATTGATAGAGAAGCAGAGAACCAACAGAAAAATGAAGTTGGGCAAATGGGTCAATTTTGAATTGGCAATCAGTAACTTAGAGAGGTGTCACAAGGATCAGGCCTGGAGTCACAACTAATTATATAATTCATTTGGAGGATTAGATGAAGAGATTGAGCATTCTGGAGCCAAATTTGTCAATGATAAAGTAATTATTTAAACAGAGACCACAAAATGTTGCAACTCAAGGGGTCTATGGGTCCTAGTACCTAAAATACAACAGTTTAGCATGTTCACAACAGCAAGGAAATAGGAAGGCTAATGCAATGTTGGCCCATGGAGTATAAAGGAAGAAAGGTTTGATGCAACTTTACAGGGAGCACTGAGACTGCACTGCAGTCTTGGTCTCTATATTTGACGAAGGACATATTTGTATAGGAACCATTGCAAGAAGGATCACAGGGTTGATTCCTGGATGTAAATTGGCATATAGAGAGGGTTTCAACACGTTAGATCACAGATAAGAGGGATTTCTTCTTTGTGAATATCTTGGCATTCTCTTAAGCAGAAAGCTACAGAAGTGATTGAACACATTCAAGGTAGGAACTGACCGACGTTAAACTAATGGGTTATGGGGAGAGGCAGGGAAGTGGGGCTGAGTGGCCTCCTGCTCCGCAGTCACAGCACAGAACTGTCCTCGTCACCACTCTCCGAGATGGGTCAGGGTGGAGCTCACCCGATCTTCACCACAGTGCTGGGCTGCCCCCACACCCCACAAACACCCCATCCCAGGACAGGGGGAGATACCAACCTTCCCCACCACCCCCATCTCTCCGGGGCACAGTGAGGGGGGCCCCGGGCCCCGACCACCCCCCTCTCCCC